>NC_080086.1:5400000-6000000 GCF_950005125.1 Chionomys nivalis | reverse complement strand
CTTGCCCGTCAGCAGAGAAGAAGAGATGCAGTCTTTCTTTAAAAATTTTGGGCCACTGGAATTCTCCCTGATAAGTCATTAAATCAATCAATTTTCATCTTTGGTTTTTCCTTTTTATGGTAATATTTCTTTTATTTGTTTTCTTTAAATAACATTTTTTCATTTATTTTACATACTGACCACAGTTTCCCCTCTCCCCTCTCCTCCCATTTCCGCCTTTTATGCTAATATTTCACTAATAAAATTATTTTAGTGACCACTGCATTTTTTTTCTCTGAAAGGGTTAACTTTGAAAGGGTTAACTCTCTAAAGGAGCTGGGTTGAGTGGGAGCAAAAAGGGGAGAGTATTGACATTTTCTGTGTAGCGAGTACAAAGGAGAGGCATAGACAATGTGGCTTATTAGAAAGCAAGTAACATGGCCTATAACGCGTTGTTTTAACGATTATGATTCAGACGCAGGCAAACAGTTTGGACAAACACCGTGTTCTCTTTCCAGCAGACTGTCTAAGGAATCATATGGTAGACCCCACCCTGGCCCCCTAAGTAGGAAAAGAGTCATAGTAAAGCTTCACTTGGTCTCCTCTCTTTTCCATAAAGGTTGTAAGAGGGGAGGAGACAGTGCCCGGCAGTGCCTGGAGATGAAGATATACATGATTTAAGGGCTAACGTGGACCATCACCAATACTATTTACAGCCCTTTATCATTTCCTGTACCTTGCTCCCTCCTTCACTTCCAGTCTTTGATAGAGTACCAGCCACAAAGATTGCCGTCTGTCTATCCATCCACTTCACAATCAGGCAGTATTGTCTCATTTCTGCTGCTTACAAGAGACTTTTTAAATACACAACCTGCTTACACGGGTCAAAAATAAAACTGTAAATAAGGGCAGCACTGTTTGAATCTAATCTATTCTGTTTTCTCCATCTCTGCACTAGAGATAGTCTATTAATTTCCCTAACACAACCCATCTTTCCTTTATTTATGATTTTAAATGAGCAGCTATATGTGTTATTCTTATTTGTCTTTCTTATGGGAACAACAGCATTCTGCATACTCTCTGAAGACTTTTTAAAAATCTCCACCTAACCATGGCTCTTGGAAACATCTTCAAGTCATTTATAGAGGAAGTCCTCATTAGTTATATTGTCGCAGGTATTTTATTATATGAACATATCTTAATTTATCCAACAAGCATTTTACGTATGAGGACTTAGTTATCTCCAACATTTTGCAATTTCAGCTAATGTTATAATATTAAATACATTCTTTTATGTTTATTTACATTTCAGCATTGCTGAGGATCAAACCAAGGGTCCCATGCATGCAAGGCTATTCGACCACTGAATGACATTCCCCAGCCCTCCAGGAGCTTTCCGAAGCTCAGCCCACAATTTCCAGAAAAACCACTGGTGTGAGAGAGGGTTCCAAGGTTGGTCTGAATGACCGCACTGTCTCAATGTCTCTTTTGAGGGAGCAGGGCAAGACAGGGAAGCCTGGATGGCCACTCACACTTCCACTGAGTTCCCTTGAGTTCTAACCCTTGAAAGTGGTCTGCATGTATGGGACAGTTAGGAGGAAATGTGTCTTAAGACTTCTTTCAATTTTTCCTCATTTCACAAGATGTTTCTGAAACCCCAAATTCACCCAAATTCATGGGCGCTCCTGAAAATCTAAGAGTTAGAAAAATATCTCACATACAAGCACCCTGGCAGCAAGGAAATGACATTCAACTTTCCTCCCATATAGAACTCGTATGAGGCGAGAAATTTATGTATGTATGGCTGGATTTGTGGATGGATGCATGGATGGATGCATGCATGCATGAGTAGAGGGATGATGCGTAGGTGGGTAGGTAGATGGGTGAGTTGGGATGTGTGAAGGGAGGGAGGAGAGGACAGTTGATACAGGTAACAATGGGTGAATGGACAGCTGGAGAGAGAGAAGGATCAATGACTGGACGGAGGTGCAAGGAACTATGAAGTCAGCCTGGCCTAGCTGCCTCGAGACACATGTGTCACTAGGTTTTCAGGTTAGCGTCCATGGCTCCTGGAGCACCACGTGCCTTCCAGTTCCTGGGAGACTGGTGCCCTCCCCCAGGCAATGAAGCATTCGGGCCACTTGTGTTTCTCTGTATGTGCCCACAGTTATCAAGGAAGCTTGCAAACTTGACAGGAAACTGGCCTTAGACATTAATCTTGTGTACCCCGTCAAAGCTTGCAAACTTCATTGTATCCTGACAACTACAATTGTATTAATCCTGGAAATTGCACTTAAGAGTCTGATAAAGGTTTAAAGAATCTGGTTGCTCTCAATAAAATTGTCACAGCCTCAATTGCTCTGTGGCTGGCCCCTCCAACCTGGCCTAATTTCATTCCTCACGGCCATAGCAGGTGACCTTGGCCTGGTAAGTAAGCAAAGGGGCTTACATAGAGGGATGAGTAGGTCTATGAAATACGCCAACGCAAATCTGACATGCTAATATGGGCATCCATAAACCCAAGAGAGCTCTCAAAGCGAGGAGGCAGGTTTAGTAATAACTTGCTTTCTCTCTGCGGAAACTGAGCAACCTATGTATAAATCTATGACTCTTTTATCTACAGTTTTACATAATGAACTTCTCAGGAACTCCAGTTTGCACCTCGAGGTTACTGAATGTCCAGTACCATTGCTCTCTGTGGTAATAATCCGTGTTTCAGATATAACAATCAGCTTTCCGTTACTGAAAGAAATGCCTGAGCCAATAAGTTTATAAAGAAGAAAGGTTTTGCCCGTTTCAGCCATGACTGACTGACCAATTGCTCCTGGACCTATGATGAGAAAGGATGTGGTAAGACTTTTTATCTTGGGACCACAGGTAGTCTGAGATCTGATATCTTTGAGATACACATCCTCAGTGATCTCCAGCCCGACCATAAGCCTCAGCTCTCAGAATTTCTTGCATCTTCCATTAGCCGTACCCTGGAGATGAGTCTTTGACATAGAGACAACTGGGGAAACTCAGCCAAACCACAGCATCAACTGGGTGTATTCCAGAGCCAATCCACGGCATCATCTTTACAGGAGCAATGGCTAACTTCTTCCAGAGAAAAGCACAGGAAACAACAAAACTTCACCCACCAACACCCAGAGGGCAAATTCAACAAAGGCCTCCAGGTAGAACCCTCCCAGGGAGGGAGCTCAGGTTCCTTAGGGGTAGAGGGAGATGAGGGAGACGAGGACTAGCCATATTGCCATTTGGCCAGATATAATGAGGCACCTTTGCGCTCCCTAGCAGGGAATAAACCTCACCTTTTCTAAGACAATTGCAGATTTCACACTCATCTTTGGATTCATATGAAATGAAGCTAGTTCTCCCAGGAAGGCTTGGAGATTCCAGCAAAGACTATGAAATAGCCTGAATTTTGTAGTGAGATTTGAGTGATGCATGGCTATTGTTGCTCTTGCTTTGGGGTATCTGTCGATTTCTAACGGTCTTATATAGCCCAGGCTGTCTGGGAAGTCACTCCACACTAAGGATGACCTTGAACTTCTGATCTTCCTGTCTCTACTTCCCAGCTTTTAGAATTACAGGATGCAAAACCTTATCAGACTTTGGGTTTTAATGTTAAGTGATAATAATGACTTATTATTATTACTTTAATAATATTGTTAATAATTTGTTGATATAATGTAAATAAATTTAATATTACATATTACTATTAAATTTTCATCATCCACAATACAAATACCTGGTGCACCAATATTCCTTCTGTGGGGGAAACATGGAATGTACCCGGCCTCCTTGGCAGCAACAAGCTTCTTAATACACGCACTTTACTGTATTGCCTTTGGCCATCCCACTGGGGGGATTGAGGAAGTACCTACTGAAGGTGGGAGCAACCTTTGCTAAGGGGGAAAAGCTCAGCCATCATCTTGCCATCATCACCAATCCTTTGCAGAAGCAGGACAAGCTCAGCGCCTGGGGAGAGGCTCTGTGTGGAAAGTACTGTAACACGGGCTTAAGGGCTTGAGTTCCGATCTCCCGTCCAGCACTCACAGGGAAGTCAGACACAGCGGTGTGCACCTGGAACACCACCCCCACACATACACACACGCTTGTAGGCATGGGAGGGTACACACAGGATTCCCAGGGCTTGCTGGCTAGCCACCTAGCTGGAGTGGCAAGATTCAGGTGCAGTGAAGGACACCGTTTCAAAATTGAGAATGATAAAAGCGTCAGCATTGACCTCTGGCCTCTATACCCATACACCCCCACACGCAGGCACCCCCCACACATATGCGCATATCATGTATGCATCAAAGTAAGTAGATCATAGCTGAAATGCAAATATATGAATATACATTAGATTTACTTTTTTATAAACTATATGATCCAACCAAAGATCTGTGTAGTTTAGCCAGTTCTCTCCCTGAACAGTCCTGTCAGATAATAATATATATGCATTAAATATGTGCCATATATACATGTGTGTACACATATTGTGAAATGCATACCTTGTTGCAAAAGCACCCCCCAGAGACTAGATGTGCATGGTGTGAGCGGTGGATGAGGGGAAGGAATGGGTCCAGCTGCCTGTACTGACAAAAAGCGAGGCATATGGCTTCCTTCCTTCTTGGTGTGCCTGGGTCTCAGAGAGAGTGCTCCGTTTCCCCGAGATGAGCTTCTACTCGCATGCTCCACCAGGAAGATATTTTGTATGCCACAGAAAACTAAGATGTTTGCATTCCCACTAGTCCCGGGATAAGGCATTCTTCTTCACACGGACACAAAACATACAGTGCATGAATGTTTAATGCAGGCTAAAACTGGGAGAGGAACAGAAAACAAGAACAGAGCAGGTTAAAAAAATATCTGGTTTCTCTCTATCAAAATACTAATTAAAATTCATGTTCATGGGATGGTTATACATATGTTTTTGAACTAAAAGTCTAACCTGGCACTATTTTTTGGCCTTATTTTTGTGACAACATTTTTGTCCATATGGCTCGAAGTGAATCATTTTACATCTTTTTTTAAGCTCTATGTGTTTTTCTTGTTGTCTATTCCCTCTTTCCCACCACACACATACTGGCAGCCGCTCCCAAGTTACCAAATGCCAACTCAACCCTGCAAGCTGGCTGCATGAAGCTAGATACTGCTGGCATGTTCCTAGCTTTCAGAAACACTCTGTGTATGTGTGTCTCTCTGTCTGACTGTCTGTCTATTGCTCTCTCTTCTCTCTCTCTCTCTCTCTCTCTCTCTCTCTCTCACACACACACACACACACACACACACACGACAACCATAGTTCTTTCTCCTTCCATTTGAGGATATTCTTTCTGTGCCCCAGCCTTCTGTCCAGCTTCAGTGGGTGCCTCGGTGGGTGCTGGCCACATCAGTCGTCAACTCTGGCCTTCCTTACTTCACGGTACTCTGACAATTAGTGGTTCACTTAAGAACTGCTCTAAAGGAGAGCTTAATCAAGCCCATGCAATTAGCTTAGTCACAGCACAACAGAGATCCGCGTCTGTCCAGTGGCCTCCCCACCTTCAACCCCCAACCCCTCCCCTTTGTAAAGTCACAGTCTTCCAGGGTCTCACTTCTGCATCCGGAAAGTACCGCTGATCTGAGGTCCAGCCATCTGGCCTGACCCTCTGGGTCTTGCCTGGCTCACGTTGTATGCATGTGTTGTCTCCACTGGGCATCCGACTCTGCTCGATTTGTGTGGAGGGGCAGCAACTCCACCTAACAAATGTAACTTTAACAACAGTAAAACAACCTAATAGCTTAGCGTGCCAGGGGGCTAATGTGGCGGGCCATTTACTGCTGCACTAAATAGCCCTGCTTTGATTCTCAATGCCAAGTGGCAAACTGAGAATTGCAAGGCAGGAGTAGCTCCTAATTCATTAGATAAAGGGGGTCATTGCTCATAAGACTGGGGGACTAGAAGGACAGGAAGTTGAGCAAGGCATTCTCCCTACAGACACCTTTGCAACCGGGGCTACCTGTGGTTCAGGCTAGCAAATTCAAGGAACCTAAGGGCTCGGTTTGAGGCATTTGCACACCAACTTGTGACTCGTGGCATTGTTCCGCCACGTTCGCTGTAAAGAGCCTAGACGGGGGACAGAATCCCTGTGCTGTCATGTGATTTGTTATTTGTGACTCGTATTGACACCCTTGGAACAAAATCATCACAAGAACAAAGTCTAGCTTCTCCTGGACTGTGAAATGAGTGACCCCTGAAAGAGCCACACCAACTACTTTGCCTCATGAGCCCTGAAAAAGTTGCGGTGGGCAGTTGAGACCTGACTAATAAGCTGGGCAGAAAGAGACTGCGAGCCCTAAAAAGAGGGGGGAAATCTCGTTAACATTGTTACATCTTCTAATATCATCCTCTTTTTTATTGATATTCCTGACAGTATAAACAGTCCCTGGATGGCCCTTACACTGCTCTGGGGGCAAAATCATTGACATACCTGTTCTTTTGGAGCACAAAAGAAAAATGAGCAAAAATTTCAAATGAGATCTCTGAAATGGGACATCTTTATTTCCTGAGCATTAGCCTTAAAACAACTGACTTCTCTAATTCTTGCCATCCCTCAGATTGGCCTTGAATTACTTCCCAATGGGCCTCCCATGCGCCTCTCAATGAGAAAGGGTAATGGGGGATCTGTTAATTAAGTAGAAGCAAAGTTGCGCGGTGGGGATCAAACACTGGGTACGTCCTAAAACTCCCACAGAGAAGATGAAATGCTGTACAAACTTTAAAGGCTTCCCGTCATTAGCAGAGACCTTGCTGCTCCTGGCCCAGACCCCTCCTGTTTGAGAGAACAATGAGGACAATGGTGACAGAAATAAAATAGTACAGCCGGGAACAAAGGAGCTGGCTATTTACTGGGAAAAAGAAAGAAAAAGAAAAGAAGGGGGAGGGGAGAGAAACGGAGAACTTTCTTTTGTTGGTGGTTCCTGTCTACTTTAATTAGTTTGTGGCTGCCAGGGCATTGAGAGCACCTCATGCTCGCTGTCCTGACCACAGGTTAACACTGGAAACATTTGGGGCTTATACCTGGAAAAACCATAACAGAACACAGAGGAAGGTGCTGAGGAAGGACAGAGAAGGGAATGGACAGAGTAGAAAAAGAACAAATAATAGGCAAGCTATTTTACTTTGAGTACCAGAGTTCAAACAGAAACAAAAACACCCTGTCCCAAGGATTCTATGGCCCTTTAGATCAGGCCTCCATCACCCACAGAGCCAAGAACCGTGTCCTAACGCTAAGCTCCAATCTTGACTTTGCCAGAAATCTCCCGGTCCATAGATATATAAAAAAAGTATATTCCTAGCAAGATAAAGGGCTGGGCATGTAACTCACTGGGTAGAGTGCTTATCTAATATGTACAAGGCCTTGCATTTAATACAGATGGTGGCACACATCTGTAATCACTCAAGACGTGGATAAGAAATTCAAGGTCAACTCACCTACATAATGAATGTAAGGCTAGTTGGGCTACATGAAACCCTGGCTCAGTAACAACAACAACAATGGAGATGATGATGATGATGATGATGATGATGATGATGGTGATGGTGATGATGATGATTATAAACAATAGCAAAAACATGCAGCCATGACACTGACTTCTGCTTGTCCCACCCGGTCTCTTGACAAGATAAATCATACAAAGGGATCTGAGGACGCAGTTTGATGGGTAAAGCCCTTACCGTGCGACTGTGAGGAGCTAAGTCTGGATTCCAGAGCACACATAAAAAGCTGGGTGGGCATGGCAGCCTTCCTATAATCCCAGGGCACTAGATGTGGAGACAGGGAACTGGCTGTCTAACCAACTAGCCAACACGGAGAGCTCTGGGTTTGGTGAGAGATCCTGCTTCCATGTGTAGGATGTTGAGCAACAAAGGAAGACACTCAGGGCCAACCTGGGGCCTCAACTTGCATACACACACACACACACACATGCATGTGCACCTATGCACAAGTAAAACACAAACATACCACATACATATAAAAGAAAAGAACTCTGAAAACTGATGTGGCCGCTGAGAGACATCCTGACGTTGAAGGACCCAGTGCCTGTTCCTCACTCTTTGCAGTATTCCAAACGGCTATGACCCACCTGTCTAGAAGACATGGCCTTACCAGCTCAAAAGGATAAATCAGGGAACCAATGAAGTACACAGCCAGGAAACTTAGTCTTCAAGTTAAATGCAAGCCCTGTGCTTTGAGAGGAGTTCATAGGATGAAGGCGGCCATGCCGTCGCAGGCTCACGGCTCTGCTCCCACCCATCAGATGCCAGTTGAGAAACGCAACACTGAACATAGCTGATTTTGTTTTGTTCTTTGGTGTGTAATGCATATGAGTTATGTGTACATCCCAACACATGTAGGCAGAACCAGGGAAGGACCTTGTGTGTCTTCCCCTCTGTCTTATTGCCTTGAGATAGAGTCTTTTGCTGAAACAGGAGCTCACCAATTTGGCTAGGCTGGCTAAGGAATCCATAGCATCTGCCAGTCTCTGCAGTCACTACTCATGGCTTTTCCATGGGCACTGGGAATCCGATTGTGGGCCCTCATGCCTGCATAGTGATCGCCTTACCCACTTGCCACACCATCTGTCCAGCTCTTCCTTCACTTTGATAATGATGGCAGATAATCATTCCGTTGCATTGGGTGCGATCAGATGTTTTGATGCTCATATTCATTGTTACAATATCCAAGTCCCGTGTTGATCGTTTATTTATCCACTTTAATTCTCTTTTTTATTGAGATGAATATTCAGAGTCCTCTTCCCCAACTGTGGAGCAGCAGTGCACAATGCAACATCCACTCTTTCCTGATCTGCCCCTGTGACGTCATGCCCATGGGTCACCCAAGTCCATCGTTGCCTCGGCCTACCTTACCTGTCCCTGCTGGCCATCACATGATGTTATTTTGTCAACTTGATGACAAAACTGGCTCTCCTGTTGTCTCACCCACATTAGGAGCTCTCTGTGTCTAACCACTCAGCCAGCGAGTGAAACAATCCCTTCTCTGAGGACAATGTCTTGCAACTAAAGTTCTTACCCTCCCTGTGTAATGAAAATGACTTCAGTTTGGATAAACTTAGCCGCAATCAATAATAGAAGAGAAGCCTTATGCATATAGCTGAAATAACAGAAAAGTCCATGGGATTAAAGAAGAAGAGGGTTCAGGGAAGTAACTGCCCTCAGCTGAAGAAAAGTCTGACCAGTGTTATCAATAAATTCTGCAATCAACTTAAATACATGTCACCTATCTAGAATCCTGCCTAAGACCTCTATGCACACTCCTGCCTAAGGAGGAAGGAATTCCCCAGCACAGCTTCTGACTGAAGTGGCTATGCAGTTTATCACCGGTGTTCTGAAAAAACGGAGAGACTAGGAATTAAACGGCCTGACATCACATTTCTAACACTTAAAAAAGAATGTACGACTAAGTGTATGTCTTTAAAAAACATTGTTTATCTCTTTGGTCTCTGTTTCCATGGAGATAATAATTATCCTGAATCTTCCATAGGGGAATTTGCAGTGTATAATTATATAACATATGTCAAAGAATTCGAACCCCATGGTGTGCCTCCAGTATGACTGCACGTAGGACCTGCGGACCTTCCATAGGATTTTATAATTCTCAAACTTATTTTTACAGCAAGAGTGTAAATTCCCCTAGGCCATTTACTGTCTATCATGCACCCACATTGCTCCATTCTGCCTTCCCAGTCTTTGTGTGTCTCTTCTGGGTCTGCTCTTATCAGCTAGACTACATCATTTTCTTCTGAGGCCACAACAGCTTACCTCTTGTGGACTTAACAAATTTCTTCTTCCTGTTTATGTAACAATCTGTCTATGCAATGTTCTCCAAAATCTTAATATCTTCTACTAATATCACAGTCTTTATCAGAATTATAAAAGTCCATTTTCATCAAAGGGAATTTTACTATTGGCAGCAACAAAATCCAAATAATAACAAAATAATGCCGGGCTTTCAAAATGGAAGAACAATTTTTTGACACTGAAGAAAATCTACACATAATTAATAATCATTGGAAATTCAAGTAGCTACAGGAGGCCGAGTAGATAGAGTATTAGAAGAAGCCTTCAAGGGAAGAACTCTGGCCATTAGAAACACAGTAGACTCAGTTGGCAAGATGGTTCTGCCAGTAAAGGCAACACTGCCACTCCTGGAGACTGGACTTGGACCCATAAAACCCACATGGAGGGAGGAGAAAACAAGTCCCCCACTTTGTTCTCTGACTTGCACACCTGTGTTACGGTGTGCACACACACATATGTGCATATGCATACATAATTGTTTAAAAGAACACAGTGGATAGGTGAGCACAAACACTGCTCAAACACTGCTACCTTCCGATCTGACAAATGGCAAGGATGGAACTCCTGATTTAGTCAACTGTCCTACTGCTGAACTTCTGCTGTTTGGGGTTTTGTGTGCCGGTGTTAGCTGGGTAAAGCATATAAAACTTGGTTGCAAAGCCTTGAATGATAGGTTTGCAAAACACCTGTGTGCTAGGCTTGGTACTTCTTGTGGCCTGTAGATTATTTTTTTAGAAATGTAAAGATTGAGAAAATCCACCAAATATTCCTATTTCTGAGCATCTCTGGGATGTGGGGATGCCACATCCACCCTCTTGCATACAGCATTCTACTGACAGCAAGCAGAAGCAACCAGTGTTATCATAGCCCATTATCTGGGTTCGTCTTGGCCCTCCCCCATTCTGCTTGGCATCTCAGTCAGGCAAGTTTGTGATACCTGGAGTATTAGAGTAGGCCGTAGAAGGATAAAACAGTAGAATACCCAGAAAACGTCCTCAGAGCATGGGTCTCTTTGCTATTCTCTTACATCTATATTCATGATGAAAGACAAGACTCGAGAAGCCAAAAGTCACCATATCACAGTCACACAAAAGAGAGAGTAAAATGAAATGAACCAATCCCTAAAATACAAGCGAGGAGGCTGAGAGGAAGACACAGCTTGTTTAGAGAATATCTTAGCAATATAATCCTGTGAACGGCAAAGAAAATACATAAAAAAATGGCCCAAAGTAAAAACGATCAATTTAAAAACTGTACATGGTTATGATGGCAAAGGAAATGTAATAAAATTTAATATGCAAAATAGTATAATATAAAAACTTATTAGTTTGATAAGCAAACATTATGATAGGTGCCAGCAAGCTATCTCACCAGGGAAAGAAGAGACTTGCTTCCAAGACCAGGGACTTGAGCTCAAACCCCAGAACCCACATGGTGGAAGGCAAGAACCCACTGCCATTACAAGTACCTGAGCATATGGATGGGGAAGCGCGCGCGCGCACACACACAGGGAGGGAGAGAGAGGGGGGGGGGTTTAAAGATATGCCTAGGAACCAAATCACAGAATGGGGTGAATTAAGAGTGGTTGTGAAAATGTAAAAGTGAAAAGTGGAATCACTGGCCGTCGAGAGTGCAAAGCTAAGTACCCCTTGGCACAAACAAGCTTATTTACACCCCAGCCTAGGAGCTGTGGACAGCGGGTGGCTACTGGGGAGGGAGGGTCAGCTCTATTTAATGTTGTGGGTCCTGGTGAGCTGGCCACACTCCAGTGGATGCCCCCCCAAATATGTGTAGCACAAGCTTGAGTCAGTGGGTTATGGGGGAAAAGAAGACGATAGGAAGTGGGGAGAGGTAGGTAGGAGGGGTGGATCTGGGAAGGGCTACGGGGAGAATATGATGAGAAGACGCTGTGTAAGCTTCTCAATGACTTAATAAAAGTATTAAACAACAACAACAAAAATCCCTTTCAACTGAGTTAGCAGCAAGCAAGCAGCCTCGCTCCCAAACAGCCGTCCTTCTGAACCTCGCTCGGTGTTGTTGAAGGAAACACCTCCTTGGCAAAGGGTAGTCGTGCTCCGAATCTGGGGCACTGAAGACTGCGATGGAAGTGGAAGGCACTGCCAGGCTCGCTGTGTGTCGCCATGTGGTATGGTAGAGCGGGCACAGGGAGGGCCTGGAGGCAAACTTGGCATTCGATCACCAGACAGGGTTTTAAATAGATCCCTGGAAAGAGCAGAATGGAGGGTTCTTTTCCAATACACTCGAGTAGAAACAGATCGAAGCTAGGCGCCTAAGTGAAGACTGTATTCAGGAAGATGCTCTGAAGTAAAGGGAAGGAGCGCTGGATATCCCAGTTATCCAGGGCAAACCTGGGCCTGGGAGATGCTCAGGGAGAAAAAGGGCTGCCTCACAGGGAGGAGGGCCTGCGTTGGGGTCCCCGGTACCCATGAAAAAGTCAGGCAGGCCAGCATTGGGCTGTTAAAACCTTTGCCTTCTCAGGCATCCTGGGAGGGCAGAGACAGGTGATTGCTGGCAATTCAGTCCAGTCAAAACAGGAAGTTCCAGGTTCAGTGGGAGGTCCAATATCAAAATATAATGCAGAAATTGATATCCAACGCTGGCTTCTACATATTCACACAAAGGTAAGGGCACCCATCCTATACACACACACACACACTCCTCTGGGAGGCTGCCGTTGTCCCACGAGCCCTTCGTTCCTATTTTGCTGTCCGGCTCTAACACACAGGCTGGGATCAACTTCCTCACACTTCCTATTGCACTGTGGCTGTTCCCAACTACTCTGCCTTAATTTCTCTCAGGGAAGTGACGACCACGTCAGTTATCGATCTAAGGGACTCGACAGTGGACTCACCACACCAGAAGGACGGAAGTCACTAACAGGCACCACACAACACAACACGCAGCTCGCTAGCGCGGCACACTCTCCCCCACCACCTTAGAGAGTTCTGTGAGTGAGGCATCCTACATGATTTGGGAGTTTGAGAGGTTGCAGGCAGTGTGGTCAGCGTACACTAAGCAACGAGCTTGACCAGAGGTGGATAGGGCCCTGCTCCAGGGAACTTTGCACAAACGGCAAGGAATTATGTTGATCATACTGGCAGGTCAGGGAGTAGAGAAAGGTCAGAATGGACAGACACCAAGAGAAATCACTGTGGTGACATCCACATATTCACAGGTGCGCTCTGAGGTGTGGGGTGCCCCACACCAAGGACCATCCATCCTCTACATCGGTGGTGCAGAGTGGACCCAAGGCTACCTTATACTCCATGGGACCACTAGCTATAAATGGAGGCTGCTCTTATGTTTCCCGGCTGCCCAGACCCGAATAACTGCACAGAATCTATAATAATTATACCGGGGCTTGGCCCACCTGCATTTGTCCTTTTCTAGTAAATTTCTTTGTCTAGCACTGCTGTTTTCTCTCCCCCGCACACTGCCTCACTCCCCCAGGGTGTCAGGAAGGCTCCCAGTCTCTGACTGACTTCATTCTTACGCTCCAGGCTTGGAAAATGACTTTCTTCTTTCAAGTTGCACACAACCCTAGAGTGTAGAAGAGATGATTTTAGAGCTATCCTACGAGTAAAGCTTGGCAACTCGGGAGCATAGATTAAATAATTTTATATTTTCTAAGTTTATTTTGGGTTCACATTTATTCCAATTACTTAAGGGCGCCAGACTTTAAATGTGTGTGCATGTAGGGGAGGGTTGGGGCTATGGAAAATCTCTGATTTATTTAAAACTAAGGAGCACAGAAAACAAGACAACAACAACAATTCCACATGAAGCTGTCCCATACTCCTCCCAAACCATGTTCTCTTTTGTTTTCATAGTTATTATTAGAGAAAGCCTGGCTTACACGTGTCTCCAGTACTAAAGGATGGAGTTATTATAGTCAAACACATACACAAAGGAGCCGCAAATGAACCATGAGCTGTGTATCTTCTTAGAAGCATCTTTCAATTATGTGTGCTTTATTTTTTTACCTATGGCATTGTAACTTGGGATGTAGGTTAGTATACATTAAAAACATGTAATCATCATATGCATTTTAGTCAAAGTTAGCTATTTTATGTATTGGGAGATAATATACTTAAACTTTTTAAAAACAAAATTCTATGTACACGGTTTTAGTTTACAATGCAATTGAAACCAGTAGCTGATTTTTGCATGGCATCCTGAGAGTCAACATTAACAATGGGCTGAGAGGTGGGGGACCCATGTGACTGGCCGCCAACTGTCACTGCCCACGGCTTTCACTAGTGGGACCTCTAGATTCTCTGACCGCTGACCAATCACAGGACCCTTCCACTTTCCTCACTGCAGGGCACACAGAGCTAGTGGCTGTAAACTTAAGAAGTCGTGACAATGAAACTCAAGTCAAATCATATCTTTCTAGACAGGAAGTGCTTCAACTCATTTCGACACCAATGGCACGGCGACCTACTCACATGTAAATATCTTCCGCACACAACTGGTAGACAAGAGCCACTTTCTTTCAAAAGAGCGTTTGCTCGTTGATTGGCCAAGGAGGGTGTAAATGTGGAGATCAGAGGACAGCTTTCAGGCGTCAGCTCTTCCACGATGTAGGTTTGTGGGTTGTGGGGACCTCACGTCATCAGACTTGGTGGCAAGTGTCTCTGCCCTCACCCATCTTGCGTACCAGTCTAGGGATAACCTTCATACTATTTCCAATGAATTCCTCAGTACCTCCGGCACCACTGATGATCTTCCAGTCATTGGAACAAAATAATATGAGTAAAGCAATTTTAGAAATATCAGTGATTTATTTGATTACAAAAGTTACTTCAAACTATAATATCAGAATATACATAGAAAAGAACCTGCCTATCTTATTTCTCACCTAAGAGCATAAAGAAGAGCATTTTAGTGACTAACATTTCAAACGCAGGGATCACAATGGCCTCCTGCTCTGCCCTCCTCTCTTACCTGACATGTCCCACTCACGCTGTGTTGGAAAGAGCTGCCACATATGTACCTGGGCACCTCTGAGGATGACATTTTCTGAAACCACAAAGGAAAGTGACCAGAATTGGAAGAAACAGTAAAAGGGCCAAAATCAGAAACAACCTGAGTCCGGCTAACATCTTGGGAGGGTCACAGTGCCATATTAACCTCGAGGCAACGCTCAGGTCTCTGGACAGGGCCCTTAGCTGCAGGAGCTTGCTCCCCTGTGAGTCCGGCTCCCCCGTGTAAGCGCATGCGGAAACTCATTCTGCTTGCCTTCAGTCTCCCTGCAATCTAAGAAAGAGAATCAAGTACAACGCCTACGCATGATAGCAGCCTTGCTGTCATCTCCTTGGATGAATGGCTGAGGAGAAGAGCAAGGAAGCCAAGGAGAGAGAGGGCAGAAAGGGAAGAGCCTGCGGGGGGCTCAGCTCTGTGCAAGGGTCATGCATGCAGACAGCCTCAATATCATCCCTCCACATGATAAGATTCATGAATGCCTCTGTTCAGACTCTCCATGTCAAACACCTCTCCGTCCTTTACAATCTATGCTTTATATCCCTCAAAACATGAACCAACCCTTGATTGCCACAGAAACTTAACTCTTATGTTGTACTTGGTATAGCTCCGTGTGTAATGAATTTCTACTTGGCTCTCACACTCTGATCAAATAGATTCAATCAGAGAGATGATAGATGGATGGGTAAATGGATGGATGGGTGGATGGATGGACAGACAGACGGATGGGTGGAAGCAGTCAGAAGACAAATACATAGACTGTCTCTCTTCTATAGTTTAAGATCCCAGACACACACTCAGTAGTGCATAAATCACAAGTGAGGACTAAAATCTCTAACACATGAGTAGACACACCACCTCATTTATGTGGCTGTTGATAAATTAGCTACAGTTGAAATACCAACTTTGAGTCAGGTCAAGAGGCAAAGTTAGCAGCCATCAGAACTCCCGCCTGACCCCCATTCAATTGCATTACAACTGCTATTCATTCCAAGACTCCAAGGGACAAAGGGGAGGTGAGCCACTGCCTTGTCCTGAATTGGGGAAGCCTACCAAAACAGAACTGCAATCTTTGACAAAAGTGTTCATCAAGGCTCAGAGTATCTGCATGCTTAGCATCATTCAGGGAAACAAAAGACACAGTCACCATTGTGCTAACAATTCTGCTCAGAGATGATGAGGAATAAAGTAAATTTAATGCCATGAAATTATCAGATTTTATCATCAGCGAGAGACGTAAGATTTCCGTTATCGTCCCAAACTGTATCGTGATCTTCTTCTTTCTTCTGACTTCATCTCAGTCTGGTGTGTCTTATTTTTAAGGCTCCTGAAACCAGCAGTCACCAGCATGGGACAAGAACATAAAAGGTAGAGGAGTCTCCTGGAAGTGCACCACGTGACCAGGTGCTACAGCCCGGGTTAGCGTTTACAGCCTTGCCAAGCCCCGCAGCTATGATTAGCTCCTTGCATTAAACTGAAACCACCTGAAAACCTTCCCACTGAGCCAGCCCTGGGAAGCGTGGGGTCTGCTGGTGACACTTAAGACAGAGTGGAACCTAGCAGTAAGAGACAGGAAAATAAAGTCTCCCCACGGACTCTCAGAGCAGAGTGTGGTTTGAAGATACGTGGGCAATTCCCTTTAATGAGCTTTCTTCACATTTGTTTCAAAAGGAGATTTAACCTGCCCATTCCCTCCCAAGCCCATGTCCCAAATATATACATTTGATGACGGCAGAGGAGACATAGGAATAAAACCACAAGGCCACAGAGGGATACGAGGCTCCAAATAAGAGGCCTTATGCTAATTTTTAGCAAAATATATGCATCTTTTTTATATACAGGAAGTTATGGTGCTATATAAAGAGATCCTTAAATGTGACATGCCCCAAAGTCCTATTTACTGCCTGACTATTGCTTTCAAAACAAAAATTACATGTGCTGGGTGAATCCATTCGTAATCTGTCTTCAAGGTATATTCTAGTTTTCATCCACATAGCCGAATCATGTACCAAAAATTAAAATTCTGATTTTTCTTCCATAGAATATATTTAATGTAAGACAAAAAGGAGGAGGAGGAAGAGGAGAAAGAGAAGGAGGAAGAGAAGAAGGAAGAGCAGAAGAAAAAGGAAGAAGAAGAAAGAAGAGCCCAAGCTACTCTAAGCCCCAAGTTGGAATTTCTGTGTTCTGTTGTTCCACTCGCCACTGTCTTTTCTCTATTATCCATTTATACGGCTGGATGCTGACAGCTCATTGTATGAGATGGCTGCTGATTCTGTAAAAACCACAGTTTCCAGAAGAACAGAAATGTAACGTATGGAGAGAGGGTTATACCACATCTCAAAGCTAAATGTCAAGAATTTCACATACCAACATTAAATCTTGAAATATGTGAGAGTATTCACATTATTTATTCTGTACACAGCTTTCTTGGCCCAGCTCCCTGCTTATGCAAGAAGATGGTTGCCCGTTTCCTCCTTCGATAAAACGTCACTGTAAAATACAACGTCACGGCTATCTGTATAGCACAGCACAGTCAGGATCGCGGGATTTCAACCCAGAATAGCTACCCTCGGTGGCATAAAGAATAAGCTCGGTTTTAAATGATATGAAATGCCAAGTGCCCGTTTGTTGCCCACATGCCCATGCTGAACGCATCGCCCTTCCTACAGTCGCCCCTTCCATTACAGATGTTACACAATGGACACTTTCCCTGCAGAGGCTCGTGGTACCAACGTTTCCCAATGGCATGGTCTCCTATGTGTAACTCTGGTCCTCACAGGTGCTTGGGTATTTTCTCAAGTGCAATGCCTTATGAGATACCTGGCAGAATGATGGGTTAACTGGACCCAGAACTCCCGTCTATAAATGTAGAGTAGCCTCAGCATGCTCAGGCAGCACTGAAAAGAATGGAACACTCACAGACAAGATTTCTGTTATAGTTATAATGGAGCCCTCTTCTTCAGCAGTTAAAAGAATTAAAGCAGAATGTCCCTATATCATGCTCTATCACACCTAAAAATAACATATGGTACCAGGATCTCTCAATACATCCAAATTCATGTGTTGTTCTACCATCCAAAATGAACCCAGTTCTGAGCACAACTTAAAATAGTTTTGATGGAGACAGATTTTAGATTCACCAGCGGCCCTGCCTAACTAATGGTAAAAGCCTCTTTGTTTCTCTCTGATGATCTCAGAGCTCGTCATGGGAAAATTTAAAACAAAATATTTTCTGTAAAAAGAAAAACAACAACAACAACAACAACAAATTTGGGGAAAATAAGTAACCTCTCTCTCCTGGGCAGGATTATAGCAGCCTTGGCCTTAATTCAGACTAGGGAAGGGGAGCCAGTGACAACGAACCTCCCCGCCCCGCCACTGCTTTCCCTGCTTCCGTACAAGGTGGGCTCAGCACGTGTGAGCTTCCGTACAAGGTGGGCTCAGCACGTGTGAGCTCCCATACAAGGTGGGCTCAGCACGTGTGAGCTTCCGTACAAGGTGGGCTCAGCATGTGCAAGCTTCCGTACAAGCTGGGCTCAGCCCGTGCGAGCTTCCGTACAAAGTGGGCTAAGCCCGGGTCAGCTTCCATACAAGGTGGGCTCAGCCTGTGCGAGCTTCCGTACAAGGTGGGCTCAGCACGTACGAGCTTCCGTACAAGGTGGGCTCAGCCCATGTGAGCTTCCTCACGACTTCGCAGCATTCAGATGACCAGAGCATCTCTGGGGGATGATACGGAAAATATGTTTCTGTCTCTGACTCCATGGGATATTCACGCTCATTAGTGCTGTCGTTGACACGCGGCGCCGTTAAGATCCACGGCACAGAAGCTCTGGCAAACACCAACGCTGCCATGTGTAGGCCGTCAATATTCTGGATTTCCCCTTGATTTAGGTTTTGAGCACACAGCAAGTATTGGATGATTCATGAAAATTAATCAGCCTCTAAAATTTGTGACTATAATTAAAGCCATTGGGAATAAAATCGGGATTCTGACTATAAAAGTTCCACTTTTTAAAAGGGGTATCAGTATGGGGAAACATAAACATAAAATGAAGACCACCAAAACATGTGTGCTTCTTGTTTCCCCTATAAAATAACCATTTATCTCAGTCCTGCAGTCTGACCCAGCGACCTGGGCTGTGGCAGTCAATCTATGGTCACCAGTGGGGTGTGTTTTGTGAAGTTACATGAAGAGCCTCAGAGAACTGCACAGAAAAGTAGGTGTTGTAGAAATGGGTGGGATATTAATAAAATTTGAAAACCTTAAACTGAACTAATCGATTTGCAGCTAGCTGCTGGTTAGAAGCTATTTTCTGATCCAGGAACAGAGACGAAATGTTTAACCTGGTTATGGTTATAAACACTGCATCTCTTCTAAATTAAATCAATTTTCTTGATGAAACTAATTTCTTGCCTGAAAGGTATTAAAATAATTTCATTATAAAGAAGGCTTTGCCTCAGTTCTGCCCATTTCCACTAAAGCAAAACCACCCAGTGAATGTGCCATAGCATGCAAGGAGGAAAGGGGTGGGGTGGCATCCGGGAGAGCTGGAAGACATAGAATCGGGAGAATCCATCCTCAACTTCCGGTTCTCCAATGCTACCTTCATTTCCACTGAGTGTGCCCCACACATGTGGACATGCTAACATCGCAGGATGCTGAGACACTGCAGGGAGAGGCCTTCCTTCAGCATAAGCAACTTTAAAACAAGCCCACCGTGCTAACCACCAGGGTAAGCGCGTGCGCGGACAGTGAGGTGCACGCCCACAGCTTCTGAGGATGGCAGGTCAATGCATGTGCAGAGATAACGTACATGCGGCCTCCCTATATGCACAGAGACCCACCCCCCTAGATAGTTACCCTGTTAGAGTCACCCTGAGCTGCAAAAACACAAAACAGAACCAGCGTTTGACCAGTCAAATGAAGAGACGTCAACCCGACGCTTGTCCGTGGGAAATCAGGGGAGAAAGCGGTGGTTTTGAGGGTGAGTGGCCTTATTGCATTGCAGCAGGATGAAAAAGAAACTCTTAAATAGGTTTTCTTGGGGACAAAAAAGGATTATTGAGGCTTTTGCTTCCTATCATTATATAATTTTGAATGTTTTAAACATAACTATCTTTTTACAACGACAACAACAACAACAACAAAAAAAAAAACCTGTGGACTTTGAGGCAATTTTTAATGCATGCATTTCTCTCACCATAAGACACATTTAAAGAAGTATAATCTGCCATAGATTATGAAGGTCTATTTCTCCACTTTAGATTAAAATAGTTCTTTATATTATGGGATTTATTAGGTTTTCTGAGTAAATTACATTTTTTTTCTAAGAAAGGTATAGACACCTCCCAATTTAGGACCACAGCCACAGCTGTGTTTTCTGCCTCGTTCTTTCTCGAGCTGTAACCAAGCTCATTAACAAAGGTTCAGTAAGAGCCTCCATGACTGAAAGACACACAGTGAAAACTGAAGTTCTTTCACCACTTAGGAACTATATTTTCAACTTACCCTGGATTTGCTAAATTTAAATTGTTTTGATTCTCTTTTTCACATCATCTATCAATGTAGTTATCTATCACTTTTTACATACTATTTGGATATAATTTAAAAAGTCACAAATCAGTTCAAGAAATAGCAATATCAGACACACATACATGTACTCACTCATGCATACACACATACGTGTCCTCATGCATACATGCACACACATAGGCTATGTATATGCACACACATATACATACATGCGCACACACATTCACTCGCACACATGCACACATAAACACACACAAAAGCCTTGGGGACTATAGAAGATGAGAGCATGGGAAGACCGTAGGAATCAGGCTCCTGAACACTTAGGAACCTACAGAAACTGTGGTCACCTGCGTAAGATCTGCACAAAATCAAACCAGCCAACCTCCCAGCAGGGAAGCCAGAAGGGCCCCAGAGCCTACTGCCCTAAAGGAGGAGATGGCCGCTGCTGATGGCTTCTGAGGAGCGCAGAATCAGCTTCTTTAAAATGTTTCCCCTGGTGGCTCAGCTATGGCCCAGTGCGCAGCCCCACACAGGAGCAGTATAAGTTTTGAGAAGAGAGAGAGGATGTGAAACTGGGAAGGCCAGGGTTGGTAGAGGGTGGATTTAGGGTAAGATAGGGGTAAGCATGATCAGAATACATTGTATAAAATTTTCAGAAATGAAATTATGATATTAAAAAGGAATATAATTTGTGTTTCAGAGGACTTTCAAAAACTCTTACTTTTTAAAAAACTACCACCTAGAATGGTATTTAGCAAGTAAGAGAAATTTCATAATGTGTATAAATTAGCTCTTGAATTAATTAGTGAACACAGAGCTAAACAACAGGGAAGTCTTTATAAAGGAAGAAACAAATCCATGTAATACATACAAGGAACTTCAAGCAAGGCCACCTGGCTCAACCGAGCTGTGCTGGAAGAAAGAATTGGCCCCGCCCAGCTGCTTCTCTGAAACTTGCTTAGCACCCTAGCTGCCTGATTACAATAGAAACACGGGTCAATTAAGAACAGAATCTGTGTTTTACCAGCATGGAGGTGTGGAAGAGGCATAAATAAGCGTGTCCACACATGTGTATATTACAGCCCAAATCTAGAATTCACTGATATGGAAATTAGCTCATTTTAAATAAGTTTTTAGACCTAACCAGACCGTAACAATGAGGTTTAATTAAGTAAAAATAAAAGTGGCGGGTAGACCTGTAGCATGAGCGTGCAGAGCAAGAAAGGAAACGGTGCCTGCGGACACAGAATTCATAGCACATGATGCACAATGGGTGATAACAGGCGGGCAGGAGGGAGGAAATGCCTAGTTAAGACATTGGTGGCCTGTAAAATTCTGCTTATCACTAAGCTCGATGCAGACCTGCCTGCTCACAAGCCTCGTGCTGCACGCTAGCGCCACTGGGGAGCAGCAACCGGCCTTCGTGCATCTGGACTAAACGCAGGCTAAACCGTAAGGCCCAAGGCCTTACCTCACTCATCACTGGTACCCAAGCACCCACGTTTCCTCCCCTAGCTTTACCGGCTCTGGTATTTAACAACGTTTCCTTGTGAAATGTCTTCAGAGTTGTCACAGCACAGTGAATGTTTTTTGAAAATTTGTTGAGCTTCTTTGCCCATCATTTTTTTTTTCTGTTGGTCTCGGATTATTTATAGATAATTATCTTTTGAGAGTGTTTCGAGTACAATATTTTCCAGTGTCCATATCAGTCACTGTCAATCATACCCCAACTTAATGTTCCAAATGAAAGGAAAAATGTTCAAGAAAAACTAAAGTACTAATTCCCAATTACCCACCTAGCAGGATACCACCTGAAGTGACGCCGGAGCTGTAAGAGGCTAAGAGCCAGGAATACATTCTCATGTTAGCAACATTTTTTTTTATATAATTCTGAAATTTTGGCTCTTTTTGCCTTAGCTCCTCCATTATAAACACTGCCATTCTGGCAGCTAATCAAGGCATGATTGGAAAGTGCTTAGAGCTTAAATATTCTTGGAAGAGAAGTTAGTATACAGGTGCAAAGTGAAAGAAAAATTTTTAAATGTTTCCCACAAATTGAAGGGAAAAAAATCACAAAATTCTTGCCGGGCCATGTGTACACAGAGATAAAGTACCTCCGTAAGGCTGTCATTGTACAGACATAGGCTTGCCCAGGGTGGACGCATCTCACTGAGTTATGACAGTACAATCCAAATACTTGCAAAAGCTTTGAAACAGCTTGTGATACATACAAAAATAAAAATGCTAAATGATAAGGGGAGCAGAGATTTATGAAACAGTCAAACAAACAAACTAAATCTAAGAAAACAAAACTACGTGTTTTCCATCAATCACTTTCAAAAGAAAAATATCTTCAAAGATCAGAATTTTAAAAATTAAAAAGAAGTCTTTCTTAAAAGAGAAATGAGCAACAGAACAGACGACACCAACAACTACAAGTTCTGTCTCGGGAGGTGTCTTACAGAGGGAGCTTTCTGGTTAAGAAATCACTGGCTGGCTCTCAAGTGTCCTTCCCGGTGCTGAAGACAGGGACACAAAATGGAGACACAGAGACCCTTACGGTTCATCCAGAAGACGGACTTCAATCAGTTGTCATTCACGTGCTGGTATCCAGAGTGAGCAGTGCCAGGAAAGGACACCGTGAGGGCTGGGTAATAACTAGCCTATCCCCCTAGAAAAGTTCTGCGCACAGGGAGATCTGTCCCAATAGGTAAGAGAATCTGTCTAAGGACTAAAGGTTACCTCACAGAAGAGTCAGAGAGAGAGAGGAGGGCGAGAGAGAGAGAAAGAGAAAAAGAGAGAGGGAGGGAGGGAGGGAGAGAGAGAGAGCGCAGGAGCTTTTGACAGCATGAGTAAACAAGGAGACCAGGTTTTGGAGGACTATCTAGAACTCTGAAGCACGGAGCCTGCTAAGCTTCAGGGTGGTACAAGGTCCAGACAGACATCCTCCTGGGCACATGAAATCTTTACCCCGGAGCAATGAGGCACTGGTGATAGCTTATTATTTTTTAAGTCGGTGACATTTTCTATAAAGCCATTTCTCATGCCGTCTTTTCAGTTTAGGGTCTGAGAACAGTCTTTCTGAGGTTTACCACCCAAGATAAACTTTGACTGAATTCATCAGAAAATAAATAGTTTCCAGAGATTTGGGCTGAGCCTCTCGCTTTGGTGAAAGAGGGAAGCAAGAAGAGGATGCTCTGAAAGCTGTGTGGTGAGGGGTGAAAGAGGGAAGCAAGAAGAGGATGCTCTGAAAGCTGTGTGGACAGGAGCTGGTGAAGAAGAACCCAATTTTGGCAGAGGATAAATTTTGCCTTAAAAAAAATTCTTCCTATTGGCTTCCCTGACAGGAGACTGAGAAGTCCACATTCTGAGATAAATACACCCTACACTCTGTAGAACAGAACACAGTGGTGAAGACTCACTGCTTCAGGGGGTGAAGGGGAGAAACAGAGAGAACCTTCTTCTGTGTGCCCAAGCTGGAGCTTTCAGACTCCATGCTCCCCATGAGAGCTGTGACTGTAGACCAAGTCAAAGCCAGAAATGCTGCTAACACACCGTGAGGTAGGTTTGAGTCTGGCTATGCAGGAAAAGGGAGGACTTTGCGGCTGGCAACTCTGTGCTGCGATTTCAAAAGGTCAGACCCCCTATAAGCCTTTGTAGACTGACGATCTCTCTCTCATGGTCAACTTTTGACTAATTTCAACCCCTGCCTTCTAGCTTTATAAGCATTACCTTGTAAATGGTTGGGAGATTGCTTAATTCCCTAGGAAGGCCAAGAATTGCCAATGACGCAGATGGAATAAAGGCCTTTCAGTCAAAATGACGAAAAAAGAAGTCACAAGGTAGAGACTATGGGGGAGGCACTGATTCAAACATGTCCCCTCTGTAGCAGCGCTGTCCCAGATGGCTTGTAAAATGACAGACGTATTGGTCTATCATGCCTTTTCGGTCAGTTGTCTGTATCCCCAAGGATATTTATCCCAAAGCACAACTCATGGCTGCCCATCAGCCCTGGCATGGTCAGCCTTTTGCAGATGATTGTCCCTGAATAACACATTTGGCCCATCCTACTAGGGGGAAAAGCAAAACAGGGCTTCCTTAAGATTTTGATTGTCATTCTAATCAAATTCCTTCCTGACCATCATGTGTTCTTCCCTCTGCTTTGCGAACTAGCATGGGACATTTCCCATCAGTAGAGAGAGAACATTGACAGACAGAATCTATCCATCTAGGGAGGAATGGGGTCAAACAGAAGCACAGGTACAAGAGCTACACACACACACACACACACACACACCTACATGTGTGTGCGTATATCATGGGCTGCTAAGGAAGTTCAGTTGGTAGAAGGCTCGCCTAGCATATACAAGGCCCTCAGTTCAATCTCAAGCGTGGCATAACAGGGTCTGGGGGCTCACGTCAGCCGTCCCAGTCCAGGGCACAGCAGAAGCAGGAAGATCATAAAATCATCAAGGCACTGGGTTACATAAAGAGTTTGAGGTCAACCTGATCATCTAAAGAAAAAAAAAGAAACAAGAAGTGAAGATCAGACGTTTCCCATCACCCCGTTTATCTCAGCGATCATACCTGCTGCCGGCTGCCGGGACAGGCTTGGGTGTTGGTGCATTCCCTCGTCTTCCTGCTCACCAGACAGCACCCGCTCATCATTACAGACGGCCTCATTGACAGTTGACGACAACTTTTACTCATCATTACATATGGCCACTTACAGTTGACAGCTGTCACCCAGGCGAGTTCACATACGTTGCCATGCAGTCACATGGCATCGCAGATCGGAGGGTGAGAGCCAAGGCCAGCGAGCCCTGATAACCAGTAACGAGCCCGGCAGCCGGAAGACTCAGACAAGCCAGGGCTCACGGGAGTCCACCAGCCTTGAGCAAGGGCCACTTAAGCACCATTTATTTCCTTGGGAACTTTTCTTTATTACTTACTTACTTTGTTTTTGTTCTTGTTGGTTTTGTTTGGTTTTGTTTGTTTAGTTTTTGAGATATATTCTCATTGTGTGGCCCTGACTAGCTAGGATTTTACTTTGTAGACCAGGCTAGCCTCAAACTCAGAGAGATCCACCTGCCTCAGCCTCCCTGGGTCCTTTCAAGCACCATTATTCTGGTGCTGACACACCAAACTGGGGCTTTCTTTCCTTGTAGAATCAAGCTGATCTCCCAAAGCAAAGGGGGCACTGGCAGAGAAAGCTAGGGCAGGAAACTTCCCTCCTTAGGAGAGGAAGTCGGATCATCTCCGCCTTGAACTGTAATTCAGGAGAGTGGCACTAGGCAGCTAACTAAATCCCACATCAACATGTCAGGAATCTCTCTGAACTGCCTATTTCCAAATGCACATCCAGCCCAGAGTAAAGTCCCAGGTAAGTTGTTACTATTACAATGAACTTAAACTTCAGAACAACAAGGTTTTCCTATGTTTCCATGTTTAAGGGAGTGTATGTCGTGAGGTCTAAATGTGCCTCCGCACACAATCCACTTACTAACCACATTCTCCACGCACACAGACACTGTGCTGGGCGCCTACCTATGGCAGACGGTACCAGCAAAGACGGAAATCACGTATGGTAAGGATGCTAACACTGATTACCCCAGGGAGAAGGAGGCAGATCACAGAGACACAGGGCAAACATGTCGAAAGGGTGGTTTCCCCTGAATACCAGCGGGAGTCAAAACCGACCCTGCAGCTGTCCTTGGAACAGGGCAGCGGCTGAGTTTGCTGAAAGGCTCAGCCATTGTGGGTTTTTTTTTTTTTTTTTTTTTTTTTTTTTTAAACATCCAAAGGCACCAGCCATTCCGTTTGAACTTCTGAGGGGTTTTAGAAATCACAACACCCCGCGAAGAAGAACACGGACAATAGATTTCCCACACCCTTATTTTATTTTGCTTTTTAAATACTAATTGAGAGGGCCAACTTTAAAGTCATGAAGCAAATTCATTGTGAGGCACCCCTGAAGTCCCCTACATAGACTTACGATAGAAAGGATATCGGCTCAGGTACAATGAGTCTAATTAATGCCCACCTCTTCCCTTGGGCATAGCCAGTCACTAGTTAACAGGTACTTAACAGAGACGGACCCACAATTCTGGGTATTGTATGGTAGCTCTCAAAGTGAGGGTCTCTTCGTGGAGGAAGAAGTCAGACCCCAAGTCACCTGGGCTTTAATTCCAAGGTCCTTTCTAGGTGACCTGGATGTCTAACTATAGGGAGAAAAAAAACACAAACAAAATTCCAACTTAGATCTCCTGGAATGGGCATGTGCTAGAAAGACATGAAGAGTGTCCAGACCACGGCAGCTGCCTCTGAGAATGCAGGACCAACTCACCTCCGAGGCTCCCAACTGCACACACTGCTTCTAGACAAGACTCATTTTCACCAGCTGTATAAAGGTAATATTTAAGAATTTAATGTCCATTCTTTAAAAACTTAATGATTTATTTATTTTTATTTTATGTGTCTGAGTGTTTGGCCTGCATTATATATGTATACCACTTGTGTGCCTGGTGCCCACAGAGATAAGAAGAGGGGGGTCAGATCCTCTGGATTTAGAGTAAGAGATGGTTGTGAGCTATCATGCAGATACAAGAAACATACCCCCACACACAAACAAAGAATGGATAAGGAAAATGCGGTACATTACACAATGGAGTACTACACAGCTAAAAAGTGACATCTTTAAATTTGCAGGCAAACGGATAAATAGGAAACATCATATTGAGTGAGGTAACCCAGAACCAGAAAGACAAATATCATATGTACTCACTCATAAGTGGCTTTAGACATAAAGCAAAGAATGGCAGCCTACAATTCACAATTCCAGAGAACTTAGACAACAATGAGGACCCCAAGAAAGACATACATGGATCTAATCTACATGGGAAGTAGAAAAAGACAGGATCTCCTTAGTAAATTGGGAGCATGGGGACCATGGGAGAGGGTTGAAGGGGAGGTAAGGGAAAGGGAGGGGAGCAGAGAAAAATGTATAGCTCAATAAAATCAATTAAAAAATGAGAGAAAAGAAAGAAAGAGAGATAACCCAGTACTTTAAGAATAGTAAGTGCTCTTAAGTGCTGGGCCATCTCTCCAGTCCCCTCTTAATTCGCTCTTTAACCAATGCATGCTAAACTGAAGAACCACAGACAAAATCTGGGTCAGAGCTGAGAAGCTGAGTAACAGGGTGATGCCTTATTCTGCTGGGACTCCTACGGCAGTGGGTGCCGTCACACCCTGAAGCCTTAAATTCAGGGAGACTGGAAGGCCTTGGAGGCAAGAGCTCTCTTCCATCTTCCTGTCTGTCATTCCAGAAATCGGAATTCCTTGCTTTGAGATGATAAATCTCCTCTCAGATAAAGAACTCATAAAACTTGAAACAGTTACTACCCTTCTTCTTCCTTCCACCCTGAAGACCCTCATTCCAGAGGGGCCCTATCCCACACCCTGTGGGAAAGACCTGCCCTGTCCTCGCCTCTCCCAGTCAATGCTACCTGACATACACCTTGACCCAATCACAATCTCCATGTATGCTCCCCATCTATGGAAAATAGACAAAAAATGCTGTTGGTTCCCAGGTTTTTCCAGCTTCATTCTGAAAACTCCGATGGAGTATCAAACTTGGACTGTAGGAATGTCTTACAGTTTGTTTTCTCAGTCCTGCCTTTGTTCTGGAACGGACCCCTGAGACTCTCGGGACAGATAAAGAAAAGCTTGATTCCTTTTGACTTTGCAAAGCTCTTTCTCAACGTCCAGGTAATCTCCAAAAATTAAAGACTAGCGAACATTAATGACACCAACTGCCACTCTGGCCCTCAGTGCTGAAGTGGGTGAGTCACCAAGAACAGAATGGGGGTGGAAAGATGGTTAAATGGTAAGGCTCTTGCCACACATGTAAAGGGAGGCTGTGCTCACGGTTCCCAGCAGCTCGGACCCAAATAACCACAGCGAAACTATATTAACTATAACATTGTTTGCCCAGTGGCTGAGGCGGAGCTAGCTCTCACCTCTTAAATTAATTCATTTCTATTAATCTATGTATCACCATGAGGTTATGATCTACCGATAAGCTTCTGGCATCTTTCTCCTTCAGCAGCTACATGGTGTCTCCCTGACTCTGCCTTCTTTCTCCCTGCCTTCAGTTCAGTTTTTCCGCCTACCTATATTCTGCTCTGTCTTAGGCCAGAGCAGCTTCTTTATTAACCAATGGTAATAAAACATATTCATAGCATACAGAGGGGAATGCCACATCAAAGACCCGAGTTCAGATCCCCAGCATGCATAGAAATAGCCAGGCAGGATGGCGTGCGCGTATAACCTCAGCTGTGGGCCTGGTATGGGGTCAGAGATGAAAAGATCTCTAGAGCTTTCTGGCAGCTGTTCTGGTGGAAACAGTGAGCTCAGTGCGAGACACTATCTCATAAAATAAGATGTGGAGTCAGAGAGGAAGATATTTGATATTAGTCTCTGGCTTATACAAGTGCCCTGTGCATGCACATACACACATGTACACACAAATATCACACAAACTACACACCTCACACACAGAGAGAATTATCAACACCCTACTTTCTATCACAGCCCGTTCCCTTTAGCATCAAGATGTGGTCCTTAAAAGAATTACTCAAATTTGGTCTAACGGTCGAGTGTAATAAAGAAAGACACTGGCTCCCATCTCCCGGAGACTGCTCTCTTGAAAAATGTACACAGCCCTACATACATCACACACACACACACACACACACACACACGTCCATATATTCCCCTCCACAATTACACACATGTACACACACAAAGAAGATAAACGTTTTAGACTGGATTCGCAAACCGCCGGTAGGTACTTTCTGAGTGTGCAAGGCCAGGGTGAGATCTCTAGCATGGCTGAGGAAGGAAGGGCACAGATCTCCAAGTGTGTGAGCTTAGCCTTAGCATTCCCTTTCAATCCTCAAAATATCAGGCACTGCCGCCACCTCCAGTGTCACCAAATGCATAAGCTTAGGCAATGGGGAAAGCAGGAAGGAAAAAAACATGAACCCTGTGTGTTCTTATAAAAATAAAGGCTAGAGAAATGGCTAAAGGCACTGGCTGGTTTGGCAAAGGACCCAGGTTCAATTCCCAGCACCCATAGGTTAGCATATAACCATCATAGCTCCAGTTTCAGGGAACCTGATGCCCTCTGAGAGCTCTGGGCATGTACCAGATGCACATACATACATGCAAGCCAAGACTCACGCACATAAAAGGTATCAAAAGAAATGTAATTAAAAATGAGTGATCCTATCATCTCATCGAGGACATACTTTGTGTATCGGCCCTAACAGAAACCCCGGTTGATCAGAAAACAGGCTAATATCCTCAGTGCCCGTCTTGCACGAATGAGAAGAAACGCCTCTGAAATTTACCTCTCCTATCTTAGCCAGAGCCTCTCACGGCTACAATTTGCCCTTTCTTTCTATGTTCTGCAGAGAAGCGTGTTTGGTTTCACAGGTAATTGATAGCCTTCAGCACACGGAAGTTACAATCATCGAACGAAAAGACTCGCTTTGGTGAGAATTAAAATGAAACAATTTCTCCAAAATAAAGGGTAAAAGCCAAAAAAAGTTAAGGGGATTAATAGGCCAGGGCTTCATCTACTTTTACATTTAATTTGATGTCACAAGAGCTGCAGGCATTTCAAAACACACCTCTTTTATTCTCCTATAAAGTCTGCACGATTTTGGCTTTTGCAATAGAAGCAGTTAGGAGGGGAGGGGAGGGCTAGCTTCTGTATCTATGCTAAAGAAAAAAGGAGAAGCAGGGTTGACCATACCCCGAGGCCCCAGCTCCTGCAGAGAGCCTGTTGTTCTGAAAGCAAGGTGCTCCACACGATCTAATCATGGCACTAAACCTTGTTACAAGCCTTTTACAGCTCCAATATCTGGGTTACAAGGAAACACGCTGGAGAGCCTCCTTGTACTATGAAATAAATGTCATTCTGACTGGCATCCTCTCTTCCAGCAAGTAATTTCCCTCTGCTGATAAATCGATACGGCAAAAAACAAATGAGGGCGCACAATGGGCACAGTGTGGATTACGTTTTTATTCATCCCAGAGCCCCTGCAGCCAAGTTTTCTAAAGCAGAAAATGATGCGCTGGAGCTGGGAAACGAGAGATGCAGGAAGACACTGAGATAAGGAAAGAAAGACAAAGGAGGCCAAAAGGGAGAGAGGAACAAAGGGAAAACCAAGAGAGAGAGGCAGCCAGTGCAGAAGACAGCGCCCCTACCAGGCAGTTCAAGTACAGGAACTTGTGTCAGAGAGAAAGATTAAGATCTGAATGCTGCTTGCTTAGCAATTCACAGCAGGTCAAGGTAAGGCCTTTGCGACCAAGCCTAGGGACCTGAGTTCGATTCCCAGGACCCACACTGTGGAAGGAGAGACCTGACTCCTATCCACAAGTTTTCCTTTGTCCATGGCATGTGGATGCATGCGCACACAACTCTCTCTCTCTTTCTCCCCCCCCACATCATACACATACACACCATACACACACACACCAAATATAAAAAGCGAGAAATAATTGTGAAAATAAACACGCATCTTTTTGCTTTAACATCTTCACTCTCTAACGTGGCAGATCACCTGAGAAGGCTCTAAAATCAGAATTTTTTTGACTTGTTATTTATCGATGTCAACCATCAGGATTCAGCCATGAAATTTTTTTTTTTTTTTTGGTTTTTCGAGACAGGGTTTCTCTGTGGTTTTGGAGCCTGTCCTGGAACTAGCTCTTGTAGACCAGGCTGGTCTCGAACTCACAGAGATCCGCCTGCCTCTGCCTCCCAAGTGCTAGGATTAAAGGCGTGCGCCACCACCGCCCGGCTTCAGCCATGAAAATTTGCCTAGAAACCTGGAGACTAAAATTGCCACCACCGACCCTTCCTCATCTCAGCAAGTTCCCTTTGGTCATCTGTGGTCTCTTTGTCATTAGCATGAGGAAGGAAAAGGGCAAGGAAAAGAGAGGAGAAAGCAGCGGCTCCTCCTAGGGGGAAGCAGAAACAGTATCTTCGAGTACAGAGTGACTCTGAGAAGGCGCCAGATCGCAGAAGAGTATTACCACGGAGAAGTGATGCGCGTGGCCCCCCTCACGGCCACGTTCATGACATTTTGTCTTCTCTGGGTAATATAGTAAAGTCTAATTCTGAAAACCCACGTCTCTCTGTAAGAAAAGACAATTCCAGGAATTCACTGTGGCACTTAGCTGCTGTTGAGGCATGGGAGTAAAAATAAGAGAATTCTAAAATCTTAGTGTGCATATAGAGCTGATTCGCGATTTTAAGGTTTAGCTTTAAGCCTGGAGTAAGGCCCATCATTCCCCATGCCTCAGTTTCCTCTGCTATAAAATGGGAGCAACTGTCAACACCTGTTTTAGAGAATCTCGTAAGAGTTGATATCAACAGGGTGCATTGGATAATGGCTGTTTCAAGACTTGGTGCCACAGAATTCAGAAACACCAAACGAAGTTAATTACCATCAACCTAACTACCCTTAGCTTCCTGGAACAGCTACAGTTATCTGTTAGGTGTCCTCAACAGCTTCCATTTGGCTCCCCATTACCCTGTACAAGGAGCGAAAGCCACGTGTTTTATGGGGATACATGGTTTTGTTTTAGTTTTATGATTTATTTTTATTTTATATTTGCAGGATTTTGGACTATATGTGTGCCCGTGTACCATGTGAGTTCCTGGTACGTGTAGAGATCAGAGGAGGAAGGCATCAGATCCGCTGGAACTGGAGCTACAGATAATTGTGAACCTCCATGTAGGTGCTGGGAACTGAATCCCAGTCCTCTAGAAAAATAACTAGCGCTCTCAGCCTCTGAGCCAGGGCTACATATTTCCAGAATGTCTTACATATATAATTGTGGTTTTGCTATTTGTCCTGTTGAGACATGGTTGTCACACTCTGGCACAGACTGGATTGTAACTAACAGTGCATGCCATTCTTAAGCTTACAGAGATCCTCCTGCTTCAACCTCGCAAGATCTGGGATTATAGGTATTATCACCACGCCAGTTTTGACTATTCCTAACAGTCCTGTGATGACCCCTCATGGGCAGCCCCTGTGATGTCCTTGCTGCGCAGCCCTCTACGAGGCTGCCATTGCCCCTCTGGGCTGCCAGGGTAAGTTAAAAAATGGATCACTATATTTGACATGCACGTTTAGCTTTGTGCTTGGATGTGGGCAGTCTGCTTTTTGTGTCTTTAGCGCTTAGATTCACAGCTGCTTACAAAGCTACAGCCACAGTTAACTCTACCCCAGTGGCCTACCTATCTACTTCGCTCCATAAAAATGGGAAGACGCTGTTGGGGCCTTTGACTGTGAACCAAAAAGAAACAAGGCAACCACAAGGACAGTAGCAAGTGCTGACATTTGCTTCTTTCTCAGTCAAAGGTGGGCTTACTCCGCACACTCTGTGCTGTCCTTGTTACTCATGAGCCTTTGCTGTTTTCACTAATTGCTTCCTGATGCGATTTCAATACACCAGGCACACTGTTGCCTAATGGAACGCACGAGCTTCTTGCTCTTCCAAGAACCAAGTACCGACCCTGAGGTGGAGGCTCGACCTTTGAGAATGTGTGGGCACGCAGGGCTAGGAAAACCAACCGCTCTCCACTTACTGAGAAGCCTGGGCCCTGCATCCCTAGAATGTAGGTTCAGCATATGGTTCTGCTGTGATTTAGGTGCTGCTCTCTGGGAGACTGGGGGCTATAGGGAACATGACAGCAGATGAAGGACAACGGGAAGCTAGAAGGAGTTTAAAGGCACATAGTAAGGGGGATGTAAAGTGGAATCAGTCCCAATTAAAGCAGCCAGGGAATTAGGGAGGTGAAATGTAATTATCTACATTAGGGTTTGGCCAGGCTCTATTCATCGAGGAGAAAAAAAAATGGACTAAGATGCCTAAGTCTTCCTTTCCTGGAACACAAATGGCTTTCTCATTTAACAAATCCGAAAGTGCCTGTAAGTCCCGTACTTCAACTTAAAATAATTATTTCATAAAGCGATGACTCTGCAAATGGGGGTGTGGGAGAAGACACAGCGAGCCGGGTGTGGCAATGACCGTGAGGGCCGCGACGACGGTCATAGCGAGGCCTAGCCAGATACGAAGAACGTTAAAACTACAAGCTCACAACTAGCCATGCCAACAGGGATCTCAGCCTGAAGAAGTGTCTCAAAATGAGCCCCTTTTGCTTGCACTACCCAAAGCCATCCCCAGAGTGGGCACGTCATCATGGCAGTGGGTAATGAAGAATGGTCCCCTGTGATAACTGCGGAAGCCCAAGCTGTAGGCAGCGAAAAGTAAGTGGTCACCCAGTGTTCCTTGCTAACCAGGGCACAGAGAGATAGGAAGGTGTTTAACAACTGCTTGAGGACCTGCATGTTGCATCAGACACAATACTGGCCAGGTTAGGTTAGATATGTCTCAGCTCAACTTTCCCTAATTTAAGTCTCTCCAGCCTGGCTTCTAAAGGACCTGAGGAATTCTAATCTTCTTTTCCTTTCAAGACTTGACCATGAAGATGAAAATGGGGGGTGCTTTAATTACCAACCAGAGCCAAAGCCTTGCCCTTTGATATGGAAATCTGGCTTGTCCCCCCACCCTTCCCCTGCCCCTTCTTTCACTTCCCCAGCAGGAATTTTAAGGAGCTTTGCCCAACCAGCTGATAGTGACAGCACAGGAGCCATGCCTCGCTCCTGGGAAAGTTTAAGTTACATGGTGGTGTGACTTCCACCAGACTGACAGAGCTGAGCCAGGACAGCATGGGGAAAAGAAGAGGCAGGTAGAGAGGGGAGAAAGGGAGACAGAAGAAGAGAGAGGGAGAGAGAGGGGGCGCGAGACACAGAGAGAGCCTTGGAGTGGATGAATTTGTTTCCGCCCTGGCAGCGTGAAGTGTGACCAGGCGACAGACACAAAGCCTCTCACTTTAAACTCACACAGAGAGCACCAGCCACGCATGCACGCTGCCATGTACCGCCACCCAGTTATTGTCATCTGCCTTCTGCATGACTCCCGGCTTAGCCATAATTATTAATTGTACTTGTCAACTGTCATTAATTCCTCTTTAACATCCCTGTCTTTGAGTAATTAGACAGAACAGCCTCACTGAGCCCATTGTTTAGAGTCTCCTGAAAGAGCCCACTGGGCTTTCAGAGTACAATAGAGGGCTCCTCGTTAACCCTTCATGAGGGCAGGCTGAGTGGAAGGGAAGGAAGGGAAGGGCTGCTCCAGGTTTGGGCTGCCTGCTTTGGCATGGGCAGACACGCAGACACATATGCATGCTGCTTAAGTGGAACTAGATTTTAAATATTTCTTATGTGATATTTAAAGTTGACTGAAGAGTAAAGAAAGGCCGGAGGAAGAAACAGTATTTTACTAATCTGCATCATAGGACATAACATCGTACTCTTGTGTATTCTCATGCTTTGTATTTAAGAAAAGTCAAAATTTTTGAAGGTATTTTCTTATGTTCATGACATAACACACAAGCTATATAATGTGTGTGTGCACGTATGTTTTTGTGTCTGTCTGTCTGTCTGCTGCTGGTGCCACCAAGGCCAGAAGAGAGAAAGGGAGTCCTAGAGCTGAGTTTGTTGGCAGTGATGAGCCGTTCTACACAGTTCGGGGCAACTGAACTTGGGTGCTTCGCGAGAGCAGGAAGCGCTTTTAACTACTGAGTTATCTCTAGCCCCAATGGGTAACACTTTTAATCCGGGTCTTGGAGGCCCAGGGTACTTTATCTCATTTAGTTAGTTTGTTTATAAGCTCATTTTATGAGACAGGATCTCCATAGCCCAGGCTAACCTCACATGCCCTATGTAGCCAAGGAAGACCTTGAACTCCTGACCTTGTCTCCACCTCCCAAATGCTAAGACTACGTGCATGCACCACCATGCCTAGCTTTATTTGACAGTACTTTAGAACGCATTCTGAAAGACACACTCGGCATGCCCGTGGCCTCTCAAAGTCCCCTAAATGTATCTGGTGTCCTCGATGAAAGAAAAGATGTGACACACGGTTCACTTCGAGGAGTAGCTCTTGCTTAGTAACCCTTCTCATTTAACGTAGCACAATAAATAACAAATCACTTGCAAAATACCATATTGCCCTGAATTTTTGCGTTACTATTATCACTGTGACTCGGCAGCCCAGACTACTTTTGCATTTCTTTGTGAATTTAAGTTCTCCAGCAATCAGACAGACAGGACAGTCACGCTGGGAAGGAGAGGCTCTTGGCCATTTTGTACCAAACATTTTTTCAGAAAAACAGGGGACTTTTATTCAAGAGCAAAGCACTCTCACAGAGCAAAGCTTTTCTGGATGTTGTGCTAAAAAGAAAAATTATAAGACTTTCTCTTAAAGGAAATGAAGGTCTGAGGAATTGTGGAAAGTAAAGGCGAGTGACTGATTACTGGACAATCATTAGAGCCATTTCCCGCACCATCTCCACGATAAGGGATTGTTCTACAGCTCTGAGAGTGCTTTCTGCAATAATAACATTTATTGAAGTCTAGATGTGTGTCCTCTGTGCTTTATACACATTAATTCAGTTACTGCTCAGATCTCTGTGAAATGGGTACTATTATTCAATTTCAGAGATGGGAAAACGGTACAAAAGATGTTTTCAGAAGTTGTCCAAGACTGGCCACATGCGGCAGCAGTCCGGGATGGCTGAGTCCACATCCCAGCTCGCACCCCCTCCGCCTCTGCAGGTTTCCGTCCAGAGCACAGGCGGACCTGACTTCTGATGGTGTTTCCTGAAGGAAGCAGGTGAGTGTTTCTGAAACTGTCATTAGGAAAGCGAGGTTTGAAACGTTCTGGAAGCCAGCGGCTATAGCACAGCTTACTCCCAGTCCCCACCCAAGGCAGGAAGATCATGAATTCAGAGTCAGATATAAAGAGAGATGGTTCCAAGAAAACAGCTAGTACTGGACATTGGAGGAACTGAGGTTTGAGGGTGTGCCGTGTGGTAGACATGCATGTGCTGAGAAGGAAAAGAGGGGAGGCAAAGGAGAAAGAGAAGGTGTGGAGGAGAGGAACAGAGAGAGAGAAGAGGAGGGAACGGGTTTTGTTGTTGTTTTTTTTTTTTGGATTTTTCGAGACACGGTTTCTCCGTCCTCGAACTCCCAGAGATCCGCCTGCCTCTGCCTCCCGAGTGCTGGGATTAAAGGCGTGCGCCACCACCGCCCGGCTGGGAACGGGTTTTGTAAAGTTGTGGGTTACATAGCAAATCAGTGGTCGCTGTTAGACCTGGGTGTGAACTGTTATTCACAATTACTATGTGATCATGTTGGTATACTGAGAAAGAGGAAACACAGCCACATCCACTCGCACACTGACTCTTGACACACTTTAGTGTGCTGTTTATTAAAGACCCCGCCACATGTCTGTTGTGTACTATGTGTGTAAGGCACGGAGGGAAAGGAAAGGTTAAGTCAGGATTGTTTGGTTTCTTTGTTTTCAGACAGGGTTTGGCTTCTCTGCATCCCCGCCTGACCTGGAACTCACTCTGTAGACCAGGCTAGCCTCTGACTCAGAAATCTGTCTGCTCTGTCTCCAGTGTACTGGGATTAAAAGCGTGCACCACCACTGTCCCGGCTAAGCCATGATTCTCAACTAAAGGGAGTTTTCAGAGTTGCTGGAGACAGAATTTTGAGACTCACACCATTAACACAGTACAGAGTGCGAAATGGAACACAATCAATGAAATGGATTAAATGAAACAGCTCAGATCAATGGCAGGCAGTTAGAGGGAGGAAAAATGTGACTTATTAAAAAGAAAAACCTTCTAAATATTCATTTCCAACAATGAATATGATTGTCTTGCTAACTAATGGATGACCGCTAAGGAAAACATTCTGGTTGGGTGAAGGACCACAAAGCTGATGCTGCCTGCCATGAGGTAGAGGGAGGCTGAGGCAGCCTGAATACAGTCTAGGGTCAGCTTGTATACAGAGTTGATAATTCTATAAAAAAAAAATCTTCACAGGAGGTCATAGCTCTTTATAAAGGACATGTCTTTGGATTTTGACTTCAAATGGAGGGTTGGATATGAACAACCCTTGTTGAGAGTAAGGGGTGAAATGTTTGAATAGAATTATAGGTCCCAAAACAAAGGCACAGAAATAAGACTTATGGGAAAGATAAACCAAGCATCCAGACTCACTGTTGCACACATGACGCCAAGGAGGGACCATAAATGGGTGAGGATGGTGTGGCAGGGGGATGAGAAAGAGGCAAGGAGTAAAACCGAGAAACAAGCATTACCAGTGCAAAAAGGTGGGCTAGAAGACCCCGAGGAAGCCAAGGTCAATCAATTGGGGAATGGCTGGTGTCCTGCAAACAGGGCTGCAAACCTGATTTCACTCATTATGCAACCTTAGGTCCTTTCATTGACTTTGTGGTAATCCAGTACCCACCACGCCAGGATTGTTACATGGAAAATAAGTTCATGGGAACACAAATCAAAGTGCCCAGCTGTGTGGCCAGTCAATAGGAGCTGTGCTGGCCAGAAGTATGCAAATATAGCCTACCAATATGCTTCTATCCATGTCTTCAGGGTATGAACACTACAGCAGATTATAAGGGCAAAGATTTAGGACACTAAATATTTCTAGTAAGCTGCTTCCAGACAGAATGGGAGAATTCCTGAGTGGCGATTTTATCCCCATTATTTAAAGAATAAATAAATAATAATAAAAAGGAAAAATCTTCTGTCCTAATACTGTGAAGAGTACGCATGGAATGAGGAATTGGCTCGCACATCTTTTTATTTCTCATCTCACTCTGATGATAGCGCTACAATTCTAACAGAACGTCTCACAGCTGGGGATGCTGAGGCAGGAGGATAGCAAGATCCAGGCTAGCCTGCACCAAATAAAATATCCTGTCACAATAATCTAATCCAGACCAAACCCAAAATACCACTATCACCAGGAAGGGAGGGAGGGAGGGAAGGAGGGAGGGAGGGAGGGAGGGAGAAAGAGAGAGAAAGGAAGGAAGAAAGGAAAGAAGGAAGGAAGGAAGGAAGGAAGGAAGGAAGGAAGGAAGGAAGGAAGGAAGGAAGGAAGGAGGGAGAGAGAGAGAGAGAAAGAGAGAGAAAAAAACAATAAATCTAAAAGAAGTGGTAAGAAATAGCATATTTATAGCCTTTGGGAAATTATATTTAGGTAATAACTTCCTTAAAATTGAGGTTGATTAAACAGTACACTATTAAAATGTACATACTAGGAAAATGGTATATGTAAGAAGAGAGTATGCCCCCAGACCCAAATAATCACACAGAAACTATATTAATTAAAATACTGTTTGGCCAATGGCTCAGGCATATTCCTAGCTAGCTCTTACATCTTAAATTAACCTACTTCTATGATTTTATATTTTATCACAAGCTCGTGGTTTGTTACCTTGCATCTTGCTTCTTGGGTAGCTACATAGCCTCTCCCTGACTCTGCCTTCTTCCTCCTCTATCCCTGCTTGAATTTCCTGACTTGCTATATTCTGCCCTGCCATAGGCCAAAGCAGCTTCTTTATTAGCCAATGGTAATAAAACATCTTCATAGCATACAGAGGGGAATCTCACATCAAGTACAGACTGCGACTCTTAATTCTCCATATATGAACTTGGGGTAAAGCAATGTAATTGTCCAATGCCCCAGTTTGCCTAGCTTTCTCACAGGACTGCCTGCCCAGAGTGGCGCATCCCAGAATAAGGGACTCCCTCTCCAGCATCAATCAGTAACCAAGGAAGTATCCAACAGACTTGCCTACCGGCCAATGTTGTGTACCTATGTTCCCAAGTGAGGTTCCCTCTTCTGAGACGAGATTAGCTGTGTCAAAGTTGATCCCCATAAAACAAAACAAAGACCAAGAACAGCATAGGCAGTAAACATCAGTGTTTGCGCCTTTGGCTGTGGAACTTCCTATTTGACACTAAGATGTTAGGAATAGAAGAACGAGGATACCATTGAGCCAGGTGATCCATAGGCTTTAGCTATTGACCAGCTATGCAGGGGCAGAATGACTTGTCAGAGGAGCTGACCTTTTCTAAGTGACCATGACTAAAAAGCCACAATTCTGCAACACACTACTCAGTGTAGGCATCAAAGTTTTGTTTTTTAACTCTTTCAAAACAGCCTTCAACCAAGAAAAAAACCTGTCATCACACTAAAACATAGGGCTAAAGTTTTTCTCCCTGGGTCATCAGGAAGCATTCACGGCACACCGTTTTCCTCCTGCACAGAGCAGGAGACCCAAAGTCTAGGTGGCTTTTTGCTGCCGTGATGACAGACTGACAGAAGCCAACTCAAGGAGGAAAGGCGTAATCTCACCTTACACTTAACAGTCCATCATCAAGGGGAGCAGAGGCAGGAACTCAAGGCAGATCTCGAAACAGACACCATGGAGAAATGCTGCTTACTGGCTTGCTCAGCTGTCTGGCTTTTATCAACAGCCTACCCTCACCTGCCTGGGAAGGGTATCACCCACAGAGTCCTGGGCCCTCCTACATCATCAGCAAAAAGACCTCATAGACACACCACAGGCCAATCTGATCTAGTCCGTGCTACAGTTGAGCATCCCTCCAGGTGATGTTGGGCTTGTTGTGCCAAGCGGACAGCTGAAAACTTGACATCCCGGAATATCATCACAGAGGAACTGCACACCCTGAATCCATGTTTCTCAAGTACTATCTCCTACTGCTGGGTTCCTTCTAGATTCCATGAGGTCATGAACTAAAGGTGATAGTCTCTGAAAGAGAGACATTCAACACACCACAACCAAACATGGAACCAAACGCCCGAGATACAGCTCGCAGCAAAGGGTACCCTCCTGAGGCAATTCCATGAAGAAGCCTCTAGATATGAGGGCTCCACCTTGGGGCTCTGCCTTTTACTGGGAAGACAGATACACTTGGACTGTTCCACCCCAGGGACACCCCAGGACATTCTAAATCTTAGGTAGTCACATTTGGCTTGTTGTATCTATTTTACGGGACCATCCCCTGATCCAGAAGATGCTATCGATGGGAATTCAGCTGCATTCCCTTGCGAAAGATGACCACAGCTGGGCTTGATGACTGCTGTCATACCCAGTAGGAGGAGGGGTGGGGATGTCATAGGACCCTCGCCTGAGTATCCACACTCCTATCCTAGACTGTTGTATGCAATTCTACCCTTACTTAATGTGGCCTTGGATCTCATGGAGGAGCTAGAACATAGAGCCTGGAAGCATTGAAGGAAGGAGCAAGCCTCCATCCACACAGCCATGGGAAGACCATCGTCCATCCATGTTGCATGCAGAATTTCCAGTATCGCAGCTTTAAGGTCACCCAAACTCCTACCCATAAGCCCTTATCTGTGCTCTATAAGTTACTCATTGGCAACACAGAGGGAACCAGTTTGGTGGTGTCCAACTTTTTCTGTCATAGGGACATTATGAAGAGAGGCTGCATATTGCCCAATGCCCTTCACATGGGGGGGGCGTGGTTCATACAACTGTGTACTCAGTGAACATTAAACTCTAACCCACAGGAATGTTTCCGCTTCCTGTTTTCTCACTGGATTCTTGACACAACTTTGGCTTCAATAGTGGACCAGGTACTCAGAGCGGGGGACACCTGAGACAGGGCCACCATCCACACACCACGGGAGAACACTCATCTGACATATCTCATAAAGTACTGCGAAGAAGATGAACCAATGCAGAATGAGCTGATCTTTGTTTCTGTACCATGGAGCCCCAAGCTGAGGGAGTGTTCAAGCAGGCAGTAGAGGTGAAGAAAGCAGATGAAGAGGCCTACAGTCCAGTTACACGTCTGTAGCTCTGGCAAGAACACTGGCAGAAAGCAGTGCATGGGGGAGGAAAGGGTTTATTTGCTTTACAAGTCTAAGTTACAGACCAACCCTTTGGGAAAGTCAAGGCAGGAATGTTCAACATCACACATACAGTCAAGACCAAGGGGATCCATGCTGTCTACTTGCTGCCATCTAGCTTTCTCCTGTCCTATAGAGAGAGTTCATGACCCCTACCTAGGGACAGTTTCACCCACAGTCAGTCTTCCTATAAAAATTCCTATATATACAGTCCCAAGACCATCCCTGACACCATGCCCCCAATACAACCTGATAAAGACAATTACTCTGCTGAGACCCCTTTCCCAGGCATCCAGGTTATGGCAAACTGACATTCAAAAGGCACCAATACATCAAAGAACTTTGGGGGCATCATGGTGTCATTGGGTATGCTTTTCATTAAGACCAACTTCCAGTGACATTTCCAGGCACAGCCTCACTATTTTCTCAGGGCTGTTCTTGCACAAACTGCCTCAGAGAAATGACACTCCTGGAGCTGGAGAGATGGTTCCATGGCTATAAACTCGCATGTTGCTCTTCCAGAAGACCCAGGTTCAGTTCTCAGCACCCACACTAGTAGGCTCACAACGTGTGACTTCACCTTCAGGGAATCCGATGCCCTCTTTTGGCCTCCATGGGTACCCACAGCCATGTGCCGTAGACTCACATAGACACATCCAAATCAGAAACAATTAGAAATCAGATTTCACTTCTACCCACATTCTTGTTCTGTGGCGCTTCCCAGTAGCTATATAACTGCCAATCTTCTAGAACTTTTAGATCCTAATTCCAGGAGTTAGTAGGTTGGAAACAGCTTCTGGGCAAATGATGTTATTCTGAAAACTTTCTACACCAGAAATAGCTGGATTATTTCTGCTTGACAAACAGTCTGGAGGCCTGATTTTTAATGTAGCATAGGTATTTTGAGATGAATGTGTCTATCTTTCAATAGCGGTACTCATAGAACAAAGGGACACCAAGGGGTAAAGCAAACAATTAGAAGGGGATGTACTTGCATAGAACTGTTATTTGTTATGGGGGAGGTGCATCTGTGCAGGTGCCTGCAGAGGCCAGAGGGGACATTAACGACACCCTGAGCTGGTGGTAGAGGCAGTCGTAAGCCACCCAGTGTGGGTGCCAGGAACCAAGCTAAGGTCCCCCCAAAGAGCAACAAAAGATTTTGACTCCCTGAGCCACCTCTCTAAGCCCTAAGATGGTTTTGAAAAGGTTAAGATTTGCTCTGATTTTAACCAAGTCTCAAGGTCACTTCACCCTGCTCTTCTGTGGTCCAAGGTGCTAAAGCAGACATTTTATCTGTATTTGATTCTTTCCTCTTGCATTTTCTTGCCTGTTTTTGCCTGTACATGTGCGGGAAACACGGGACACATGTGGAAGCCAGAGGCTAACTGGCAGGAGCCAGTTCTTCCCTTCCATCATGTAACTTTCAGGATAGAATTCAGGTTATCAGGGTTGGTGGCGAATGCCTTCATCTGCTGAGCCTTCTCCTCAGACCTGTATGTACTTTGCCAGGGTCTTTTCAAAGGCTCATCTGAGCTGGACTGCTTCTATGAGTTTTATTCCTTTCCAAACTAATTAGGGTTTATATATGTCTATGTGTGCATAATCATATATATGAGTGTGTGTATGTATATTGTAAGAGAGTGACTATCTTTACAATGTATTTTTGCTATTGATACTTTATTCCCATTTTAAATGTAAAATGTTTATCTAGAAATATTAATATCAACACTCATTAAAAGTTTAAAATAAAACAAAATCATCTATTACGGTTTGTCTATGAAATGGGGTCTCAGACTGGGGTCTATTTTTAAAGGTTGTGGAAATTCTAGATGCTAGGGTCAATGTGGAGAAAGACAGTCCACCTCCTTCCTGGTCCCTCCTTCAGACTCTGTTTCTTGTCTCTGCAATGCTCTGCACTACTCCAGGCCCAGAAACATGGAGGTAGGAGACCGGGGACCGAGCCTTCTGATGGTGAGTGAAAAATCAAACCTTCCTGCCTTGCATTGCTCTGCCAGGTACTGGTGACTAGACAAAAGCAACCGGCCAGACGTCTGTGCATGGAGCCTCCTGGTTTGTAGCTGTCCATCCCAGCTGTGCCCAGTGGTGGCAGGAACAGAGCTCATGTCCAAAAGGAGTTTCTTTAAATCACACTGTGGCGCTCATCAATCGGCCTATCAAGCATACTTTAAAAATAAATCTGCTTCATTCGAAGGAATCAGTCTGTCTCCTGGGTCATTTCCCTGCCATGGACACTTTCATTGTTGAGGTACTTGGTTATGAATTTGATGAAATAATGACAGGGATAAAAGCTGGACAGTTTCTTGAAATTGAATTGTGCATACAAATACATTTAACTATTGCTTTAATTTTCTGAGATTATAAAATAACCACATCATTTCCCCTTCACGTTTCCCCCTCCCAAGCTGCCCATACATTGCCCTCGCTCACTTTCAATCCATGGACTCTTTCACTGGTTGTTGTATATATATACATGTATATACATGCATGAGGGAAATCAAGTCCAGTACCTGAAACCTAGCCAGCTACACAGGGCTAGTGAAGTCATGGGTCTTGGAGGAGAACCTACAAGGACAACTACTAAATCAGCACAAACACTAACTACATTCTAAACATGTGTCCTTATGGCCATGGATAAGCTTAGCCCTCCCCCTCATCTCCGAAGGTATGAACACAAAAGTTCCCAACAAGGAGATACTTGCTCTCCCTAAAGAACAAGAAAGGATGTTGGCGTAGAGTTTAAAGTAACCGTTATCACAGGGTGATGACCGTGAGCCCTGAAACCTGCATTCTATGACAGAATCTGGAAGTTCCGTTTCAAGCTGCATGGCCTTTTTTTAACTCCTGATATTTTCCACGGCTTAAGTGTAACCAAGGCAAACCTAAATGCAGTCAATGGCTAGCGAACTCTAAGATGCAAATCAATACTACAGCACATTGCCCCAGGAGACCTGTGTCCCCTGATTTACCACTGACATAATAAACGCAGAGGAACCACTGGAGCCGGTATCGTCCCACACAGACCACTTCTATCCATTCAAATTGCCAACCAACTTTAGTTCCTTTAGAGTTTCTCCTAACAAATCAGAACAAAGACTCCAGATAAGGTTACATCACAGTCTATGCAGGAGTACCAACCATGACTAATAAAACACCATGCAAAGACCACCACATTGATGCTCTAAGTTTTAAAGGGGAATGGGCAGTTTTCTTAAGGTGAAAAGTACATGTTCATTAAAGGTAAGTAGGTATAACATGCAAAAGAAAGATTTTAAATGTGACGTAAGTGTGGAGATAAGGCTCAGAGTTAAGGGTTTACTGTTCTTGCAGAGGACCTGGGTTTATTTAGCTCCCAACACACACAAGGACCCACTTCTGATCTCACAGGGCATTTTTGTTTATATGGGAGATACAAATTCACACAGGTACTCACACATACGTGTGTGTGTGTGTGTGTGTGTGTGTGTGTGTGTGGTGATACAGTCCCCAAATCCCCAAGGTCTATTTCCTATATACTCTTCCACTATGAATGAGACATTCTTGTGCTTCATGTGTGCATTTGTGCGTATGTACCCGGGCATGTGAGAGCCTGGAAGGTTAAGGGTTTGATGTCTTCCTCCGTCATTCTCCACCTTATTTTCTCACATGGTCTCTCACTGAACTTGGAACTTACTGACTCAGAGTGTGTGGCCACGGAGCCCTGCGGGCCTGCTTTCCTGCACTCCCCATGCAGGGATTTCAGTGACTCATCAGTCAACATGCCCAGTTGGCGTGGGTGCTTGGCATCCAAATTCAAGTCCTCTTTCTTGTATAGCGAGTACTTTACCTGCTGATTTATGCCCCACCCCCACAGCAGCAGCAGCAGCAGCAATAACACCTTTAGTGATTTAATGTATTGCTCAAGATTCGTGAGCAATACATCCTTAAAGCTAGAAATAGGAATATAAGCAAATGTTTATTCTATTAATATCCGATTAAATACTTTCTCACTATTGGAGTCATTTAAAATATATAGGGCTGGAGAATAAATATATAATATATAAATATATAATATAAATACAAATATAAAATACTAGGGCTAAAGAAAAGCATAACAGTTAAAAGGTCTCACTGCTCCTATAGAGAACTTGGGTTAAGTTCCCAGGACCCACACAGCGGTTCATAGCCATTTTTAATTCTAGCTATAAGGGATCTAGTGCCTTCTTCTGGCATCCCTAGGTACTGCACACACATATAGACATACCCTGGTATGGGGCAAAAGATCGCACCATGGACAAGAGGTCAGGGACTCCATTTCACGGCAATCTTTCCAGCCACCTGCACAGCTGGTTTCAGCTCCTGCCCATTTTCTCAAGGAACTACAACTCCATGTCTAAGCTGCACTGCTCAGTTACTTCCAAAATTCAACATCTTTGTTTACTTCCTATTAGATTTCCTCCTCTTATGAATTGAATATAACACTTTTCCCACTTTTCTATCGGCTCATAATCAGTATGAGTCATTCCCATTGCATGAGTGGAGAATTTTATTATATTAAAAATGACCAGTGGGGTCTGGGGCTAGCTCAGTGAGTGAAGGGTTTGCTGCACAAATGCGAGAACCGGAGTTTGACATGTCTTTAACCCAAAGGCTTGGGGAACAGGAGCTGGTGGATCCTCACTCTCCAGCCAGCCTAGCTGACAGGAAAAGATGCCGATTGGTCATGCATATACACAAACACACACAAATAAAAGAAAGTAAAATGTTATTCTGGTTTATAATGCTTAAAATTTAGGAAGTAGATATATATTACTAGTGAATCCCAGTGGTTCAACTTCAATGTGCAGAATGTCGTCTCATTTGTGGAGTCACTGGGCACAGTGTCTTCCACTGAGCAGACACATGACTGGGATTTCCATATACCGACTGCAGAAAGTTCTGTGGAGGCTGGTCAGCTCTGGGGGTTCCCCTCAGTCTGCACTGTTAGGCTTGCTTCTCTGCTACTTTGCTGTTCTAAAAAACAGATGGGAAATGAAGCAATGGCCCACTCATGTGCAGCCTCCTCGGGACTTCCGGTCAGTGCCTCCTGCATTATTTCCTTTGATGGGAAGAGGGTCTTAATTACAAATAATTGCTGACAAAGAGGGCAGTTCTTGAGCGGCTGTTATTAAATTACGAAGACTCGCTCTGTCATTTGACTTTTTAAAAAGTATTCAATTGACTCGCTCTTACTCCTGTGTGACTCTAAGTCAGCATTTCTGCCATCAGTGAGGAAATGGGAAGCAGGCACGGTGGAAGGACTGAGCAGAGAGCATCCTTTTCCACCAGTGTTGTTGATGCTGTTTGTCCTGGGTTCTGAAATTAAAATGCACCAGTAAGGTTCCCCCAGTGCACTCCGTGGGCATGTACCTAAAACACTTGGAAAAGACGGGTGATAATCTCGTGTTAATCCCAGATGAATATTGTTTATGCAGAGCAGGGAGACATGTTAGCAGCATCACACACGTATATGATTTGATATTGAGAAAGATATCACAAAGAATGGATCCTGTTAGGTTTTAACATTCAGCGTTCTCTGCATACTGTCTTTATTGAAGATGCTCTGTTGATCTAGTAAACTAACCTGGAGGTAGATAAGGAATTTTCTTCAAGAGAAAAATATGATCCATAATAATTTATAAAAGATTCTGAAAGGGACAGTTAAGAACACTGGCTGCTCTCCCAGAAGACCCAAGTTCAGTCCCCAGCTCTCACAATGGAGTCTATACTAGAGCTTCCATATGCAACTCCATTTCCAGATGATCTGATGCCCTCTTCTGGCCATCTAGGTCACTGCACATACATGGTGTACATACATATACATCAACAAAACACATACACATAAAACAAATATAAATCTTTAATACAGTCTATATACATACACATCGACAAAACATATACACATAAAACAAAAATAAATCTTTAAATAAAGATTCTGAAAGGAAGCATAATAGAAATTTAAAAAAAAAAAACAGAAACTTTATGCCACACAGAAAGTATCACATAAGTTACTAATTAAGAAGCAAAACTCCAGATTCCTAGGCTGGACTCTCCAATGCACACATTTTCAGAGAATTCTAGAAGGAACTGTGAAGCTCACTGACACAGGTACACAGCATCGGGAGCCTGTATTTGAACAGCTGAAAGGGGGGTGTGCTTTTCTCTTAATTTCCAGATAATCACTGAGGTTTTGATTTCAGAAGGTCACCGGCTATGGCTGTGGTCTTTCAGTCCTGCTAATTATTATGTTTTCAGAGCGATGCATATTACAGTCCACAGGTGGAGGACCTTTTTAAGTCAGCATCAATCATATTCAGTGTTTTGTTTTGGTGAGTTGCTTTTCTAAGTACCACCCACATTAAAATGTGAAAGTGTACTGCTCAGGGTTCTCATTAATGTTGCACAATTTGGGAGGTGGATTTGTCAACAAAGTCCCTCATTCTCAAAGGCCACTGAACCCTGCAGGGATAAAATGCCTTAAAACCTCTACGTGCGGACAATCTTTAATTACCCAGAACTCACTTGACAATTCGCAGAATATTAGGATTGTTTTCCTTTTTCAAGCCATAAAGGCATTGACTTCCTACATCAGGGCAGGTGAAGGGTGTGTGGATTCGGTCTGTGGGGGAACAAAGGGGCTGTTGATTTGTAGGTGAAAGACAAAGAGGGTCAAAGGCAAAAGTAACCATGCAGAATCACAAATCATTAACTGGCTACACAGTTAAAGCAAATAACTATAAATGCCGGGGCTGCCAAAAGAATGAGAGCTCAAGAGCAGATGAGAAAACAAAGCTCGCCAGTGGTGCGGCCAGCCACCTTCCTCAGGGCCCTCTGTAAAACACTGGGCTTCAAAGGCCTGTGGGGAAGTCCGTTTTCCTCTTGTTTGTCCTGTGTCTACACACTGCAGCTCAACAGAGACCTTTTCTGATTGCGTTTAATTTGTTGAAAAGGGTGTTTTAACATGAAGCATTTTAAACATGCATAAATAAAATATCCCTTGTGCTCCTCTTCTCAGGTTATTTAGCTTCTAGTCAATCTTGTAGCAGTGTCTTTATCATATTCCTTTAAGAAAGACTATAGGAAAGAATGCTTATTTTACTTTATTATGTCTCATTTCTCATGTGCAAAATTTTACAAGTATCTTGAACTATTTACTCTCATTATTTACTCTCATTTTGAAATGTATGTTAGCTTAATTTTCAATACTTGCAACATATATTCCCCACCTACATATACTTCAGCGCTACAAAAATAAAATTTAAAACCATTTACTCAGTAATTCTGATGTTTGCTTATTGTGCAACTAACAATATGATCATCTAAGCAATGACCCTAATGTATGGCTCCACCCAACAACACCAGCGCCATCCTTGGTGAGAAACACTCTGATCCAGAATTATTCTGCCCTCACCATCCCATACCCCCCTCAACCTCCGCCATCATTGTGCAAGACCGCTTGAATACTTCCGGGTTTCAGAGTGGCCTCCCCTCGCTTTCCTTTGGAGGTTCACAGTCTACAATGTTACCTTGAACAGTGTGATTTAGTTGCTTGAGGATCCTCTTATGTAGCCCGCTCTCATCTATCTCGCTAATATTAGTTAGACTAATATTCCTCCTTTTCCCCCTTTAGATATTACCCAGTGACATCTGTGATTGCCAGTCTACTTGGTGGCAAGTGCTAACAATTGTTTAGCAAATACAAGCATTTCTCCAGTTTACACTTCTTTTTAAATGATTAGTATGACTACTACTATTTATTATCATTGTGTGCGTGCATCTGTATGTGTGCATGTGTGTGCGTGCATGTATGTGTGTGTCTATGTCTGTGTCTGTTCCAGGTACCCAAGGAACATCAGATGTCCTGGAGCTGGAATTACAGGTGATTGTGAGCCACCCAATGTGGATGCTGGGAAGAGGTCTCAGGTCCTCTAGAAGAGCAACCAGCACTCTATAGAACCATCTTGCCAGCCCCTCTCCCGCACACATTCTTATGTGTGTCTCTGGATATGCATGCATGGATTCCCCTCTGAAATTTATTGCAATCGTTGAGCAGGAGCCTAGTCCTCTAACTTTCTAGATATTGTATCCAAAAGTAGTTACTGTTTACATTGGAACAAGCCAATGAGGTTCAGTAAGCCTTCTTCCTAGCCGGTACCCAGGACTGTGGGGCACTGTAATGGGCCACTTTCTGAAGCAGGGGAATTACTGCTGAGAGTTTTAGTGTCTTGTCTTTGTTTTCTCTGATAACTAGTAAGATTAAACAATTTCGAATCCCTCTCCCTTGTGTGTGTGTGTGTGTTGTACATTCATATGCATACATGTGTTGGCATGGGTGGGCATGCATGTGTGTGAGTCACTAGGAATGTACATAGGTGTGTGGACACCACAAGCTGCCATCAGGTGTCTGCCTCAGTGATTCCCCACTTGTTGACCTGATCTTCTGACCTCAGAGCTTCCCTGGATACCCCATCTGTGCCTATGAAGTTCTGAGACTGCAGGTGGTCAATACCCCTGTCCAGCTTTTATATGGTTTCTGAGGATCTGAGCTCCAGGCTTCACACCTGCAAGGCAAGTGGAGCCATCCCCTTGCACCAAAAAATAGGTTGAAAATTAAAGTTAATTGACCATTGGATTTCTTTCTTTGCCTTGTGCATGCTGGAGGGTGTGAACTGTGGTTATCTAAGTCGTGGTTTTTAACCTGGATGTTTTGCTTAAGCTGGGAGTGTTTTTGTGATGCCTAGTCTGAACTGTGGATGTCCAAGTCCTGGCTTTTAACCTGGAGGTGTGTGCATGCTGGAGGGTGTGAACTGTGGATGTCTGAGTCCTGGCTTTTAACCTGGAGGTGTGTGTATGCTGGAGGGTGTGAACTGTGGCTGTCTGAGTCCTGGCTTTTAACCTGGAGGTGTTTCATAAGTTAAGCCTGATGCCCCTTGCTCTCTTCTTTGGATCTTTTCATGATGCCTCTGACAAACAAATGAGAAATAAAGGAGGCTGCATGCTGCTTCTTTGGCTTCAAGAATTCTCTGCCCCAGAATCTGTCCCCAGATTATTCTCTTACAGTACTAGATAACAGACTTATAAACCTCTTTTCTTTTATAATGTACTTATTTAGGTCAATAAACCTGCTAGTAAGAACTTACGGTGTTCTATAACTCTTTGTATAGGCTACTTATAGTCAATGCTAAATTTTCTTTTTTCTTATTTCTCTTTTGATTTATTTCTAGTTGCAAAACTTCATTTCTAGATACATTTTGTTAATCAGTTAGGTCATAATCTCTTTCTCATACTATTTCAAATCCTTGAAAATAGCCGAGACCCTACTGGATCAAAACTCGTTTACAGTATTGTGTGATGTTAGTGACTCCCATGTGAGCTTGAGAACAATATCAGTTTTCAGCCATGTGCCAGCCTCTGCCAAGCTCACCAGGTCGGGCTCCTTAGCCTTCCCAGTCCCAATCTCTCCCGACTCGCACATCCCTTTTATGCTATTAACTGCAGGGAGGAGTGGGTTAGCGCCATGGCTCCTCTATGTGTCCAGTAACCGCATTCTTCTGTCAGTTTCTCCTTAGTTTATCTTGGGGTTATGTTCTTAGCGGCATTTAGTCTTAATAATGCTCTCTCTTCCTTCTAAAAGGAAACCTCAGTCATTCACCGAGTGATTCACTCTCCAGTCAAGCTCGGAGTTGTAAGGTCTACCCTGCTTGAAGGACTTTGCCGGAGTCTGTGGAGTATTTGCACAGCATATTGTTCTTCGTGATTATTTACCTTTCCACCCGAGGAGCCCAAGGCACAGCTGGTGAGCAGTGAAGCCAACAGTGTGACCAGCCTCTCTGCAAAGTCAAGTCCACATCTCTCCCCTCACAAGGAGAACGGCTGTGAAGAATTCCTCAGAGCCCCTCATCGCAATTATTCTCACAAAGCTTAAACTCGTGCTCCTTGAACTTTCTAAGGTAACACAATGCTTTAAAATTCTTATTTTAAAAGCCAGGTAGTAGTGGTGCATTTTTAATCCCAGCACTCGAGTGACAGAGGCAGGCGGATCTCTGCAAATTCAAGGCCAGCCTGGTACATAGAGCAAGTTCCAGGATAGGAAACAAACAAAACACTATTTTTAAAAAGCAGTCTTCTTTATAAACTGTATAACTTACCCTCTCTCACTTACAGATAGAAAAGCATCTCTGTGACATTACTTTTAGAAAATTTCAGTATCTCTCATAGTTAATATACTTTTTAAAAGATTTCTATTTAATTGTTTAAATTGTGTGTATGTGTCAATGTATAGGTATGAACATGTGTGTGCAGTACTCATGAAGGCCAGATGAGGGCACCAGTTTAACTTCTACATAGAAAAATGTATCTTCAGAAGTTTGCTAGTTGCATTGTCATAGAAGGAGCCTGTGGGAGCTTCTCTAATATCCAGCAGCACAAAGTGCCCTAACTCAGCCGCCAGGCTGTGAATAAGACCAAGATTTCTAGTGGTTATAGGCTTTACTAAGAAGTAAACACCATCCTAACCATGCTGAGGACAAGTCACTGAAGGAGATTAAGAACTGAGCTATCTCATCTCTTCATAAACAAATATGAATGCAATGCTTTAACAGGCAGATAACAGGCAACACATGTTAAACCTTAGGGAATTGAATAACTTTCATATTTCCCAAACTTCGAAATTAAATCATGCATGTTAAAGATATTCATAAGGGGCAGGAGAGACAGCTTAGTGGTTAAGGATATTTGCTGCTCTTGCAGAGGATCTGAATTCAGTTCCCAGCACTGTTAAGTGGCCCACAACCACTCCAGCTCCAGGGTAGCCAGCACCCTTTTCTGGGCTCTAAAGGAACAGAGTTATGATGATGGAAATGAAAACTTCCCAAGATCAGTAATTCACAGCCAATTATAACTGCTTTATTTACTTTCAGCAAGGCTATACTAAGTTTTAAATGCTTGCAGTGTGTGTGTGTATGTGTGTGTGTGTGTATTTGTGTGAAGTTTACACAAGGCACCCACAATGTGACTCAGACATGCTTCAGTAAACATAATATCGTGAATATTTTCATGTGATTAAAACATTGTTCAAAACTGCTTTATTAGTTGTATAATTTCTTACCATATAAATATACTCAAAATCCATCTAACTAGTGTTCTATTATCAATCCCAAATTCTTCCCATCACCAACCTATGAAGACAAATTAGTTGTGGATTCTTAGAAGTGAAATCTGAGATCATGTCAGCTAAGCCCTGATATTATGCTCCTACACCCACCCATAAGAATGCTCCCAAGTTCATCCATGCCTTTGCTTGCTTCTTCCAAGGCTTGGCATGGTCATGGGATGACATCCTAGCCAATGAAAGCAAAGAACAGAGTGGAAACTTCCAGATGACTTCATTTTGGGAAGGAACAAGGGAAGGAATATTCCTCTTGGGATATTTCCTGCTGGATATGGCTATAATTTTATCTTACTAAGTCAGGTCCTCCTCCCTCACTGTGGTCCTTCCCCCCAATATTCCCGTGCCTGTTGCTACCTACCTCATGGCTGGTCAGCTGAAGGATGAAAAAGCCTTTTCAAACTCCAGGTTTATGGTCAAACTTTCAGTTCCTGACCCAAAGAACATTCAAGATTTTTTTCTGAAACTACAAACCAACGTTTCATAAATGCCTGCCCAGATGCCCACAGACTGTTTCTGCCAGGAAATTGGAAAATATTTGTTTGGCCTCAGCAAAATTGCTTTTTTTTCTTGGTATGTGTTTACAGAAACATATCCTGGAATATTTAACAGTCTATGGAAATTTTTAGCGTGTGTGACAGACCCATTGTGACCTGAAATAATTCTTTTACAACAACAACAACAAAAAAGTAGCAGCAAAAATTTTAAGAAACTGTTTTCAATAGAGAATAAAAGCTTTCTAAACCTCCAGAGTGGGTCCATTAAGCAGGGAAGGGGTGGTTCTCTCACCTGTGTTCCAGCGGAGAGCTACTGTCTTCTTGATGCTCATGACCAAGGCTAAACCCCAGCTACCACTGGAGTAGCAGACTACGTGTCCTAAACTTTACGTGTACCGACTCCATGTCTTTATTACTTCTAAAGTAAAAGTGAAAGATGCCACATCCACTTCCGTTTTTGTAATGTAGCAAATGTAGCAACTGATTTTTCCAAGGTCTGGAATATAAATGTACCCTGTTTGGCTTCCGAATCCTGTAGACGGATTCGAACAGGAATGGCGTCAGTTAGCAAAAGGAATGATGGGAAGAGAAGACTGGACCATTAATGGCGCATTGTGCCATTTAGAGACTATATCAATGTGTGACTCTTAGAAGCAGGCGTTGTCTATGGTTTTTCAAAAACAATTTATATTTATATATGCAAATTTATGCTTGTAGAAATTTACATACACAGGCATAATAAAATTATGGTTTATGCAAGAAGAGACATTATCTTGCCATTTTAAAGCCACCAGAATCAAGAGAAAAAGTCCATGCACATGCAGGTGATTCCCTGCTTCTCTCCTCAGTTGGTCACGTCTAACTGTCATGGCAACAGCCCATGAGTGCTTTAGCACAGGCTAGACTGGCAGACTCTTCTTCCTGAAATTGTCCCCCCCCCATTTGTGTGTGTGTGTGTGTGTGTGTGTGCATGTGTTTGTGCGTGTGCACCTGCCTATGATCAGGTGGCTGTGGAAACAACTTCAGCTGTTGCCCTCAGGATAAGTTCACCTCCTTTGAGGCAGAGCTTCTCATTGACCGGGACCTCATGCATGAGGGTCCCCAGGGAGCTGCTTGTCTCTTCTCTAGCCCTGCAACTACAAGCACAGGCCACCACACCTGTTCTCCACATGGGTTCTAGGGATCCACCTCAAGTTATCACACTGAAGAAGCCAGCACCTAACTGCTGATCTATCCCCCAGCCCCTCATACAGCATCTGGAAGTCATAAAGCTGACTTTGCTACTGGTTTCCCCAGGTTAGACCAAAAAGAAAAGCCATCAGTTGAGATTCCTAGGAATCCAACTTACAAAAGCAGGTCACTTAGGCATGGTGGATTCAGGCCAGGGCTTTCCATTCCTGAATCTGCTTTTCTGAGTACTGACATGGGTTTTTAATTGCCAGATGATGGAGGAAGGTCATTTGTCAATAAACAAACTGCCTTGGCCCATTTGATAGGCCATCCCTTGGGTGGGTGGAGTAGACAGAATAGAATGCTGGGAGGAAGAGGAAGTGAGCTCAGATGCAGGGCAGCTCCTCTGAGAGACAGATGCCATGCTCCCCTCTCCCTGGCAGATGCGATGAAGCACCCACCCAGGATGGACGTAGGCTAGAATCTTCCCGGTAAGCGCACCTTGGGGTGCTACACACATGAATAGAAATGGGCCAAGCAGTGTTTAAAAGAATACAATTTGTGTGTTTTTATTTCAGGGCATAAGCTAGCTAGGCAGCCATGAGCCGGGCTGTGGGAAGAGGCCCACGGCTCCTACTACAGCCAGATCACTGGCATCGGTGTAGTGCACCATCTCTTCCTGACTGTGATTTGTAAGAAAACAAGAATCGAAAAGGCCACCAAGATGACACAAGACAAGAAACCCCGTTGTACGATAAAATTTAAAATGTGTTACATTTGTTTGTGCTGTGGAGCATTTGTTTAATGATGCAAAGATGTGCTACATTCTTTTATGTTGCATTTGTTTCATTCTGTGAAGCTGTGCTATTTTGCCTGCCTAAAACACCCGATTGGTCTAATAAGGAGCTGAATAGTCAATAGCAAGGCAGGAGAAAGGATAGGTGGGGCTGGTAGGCAGAGAGAATAAAAGGAGGAGAGATCTGGGAGGAGAGGACAGAGAAGCAAGTAAAAAAGGAGGAGGAGAACATGAGGGGCTAGCTACCCAACTACATAGCAAGCCACGGAGTAAGAAGTAAAGAAGGGTATATAAAAAAGATTAAAGCCCAGAGCCAAAAGATAGATGGGATGATTTAACTTAAGAAAAGCTGACTAGAAATAAGCCAAGCTAAGGCCGGGCATTCATAAGTAAGATAACATCTCCATGTGTATTTATTTGGGAGCTGGGTGGCAGGCCCCGAAAAAAGAGTCAAGAAGTTAATAGCCAAACAAACAACCGAACCCACGTTGTTTCGTTAGCTGATCACTTTCTCTACTATGAAGTTCTGTGAAACGAAAAACGCTACCCCAGCAAATCCTGTATGTGGAGAGGACAGCACCAAACAGAGGCTGCCAGTCTGCAGCGGGCCAATGAGAGTGCAGCCCGCGAGGAAAATGCGACTTCACAACCTTTGCAATGGACTTCACTCAGTTCCACGCAGAGCCGCATTTGACCAGCCAGCAACAGATGGCCAATGCTATTTACCCCCAAACGAAGCAAAGGTTGTCTCAGCACGTCTTTAGGAGAAATTCGCAGGGTACAGCGGTTTCTCCCACAAGAGGGAGCCTCTATTTTTATATTTTTGTTACAGGACAAATTGATTTGAAAACAAACTAAATTATGAGCTTTTAGAACTGCTTACGAATGTCAGCCTCTTTATGTCAGATTAAATTAAAAAAAAGAATCAGATTTCACTGTGTATATACTATATAAGACATCAGGATACCCAAAGACTGAAAAAATAAACTATGAAAAATTTCCCGTGTCTATTATGACTTAGTTTTTTTTTTTCAAATGTAAGGATGGCCATGGCACTGCCCTGTCCAGGAAAAAATCCATTTCATTTGCAGAAACGTTAGTTATGCAAAAGTGACTAGGATTATTATAAGTGCAAGAAACGTAAATTTAATGCCATAGCAGGAGAAACTAGACTCCAGTCACCACCTAATGGAAAGGGGAAGGCGGCTGTATAAAGCAGCATCTTTCTTTGCACTGACTGGAGAGGAAAAGCCCTACTTTGACAGTGATTAAGAACGTTATTCCTGATACCATCAGCGAAGACTTGCTGGAGCAATGTCACAGCTGCTATGAAGCGGTGGTGACGTGAGACAGGAATACAAGCTTCCTTCAAACGAAACTAAAAAACAACAGCAGCAAAAACAATAACCCAGGATGTCAGAGCCTCCCTCCCTTCAACTCTCAAATGATATCCTGAGCTTCTGAGACTCCGGAGGAATACATATGACCTGCGTTTAATCAAAGCCCAATCAGCTCATGGGTTTACAAATGCCCTTCTTAGTAACCACGTGCCTTCTGTAAAGGCAGTCAGCACCCACAGGCCAGCCAGTCAGGGTGCTGGATCCTGGTGACCCCTTGTATAATTCAGGGAAGGGGCAGAAAGGGCTGAGATCTTCCCCATCAAGCCTTCTTCAGGCTCTCAGAAGGCTGCAGGTAGTAGGCAGGAAGTCAAGAAATGAAGGGTTAATGCAGCTGCGCTTCTGGAATTCCAAGCTTCCCATTAAATCATGATTTTTCTTCCCACTAGGGACAAGGGACCTAATGAACCTAAAGTCAATACCTTATAAATGACATAAAAATATATTCATTTTATGGACTAATGTGCCCTGGTGCAATCCTATTCACACCCTCTGCTTTCCAAAGGAAGGACAGGTCCATTTCTACAGTAAAAGTTCACTCAGTCACGCTGTGGACAGGCTGCAGAACATGCTGTACTCTGAGGCCCAAAGCCGGTAAAGACTAGGGCTGCAAAGTCATTGCTGTGGAAACCGTGGTCAGGAGCCCATTCGGGAGCTGTGCTCAGGGGGCCTCCCAGAGGCTAGTCGTGGGCTGAGCAGACTTGGTGGGTCTCCAGGTCATCATCATCCCAGTTCAGAGGGCATTGACCACAGCAGACACAACTTCCATGTAATCGTCAATTCTACAAGGATTTAAGAACTGGGTGTGGGAGGAGAGGCCAAGAGGTATAAGGGTTCATTAATATACAAGGAAACACTGTATGAGATCCCACAGAGGTGCGGGGCTCTGGGGAGACAAGAGCCATTTCGTCTATCAAATACAGAAAAAAAATTCCCTGAGAGGGGGCAGCTTGGGGTGATTTTTTTACATACTGAATAAATAGCCAAGGAAGTTCATGTTTATAGAATATTCCCCAAAGGAAAGGAACAGCTGACTTGACTTTTAAAACTATTTTTATCATAAGAAAGGTAAAAAAGAAAAATTCATAAAACCCCTCAACTTATTCTATAACTTGAATTTGAAAATACTTTCTTCTATCTTCAGTATTTTAACAATGTCAATTAGAGGGTAACCTTGTTAAATGCAAGGAAACCAGCAATTCAATGTGCAAGTTAGCTGTGGGGTGGGGGGAGGGTGCGTGGGGGAGGAAGGTGGGGGCGGCATCTGTAAACTGGAAGATCTCTCTGGGAACAATATAGCCTGCCTGGCTTTTACATTGTAACTAAGTAGCCAGGACCAAGAAGCTCGAAAAGTAACTTTAGAACTGACGTTCCTGAGAGAAGTCTAACACCAGGTCAGTATGAGATTTGCTGTTTGTTTTACTGGCTTAAAATTCATATAGTGATAAAATAATAAAAAAAATTAAAGCCACTGTTGTTCTTTATTCCGTTTGCCAGGCAGAGTCATTTATTCCCTATTAGATAAAGTATAATAGACTGCACGGAAAGGGTCACCGGCCTGCCATTTAATGATATTGCCAGCCCTGATCTGCATTTTCCCGGCAATGTCCCTCAACACAGAATAAATGGCTGATCCCTTCACAATAACAGCTGATTTCTATTTATTAAGCTAAAAAGGTCACCATTTTCTACGGCTGGGCCGCCCTGCACTATTGATAATTTTATGCATAAACAAATGGAAAATTTGTGCCACATAAATATGCATTAGCAATTACTTTTTACGCTCGCCGCATGCAAATGTGCACCTCGCAGGGTCTGGTGGCTTTTGTTTTAGCTCTTGGACACAGAAACAAAAGAGCACAATAAACAATTTCCAAATTGCCAATCAATAAGCAATGCAAATTCTGAGGAAAATGGCAAAAAGAAAAAAAAACTTGCTTAGAGAGAACAGGACAAAAGTGAAGGGGTCTATGAGAGGGTCTTTTCGAGGGTTTTACTCCCTTCCTGGCTGTAATGAGAAGGCAAAAGTCCCCTTGACACAGACCAGTCAGGAAGGCTGGTCCCAGAGCTGATGCCAGATGGGCAAGTGGAACACACACACATGTTGAGTAAACACACAACACACCCCCAAAAACGGGGGTTGGGGTGAAACCTCGTTCGATGTGGCATTTCAGAGGCACCACCTGCTCAGATTTCTGCTCAGCCCCAGCTAGTCAAAGAAGTTGAATTTCGGGTATTTTAAGAATCAGGGGCTACAGACAAACATCAGAGCTCGGTCCCTCTGTGTTTAGCTACACGGTTTGGTTTGTTTGCTCATTTGTACGTTCTTGACTTTTTTTCCCCTAACATCAACATCCTCAGCAAAGGGGGAAATACACAGTCAACAAATAAGATGTGGGGCTGGAGAGAGAGATGGCTGGGAGTTAAGGGGGCTTGCTGTGCAGTCATGAGGACCAGGGGTCCCACACCAAAACCCAAATGACAAGTCAGGCTCCTGCAAATGCCTGTAACTCTGGGTCTGAGGGATTCTATATTCTATTCTGGTCTCTGAATCTGAACTGACATACAGGCACACACACAGACACACACACGTACTCACACACACACACACCACAACAAAAAATAAATATTTTAAGACAGAAAATAAATTTGGGGGGTCATTCTTTTAGGAACATATACAGAAGAAATATAAGAGTAATGTTTAAGAAATAAACATTGTAAAATGTTTAAGAACACATAACTGCAAAAATTTCAAGAATAGTATCAGAACTCAGGAGCACACACACTCAGAGAGGAACAATACGGCAAACACAACCACAGCCATCGGGGGAAGATGTGTTCCCTAAGTTGAACACACAGCGGACGGTGAGTCAGGAGCAGACCCACAGCTCTACCAGCAGTGAACGCAGTCCCAGAGCCAACCTACTATTTTCACACTCAGATCCTTTGCTTCAGCCTCAAGAATTCTGTGGGCTCTTGATACTGTTACTGATGCTTGCACTTCAAGGGCAGAGGCTCAGGGAGGTTGTGAGACTCGACAGTTCCTGGGTCAAGATCTGGACTCACACCCCAGGGGCCAGCACCTCTCACAGCCTGGCTTCTAACCTCGCTGTCTGGGAGCTCCCTCCGAGCACACCCATGTAGACCCAACTGCGACAGTTCTTCCCAAACATGCTGGCGGTTTTGCCTTTGCATAAATAAGCCAAAGTGTATTTGAAAATAAATTCAGGGATTCTGCAAGTTCCTTTAATGAACTTATTAAAAATACTTTAGCTACTGTGAAAGATACAGATGCTAATTTGTGTGTTACATGAATGTATCTTCATGCATTAATGCAAGCCCACTGAGAGCAGACCAGGGCCCTCAGAACCATCCGAGAACAGAAAAACATTTTGTGATTCTCACCATTATCTTAATATGATTAAATCTTCTGCTGTCACACAGGATTACCGGGGCTTCAGCACAAACTGGGAAAGAATCTTGAGCCCACATGCAAGTCTAAGGCAGTGCTGGGACAGACCATGATATGGACCCTGAAAGTCGGGACCCTGAAGGCCAGGTAGCTTCTGGGAGTTCACTCTGACACTATCAGTGTTAGAAAGTTAATGGGGTTGGGGCTGCAGAGATGGCTCAGTGGGTAAGTGCTTTCCTTGCAAGCCTCGGGACATAGGTTTGATCCCGAGAGCCTATGTAGAAAAGCTGGGCATAGTGGTCATGCTCAGAATTCCACAGGCTGGGCTGTCAGAACCCAGTCTAAACTATTGAGCGAGTTTCAGGCCAGTCACTCTCTCAAAATACATACATAAAATAATGATGCTTAAGCCGGGCGGTGGTGGCGCACGCCTTTAATCCCAGCACTTGGGAGGCAGAGGCAGGTGGATCTCTGTGAGTTCGAGACCAGCCTGGTCTACAGAGCTAGTTCCAGGACAGGCTCCAAAACCACAGAGAAACGCTGTCTCGAAAAACCAAAAAAAAAAAAAAAAAAAAAAAAAATAATGATGCTTGTCTAAGGCCCAGGAACTGATGTCTTCCTGCCTTCACACATATTTATACAAATCCAAAGGACACTTGACAGGGATATTTGTAATACAATGACTTCATGCCAATAAGGAAAATGGTGCCCTAGAGAGATCACAGAGTGTATCACATGCATGAACATATATGAAGGCCCCCAAAAGACTAAACCATGGATTCTATTATCAAAGCGTTATATCCAATACTAAACTAATTTTTTTCCCTTAGCTGTTTTAGTTTCCATATTGCCTTGGTTAGGGTTTCTATTGCTGTGATGAAACACCATCACAAGCAAAAAGCAAGTAAAAGAGAAAAGGGTTTATCTGACTTATGTTTCCAAATTGTAGTCAATGATTGAAAAAAGCCAGGATAGGAACTCATACAGGGGAGGAACCTGAAGGCAGTAGCAGATACAGAGGCCATGGAGGGTGCTGCTTACTGGCTTGCTCCCAATGGTTTGCTCAGCCTGCTTTCTTATAGAACTCAAGACTAATAGCCCAGGATGTCACCACCCACAAAGGGCTGGGCCCACCCCCATCAATCACTAAGTAATAAAATACTTTATAGCTAGATCTTATTGAACCATTTCTTTCAACTGAGTTTCCCTCAATTCATATATGAAGATGACAGAGACCACCAGCCAGGACAGGTATCTTCCCCCTTGGTCTTCAGAGATGAAATGCAGAAGTCTGAATATGACCCATCTTCCTAGAGAGAAACATGAGCCCCCTGATGTCCTCTCGTTACAGAAAGAGGGTTCCATGACAGTCCCACTGTGTGCGACAGCCCCACCATGTGTGACAGCCCCACTGTGCTCATGCTCTTCCTCTCTGCACAAGGGAAAGATTTCATCCCACAACTGTGACCATTCCAGATGAAGGAAATGGCATCCAAAACCTAGAACAGAAGTGCACAGGGAAGGCTGGTCCACAGCACAGGCTGCTGCGGTCCAGACCTCTTCTCCCCTCCCTGGCCCTTCAAACGATTCCCCTTCCTTCACAACAACCCCACCTCCCGTACAGACGAATCCTACACATACTAAGAGCGTGTTCTACCGCTGATCCACACTCCTGTCCCCAATCACATTTTTAAAACAAGAGTATCTGAGTGATTCAGAAAGCCATAGAGCAACAGAGAATTCTAGGGAGATTTTGTGCAGGGAGCAGAAGGGACAGCATCTCGCTGCCCAGAAGGAAGGCTCGCAGGCCTCTGGGGATGGTCTTTATGGGCAAATTTCCTGACATTCAGCTTCTGGATATCAGCAGATACCAGCATGGGAGCGCATGCACAGGAGTAGGTGGGTCTCTGCCTGCTGCATCAGTTTCTTTAAACACACATACACGGAGACAATAACAAATGTATTCAGAATTAGAGAGGACAGGACAAGAAAAATTCCCATGAAGCCTCTTGAATTTCAACATCTATGGACTTGTGATGCTACAATCTCTCCCTGTCTGCCCAGCCTCGAGCATCTCAGGCCCCGTGTCCTACCTGCCTACATGATGCCACCTTCTGCACAGGGACCTGAGGCTCCTGGTAGTATTTTAGGTGCTGGAGACACCTTACTTCCATCTTCTAGGCTGTTGTCTTACAGTTCATGGCTGTCAATGGACAGTGGTTCTTCAATAATACATAAACAACCAGAATGGTCTCACTGTCACAGAAAGAGGAGTCTCCTCACCCCCTGGCAGACCACTATTTGCCTCCTTACCCGTAGCTTCCCTTAGAACAGGTCCTGTTGTCATAGAGGACCCTTCCTCTGCATGCTGACCCAGTCAGCCTTGCTGCCATGCGTAGTCACCAACACGCTGCCAGCAGAGCAGCCTACGTGAGAACAGGTGACTGTATTCCGCATCTCTTATCAGCTGTGCACTGATGACTTTTCCTTTCTGTTCATTTCTCTTGGTCTGTGGCTCCCAAGATTCTATTTCACTGCTTAAGTTCCTGGAAGTTGCCCTACTTTCCTTCTAAAAGGAGGAAGTTGGCAGACAAGTTTATGTCTTAGATAAGCTGTGTCTAACCTGTCCACATTTGTTTATTCAAATAAAACACAACTTTCTGATTTTATGAACAAACACACCAACATACACAAACATACACACTCACACGCACACACATGCACATCATAAAGATGGCAGAAGTCCAGTGGCTCTCACAAAATTATATTTTGAAGATGTATGCGTTGATGACATAAAGATTGAATTTCCCTGAATCGGGCATGGGCTTAAATAATTAATAGGGAAGGATAAAAGTAATATTTATGGTTTTGTCTTATCCAAAACCCTTGAATAATTATGCGGGAATAATATTACCAGATGAAGACAAACTTACAACATTTGCGTTTTAATCTGTGAAGAAAACTTAAAATATAAGAAGGCCTTGAGGTGGAAATAATATAACCGGCCTTGATATACAGCATTTTAGAGTCATGTCAAAGACAAAAGATTACTTAAAGGGTAATTTAAAAACTAATTAAAAATAATTTTAAGGAGCTGGAGAGATGGTTTTGTGATTAAGAGCACTAGTTACTCTTCCAGAAGATCTGGGTTCAATTCCCAGCACCACATGGTAGCTGATAGCCGTGTATGACTTCAATTCCAAGGGATCTGACTCTCTTGTCTGGACACTCTGGGTACTTCATGTACATGGTACACAGACAGACAGACATTTGGGAAAAACATCCCCACACATAAAATGAATAACTAAAACATTATTATTATTATTATTATTATTATTATTATTATTATTATTATTATTATTTGCATGTAAGAGAGTATGTGCGTATTTGCACACGTGTGGTGGTTTGCTTCCTGTGAACCCATCCGTGGCTATGACTGACAGAGGACAGTCTGGCCATCATTCCTCAGACCGTCTACTTTTGATTTGCAGACAGTTCTCTCCCCAGTAGGTCTCACCAAGCAGGCTATGCTGACTGACCTGCAAGCCCAGGAAACTGCCATCTCCATCTCCCCACCCACATTGCTGGAATGACAACTGTGGGCTCTGAGGACCAAATCCAGCTCCTCATACTTATACAGGCAGTTCAGAGGTCTCTCTACACACCATGTTTTCAGTGGCAGTGGAACAGAGGTGTGGGTTTCAGTGCATCCCAAACTACTGAGTCGCCCAGCAATGAAGTTGTATGAGCAAGGGCAAGTGGTTCAGAGTTGAGACAAGACTATACTTACACACGGTGGTTTTCTTAGCCCTTCAGAGCTGAGGCAGGGGACTCTGTGTTCATATACAGTGAGTATTCACTGTATTGTTCCTTATTAATTAATTGTCCCTTATTAATTTCTGCACCCAATGATCTTTGTTGAAGTCCCTCAATCTGACTACGCCTCCATTTCTCCAATTTCAAAGCCATCCAGACATACTCCAGCAAAGTCATGAGATGAAGCAGACAGCAAAGGCAGGCAGGTCCCTCTGCCCTAGAGTGGGCACAGGCTTCCTGAGACACATGGGAAGGCTATGGGTCGCTCAGCACTTAAGATTCCTGCTAGTCGGAAGTGACACTATTGAGTTCTATACTGTCACAGGCAGGAAGCCAACTGCCATCCATATACTGAAGAGGGAGAAGATTTGCTGTAACCTGCCTTATAAAGGTTGAGGGGGGAATGGCTCTGGCGCTGTCAATCCCCAGAATCCACAGAAAAAAGCTGAGCGCCGTGTTGTGTCCTTGTCATTCCCAGCACTGGGGGAGCAGAGAAAAGAGGTCCCCAGGTTCACTGAACAGTCAGACCAGTCTGCTTAGGCAGCACAGGCCGGTGAAAGGCCCTACCTCAAGAGAAAAAACAAACAAACAAACAAAACCCAGAAAGATATTTGAGGTAAGTCTTCTGCCCTCCACTGCACTGATAGCCTCCACACATGCAGAACCCCACATGCACACAGTAATGCATGCATCACATGTGCACACTCATGCATGCACTCTCACACATAGACACTCACAAGTATGCAGTCCCATGCACACACTCAGACATGGACTCACACACTCAGATGTGTGCACTCACACACACATACTCACACGCATGCACTTATGTGTACACACTCATATGCGTACACTCACGTGTACATGCTTCCACAAAGGTTATTATTTTAGATAGAAGGAGGGCATCCATTTTCCACCTATATAGCATCTTCCAATGAGCCGGACACAATTGAAGCAGCGGTGTTTATGTTAAATAAACGTCACTAACTTTCCTCCCGTTTAGAATCTCCAGTTGACAAGACACAGTCACAGCCTGGAGACTGTCGAAGCATGAGCAAGTACTCCTGCTTTTTGAGCAGGGAGTGCCGCTCCTCCCCTGCCGTCAACAGAGGCTTTGCACCGCTCCTCCTGTCAAGGTGACTGGCGACTCCACACTTGCCAACCACAAGCATGCTGAAGCCAGCTGCAAAGTGGCAGCTTCCAAGAAAGTGACCTTAGATCTGCCTATGCAACATCCTGCAGCTCCTCCCATTATTCCCAGGAGGGCCCTAAAATTTTCAGGGAATTCTCAAAATAAAACTACTTTCTGGGCTTTGCTCCCTGTCTAAACACTCTGCAGGTCTTCAAGTTTGCTTGGGGCAAACACCTTCCACTCGGTATGGTTCTCAACCTTTATCTCAGGTCTGGCAGGGTCTACCCCTTCCCACAAACTAAAACACTAATAGAGACGATGACGACTTCATCCCAGGTCACACAGTTCCAACACGGAAGAGGTGAGGCAGATGAGAGTCTGGACCCCTTTCCTGCTCACGGTTCTCACTGGCAGATCACACACGGGACATAAGAACGTGCACGATCAACTTCTTTTTAGACATGTATGGTTAGTGGAGATAATGTTACACTAACTGCCTTCTCCTTCATGGATAAAACAGTTTCTACTTGTGTGACCGTGTATGCGTGTGTGTGTATGTGTGTGTGTGTGCGCGCGCGTAAGTGTTATTGTGAGTGTATGTGCATGAGTGCCTGTATTAGTGTGTGTGGGTGCATTTGTGGGTATGTGTGCATGTGTGTGTGTGTGTGCATGTAAATAGGTATGTGCGCATGCGTGCAAGTCAGAGACATGCTAGGTGTCTTCCCCTAATGCTGTCTATGTTACTTTTTTGAGGCAGGCTCTTTTATAGAATTCTCCAATGAACTCTAGGTATCCACCTGTCTCTGCCACCCTTATGCCGGAATCGTATTATCAAATGACTTTTACATGGTATTGGAGATATGAACTCAGGTCCTCATGCTTGAGAGACAATTAATTTACAGACTTCTGATGTGGAATTTAGGATAGCACTGTAAAACTGAACATGCTTTAACACTCACTGGGTGATGCCTAAGAGACATCTTTTAAAAATGAACTAATTAGCTAATTTTATGTGCTTTGCTGTGTATCTACCTTTGCACACATGTGTGAGTTACAGACAGTTTCAGGCTGCCATGTGGACTCTGGGACTCAAACCCAGGTCCTCTGGAAGAGCAGACAGTGCTCTTAACCCCTAATCATCTCTCCAGACCCCTGAAAAACCAGTCTTACGTGAGGACTAAGCAGGTCTCAGGGTGCGAACATCCTGGGTAGCGCAAGCTTCTCAACATCTCTAGGACGCAGGGCACTCCCCCAACAAAGAACTATCCAAACTCTAGAAAGAGCCAAGGGGTACAGACCCCAGATGGACGATGCTTTTATTTAAACCACCTGATTTTGACTCCCACTTTTGTTACATAATCACCGTAATGCATTGAGAGCATGGCATTTCCAGGGTGCTAATGACTGGTTTGGCACAAGGCGATCAGCTCTTGCCTCCTCACTAATTCCACTCAATGCCCCATGCCTCCTCTTTGCAGCGTGAGGATACACTGAGCCACGGTTCAAGTGACAGAGGTCACCATTACTGAGATAAACGGATCATAAAATCACTCATCATCGTATTTATCACACTTTGCACAGAAGAATGTAGAAAGAGAAAGTGAGCACTCAGGCATGGCCAGAATCCTCCATGTCAACAACATGAGATGGAAATGGAAATTTGTTTGTGAGGAAAGGGGTGACCTCCAACCTTCTGCTGTGTAGAGCGGCCAACAGAAACTTCGCAGCAACGCAATCCCATCTTGGACAGTATATTTAGGGTTCTGCTTATCCACTGCTAGCGAGAAGAATCGTAATGAATAGCGCCTTCTCCCAGAGAAAACTGTTGCTGCCCGTGCCCAGTTCACGTTGCTCACTTAAACAATGTTCTCATGTTTCCTATCTTTGCCCTTCATATCAGTCCCCACATCAAGCAAACAAAAGCCCTAAGCATGTCTCTCCAGAGTAAAGGGCAGGTCTGTCTGTAACAAAAGCACAATGTCCCACTGAAGGCACTAGAAAAGCACACATGCTAGGCTCTGAAAGATAACCTCATTATTTTTCTTGTAATATGAGAATTGGGGCGTAGCATGCCAGTGGGCTTGCTAAAACTTTAGCTGTTTCTTTAAGGTAAACACAGCCTTGCACCTGATCTGAGAGTTTATAATCTTCAGGTAGCACCCAAGAAACCTCTCTAAGCTGCATAGGTTTAACACAGGGCAGAAAACTCTCTGACCTGTCACAGACAACGTGATAAACCAGCCACTCTTTTAAGACAGCATTTCATCCGTGCTTGCAAGCTACAAGAGTCAGGGATCTGTTTTTGTTTCTTGCTTAGGAAGAAGAGAGAGGTGACCACAGCTCTAATATCTACAGATGTCTTTAAAATGCTATTGTGCATTGTGAAGATTGTTTCAACAACAAAATACGCATTTGGTTTCTAACCACACAGGGTAAGTTACTCCAAAGGCTTCAGAAAATGTGTTTTCAATTTGGGACTCTTTCAGAATTTTTAACACACACACATACACACACATGTTCCAAGCATGCCTTACACATACAGCCTCAAGGTGATTTTATGTCATGCATTTACTGCACCTGGGGTTACACTGCACCTTCTTAAGTGAAAGGAGATGTGGGATTTTTTGCTTGCAGTTTCGTGCTGACACTTTGCAAGTTTTGGATTTGGTGGCCCTTATGATTTCTGATTTTTCAGATTTGGGATTCCTAGCTTGTCCTCATGGTGGCTGGCTAAGAACCTCCTATGTACAGACCTCTATGTCGGAAGCCTCGAAAGCACCTCGGGAAGTCATCACGACAATAACGCTGAGATCTCAGGCATGAGGCCACTCATTCAACAGGACAGAAGGACTTAGCTGAGCTAACCTACTTGACAAAGACCTAACAGCGGCTGGTGGGAGGCCTGGGGTATAGACAACGACTTTCCTGCTTTTCCATCTGAGCTACACACTGCTGGTTCAGAGGTGCAGCCCACTGCCCCAAAGTGACATAAATCATGAGACAAACTAGTTAAAGAACAGCATGAACGGAGCTCCCCGGGACTATGATGGAGTGTGGACAGAAGGTTCTAGAGCAAAGAAGGGCCTCAGATTCCTCTGGAAGTCAATAATAAATTCCGAGACAAAACTCGAAGTAAGGTAATGCCTTGAGTAGACCAGCTGAGAAGGGAGGGGCCATCTGGCTCCTGACCTTCCCATGAGGAAACAGAAGCTCCGGTGCAGGGTCATGGCCGCACAGCTGTTCTGAGAGCCTTGCTGGCCCTGCTCAGCATTCCTGCTTTGGACTGAACAACAGGCAGTGCTAAATACCATCCACTACTTAGGCTGTTTTGCTCTTCATCTTTTCTGGTTTTAAAAAACATGGTGTCCTCGGGTGTTGGCTGCTGGAATAGACGCAGTAGAATACGGTCTTGTAAAACATTACCTCTTTCTAAGACTGTCACAGCACACCACAAGGTGGTGAAGGGGTTAATAAATCCCCCAGACATTTAAATGTTATTTTTGGTTAGATTTTATTGGAGGGTTTGTCATGATTATAGACAAAGTTCCAACAAGGTCAACATCAATGATCCAAAGGCATGAGCAGGTAAGCTGAAGAGAGATCAAGTAAATTGTTTAAATGTTGCAGGAAAGGTAATTCTCACGGCTGTCTCTGCCACCAGGCTAACTCCCATTAACATAGTTAGAAAGTCCCTGATATGAGGAAAATGACTATAACTTCAGATATTACTCTAAGGAGTTATCGCTGTGGAATAGGAATGAAGAGATGTAGATAAATCTAAGAATGTTCAACATTTCCACAAACATGGGCACAGAGGACCAGAAAACTTTGGAAACCATGCCTGATACACAGAGCCGAGTTCAGCAGCAATGCTTCCTGAGTAACTAGAGCTAGGCTATCAGGGAAGTCCTGGTAGATATCTGGTATGGCTCATAGACGACACTTAGAACCCAGAGGGGAGCTCACGGAGGGGAGCCATGACGACAAATGAGGATTTTCTGGACAGGTCACCATTACTGAAACATCACCACATGCTGCTGCCTCTAAATACCTCAGTGGGTGCTGAGGATAACAGGTATGGCACACAGTGATCCCTTCCCTATGCTTAATGCTGGCTGGTCAAGCCAATGTGGAGGCAACAGTAAAACATGGCTGAACATAAGAACCATCAGCGTCCAGCCGACAGTACCTGCACTGAGTGCGGGTCTCTACGTGGGACCCCCAAAAATCCAAGTATCCCATACAGAAGTCAGTGTGCTAAGAGCTATTTGCATTTCAAGCATCATTCTTTCCAGTTCTTCCCCAATACCAACGTGAGTACTCGGGCCTGTGAGATGGTTTACATGTAAAACAGGTCTCAACCTGGAGCTTGAGCATAGAGCTCAAACACGAAGACATGGCGAGCCAGCGGGCATCAGCGCACCAAAGGATCTCAGTGGAAGAAACAGCTGGAAGAAGATGATAGAAGCAAGAGAACAGGAGAAAAGGAGCACACAGACAACACAATGTGAGGGATGGTGGGCTCTTGGGTCCCACAGCAGCACTGAAAGTGGCTTTACCAGGATCCTACGTCCCTGACAAGCTGACACACTCACACCCATTTCTGAACACTGTTTTCCTACCTTTCTTTCAGAACTGGGTTTTTCTTATAGTTCGAACGTTCTCCCCTCCGCTGGCATAACCCCCAAATTTCGTTTATCGCCTTTGATCATTCTGTGGTGCGCCTTGCCCCCGCAATAGTGACAAAATAGAACACAGTGTTTCCACTCTGGGTTTTCTAATATTTGCTAGTAAGTTAATGCAGTAAACTTACATCAACTTTAAGCCATTCATAACGTCATTCTGCCAGCCTCCAGTCCTGCCAAGATATGAGCCACACATCACTGCTGCAAAAGAGCCAGAAGTAGATGTATCTATAACTGTAAACTTGAAAAGCTAAGCAGAATTCTGACGTAGGAACTCCACTGAACAAGATCACATGTGTATGTCTGTCCATCTGTTCCCTTTCGTATAAATAATTCCCCAGGACCAGCGCTGGGGGCTCTTCCAGGCAAGGCCAGGGTGTCTTTGTTCTCTCTGTCCTTGGTCTTCCTTCACAGCTGCCTTACCAGAACTCCAACAGCACCCTAGGGATACAACAGCAGAACAAGGCTATATCTGTGGCACCAGGGAAAGCTCTCTGCTTCTTCCTCCTCATAACTAATATCAGCACTTTGTGGAAAGACCGGGACATGCCAAGAAAGTCCTAAAGTCTCCCGGTGTCACCCGTGGAACTCCCATCTTTGGCTTCAGAATAAAATCCCATCTCGACGGTTGCTCTGAGGAGCATGACCCCCACACCCCCAATAATACCAAGGAGTACTCAGTCCTTTATAATGTGTTTTGATTGCAAAGGTTCCGCCGTAACTTCAAGTGTCAAAATAAGTAGGAAAATAAAGGCCTCTATCTGAATGAGGGAGGGTATTTCTAGAGAACTCACTTCTCGGCACCCAAGTGAATGAGAACCCCATATTTTATGTATTTTTAAAGCACTCATTTCTACCTGGGCGCACTAAAGAGCATTAAATGACAACCTACCCAAGCAGGGGTCTGCATTTTATGACTTGTATTCTATTGTTGAGGGATTTGAGATTTTCAGCTCAGCATCTTCCAATCTCTAAAGAAGAGAGGCAACACAAATTCAAAATAGACAAATGCAAGGCAGTTTATGTGGTGATGATTTTGATTTCCTGATATGCCCCTCGATGATTCATGAGTACAAATTCATTTAATAAATTAATTTCAGAAAAGGAACTAATTGATCTGTACCGAATGCAGCCATTTTCTACTATGCCAACTACATACTTGCTCCTCTCTGAATTCTACATCAAACAAAAGCTTATCCGAGTGCCACAAACCTTATCTTCTATGATTTGATATTTTACATCTTTGCCTACCCCTAATTTTATGACATATTATGTGTGATGATTAATTTGCTAAGTCTTAAGAGTGTATCACCTCCCATTGATTTCCCAAGATAATGTCTTTGGTAAATAAACTTTGCAGAGGCATTTTCCAACAAGAATTGACAGAAGTACAAACCTTTTCTTAGGATGTTCCAGAAGGGCTGGTGACAATCAGTTAGCAATGTGCTCGCCATGCAAACACAGGGACCTGAACTCAAACCCCAGAATCCATATAAAAAAATGTCAGGTGTTTATTCCAGAACTGGGATTGCAGAGATCAGGAGCCCTGGGGCTCCATGCACATCACCCAGCTTAGGTTAATTGTCAAGGTCAATTTTGGAGGCCCTGTCTCCAAAAACACGTGTATGGCTCCAGAGAAATGGCATCCAAGGTTGACTTCCAGAAGCCTATATACACATATGCATCCCCCTGCCCCCAGCCACAGCAGAGAGAGAGAGAGAGAGAGAGAGAGAGAGAGAGAGAGAAAGAGAGATTTGAGCCGCAACGGAACTGGAAGCACGCAGAGGAACTTAAGTACACTAGGACACTGGAATCACATATGTCTACGATAAGTGTATGTGCTAGAGAGTTACAGGAAGCCTCAGAAACAGTGTTAAAGGCACCATCTGGATTCCTGTAGAATGAACTTTTACCTGATGGTTAGTGGCAATTTATTACTAAACACAAGAGAGATGTGTGAGCTATTCTGGACTCAAATAGGACATTATCCATGCAACAAGACCAGTATTCACTAAGCAACACACCCACCGAGCAGGAAAACAGACCGCTGGCTGCATAGTCAAGAGCCACAGCACCGTGCATTCCAGTCTGCGAGCCCAGGCACTTTGCACTCCTTCTGCTAGGCTCGCCAGCAACTCCTTTCTTCCAGGAAACCAGTCACCAGCAGATCTTCCAAAACTATTAGTCCATAAACATCTCAACCTTCCTAGCTGGAAGACGCAATGCTGCATATCCATATACCCACAAACCCTGAGTAACCAGGTCTCCTTTAGGACCCCGTGCTGAGAGAACCTGGTGTCAAGATGCCACAGTGGTGGTGCACACACGTTTAACCTTCTGTGCCATTTTCTTTTTGTACGCATTTTGTGTACACATGATTACTGAAATTTAGTCTGTGACTACTGAGAACATGGACCTCTGTCTTTCCAATGACATCCCAGAGTTTTATAGAAAGCCCATTCCTCCTCCCAGAGAGGCCATTGCAGATCTTAGCAATGTAAGAATCCTAGGGCTGGGGATGCCTGCTTTGCCTGGGTTGCCTCAGTGTTCGCTGTCATGAGCCAGCAGCTGCTGTCACCCTCTGCCCTGAGGAAACCGAGAGCGATGGCTGTGTGCGCTGCTCTCTCACTTTGCTCCCTGCATGCACAGAGTCACTGTTGATCCTGACACTGGCACGCCGATATCAGTTACTTAGAGAACTGTGTCATGTCAAGAGACAATTTAATTCTCAGAGATATTCCACTTTGCACCGAAATACCATGACAGCTGCCTTAAAAAAAGTTGCCCCAAATGCTTTATTTGTCATGTCTGGCTTATTCATGGAAAGCATCAGACTCCGTGGTATTTCCAGTGATAACTGTGAATACGTCTATTAGGGTGACAACCACGAATATTCCTCATGATACCTTATTACACAGGGTGGTGACCACAAGTCATGCACACTGCACACCTCTCCATCCAAGTTAAAGAACAGGACCGAACTGTAGCTATGGGGACATCTCCAAGCAGGCTAGAGCAATTAGCCAATTACTCATTCCTTATGAATCACAAAGAAAATTCTGATAGAAACTTCCAAATCTTCCCTCTGTAACAGTGTAAAATCTTGACAGAATACATTTATTTCTGAAATCATGTTTTGTTCTGGTTTGTTGGGCTTTGGGTTTTTTGTTGTTGTTGTTGTGTTTTGTTTTTTATTTTTTCTGAGACAGGGTTTCTCTGTAAAACCATGACCATTCTGGAACTCACTCTGTAGAACAGGCTGGCCTCCAACTCACAGAGATCTGTCTGCTGCCTCTGCCTCCCTAGTGCTGGGATTAAAGGCGTGTGACACCCACTACCAGGCCTGTTCTGTTTTTAAAAGTTTGTTTTTTTATTTTTTAATTCTACCTCTCTCTCTCTCTCTCTCTCTCTCTCTCGTGTGTGCACATTAGTGTACTGCCTGCAGAGGCGGAGAGAGGACGTCATATGCCGCGGATTGAAGTTACAGGTAATTGTGAACTGTCCAATGTGGGTACTGGGAACTGAACTCAGGTCGTCTGTAAGAGCTGCAAACATTTTTAACTGTCAAGTCATCTTTCCATGCCTTGTTTTGTTTCTTGCTTAAAAAGGAAAGAAACTAGCACACAAAGTTGTCAGGTCAAAAATAGAGAAAGATACAGTGATATTTTGTTTGTGTTTTCACAAATAAAGCTTGCCTGGAGATCAGAGTACAGAGCTAAGCCACTAGAGGCCAGGCGTATATTTTTAATCCCAGCACTTGGGAGACAGAGGCAGAAGTTGTTAGTTCAAGCCATCACGTGATGTGGGATTCCCCTCTGTATGCTGTGAACACCACTGGTTAATAAAGAAGCTGTCTACAGCCTGCGGGAGGGTAGAGCAGAGTTTGCTGGAGAAAACTAAACTGAATGCTGGAAGAAAGAAGGCAGAGTCAGGAGAAGCCATGTAGCCCTGCCAGAGACAGACACGGGAACTTTACCTGGCAAGCCACAACTTCGTGGCAATACATAGACTAATGGAGATGGGTTAATTTAAGATATGAGTTAGCCAGAAATATGCTTAAACTATTGGCCAAACAGTATTGCAGATATCTGTGCGATTATTTCGGGGCTGAGCAGCCAGGAACAAACAAACGGTCTTCCTACAACAACCAAAAGCTACACGAGATTGAATCTGTCTAAAAGAAACAGGACTCACACAAAGGTGATCCTAGCATTTGGGATCCCGTGCTTTTTAATCCCAGCATTAGGGAGGTGGAGACAGGAGTGATGTGGCTGGGTGGAGAGAGGAATATAAGGCAGAAGAAGACAGGAACTCAGTGTAGTCTGAGGCAGCAATCTGAAGCAGTCAGCCTGAGGTTGCAGTGTGAGGAAAGACAGCCCTTTTGTTCTGAGCATTGGTGGAGGTAGGAACTCTAGTGGCTGGCCTCTGCCTCTCTGATCTCTCAGCTTCCACCCCCCTATCTGACTCCAGGTTTATTATTAGAGGGAAGATGCTATATCTTGTCTTGGAGCAAGGAGCCAGCAAGTGGTGCAAGCATGAGGGATGAAATGCCTGTTTAACACTGGAAAGCATTGTTTCCCAATACTCTTAGTGAACTCCACAGAGGGTGTCAGCCAGGGTGAGAGCAGGCACAAGAGTAGCCTTTGTCACAGAGCTACACAGTGGCATTTCACAGTTGCCTCTCCACACAGGCACCCACAAGCCTTCATGCAATCAAGGATTTGACAAACTCTTTTAATCTTTTTTACTGGTACGTTTTTCTATAGAAATACAAAGGGAATGAAATTTCTCATAGTACTATCATGGTTCCATATAGATACCACAGGTCTAAAAGGTCATAAAATATTTATTTCCAAATGGTGTTTCTGTATTGAATTGATTTATTCTGACATTACCCTCTTTACCCCATCCACACACACATATGTATCTCCCTCAGGTGCTGTGTGGTGCTATGAAAATATTATACATGCATATGCTTGCACCAATTAGGTTCATTTTGTGTATTTACAAATACCTTGATTTTTTTTTTTTTTTGAACAGCAGAATTTATACAGCAAGGCCATGGAGAGTAGTCCTGTGAGAGTGTTTTAGCACAATTCGTGTTAATAACATTCTGTAAATACAAACTTAGGACATGTTTTTGATGAACGAACCAAGTGATGAACGGACACTTGAAAGAAGTCCCACACTAGCTCAGAAATGAGAGGTAAATAGTTATTTATTTAGGGGTAAACTCACAAATAAGAATTCTCTGCTTGAATGGTGGACATAGATCAAATCCGGCAATCCAACAATCCAAACGAGCAGCCAGCAAAAAGGAGGGGAAAAGGGCCAGACGCAAGCTCTGCATCCATGTATATAGTGTAAGAGGCCACGCCCCAGTAGGCAGATAACCACAAACTGCAAGCCTTCCTACAGTATGTTTTCAAAGAACTTTGAAGCTACTTATGACATACAGCATCAAAACACTGCACAGAGGGAGGCAGATCATAGAGAAGGTCAGAAAAGGGGGAAGGTATGGGGTGATTCACAGAGAGAGATCAAAGAAAGCAGTGGGCCATGGAGAGAGGTGGACCATAGAGAGAGGTGGCCATAGAGAGGGGTGGGCCATAGAGAGAGGTGGGCCATAGAGAGGGGTGGGCCATAGAGAGGGGTGGGCCATAGAGAGAGGTGGGCCATAGAGAGAGGTGGGCCATAGAGAGAGGTGGGCCATAGAGAGGGGTGGGCCATAGAGAGGGGTGGGCCATAGAGAGGGGTGGGCCATAGAGAGGGGTGGGCCATAGAGAGAGGTGGGCCTTAGAGAGGGGTGGGCCATAGAGAGGGGTGGGCCATAGAGAGGGGTGGGCCATAGAGAGAGGTGGGCCTTAGAGAGGGGTGGGCCATAGAGAGGGGTGGGCCATAGAGAGAGGTAGGCCATAGAAAGAGATAGAGTTTTCAGTAAGAGATTTTTCCCTAAGCATTAAAACTCCATAGGTTATTTGTCCAGGTGAGAGAATTCTCTCTGATGCCGCAGAGGAAGCCTCCTAGCCCTGCGGTGAGTGCCACCATGGCTGCATATTGAGCTGAGCCTGCAAGGCACTGGTAGAAACTATGGACTGCCAAGGACTTTTAACAATGAAAATGAAGACAGAAGATAACCATCCCTGCCCAGATTCCCAGAATCAATCTCCTAAAGCGGATGCTTAGCCAGGGACAGGGTCCAAGGCATCACAATGGGACAAAGCCAAAGCCATTATCCAGGGACAGCTGATGACTACTGGGCTCAGCGCAGGGAAATAAAACCGCTGACTTCACACTAGCCACAGAAGGAAAAACAACACTAGCAACAACAACAGCAAAAGGAATTGTCTCAAAACAACACACACTCAAAAATGGCCCCAAATCTATAAACATACGAAGCTCAATGCAATAAGATCCAGAAGACCAAAGGAGAAAGAACACACAATGCGGGGGAGGCTTACAAAAGAGGCCATTTATATACCTATTGTCAGCAGAGAAAGGCCGCGAGACAACACTGAGCACAGTAGTGATGGGGACCAAAGAGAAGGAGCAATGTGTTCCCATTGATTCCCAGATGCATTTTACAGCCCCATGCAGTTTCTCCAGTGCCACTCACAACAAGGAGGCAGAAACCTAAGCATTAGCTACTGCTCAGCTCTGTGATGGTACCCAAGTGGAACCTTGGAGAAGCTGGTCCTAGTCCAAGGTAACTGGGTAACTGAGGCCATTGCCTACTGAAGACATTAATGCAGTTCTCACAGGATGCTCAGCTCCAACAAGAGCAGGTTGTTACAATAGGACCAGGAAGACTTAGCTCTAAATCTCTCCCCAGGGGACATGCCTCACCTTGTCAAGTGTCTTGAGAATCCTCCCGAGAGACCCACAGCAAATTCCTGATCCCTGTCTTTCCACTTTTAAAATAAGGTGCTTAATATCCCTATATACCTCTGTGTTTATAAAGTGCCCATCTTCAGGGGTTATGTGATAGCAGTGCAAACAGGGTGAAAATGTGTACGATATAACCCATTTCTTAAAATGACTCTTTTTCCTTAGTAGTTACTAATATAGCAAGTTACAAAAACTAGGAGGAAATATGTAAGCAAAACATGATATTCAGAGAAAGTAAAACAGGAAAAAAAACTTCTGCAGATCAACAAAAACTGGTGACTAGTTTGTTACTAGATAGACCTGCTTTATGTAGACAAGTTTTATCTAAAGAAATACATCACAATGAAAGGGACTCATCCTAAAAAAGCAGTACAGAAACACATGAAAGTTTAAATTTAACAGGTAAAGGTAAAGATACATACATACATATATGTATATGTAAATATACATATATATGTGTATGTATGTATATATAAATATACATATATGCTGCTATAATGCAGAAGGTGGCATACAGGTTACTTTTCACCTTAATATTGAAACTAAGAGATAAATATATGCATTCATCCAGTGAAAAATGTCAGATAAAACACTCTCTATCCCTGTTATGAACAAGAATGTTCTTAATAACTGGGGAGGAACTCCACTGCCATAGTACAGTGTCATGTATGATTTGTATGACTATATAAATACAGAGACAAGCATAGATTTTAAATATGTCACTTTGTTCTGTAGTATGGATATTGCTCTTCCAGATAATTCCTATAGTCCAAGCGAGTTTGAGAGGCCTCGTACTCCTTGAAGGAGCTGTGCTTCCCCCCCCCTCCCCAGGTAGTGGTACCTGCAGGAGGTAAGCTGAAGACATCGTACTCCTTCCTCTGCATTCTGCTGATTACAATAAGTCAGTAAACCCAGGTCATCTCAAGAGAAGGGGATTATGTCAAGTAAGTGAGCACCGGGAGCCTGATCAAGAGCGGCAGTGTCACGTGTCAGCAAACTTAAAACTCAGAAACTTGAATCAATCACCATTTTCAAAAAGATAGTTGAGAAAAGGCAGGAATTGTCCCATCTTATCTCACACCAAGAGATAACGTTGAGACTATTTTACACTCTGAGACATTCCCAAGCCTGGGGTGCATGCCGGATAAAAACATATCAAAACTTAGTAAATAAATTAAGAACATACAAAGTGCTCGAGTTCTCTTCAATGGTCAGATTACCTAGCATACATGAAGAGTCAGGAAAGAGGGTCAGTGAGTTGACTGGGTGGTGGGCAGCGTTCTGATAAAAGAGAGCACGAACCAAGCCTGGAACACAAGAAGAAAGTCACCGGGGGAGACCAGAAGAGGTCTCAGGGTTACCTACATGGGAGGAAGGCAGGAAGATGGAGTGGAAGGGATGATGAGCTAGGTCAGAGAGGGCCCCTGAGTCTCCCATCCAAAGAGACAAAAGTAAAAAAAGCAAAGATGAATCATAGAAGATTCTAGAAATGAAAGTTTGGTAGCCTTAAGATGACTTGGTACCATGCCCTACAGGAAGAGGGACTGCTTTGGCATCCAGGTAGACTGAAGTCATTGGAGGGGCACAAAAGTTCCTGAGACGCTGGGGTTCTGAAGCCTTCCCTTCTTGGCCGTGGTCCCTCAAGCCAGTCATTTTTAGGTTACATCTCTCTCCTGATACATTTTCAACATCTCATATCTCTCTCTGCTCAGATGATTGAAAGGCATGGCAAATGTCACATGTCCCTAATTTGCTCAGCCTCCCCTTTCTCATACCTTTCCGCTGTTATCAGGACAAAAGATTGATGTAGGGATGCAGCTGGGCATCCCCCACTCAGCCTTCATTTAGCCACCGTTGACATCTGCCACCCCGAGCCTGCCAGTCCCCAAGTCCCTGGCTAGCTTCATCTCTGCAGGAAGTCTTATAATAGTACAAAAGACACCTGAATCACTCATGGGCATGCCCCTGCAGCATGTCCTGTCAAGGCCAGAGTATAGAGGGATATCCTTGATGGATTTTCACTATCAGAAACAAAAGGAAATGATCACAAGACCCAGGGCTGGTATTGGGGTTTCCACAGGTTTATAGAATCATGGCCTGTGAATCAATAGTTACACCAGTATGACTGATTATGTTATTATAATGCAATTATGCCAATAATTATGTTAAGCAGAAGGAAGTACAGAGATTGGTGGTTTTGCAAACATGGGAGACTGCTCTGGTGTTTGTCCATGGCGAGCTCACATGTCTTCAAGGATGCTAAAAATTCCTGGGTATTCATGAGGGTAACCATCAGAAATGCCACCCCCAGGTCTGATCCACTGTGCTTTGTGAGAAGTATGGTCATTCCATTGAACATTTGGGATGTGCACATCACTTTCAAACCACGCAGAACATGTGATAAAAATGAGTTTCACTGTGAATGCCATTAGTAGATAGAATCTAACCGGATGAGTGGACGGAACATTGCCCTGTTTGCCTACAGATCTCAACTATTTCCTGCCTGGGAATGTCCACAAGAGGGAGAGCAAAGACTCCCAGCTGTGCTCAAATAATGAGGGCCATTGATATCACTCAGTTGATAGAATGTGTGTCTAGCATGAAGGAAATCCTAGGTTTGATCCTTAGTTCCATAAAATCAGGCACGGCAGTGTATATATATATATATATATATATATATATATATATATATATACATAATCCCAACACTCAGATGGTAGAGGCATGAGTTCACAGTTTTACTCAGGAGGTAGAGGAAGGACAGTCACAAGTAAAAGGTCATTCTTTAGCCTCAGCTACATAGCATATTGCAGGCAAGTCTGGGCTACGTATGAGACCCTGCCTCTATACACACACACATACACACACACACACAGAGGTTCTAGTTCACCAAGTAACTGATGTAACCAACCAAAAACCAAAACAGGAGTTGTGTTTGTCCATGCACAAATAATCTTGAAAATTTTAAAGTCAAAGCATTTTCAATATATACACATATATACATATATATGTATATATTGAAAATGCTTTGACTTTAAAGTCAAATATATATACATATATATATATCGGATTAATCTAGCTGCATTTATAATCAAATATCTTTTAGCAGCTTTTTCTCCTTCCTCAGTAATCAAACAATTTAAAGACAATACAATAACAAACAGTATACAGACTTTCTGTGTATTTTTCATCTTTATGTGGCTTTATTTTAATCTCTATTTCTTTTATTTTTATTTTGAGTTTTTGTTTTTTGAGACAGGGTTTCTCTCTGTATCTTTGGCTGTCATGGAACTCACTCTGTAGACCAGGCTGGCCTTGAACTGACAGAGATCTGTGATCTGCCTGCCTCTGCCACCTAAGTGCTGTGATTAAAGGTGTGTGCCACCACACCCAACTATTCTCTTTCTTTCTTTTTGTATTTTAAGGACTTTATCTTTTTCCTTTGTCTTCCAAGTCCACATATATTTTTAAACACACTGTAAACCATTTAGAGGTTGTCTTTGCCCTTGAATCTATCTTTACTGTATATCTCTCTTTTTCTGGCCACATGAGTTTTTCATTTGCCAAGCAATATGGCTTTGATGGCTAGATCCACCCCATTTCTTAGCTTTCTGAGAATTTAGCTTCATGGTGGAAGTACTAGCAGGAGCATGTTTATTGTCACAATTGTATGGTGTTTCAAGGTCTGTGCTGCCACCAAGAAGCATGCCGTAGGACATTCATAAACACTACTTAAGTGTTTTGTGGCAGAGCTTCTTAAAAGGGCTGCAAAGTTTTTGCAGCTAAAGCTGAGTCAGGAAGCCTCTCTAAAACGAGACGCATTTGCCCTCTAGCAAACAGAACCCACCTGAGAAAATGTTGCTATCAATAAATTATGTTTAATTCTATTCTTTTCTGTCTAGAATTACTTCCCAAGTTCTCTCAGGCTTTATGTGGATGCAGCTGTCCACACGTTAGGCACCATTTGTTGACCGGGCACCATTCTGTTCACTGACTGCTAAGGGACAATGGTTTTACGTTGTAAAGATTTGTTTCTTTTACTTGTTTAATAAAATGTTGATTGGCTAGTAGCCAGGCAGGAAGTAGAGGCGGGGCAATCAGAATACTGGGAAGAGGGAAGTTCGAGTCTGCAGTCATGACTCAGCCTCAAAGGAAGCAAGATGTGATTGCCTCGTCAAAAAAGGTACCAAGCCATGTGGCTAAAAATTAGTTAATAGGAAGCCTGAGCTAATGGGCCAATCATTTTATAACAAATGTAGACCTCTGTGTGATTCTTTGGGAATTAATGGCTGCAGGACTTGGCAGGACAGAAAATTCTGACAACAAACAATGGAGATCAGAACACAGAACTTTGCAAAATGGTGTTTGGGCATGCTCTTTGCAAGAAAGGAAACAAGTCCCAAGAAATTGCCTCAGAATCAAGGTCCTTTTAGCCTTCCATTGCTCCGCCCACATGCTCAAGTCCAGTGAAGGGACGGGCTTTCCGTGGGGTTCTTTTATCTAGCCCAAAGCAAGATCCACCAAGAGAGACACAAATTCCTTCAAACCTTCAGTCTCACTGTTGTGTTTGTGGCTATCATTGTGATTTGGTCTCACTCAATGGCCCATGCTGGTCTCCATCTCCTGGACATCCTGATGCCTCAGCCTCCTAAGTGCTGGAATTCTTTATGTGTGCTTCCACGCCCATCTGACTGAAGACAACCCTGACTCCCAGAACTCAGAGAAGGCTGAAGGTAGAACACTGGAATCCAGAGAACTTTGCTTCTGGCCACTAGTGTCCGTTCCTGAGCACAGTCACCTCATTTCAGTCTCTGAGAACCCAAATTGCCTGCACTCTTTCCTTCTCTTCTTTGAAAGGCTTATATAGCTGTGCACCCCTTCTAGGTACTTGCTGTGCACATACCTTCCTATGGATCCCCCAAACACTTAGGCAGATGTGTTCCTATTTCTCCTGGAAACTTGTCTCCACCAGTTCACTTCAGAAGACTAGAACCTTCACAAGGAGGAGACAGAAATCTGTTGTCCTGAAGTCTGTAGACTAAGGCCATGGCCAAAACTGACATGGGCATAACCCAATAGGGTTCTGTTGAGACACAGACAAGTCTTGTTAAATTCCTCAGGTGTCTGCCTCTTGTACCATTTACTACCTTGAAAGTAAAGGTCAGGACTGTGAATTGAATCAGCAATAAATGTGAAAAGCCATGCTGTTAAATATATAGAGAAGCCAAATTCACATGTCCTCCCCTCTCTCTCGGCTGCGATTTTCCAAATGTAAACGGCAGAGAGCGGTGGAAAGATGGTACCAGTGGAGAATGAGAGTTCTACTTAACAAAAATGGTCATATTCTTATTTCCTTTTTCCTCAGGGAGCCTTCATCTCAAGATAACTCTTAAATAGAAACAAGCAACTTTTCAAGCGGCCTGATTATCAATTTACACCTCTCACGGAGGAAGGCCTAGAATTCCATTGTTTTGTTAATTGTCAATTTGCATCTTAGAAAGGTGTTGCATTTTCTCTTCTTTCCAGCAGGTTAAGACTAATTCTGTATGTTAATAAATATTATAAGCACTTCCCACTAACATGCAGTGTGCGAAAAAGCATGTGATTATTGCAGCTCCTTTTCTCTACTTAATTACACATGGGATATTAAAATGGACTTTAGCAAAACCAGCTGAACTCTTACTTAGAATATGTTTTCCTGAAAAAAAAAAACACTGCTCAAATAAATATTTAAAATTTTAATTTTACTTTTAACTAATTAATTTTAATTAACTTACTTATTTATTCGTGTATTTTGAGACCGAGAGAGGCATCACGTAGCCTAGGCTGGCCTCACACTTCCTATGAAAATGACCTTGAAGTTCTGATTCTTCTCTTTTGGCCATCTCTGCTGCCCTGGCATTCCAGGTATGTGCCACCACGTTAGTTTTGGGTTGTTGGGGATCAAATGGAGACCATCATGCACGCTAGGCAGGCACACTACCCACTGAGCTGCACACAGGTCCAGTCCCATGATGGACAGCGCTAACCAGCGAAGACCTGAAGCATGGAAGACCCCCCCCCCCAGGATAGCATAGTTCTTCAGCCAACTGTTGTAAAACATTAAAAACAGAACTTAAAACATATCAAAAGTGGGATGGAAAGATGACTCAGTGAGGAAGAGCACTGATGTTCCTGCAGAGGACCTAGGTTCATTCCCAGCATCTATGTGGTACCTCACAACTGTCTGTGGCTCAAGTTTCAGGGGTTCAGGGGTTCTGTCCTCTGAAGGCACCAGGCACATACACAGGCAAAACACTCACGTATATAAAATTAGAATGAAGAAATATTTAAAAGATAAGTAAAAACAAAACCCATCTTACAAAGTAACAAGAAAGACAGAAACACGTTGTAGAAATAGAAAGGATGGAAGGGGCCCCGATTGTGGGAAGATTGTTCCCTGTCATGTGTTCCCAGGAGCTACCAGAGAGCTGAGACCCTTGAACACCGATCCATCCCAGCTCTGGTGCTCAATTCCAAATAACACCATGGATCTTTGAGCTGCTTTCAAAGCTAGTATCCTCAACTCACTGCAGGCTGTCCCTCCCCCACCCCAGAAGTGAACCACCAAGTCAAATCCTACACAGTAAGGAACTCAGGGAGGCGATTCTCCACAATCTAGGGGCCAGTGCCTACCCTATCCGGACACAGATACTAAAGGTCATTTCTATTGCTGTAAACAGAGGGGAGACACAAACATGTCATAGCTTTAGTCCACCAAATTTATTGACATCTTACCCTACCTTTCAACAGAGGAGCTCAGACGTGGGTTCACTCCTGGCTTCCTTGAGTTCTCAACAGTGAGCAGATAAGATCTACTGATACTACAGCTCAGCAAAAATGGTCACAGAGCATCCTGTTAAATATGAGTGTCTGCTATGCTACCTACTGGTGCTCTAGACTTCGCCTTAAGCCATGTCTCATTCCAAGATGAGACATCGGCTCAGTGATGCACCCTAGCATTGTAGATATTCAAAAGCATTCTTGAAAATAGAACATTTAGAAAATAACATTTTTTTTCTAAAACATTGAATCAACTTCTTCAGCTCAGCCTATTTCTGTTCCCAGGATATTTGTGTCACACACACACACACACAAGCATGCACACAGTGCCATCAGAGGCCAGAGACTGGATTTCCTGGAATTAGAGTTACAGACACTTGTCAGCTGCCATACAGGTGCCAAGAACTGACCTCCATCCCACCCCACATTCTGCAAGAGCAGATAGTGTTTTTAACTACTGAGCCATCCTCCCATTCCACGTATCACATACACGTGCACAAACATACATTTTCATATGAATTCACTGTATGGAGTCTCTTAAGACAGAGTCATGGGCTTTCTGATGAAATCTGAGATGGTAAAAACTGTGTATTTTGGAGGAAAACCCAGAAGCAAGGATGATGGCTAGTGAGGAGAGAAGTTGTTGGGCGTGGAGGGCTGAGAAGGTGACAAAGAGGTCATTTGTAACAGCAGAAGACAACACACTATGCCAATAACTGGATCCTGCCAAGCTAGATGCCATGAGCAGGCAGTGCCCATGAGAGCACGAGGGGTCTCCACCCCTGAACTCCTTTAGGAAGCCCAGTGTTGGAGGTATTTTTCTTCTTTATTTTTCTCATAGCAGTGACAAAATGCTAAACAGAGTAAACTTACAGAAGAATTGTTTGGACTGGGCTTTGAGGAGGCATACAGTCGGCTAAGGCAGGAAGACATGGTCCTTGAAAGTGAAGGCAGCTGACCACATAGCACAGTTGAACAGAAAGAGAAAACTGGTCCTTAGGTTGTTTTTCTCCCTTTTTGCCTCTTTATTCAATCTGTACCCAAGCCCTAGGGGAGGGTGCTGTCCATGCTCAGACAGGTCTTCTTCCCTCCTTGGATGAGCACAGACTTTCCCAAAGATATGTCTCTTAGGCAACTCCAATTCCACTTAACAATGAAGGGGAGGTACCAAAGTGCTACTTTTTGTTTGTTTGTTTGTTTGTTTTGTTTTGTTTTGTTTTTCGAGACAGGGTTTCTCTGTGGCTTCAGAGCATGTCCTGGAACTAACTCTGTAGACCAGGCTGGTCTCGAACTCACAGAGATCCACCTGCCTCTGACTCCCGAGTGCTGACCAAAGCGCTATCTTAAATCCTAAAATATACACCTCTGTATTTTATAGTTCTGTATAGTAGTTCTGACTATAGAGTCTGTCATTTTTCTCCATAACCCATTTACTGAGCATTTGAAAGTTCAGAACATATGACCTCCAACATGAGGTACATGGGCAAAGAGGGAAACCATGGAGCAAGGTCACATGGACGCCTTTCTTCCTTGCCCTTCTTAAGCACGGTTATAAGGAACTTGCCAGACCTGCCTCACCATTGCAGAGGTCCTAGGACCTGGCTTTGAGGAGCGAGGGTCACATAGACACCTTAGAGTGACTCATATTCTTTTCAGGGCAATCTGCTGCTCCATGGTTAGCATCTCATCATCAAACTTAGCATAAACAGTTTCCCCTGGGTCTTGGCTCTTCACTTCAGAGGCACCTGTGGCACCATGAAACTTGGATTAAAATACATCTGCTCATCAGCATTCCTTTTCCCTCTTGAGCCTGCCTTGGGGCTATCACATGAGATTCGTGTGTGAATAAAAGATGTGCATCCCACGCCTGAAAAACACCTATTATGTGTCAAGTTTGTTTGTTCTGATTTTGGGGAAAGCATAATGTTGGATAGATGAGTATTTTTGGAGTAGAGTTAAGCATACTATTTTATAATGGAACTTCCAAGGTTGGCTAAAAGGTGCAGGCTTCAGAACAAACTGAATGTAATAACATTATCTAAGAACAGAAAGATTCATTTAAAGCATTTTAGGCAAAATGATTGAAATTACCATTGGGCCAGGATGTTAGCAGAAATGCTGATGGTGAATGTCCTTGTCTGTCTAATTATTGATGGATCCAAAGACTAAGAAAGACCTCAGCAGGTCCTAAGCCTCTGGGTCCCTACCAGGTTTCTCATCCATACTGAAGTCTAAGTTGCTTGTCAACATTTTTCATCCACGGACTTAGGTTCATGTTGCCCCTCTTTGGGACACTCTAGAGTTCCAGGGATTGTGTCACAGGCCAAGTGCTCTCCTTGTCCTGATGGATCTGGGGAATTTGGTACTCTACTCACAAATTCCCCTGTAGATTTCCCAAAAAACCAAGTGGAAATCCATGTCAACTTGAAACCCACCTGGCCACAGAGTTCACAAAAGATCCTTTAGTGACAGCAGCATAGAGATAGGTGAGAAAAACTAAACTGAATGCTGGGAGAAAGAAGGTGGAATCAGTGAGACACCGTGTAGCCACTGCTGGGAACAGATAAGCTGGAACCTTGCCGGTAAGCCACAGCCATGTGGTGATACACATATTAATAGAAATGGGTTAAATTAAGATGTAAGATCTATCCAATAAGAAGCTAGAGTTAATAGGTCAAGCAGTGATTTAAATAATATAGTTTCTGTGTGATTATTTCAGGAGTCTGGGTGGCTGGGAAACAAACAAGTGAGCTCTTACAACATAAGCCTGCCATCTCTGCACCCCTGGCTCTTAATCTTGTCTACTTTTCAGTATTATTGATTCGCCTGTGTACTCACTCCTGAGTCCCAGCTATGGGTACAATCCAGATGTAGTCTGTACTGCCTTTGTCCCATCTCCTCCCAGTATCTCTCAGAATGCCTGGTGTAGAGCACCCGCTTAGTAAACATATTTAATACACAAATGCTTATTATTTACCACAAAGTCAGAAAGGCACGCAAAATTTCTTCTAATTTTAAAAACATTTAACTTACATAACTGACAAATAAGTTAGTTATTATCAAAGGAACTATAAAGCGACTGTCAAATATGGAACACCCCAAGTTCACTCAGCGTCTCTTGCACCACGCTGGTGCTCTGTCCTTTTAAGGACCTAGAGGCTTTCTTAAAGGTCACACTGCCTGCAGGCGTATTGTCTTCTATCTGCACCATGCTCCCTTCAACACTTCCAGTGGTTGTGCTTGGCACATCATTCCCGCTCTTCTAAAATTGACTTTGGCATTTCCCTATTTTTGTCAGTCCCGGTTGCAAGCTTTTGTCCTCAATAACCTTCTGCTTTGTATCTGCAATATGGCACAGGCCTGTGGAAGATGCTGGGATGACGGATGGAAGCATCAGAAGTCCTGGGCCCACTGAGCTCTCCATCCTCTCAGCTGTGCATGAGCAGCCCCCTTCTCTTGAGGGTCCCAGACTCTCCAGCTCTCACAAATCACAAACAGCATCTTTTCGGCTTCCCCCTAATTCTTACAGGAATTGATCGCACAGGTCTTTGCTCTCCACTGCCCTGCCCTGTGCACTGTTCTACGCTGTGACAGTGGTGCCATTTGTGTGTGCATCTCTGAGGTCTGTCTTGTATCCACACGCATACCACGGCTCACTGGTTCTGTGTTGTCTACACTGCCATCCTACTGAGGACTTCTTACATTTGTTTCGATCTCAGTACCCTGCTCAGCACAAACAAGCATCTCATAGGATGACTAACTGATTCTATCTAAACGCAACCTACTCCTGCACAAATCAGCTCCCATCTTCTCTCCATGAAATATCCACTTTTGTTAACTGGGCCCAAATTCTCAATGAGGCTGTGATTCCTCCCTTTCCTTCACAGTTTGCTGTATTTTGAACATAAAATATCCCCAGAGACTCCCTGTTTGAATACTTGTTCCTAACTTGGGTTGATATTTTGGAAGGTAGTAGGAAGTTTAGGAAGTGGAGTTCACCAGAGACACTGGGTCACCAGAGACACTAAGCCACCAGAGGGGAGCCTTTAGGTTTCATTGGTTGCACTTACTTCCCCTCTGTCTGAGACCTGAAGTGTGAACACAGAGTGACCAGCTGCCTCATGCTCTGTCACCACGCCTTCGCCACAATCATGGAATCTCCTTTTTAAACTGCAATCCAGAATAGATCTTTTCTCCCTGTGATATCCAATCCTGGTGGTCAGCCTGACTGGATCTGGACTCCCGTGAGAGATTTCCTTGATCAGAGTATTTTGATGGGAAACACCCATCATACATATGGGCAGTACCTTCTGGTAGCAACCTGAATAACAAAACCTGGAGGAAGAAAAATGTGTACCTTCCTGCCCTTACTCCTTTCGGGGATCTCATCTATTCTGTGGCTGCATTTCTTCACCAAAATTAGAACCAACTTCTTAGGCTGACAATATAGATTGAAAACCAGATGCTCTCTCAGAATCTTCCAGGCTTTGGGCAGTCAGTTAGGACTTCTGAGATACTCATCTAGCCTCACAGACTGAACAGCTACTGAGTTCTCAACCTTTCCACTGCATGCAAAACAGCCATTGCTGGACTATGAGTATCCAGATTATACCTTGCAACCAAGTAAATAAACCACATTGTGTGTATGTGTGTGCATGTGCATATATAATATTATATGTAATATAAATATCCATTGCATCAGTTCTGTTCCTTTAAAAAACCCAAACTCATGCGCTCCCCGAAGCTGCTCCTTGTATCTGGACACAGCAGTAAGAAACTTACACATGCCTGAGGCAAACAGGTCTTGTTCACAATGTCCTTCAAAGTACCCAGAAAATAGCAGGAGATACTTCTAACATCACCACTGTGGCAGCTACTCCTATATCAGCTTCCCCATCTTATCTACTGAGTTGCAACAGCCGTCTACCTGGCATCCCTGTTTCTCTCTCCAATTGTTACTTTTTCACAATGCGGCCAACCTCAATCCTGGAAAAACACATCTGTCTTTCTGTATAGAAGTCATCCGAGTTTCCCAGCTCACTTGGAGCCAATGCTGAAGTACCTTCTGTATCCACAGAGCCCATGCTGTCTGATCCTTCATGAACCCCTTACATGAGGTCCTGTTTGATATGGGATGTCCTTCTGTATATGTGTTGCATTTATTGGTTAACAAATAAAGCTGATTTGGTTTATATCAGGGCAGAATATAGCCAGACTGGAAGAGATAGAGAAAGAGTAGGTGGCGTCAAAGAGATTCTATGTAGCTGCCGAAGGAGATACCCTGGAATCTTCCCAGTAGTCCACAGCCTCATGGTGATATAGATCAATAGAAATGTGCTAATTTAAGATGTAAGAGTTAGTTAATAAGAAGCTTGAGCTAATAAGCCAAACAGTGTTGTAATTAATACAGTTTTTGTTTGATTTTTTTGGGTCTGGGCGACTAGGAAATGAATGAGTAATCTCTGCCTACAAATGGCAACTCCATCCACATAAAACTGGAGAGAGCTTGGGAAGGAATTCTAGACATAGAAGAACAGAGTCAAGCATGGCTTCTTGGTAGCCACACTTTTTTTTTTCCAGATAGGCTCTGTTTGCTGGGTGCAAGCAGCAGCGAGACTTCTTTAAAAGCTGGCTTCCTGGTTCATGTTGGTGTCATGGGACTGCTCTGGCCCTTTTGGGAGGTCTTGTTATGGAACATTTAACTAGAGTTGTGAGCAGAGTTCTACAAGTTGCTTAATGTTGACATAGACCCATTGCATCCCTGGAGCTGGGGCCGTGAACATGGCTCACAGAGCTGGTGGTGAACATATCCCCGCCAGCTCTGGACTTGACTTCATTACTAACACATCCTCCGTGCTACCCATAGTTCCTGGGCCACAGTAGATATCCAATACATGTTTGCTAAATAGTGAGCTGATTAATGATTAATGGGTTAATTAAGGAACTAATGAGACACTTTAAGAGGGAGCAGAGCTTTTGCTTGAGCAGCTTCATAATAGCAAGCACAGGGAAATGTCTCTTTATCCTGCAGGCAGCATTTCCCGTCCTTATTCCTGCCAGGATTTTCCTAACCTTCCTCTCCAGTCAGCTAGATCAGGACACATGCTTTAGACGTTTACAGAGAACAGCTACAAAATAGCTGAGCTGGGGAAAGGATGCAATTTATCTAATTGCACATATGAATGTATGATGTGAATATGTAAATGATGCATGTTTACATACTGGGTAGGTACACATGTGCGTGCATGCATGTGTGGAGCGCCAACGGTGATGGCCGGGTGTCTTCCTCTAGCAATCTCCACCTTATCTCTCAAAGTAGTGTTTCTTCTTAAACCTGGACCCTGCTATACCAGCTTCTCTGGTTAGCCAGCCTGCTCTGGGGGTCTCTTGTCTCCACCTCCTGCTCTCTGAGACGACAGACAGATTTATATGTTATAGTCACATAGGAAAATATTCTGGTGATCCAAACTGTGGTTCTCTCATGTGTGTAAAGTCAACAATGCTACCGTCTGAACCACAGCCTGGCCCAAGAATGCTTTTAAGTCTTTTTCACATTTTTCATATATATATGTATATATGATTTATATAAAGATATACATCTTTAAAACTTTTACAAATGACACATCTTACTGTGCTTAGTGAAAAGCAAAAGTGCTATTTATTAAAGTAAAATACTGAGCAGAAAAGGCACTGCCTAGTGCCCAGGCCACACACACACGCATGCATGTAAAGCCTGCCCACACACATAGCCCTATGCTATTCTTTAAATATTAGTATTTGAAGACAACACGATCTTACCACATTTAGAAGCTTGCTTATAAGTCATTCTAACTTACAACATTATGTTAAACTACGAATTAATGCATGTCTAACCGCAAGTTAACACACGGGTTACTGGCTAGCTCGGTTCCCTCTCATTCACAGGACTTTTTATGGCTACTGTTACTAGAAACGTTAAAAAAAAAAAGACAAAGAAAAGGTAACATCAAATAAAATATGAGTTTCTCTTTTAAGTAGTTACCACCTAGAAAATCATTTTGAAAACTTCGTCTGTTTCAGAAGTAAAGGGGACAGCTTCTCCGATGAAACCCGCCCTCAACACCTTCTGTCATGTGATCTTCCCTCAGAAGGCCTTGGGCTCAAATAAAAGCTGCAACTTGAAGTCCTCACAGAAATCTTGAAAGGCCAAATATCTGTTCTCCTAGCTCAGCCTTCAGAAACCGGGGGCGGTGTGGCTCTTCTTTGAACCTGCCTTCAAAGCCAAGGCCTTCAGCTACCCACTTGCCCTGCACACTGCTGGGGGCCTCTGGAGGTCAGACCCCTGTGAAGCAAGGCTCACGAGCTGAGCTTCGTGGGCTCTGCAGGCACGCCTGTGTAAGGACGGTCACCTGTGTCAGTTGTTCCCATGGCTGCTCCTTTCAGAACCAAGATCACTGCCTTTGTGACGCATGAGAAGACAGAAATCTTCGTGATGATGTTTGAAATGACTGTCGCTGTGTTTTGGCGTAGGCGGTAGTCTGAAGCGGAGGGAGGGGTGTGGACGGTCTGCCCGGCACCCAGTCATACTTCAGGCCTCTGACGAAAGGCCAAAAGGACTTTGTACTTCGGCTGCACCTCTGAATCCTGAACTATAAAATGCATTTGCTCCTTGGGCTCTTCCTGCCAGGGGTGGGGGAGCGGGGAGGACAGACATGCGTGGCTGACCCGCCTAGAACAGATCAGAGGTCAGCCTCCGCAGGGTATTCTTCCTCAGGCACCATGCATTTTGCTTTGTTTTTGAGACGGGGTCTCTAACAGGCCTAGAAAACACCAGGTAAGTTAAGCTGGCTTGCTACTAAGTCCCAGAAGTCCTCCTGTTTCAGCTTCCCCAGTGCTGTGACCACAAGCACATATCGCATGGCCAGCTTTTATACATGGGTCAGGGGATCAAATTCAGGCCCTCACTCCTGGAAGGCAAGCACTCTGCTCCCAGAGCTGTCATTCAAGCTGCCACAGAAGACTTTACCTTGGTACAGTTTGCTTTAGCCTCTGGCAGAGCATCCAATTCCCCACATGCTACACAGAGTCTTTGCGTGTGTGTATGTGTGTGTGTGTGTGTGTGTGTGTGTGTGTGTGTGGTGTGCACATATATACCACAGCACATATGCAGCAGTCAGAGAACCATTTTCAGGGCCTAGAGTCCATTCTCTCTCTCTGCCTTTGAGGTCCAGGTCATCAGGTTTCTGTGGGACACGCTGGCCCCTAGCCACAATCTTCAGCATTGCCTTAATCCACTCATCGCAAGGGACAGGAATTCCTTACCTCGGCCCTGTTAAGTCTGGGAAGTGGAAGGGAGCAGGAGTAGCGTGCTCATGGGCGTGAATTAGAGCGGCAATCCCCAAGCCTCCCTTCTCAAAGCCTGCAGGGAGGATGGGAATGACTCAGGCTATGCCAATTGTATTTACATTCCACATGTCATTGCAAAATGTATTTAGAGAGAAATTTTTAAAGTTTTAAGTTAAAAATAGAAACTCGTGCTAAGAAGCATTCCTTATTAGGTAAGACAGTCTTTATATTTTTTTCCTTAAGGCAAAATAGGGTTCCCACTAGTACAAACCCTTATGGTCTACAAACAAGAGGCTTGAGAATGTAACCACAGGCACAATGAAAAATAAAAGCAAAGATTTTTATGAGTTTAGTATTTTTTTTTAAATGATAGCAACCTTTTGACCAGGGGTCAGAATCTCACAATCCCTACTTCCCAGGAAGTGGAGAGTAGGCAGATCGTGCAAATACCCAGGAGCGATCCAGCTCTCACCACAGCAGGGAAAGAGAAGGAGTGTGTTAACAGGAGACACGGAGAGCAGGCTGGGAGCTTTCATTCCAGGACAGCAATCCACAGTTGCACTCAACAGTGTGGGCCAAACTGAAACACAGCCACACAGTCCTAAGAAAGTCATCTGAACACGTTACAGCTGCAGGCTTTCACTGACTGAAACATTCTGCTCTCCGGAACATTGTTTTAAAGACATACGATTTAGAGCACACAACGTAATCACAAGAGAACAGAAAATCTGAACTTTGACCAGGTGTCCTTCTTTGGTCCAATTAATATTAATACAATCAGAGGCGTTTTCTAAACCATGGCCAATAAATGCCAACAGAACAGTGGGGAAAATGTCCTTGGTGACTACTGGTCCCTTCCCCTATTCCCAGTTCTCTACTTCATGCTCACTGTTTGCCTCTTCTATTACTTGTTCCCAACACGGTGCTGTGTGTGTGTGTGTGTGTGTGTGTGTGTGCGTGTACGTATATATTCAAATATAACCACTAAGGTAATTTTGACCTAATGATTACAGAGTTTTCTTTCCTTCCTTAGATTCCCAGTCTTTCAGTGTCTTTAACGTCAGTAAAATACCAACAGCATCCTTCTTAAAAGGAGCATCCTTTTTTAGATGAGTAGTGTATTATGATGGAAGCAGATAGTGGAGAAGGCCGTTCCCTTCACATTTGACATGAAGCAGAGCAAAGGGGACAGAGGAAAATCTAATCTTGAAAGACATCACCCCACCTCACCCTTCATCTGCTTCTTCCAGGTAGATCCTACCTTCTAAAGCTCCCAAAACCTCTCCAAAATAGCTGTGGCTTGCCAACTACCTCCTCTTCTCTAAGAAAGAAAGCCCTTCCTCTCGTCCATGGGCCATCTCTTCAGCCTCGTTTCTCTTGTCTGTCACGAATCATTGCTCAACTGCATCCTCTGATCCCCTCTGCTATTAACTCCTTCCTTTCCTCATCCAACATAATCTGAGAAAAAAATTCGGTTGATAAAGGTAAGCTACTTCTTTGATATTTGTGCTTTGTAGTTGCAAATTTTAGGGATAGAAACATTTGATAATTCCAGTCTCACCCCAGAATATAGTAAAAAAATAAAGTAAAATCAAGGTGAGTTTGCTTTTGAAACCTTGGCAGTGTGAACCTTCCATCACTAGAAGTTAGATCTAAGCTACTGTATGGGTCTTGTCTTCTTTAATTCACTTCTATGCTCGTACGGATGTGTTGTAAGGACTGATGGCTTCGTAGGCCATGCAATGTACCGACACTGGAAAACACAGATTATTAACTTAGGCAGATACAACTACCTGCAGCTGGAGGAAACTTCAAATCAAATGGCCAGTATTATTATTGAACCTCTGGGAATAAGTTTCCAGCACATCCTTATTGGGTTGAATGGTTGGTCTCCAACTATGGAAGGTTTTGAAGGAAGGAGGAAGTACTTCATGCCATGAGGAATGCACAGGGTAGCTAGATTTCCTGGCCCCATCCTCATCTCCCTTGGCTTGGCCTTAGGCCCACTACAAAGCAGCAGCAACCCACACCACCTGCTCTTAGGCCTGAAGTGTAGATCAAGCATTTCATGGACCAAAACCTCTGAAACCACGAGCCAAGTTTAATCTTCTCCTTTAAATGTTTGTCCCACTTCTTCAGTCAGAGTGCTGGAGAGTCTGGCCCATTCATCCCTCTCTGTGACGTTTCTGTAGACTAGCTATTTGAATTCTTGTGGCGGCGCAAATGAATGCAGACAGATTATATAGATATATACAGTTTTAATAAGGAAATAGACTTACAGGACCACAGGTTCCCTTGGAGCACAGCGGAGCAAAAGAAGAAAAGGGCTGCTGGGCTCATGCCCGGCAGATTTATCCGTAAACATTAGCCCGAGGCGAACACGCCCCCAATGGGTGGGGCTATATCCCTACATCTCCCCTTTTTCTCTAAATAAGATAGAACTAAACCAAATACAACTATATACAATAATAACAAATAATAAATATAACAAACAATATTGAGAACAAAACTTTTGCTAAACATTCTATCTCAAGGAGTCTAAATAACATAGAGAGTAACTACAATTATATAATCTTCAATCCGTCAAAGATCTGAGAAGGGAATAAATATTACTTAACAATCGAGAGATATCCAAAATGTGCAACAATTGACAGAGACAACTGACTACCTGGGCAATCACCCAAAGTCTCGTTTGCAATGTTGAGTCAACCAACTTTGGCTAAGGCCTAACATAACTGGTATACCATTATTAAAATTCTTCCCTCCTTTATAACTGGGGTCCACCTCTTCAGATGGTATCTCACATACTCTTCTTCCAGGACAAGTGCCCCATCCCAAGCCGCCTCTGTCCTCTCCACCAGGACTGAGGCCAGCCATCCTTTCTGCTGTCTGCATCTTTCCCTGAGTCTCATGCCTCTGCCTGGTTCTCTAGGCTCTGTTTTCCCTTCTCTTTCTACTTATTCTCAGAAATTTCCTTTGCTTTTCTGTTGATTCACCAAGCCCTCACAACAAACTCCCTGTAGTCCCTGAGATCCTAAGCCTGATGTGGGATTTCTGTATGCTGTGATTGCCATTAATGAATAAAGAAACTGCTTTGGACCTATAGCACAGCAGAGCTTAGGTAGGTGGGGAAAACTAAACTGAATGCTGGGAGGAAAGAAGGAGGAGTGAGAGAGAAGCCAGGTAGCCTCACCAGAGACAGACACTGGTTGGAATCTTGCCCGTAAGGCACAGCCATGTGGCGATACACAGGTTATTATAAATGGGTTAAATTAAGATGTACGAGTTAGCCAATAAAAAATGAGAGCTAATGGGCCAAGCAGGGTTTTAAATAATATAGTTACTGTGTGGTTATTTATGTTCTACGCAGGCAGGATAAACAAGCAGCCCCTGCACCATAAGCCCACATGCGTGCCTCGCATCAAGCTTACAAACTGTCTCTCCTCTTCTGCTCATCCACGCCTGACACTTCACACCTGTTACAAATCCACCAATAAAGGCACGAATCGTGTCTCTGTTTTCTCCACGTGAATCATTACCAGTCACCTGTTTTTCTCAGGCCTAAGAGCTCAAATCATCTTGAATTCTACTACTTTTCTGGCTTCATAATCAATCAGTCATTGTTTTAACTCTTATGTTTCAGACGTTGTCCTCCTTCTTTTTAGTTGATTTTCCTTGTTCCAGCCTTTTACAGATCACGTCTGAATTCATGAATGAATGTCCTCAGTAGATTTCCAGGATATATCCTCCCTTGAAATCCAGCCAACAGAGCATTGGAGAGCCACCCTCCTTTTACGGCTTGCCTGTGAAATGCCCCTCCCGGACTCATCTGCCTGAACACTTGGTCTCCAGCTGGTGGTGCTGATTTGGGAAGCTGTGGAATATTTAAGGTAGAACCTCACTGGATATAGCCGGCTACTATGGGCGGTCTTGTGGTTTGTATCCTGACCCACTTCCTGTGCTAGAGTGAAGTAAGCAGCTGTCACAGGCTTCCACTGCCACAGAAACTCTGGCTTCCATGGCTTCCCTACTCTCAGAGTCTAAGCCAGAGTCAGCCCCTCTTCCCTTAAGTTTCTCCTGTTACCTCACTGGTCACAGCAACAGGACAAGTGCTAGTACACCTCCCAGACTGTAATTCAGAGCGTAGACCTTCCCTGAAGAGGAGAGATGCACTGCCCAGTGCTCTCGGCCCTTTATTATGAAGATTCTCACTACCTTCCCTTCAGGTTACATCTTGACCTTCGCCAAACAGAAGTCCACCTATACCTCAAACTCTGTTTCTGTGATGGGATCCATGACCAGGCCCCGCCATGGGCAAAACTAGGAATGCCTTCTGTGTGATAATTCAGTCTGCTGCGCTGACTAAACCCTGGCTCACAGTATGGTTTCTTCGGCCATGTGCTGGTATTTCTCTGGGACTATTGGATTCCATAGGGAAGGCCCAAGTTTTCCTTCACTCTGTGGCCTCCACACCTTTTACAGTGGCAGACCTCTGAACAAGCTCACAAGTACACAGAAAATAGGAGTAGAAATCTCACCGGCTGCACCCAAGTGCCAAAGGGTAAAATACTACATTATTAGATGCTAAATTTTTCTCCCTACTTGATTTCCCTGCCATCATTGGAAATTGTTCTATAATGTTCCCGTCACCAACAACTGCTTAACCTGAGTTTTACCTTCCTTTCTAATTTAAGTCTTTACATGAAGCATTTCTAATAATTTTGTTTAAACTCTGAAAAAGTTTCCTATCCATTTAGCATGATTTCAAGTTGTAATAGGTGGTATTCATTTACCAAATCTCTCTTTCCTTTTTGAAAGATTTATTTTATTATTTTTATTTTGTGTGTTTGTGCTTGGGTTTGAGTATAGGTATGTTCACCATATGCTTGCAGTTCCCAAGGTGACCAGAAGAGGGTCGCAAATCCTCTGGAACTGGAGTTATGGACTGGTGTATAACACAGGAACTAGGAACTGAACCTGGGTTCCCCTTGAAAGCAGTCATGTCCTTAACCACCAAGCCGTCTCTGTCTTTCCAGACCCCACACTTCTCATGTCTCCATTCATAACCTTCCAAAGAGTCTCACCCAGTACTTTGACTTCTTTGTTCCCGCACAGTACCACCAGATTTAATTATATAGGACGACACAATCTGAGCATGTGCGAGGGTACTTAAGGAAGAGTCACTGAAAAGCAAAACAATTCACTATGTGATCATGAGACAAAAGGTTGTGTCCAACCACAAAAGATGTCACACTCTGAATTTTCTACTTTGAAATTCTTCTGTGGGAGGGAAGCTTGGGTTCCTCTTCTGTCTTTTATGAAGCCTTTTCATCCTTCTCCCTGTACTTCTCCTGGGACAGGTCTGGTGCAGGGGCATTAGTGAGGGCTAAACTGGAATCAAGACTTTCAGACATCTACAAAGCTCCGGTTTAGTTGTGGGTTAAGAATGGCACAGGTTATGGTAGTGCCTGTTCATAAGTCGTGCCCTGAGGAGGTTGAAGCAGGGAGATCTCAACCTTGATTTCAGCCTGGTATACACAGGAAGGTCCAGGCTATCCCAGGCTACACATCAAAATTTTATCTCAAAGATAAAAGAAAAAAAAACCTGTCAAAATTTGGTTTTGCTGTTCAGTAGCCAATGTTTGTAATTAATAATTTTTTATTAATTAAAAGATCTCAAGTCCTTAAAATGTTATCACCCTACTATTATATATACTATTACATATAATATAAAATAGTATCTATATTAGGGTGATAACATTTTAAGATATACATTATAAATAATACATGTATATGTATTATACATATATAATACAGTTCATCATGTGGATATACATATACATAAACATATATTAAAGGGTTGAAGCATTAGGAAGCAGAGAAAGTTGAAGTGGGTAATAAAAACCAGTGGAACCATTACTAATGACACTCCCATGAAATTTGAAGATTAAACCCTAAATAACTGCAATTCGAGTTCTGGGGCCCTTTGGTGTATGTTCACATTCGAGAACTTTCTCCTTCTTCTTCCTGTTCTAACATAGGTGGGCCGAAGTACAGGATGCCCTGAGCAGGACGATGTAATGAATAGTCACTTAGAACAATCCCAAAAATGCTCCCTGGAAATATTAAAATTCTGTATCCACGCATCTTTGCATTCTTATTATGGTCCTGAGAGATGGCTCAGATAATTGTTCAAATGCATGGAATCGACCTTAAAAAAATCAAGACAGTCTCTAGAAGGATGAGAGTTGGAATGAGGTCGTGTGATTTACATAGTCATCCAGTAATAGTACATGTGGTTTTGTTTTCCAGATTTATACTTCATACTCTGCGGCTTTTACAGGATCAGCCTTTCCACAGTTACAAGATGCACAATTTGTAGCACTCAACATTTGGAAGGGTATCAGTACTATTTTCAATGTGTCTTTTAAATTGCAGTTATTTAGGGTTTAATCTTCAAATTTCATGGGAGTGTCATTAGTAATGGTTCCACTGGTTTTTATTACCGACTTAAACTTTCTCTGCTTCCTAATGCTTCAACCCTTTAATATATGTTTATATATATATGTATATCCACATGATGAACTGTATTATATATGTATAATACATATACATGTATTATTTATAATGTATATCTTAAAATGTTATCAGCCTAATATAGATACTATTTTATATTATATATACTAGTATATATAATAGTAGGGTGATAACATTTTAAGGACTTGAGATCTCGAATGTGAACATACACCAAAGGGCCCCAGAACTGACCCTGATGCACTAAGATTTCTTGTCCAGATTAGGAGTGTGAAATTATATGTTGAACCGGCTTACAAACGTAGTCTTTCAAAAACGGGAGGCTTTTGTTTTCCCTTCTCACTAGACTACAGTCACTGGAAGAACAACCTGTTTCATGGCATTCTGGGCACACAGAATCCCTTCCCAGCAATAAACTGAAATATAGAATTTATGGCTGTTGGATCCCCATCTGTCAAGCGAACGCAGTGAGATCAAATCCATCACAGCAAGGCTGATTATTAGGGACTTGCTTGGTTAGGGAATGTTAGGAATCCCATTCACAAAATGAAAACAACAACCACAAAACGGTAGAAACCTACAGCATGTTGGTGGTAAAGTTAGGATCAGATTGTGAGTTTCATTTCTCACCATCTGCACGTACCATTAGGACAGCATACTTAAGTCCAAGCTTAGGGTGCTAGAGTAAGCTCTGAGAAGCTGAAATGAAAACTTCCCACAAGATAGGGGCGGTCAAAGAAATTGCGTGGCCACCAAGGATCCTAAAGTTTTGCTAAGCATTGCTTCTACGAACTATGATAAAGTAATGAGAAATAATATGATGCAGGTTGGTGACAATGGCACTGTCAACTAAGACAAAGGACCTCTCTGTGCAGGGGTGTATACGTGAGAGCTTCCCTTACACATCACAGCAGACTCTGTAATGCAGGCTTACATTCTCCTTCTTGCAGGATACCAAAGGCTGTCATGCTGGTATCAGTGAGCTGACCTGAGGTATCTCAGAGATCATCAACCGATTGCCCGGCATTCTCTCGTACAGCTTTGATAACCGCTTCTAAGTGAGCACTGAGTGTGCAACCTGCAAATGAGAAACCCCAATTGGGACCTTCAGGTACTACAGACTCCAGTCTTTGCTCTAAGGTAAAAGACCAAACACAGGCTCACAGGATTGGGTAGGAGCATGGGCTACGGGCTTAGGAACAGTGGCCTATGTACCCAGTCCTAACCACGATGTCTGCTGCCTCTTCTACTCATTATCAGCACCAATGAGCCCAGAAAGCTAAAGACCCTGCTCTGTGCCCATCCAGAGAGAGCTCGGGTTACGGCTGGGTGCTGCGGATTGTGCCAATCCTACCTTGTCAAGCATATTCCCTTGCTGAGGTGGCACTTCTCTGGTGTGGTCCCTGCTCAGGAGCCCCCAGAGTCACTTAGGGAAATACTCAGAAACAGAAATTTATAGACCTCACCCAGAGCTTCACCATGGGGTCAGCCTTAGTCAAGGTTTTAAATCCCCAAGTCGCTTCAGCTTACCATGCATGACATTTTACAACATAAACATAAGCACCTAAGGCAGCAGTTGTCAAGCTAGGGCCACACTCCTTGACAAAGTCTACCTCTAGCAATGTTTACACTATGATTCATAATGGCAGCAAAATTATAGTTGTAAGGTGAAAATGAAAAAGAAACCATGATTGGAGTCACCCCAATATGAGGAACTGGATTAAAAGGTTGCAGCATTAGGAAGGTTGAGAACCACTAACCTAAATGGAGCATTTTACCTGAAATGTATGCAAATCAATGATTTCATTTCTCCCTAATTTTAGAGAATTGTCAGAGGAAAAGGAGGGTAAGGATATGCACTAAAAGCTGGGCATGTGTGCTTCAAAGTTCCTTATGCAAACTATAGGAAGTTTCTTCAAAGTTCCCGATGCAAACTATAGGAAATTTCTTCAAAGTTCCCGATGCAAACTATAGGAAGTTTCTTGCAGATAAACTCAAACAATTTTTTTCCTTGTTAACTGAGTACCATTCCTTTAAGGTCAAACACAAAATAATGAAGTAGCTTTTTCATAACAAATTTACATAAAACGTTTTATGTTATAACATGTTTTAAATGTTAAGATATTGAGGGAAAGTTCCAAATAATTAAAAATCACTGCTATGATTTAAATATTTATAAGGAAAGGAAAAGCATCCCTGGGAATTATAGGCAAGTTTTGGGGGTGTTATTACAGTTTTAAACATAGGGAAATGCAGGCGTGCCTTGAAACAGGAAGGGGGGGTACAAAGGTCACGTGCCCAGGTATGATTTAAGGTTCTGGAAAGGCTGATGGAGGTTTTACCTGCCATGCTCTGTACAATCTTTTCTCCCCAGTGGGAATGAAACTGACCGTTATATTTTATTTATATTTCAAATGGAGGGAAAAGCATATATATATATATCCATGATAAAAGCTAGAAGAGAGCTAGTCTTACTACCTTAGACAAGTCCCTGAAGGTTCTATCTTATCTTACTTTATTCTACCTTTTGGATGAAGATTACAAGATGACTAGGGAAATGCTTATAGAAGAGAGAAGATATTTCTGTTATTAAAAGGCCTAATGAGCCGGGCGGTGGTGGTGCACGCCTTTAATCCCAGCACTTGGGAGGTAGAGGCAGGCGGATCTCTGTGAGTTCGAGGCCAGCCTGGTCTACAAGAGCTAGTTCCAGGACAGGCTCCAAAGCCACAGAGAAACCCTGTCTCGAAAAACCAAAAAAAAAATAATAATAATAATAATAATAATAAAATAAAATAAAAAATAAAAACAATAAAAAAATAAAAAAAGGCCTAATGAGTTACTGCCTACAAACAAGACCTGCTGTACACAGAGTGCACTGAGTCCTTTAAAGAAAAGTCAAGGACCTGTGTCATAAACACTGAAATTACTGACGGTGATGATGAAATACAATCTCTCAGTTGTTGCCTAGTAGCAAATACCAAATCCTCAGGCCAGGGAAGGAGCTAGGTGTAGTATATCAGAGAGAGGAGGTGTGTTTAGTCTGAGTGGGGTCCTAGAATTAATCCTTAATGACAAAAGAAAGGGGAAGAGAGAGGAAGGGGAGTTGGGGAAGGAGGAGTGGAGGAAGTGGGGAGCAGGGAGTGGGTATAGCCTTACCTAGTTTCAGACTTAAGTGCTCAAAACATCTTAAACAAAATTAATATTTTCCTCCACACATAATATTTCAGAGACTTTCAATGAATAAGGATGCTTTAGAGGGGGTTCTTTCAGGACAAGCCACAGGCAGGCCACGGTGACGCTAGGATGCACAGTGAACTTCCGTTCATACAGGGTAGCAGCTGCTGCATGAAGCATGTCCACATCCCCGAGACAACACTGGAGCTGATAAGCTCTACAATAAGATATTTGCAACTGCACTGGGCGTGAAAACCGGAAATATATCCATAACTGGAACTGAGAGTTCTCCGCTGTCACAGGTGTACCATCTACCAACCAGCGAGAGCACCACGTCCATCCCCATAGCCTTCCTACATAAATTTCATGACAGGCTCCATCGTGGGTGGATGATGTTACTATCCAGTATGGCTCATGCTTCTACACTGTAGTCCATCATTGAATCAAGTCAGAGCAGAAACTCAAACAGGGCATGAACCCCAAGGCAGAAACTGATACAGAGGCCATAGAGGGGTGCTACTTATTGGCTTGGGCTGACCTATCAAACACTAATTAAGAAATTGACCTATAGGGTTGTATGCAGCCCAATCTTATGGAGGATTTTCTGTAATTGAGGTTCCCTCCTCTCACGTGACTTCTGACTTTCTCTTGTGTCAAGCTGATAAAAACAGAGACCTGTGTTGGTTAGGGTAAGTGTACAAGACTGAGGGTATGTGCTCAGGAATGGAGGGTAGAGATAGACTTGGCATGTGCTAAGTATTTCAGACTTCTCAGGAAAACTATTTAAGTCAAATTCCCCAAACTTAGGCTGAAACTTTATTCCCGGAAACTCCAGTCTGAATTGTATGTTCTGGCCCCTTCCCTTCTACCTTGTAACATCAAAGTGTTCAGTCCTAATGGACGTATGGGAATCTGAGGGGGTGTAGTGTGCACACTGGGGCAGGGGAGTGACCAGGATGGAAATGCTGCTTCAGTCCTTTATCCCCTCTGTACCAGAGGACACCCTCTTGTGTTTATCATCCTTAAAGCCAGCCTCATGGGACAAGAGACCAAAGGCTCTAAAGAAGACCACAGACCACACCTAGGTCCTTCTCTCAGGACGGTTTGCTTTACTTCTTTTGTTTGTTTGTTCTTTATTTACTTTTTTCTATAAATACTAAAAAGAAAACATGGGGAAAGGTCTAAGAAGAGGAGGGGCAAACACCTAAAAAATGAAAAGGGGGGCAAGACAACAAGCACAGGAGGATGGGAGGGAGAGCAGAGGATGATGGGAGGGGAGAGCAGAGGATGATGGGAGGGGAGAGCAGAGGATGATGGGAGGGGAGAGCAGAGGATGATGGGAGGGAGAGCAGAGGATGATGGGAGGGGAGAGCAGAGGATGATGGGAGGGGAGAGCAGAGGATGATGGGAGGGGAGAGCAGAGGATGATGGGAGGGGAAAGCAGAGGATGATGGGAGGGAGAGCACAGGATGATGGGAGGGAGAGCACAGGATGATGGGAGGGGAGAGCAGAGGAGGATGGGAGGGGAGAACAGAGGAGGATGGGGAGGGAGAGCAGAGGAGGATGGGAGGGGAGAGCAGAGGATGATGGGAGGGAGAGCAGAGGATGATGGGAGGGGAGAGCAGAGGATGATGGGAGGGGAGAGCAGAGGAGGATGGGAGGGAGAGCAGAGAATGATGGAGCAGGAGATAATATTGATTATGAAAATACCATAATGAACCCCACCACTTCCCATGCTGACTGAACGTTAAAGACTGTGGACATATAATGGAAGGAAACCTTCCACCCTTCCTTATGTATTAACTCCACACAGTCTGTGGTTCCCTGAGCAAAGGTCAGGAAAGATGGGAAGTGGCAGGGAAGAATGTTGGGATATCTGCAGACATGCTGGGAACCCTTCCTGACCTCCAGGAAGGACTGACTACTGCAGGGAGGGCTCCAGGAGCTCCACTCCCTCTGCTTCGTCATATGCTCTTTAACCTGTCCAGACTACAGGGTTCTAGCAAACAGAGTGTGAACGTAGCATGGAGCTGGTGAAGGTGTACTTGGACCGGTTCCACCCCTGGCCTGTGTCTGTGTCTTCTGCTTTTTGTTGCTCTCTTTCCAACAGTGCTGATTCCTTTCACGACTTTTTTTTGTGTGTGTGTGATTTATTTCAAATTCTGCTACCTTGATTAACCCTGTCAATCATTTGTAATGAGTCTTTGGCAAACTTCATGGAGACAGGCTATCTGTCTTATGCTTTTGAGTATCTCACATTTAGTAGCATCCTGTCAAACGACAGGGCAGGGGCTCAACCAAGCTTTGGTGAATGAATAAACCTCACAATGGCTTCACCTTTGGAAGACGAAAGACAAGCGAATGATACAACAGGCTCTCCTACAATTTCCTGGTGTGATGATTAAGCTGCCCTTCCATGCCACAAGCTGCAGAACCATCCATCCTGTGGTTTCATTACTTTCTGAAGCAAAGGGATTTCTCGTCTTCCTAGGATTAAGTTCTCACAGAGCCATCCCGTCCCGGCTAGTTGGATTTTGCTTTTATTTTTGTTTTTGTTTTTAGCTTAACACAGTCTGGGGCCATATGGAAAGAGGGAAGCTTAATTAAGAAAATGCCTCCATCAGATTGGCCTGAAGACATGTCTGCAGGGGGATTTCCTGATGGATGTGGGAGGGACTAGCCCACTGGGGGTGAAGTCACCCTGGGCAGCTGGTCCTGGATTGTGTATAAGAGCAAAAAGCTGAGTGAGGCAAGAGGAGAAGCCCACAAGAGGCAATCCTCCTGATCTCTGCTGCAGTTCCTGCCTCCAGCTTCCTGCACTGGCTTCTCCTCCCGATGGACTGTATCCTATAAGCCAAAGAAACACTCTCCTTCCCGGTTTGCAACGCTGGGAGAGATGCTGCAGATGACAGGGAGAAGGGTAGGAAGAAGAACTGACTGAAGGTATACGCCAGAGCAGGGCTTGCTGCTTCTCACCAAACCACAGCGTGAAGCTAACCAAATCCATCTTTCTAATGCGGTGACAACCAAACCAATTTCAATCTGTGCCACTGAGGCTCTGCTTAGTCACTCGCCAAACTGAGCTCTCTAAGCCAAACGTAAATGCTGTCTCCTCCCATGCTCCTCTCCTCTTCTGTATTTGAAACAATGACAATGTGCCCACCTGGAATCCTTGGAGGGCTCCAGTTTGCAGGGACAATGTGTGCCTCAGTCTTTCCAGTGAACAATCAGCTTAAGGAGTTGTATTCAGATATTATTAATGTTTTCAAACCCATTTCCCATTTTCCTGCTGAAATCCCTGCCAAGTGCACACTTCAGCAGACACTAAAATAATTTGGGTAGTTGACATTCAATCCAAATTTTCTATGGAAATCTGCCAGATTTGACATCTGTGGGAAAGTGGGTAATTTTTATTACCCACAAAGAGCAAAGGCATAGCTGGAGTTCTCCACCTCCACACATCTCCTGTGGTGGGGGAGACACGCAGACATGCACAAACATGGGACAAGGAAGCTATTTAACCCATTCAGTCTTGTTTGGCAATGACCAGAGGCCAACACAAATTAATGTTAAAGAACCAGGTGGAATGCGTAAAACACACTTTAGACATGTAAGAAGCACGTTGGTATTATGAATATTATTGGTAACTTTGGCTAAAAATTATTTCTACTATATTTTTCTGTGTCTTTAATGCAACTATGTGCCTTTAAAGCATCCTCACTTGCCAGAAAATTAAGCAAGAATTTTATGTTGATCTTTGTTTTAGGGTGTTCCTGCAAACCTGAATAATATCTGAACCTATTGTCCTGCATAAACATACTTAAAACCACCAAAAATATTCCCTTTAATACTAAATTGTAATCCCAAAGCGTTAATGATGAAGGTAAGTACTACAAGATGCCCTTGCTCTGTAGATTAGCCTAGATATATTGTTGCCTCTTTAGCTGACAAGTATTAAGTTGACGGTGGGGCTATATTGTAAATTTAGTTGCCATTTTGTGTTCTAGTAAAAGAGAGAGCGCTAAACTTGCTCCTTTCATAAAGTGGTTTAACATGCTCCTGATAACTAAGAAATGACAAATGACTATGGGAGCTGCTTCTATACCGACACCAATTTTGAAGTAGGTCAAGACACAAAAAGCACGGTCAGTGATTCACTTCACAAAACCAATGGTTGGTTTTTATTAGGGAAGAAAATGGTACCTTAGACATATAAATATATTTTAAAACCCAAAAGTAACCACACATAGAATCAAAATTGGATATATAGCTCCCAAATCACAGACAGCAACATAAAGAAAATATGACCTGGGAAAAAGTGGGGGGAGAAGGGAGAAGAAAGGGAATAAAAGATGGGAGATGTAGATAGGAAAGAATATGTGCCGAGTGAGATTAATACAGGCGGCCACTATGGATGCAGAGGCAGGTCCCTGTTGGTGGGAAAGTCACGTTGGCTTATGAATCTATTTCAATGGTGCAATCAAAGGCTGCATCAAAGGAATGTCCAGGATAAAGGAAGCAAAGAGGCACATGCCTGCCCAGGGTGTGGATCTGAACCCTAGGACAGGACGAGGGCTATTTTCGAAGATGGAGACACAGGGAGAGAGGTGTGTGAGGGCCGCAGCCATATCTGGAACACAGTCAAGACCTTCATCTCTTTGGGATCAAATCCTGCTCGTGTCTCCTTTACAATCCTCAATAACATTATGGCCTTGGCATCTTATCTTGATCTGGCTAGACAGCAAAGTTCCTAACTGTTTCATCTACAAAACCCCCGCTCAAGCCTGCACTTAGAGATGAATTGAAACCTGGTAGAAATGACAGGCATGTGTTTTCAGTGCACAAATGAACAATTAATGAATCCAGGCCTGGTGATGGGCTAACCTCATAATCCTGACATTATGGAGACTAATACAAGAGTTTCACATGAGTTTAAGGCCAGCCCTGCACTACATGGTGATTACCTGCCTCTCTGAGGATTGATTCCAAGGCCTAACTCCAAGGCTACAAAATCCACGGATGCCCAAGTCCCTTAAATACTATGGGGTAGTAGTATGCATAGAGAAAATACATGTTATTTTCCCCAATATATAAAAGTACCCCAAATGTCATGAACAGTAAGGTGAAAGCTATACAATCATTGTTAGACTTTCTTGTTTATGAAATAATCACAAGGATAGTCTGCACATGCATTGCGTATGCAATTTTTCCTGCAGGTTGGGACCTTTGAATGGTTCATTCCTTGAATATGGAGTCCACAGGTATGGAGGGCTAACAGATAAGTTGGCATGATCCCAGCAATCATTTGTTTGAGTTTTTGACCTCACTAACTTCCTCTGGAATGAGTCATCTCTCCTTAAACTCTGAATGTAGACACCAAAGAATAAATGAAAGAGGCCAGCAGTGAACAGGGGTTCCCTGAGTTGCCAGGCGGTGGAGCAGATGAAAGAGCCAGGGGCTGGGAAGCCAGAACATAAGAATGCAGGACTCTCATAATTTTGGCAAGGGGACACTGGGTACCACAGATGGTGACAGTAAAGAGCAAGACAGAAAACAGGGGCATCCACAAAAGTCTGCATATAGAGAAATAGACACTCCAAGTCTCATATGTATGCTCATGTTTAAAAAATTAAGTCCTTTACTCAAGAACTTGTCTATGCCGACAGAAATATTTAAGTCAACTAGCTGGAGAATGGAGTCTTCCCTGTTTGACGCTAGCAGATTTCCCAGGTAACGATGCCAACTCACAGGCTATATTCGCTTTTTGAACTTGAGACACTTCCTTTTTAAAGAAGCACTTTACTTTCGTCTGTGTACTTTGTGGGACGGGCTGTGGTCCTCGGGATCAGACGTGAAATCGCCTCAGGTGTTTATTGGTTGGCCAAGCTGAGGACAGGCAGTCTTCGGGAGCTGCTGGAAATGGCTATTATTCTGGACGACAGTCAATGCACGGGGCAGGGCAGCAGCAGTGAGTACTCTTCCCAACAGAAGTGCCCTTCCGTTTGCCCCGTGTCTCCCTTCTCGCCACCCACCCGCCCCTTGTCGGGCAGCTACCATGCTACTTCTCTGCTTCCCTGAGCTGGACTATCTTAGATCCTACACGCAGCTGAATTCACTGTGTGCTTTTCTCTCTGGGCTCGGCTTACTCACTTACTATAATGACACCTAGTTCAGCAGATGCTGTTTAGTGCTAGGTCAAAATTATTTATTTGTACCTGAGTTTTGAGGTGGCTTTTCCATTGCCTCCTTCTGAAACACAACAGGTAGCCATAGATCATAGAATGTCTGAGCTAAGCCTCCTGAAATCTGTTAGTCTAAAGGGAGAGATATTCAGAATGTTTTATATAAACTCAAACGTATTTACAATGTAGAATATGTGGTGCCCATAAAACAAGTTGGTGAAAAAGAATAACAGAGGAGCAAAAGAACACAAGAATTTAAAGTGTTATTGTTGGGTGAGGGGTAAAAAGGAATAGAAAATGCGTGAATTTGAAAAGCACAACTGTTTTCCAGAATAGACAAAATGAGCAGACCACATGGAAGGATCAAGAGACAGACAGCCAATCTTCAAAGAGAGGACAAGAGAACACCACTAAAGAAAATCAAAAGTTTTCAGGAATGACAGAAGAATACATTGTAGAGAAGAAATAAACTTGCCTGCCTACAACACCAGGGACAGACAGAAATATCACTAGCAATGGCAATGGCGGAACAAGCCTGTCTTCCACAGGTGGACAGCTGTTAGCCTGGGAGCTCTCTTTTGGTTTTCCAGACAGGGTTTCTCTGTACCGTTGGAGCGTGTCCTGGAACTCCCTCTGTAGACCAGGCTGGCCTCGAACTCACAGAGACACAGAGATCTGCCTGTCTCTGTCTTCCGAGTGCTGGGATTAAAAGCGTGCACCACCACTGCCAGGCGGGATCTGACTCCTAATAAGATGCATGGGATTGGAGAGATGGTTCTGTGGTTCAGAACACTGGCTGCTCTTCCAGTGGACCTGGGTTCAATTCCCAGCACACACATGGCAGCTCACAACTGTCTGTAACTCAAGTTCCAGGGGATCCAACAGCCTCACACAGACATATATGCAAGCAAAATACCAATGCACACAAAGTAAATCTTTAAAAAGAAAAATAAGACACACGGGGCTTTAATCTCAGAGAGAATTGATGGCACATTGTGAGGCCACTCATCCTGCCAGTTAAGTATGAAAGAGACTAGATATACTTTTACATACACAAGAACCAGAAAAGCTAGACAGTTTGTCACCGAGAAACACTCCAGGTTATCACCAATAAAACCCAAGGGACCAGTTTAAAAATTTATTTTGTGTGCATTGGTGTTTTGCCTGCATATATGTCTGTGTGAGACTGTCGGATCCCCTGGAACTTGAGTTACAGACAGTTGTGAGCTGCCATGTGTGTGCTGGGAATTGAACCCAGGTCCACTGGAAGAGCAGCCAGTGTTCTGAACCACAGAGCCATCTCTCCAATCCCATGCATCTTGTTAGGAGTCCTGAACAAAATCTGAGAGTCCACACACAGCATGTTCTGTCCAGCTTAAGGACTGAGGACAACGGTCTGTTTCTTTACCAAAGTTACCCTGGCACTTACAGCCTGTGCAAAGTGAGACAGCCTGGTCTCCTGGGTGCTCTGCACGCTCTTCACATGCATGGCTTCCACACCTGCATAGGTTCCACGTGACACTGTCTCCAGCCCCCAGTACCCACCAGCAGCAGCAGCATACTGCAGCGTGTAGTCTTTTCATCTCCAGATGTGAGTTTTAAAACAAGGGGTTTCCACGTGGCCTCGTTTAGATCTGCATTATCTAAGTCCTTAACGACAATATTCCTACCATATAGTCAGTCTTGAAAACGACACTGCCATTAGGGCAGAAGAGGAAACCCTTACTAATGAGTCGTCGTCCTTCAAGGCAAGGAAACTGTATGCAATCTGTCTTCTAAGAAATGGTAAGTGGGTCACATTTGATAAAGCACATATGGAACTGTGGAATTCCATGGAATCAAGAAACAATGCAACCATGCTAGCCAAACACTCTCCCAGTGAAATATTTTTAGTTAAAAAAATAAAATGATGCAAGAAACTTCTAAAATTACATGGAACCAGAATTCTAAAATTTTCCCATTAAAAGATGAATAATTTTATCAGGGCTAAAGTTATGCCATATTATTTTTGAACATAAAGTAAAAATTGCTCAAATCGGGTTTATCAAAAGACTCTTCTTTCCCCTGATTTTGGGGGAGACATTTGAGAGTAAAAGGAACACACTCGGGTCCATTAATATCAATCCTACAAGCCTGAGGACCATAGACTACTTCTGACATCTTTAAATTACCTTTGAATCATTGTGTGTGCAGGATGTGGGGTGGGGAGGGTGGTAATGCGCACATACTGAGGATGAGGACAACTCTGGAATCTATTGGCTCCCATCTTTACGTGGGTCTCAGGGTTGAAATAACTTTATGGTACAATGCAATGCTGACTGAATATTCTAATGTTTTAAGGCTGTGTTTACATAAAAATTCATATTTTGTAACTGTTCAGTAGCGAACCTTATTGATGACTGGTTAGATAATTAAATTGTTTTCAGTATATTGTATAAGTTACTGTAAGTTTTCAGTGGACATATATACATACATATACATAATATATTATGATATTTTAGACTGCTAAAAGGTTGAATGGGATAACCACGAGACAGGACCGTCTGTGTCTTTGTTCCTCTCAGAAATCCACTCTAGCCTCTGTTTACCTCCTTTGTTCACTCACACAGTGTGTGTGTGTGTGCGCGTGTGTGTGAGAGAGTTTGTGTTTGTGTGTGTATCTCTATTTTCTCTTACAAATACCAGAGAATAAGAAAGACTAAAGTACAATGAAATGTATAAACATTAAATAAACAGACTCTACATCAGATCTAAATTTAGAAGTTGCATCAATGTTATTTAATACTTGGAACCGCGACTCTGGTTTTCGGTTTTTGGTTTCTGGTAATTTCAAATTTTGTATTTAGTTTAAATATTCATTCCACAAACCTAACACTGATTGCGAGTATGCACAGTACCCGGCCATACAGTGCTCTGGCATCTCATCCTAATGAAGAAAGCAGATGCTGTGCTAATACTGTCTGCCTACGCCTCTGCCTTCCCTCTATGACCCCTCTGTCTGTCCCTCTGACTCTTGGTATCTCAGTCTCTGTCTCTTTCACACATCCAGGAGTTATTAAAGATCAAGATGGATACAGCAGAAGTATGACAGGCCTTTGACAGGAAGATGAGCCCCCCGAGGAAAAGCAGGAATCCTCAAGCAGGTGTCTGGTAGTAACTCCTAGGTATGAGAGTCTCTAAGAGCCAAGCGGGAGCTCTCTAGGCAATTAGTGCAACACACACGAATGTCCCGTGGTCAGAAGGACTCAGTAGAAGTCACAAAAACAGCAGAAAAAGTGAACGACAAAATGTAAAGCTGCAGAAGTGTCCTTCTTAGGTATCTGACATTTAATCCATGCAGCCAGAGTCATGGGCGGGAGGGTCCTTAAGATAAGAGAATCAGGTGTTTGCATTTATCGTGGATAATTTTCTAAATGAGGGAAACAGGGCTGAGAAACTAGCATGAACCCTCATATGAGGACTCCATCAATACAGCCCAACACAGTGGTAGCTTTCACGGGGCTTCTGGGGTGGGCAGGAGAGAGCAGGACTCAGCAGGACTCAGCAGGACTCAGCAGGGCAGAGCGGGACAGAGCAGGTCAGAGTGGGACTGAGCAGGACTGAGCAGGACTGAGCAGGACTGAGCGGGGCAGATTGGGACTGAGCAGGACAGAGCAGGACTGAGCAGGACTGAGCAGGACAGAGCAGGGCAGAGCAGGACTGAGCAGGACTGAGCAGGACAGAGCGGGACTGAGCAGAGCAGAGCAAAAGGAAACCGGACACAGGTGAGGCTGTCATGGGTTGTGTTTGTGGACAGGTGCTCACAGATTGCTCACAACTGAGCAACTAAGAAAAGGCAAATTCCTTCAGCTTAAAAAAAAAAAAAGAATAAAACTTCTTCATGGAGAGGGATATCCTTGCTACTGAACCCAAGACTCACTGTCAGCCTATGAAGGAACAGGTCAGGAGGCTTGTGGTGGTCCTGGCCACCTGATGGATATGGGTGAATGCTAAGGGCTGGCCTTGCTGGTCAGCATGGGCCTCCGTTCACTCTGCGGTGCCTGAGCTCTCACACTGGGCAGCCTTCTTCAATAGACTGCTTGCTATGACTATCCTCTGGGTGCTACTGGGGAGCCCACCATTGGGGTGCTGCTGGGGAATCCACTGTTGCGGTTCAGATGTGAAATACGTCCCACAGGGTTCCACAAGTTCATGCGCTCAACACTTGATTCCTACATTGATGGCACAATTTTGGGAACAGGGAGCCCTCTGGTCACAAAGCCTAGCCAATCAACATACAACCACGTGTGCGGGGCTTGAGGCTTGCTGGGGACCACTCAGGCTTCTAGATCAGACTGGCCTGAGGTATGCCTAGTGGGATGATCTTGACCACAGTAACTGAGGTGAGGCCCTAGCCTCCTGACGGTGGGCAGCACCATTGACTGTGTCAGGGCTCTGGACTGCACTGAGAGCAGGGGAGGTGAGCTGAGCGAGCATCAGGCACATGTGTGTCCACTGTTCTCCGTTAGCTATGCTAAATTCCTGTCACTGTGACGTCCCCTCTAAGGTGTACTGTAACCTGGAATTGAGCCAAAGAGACCTGTCTCTCCTCAATTGCTTTTGGTCAGAGTGTTTTATCAAAGCAATAGAGATGAAGATAGGTCCTTGCCACTGGCTTTCCCTGCTACAACCACCGGATGCCACCAGCCACATCTGTGCCACAAGAGCAGAGTGCTCCCTCTCAAGCTCTGAGTCAAGATATGTCCTTCTCCTCTTAGAGAGCTTCTTCCTGGATATTGGTCACAATGAGAAGAACAGCAACTACCAGGCCAACATAGATCGGTATGTAAAGATCTTTGTTCATAAGATATCTTCGTGGGAAGATAGCACGAAGGTCCTTGTGCCCACACATTTCCAGAGATATCAAGAAAGTTAACACACAGGATTGTCTTTCCAATGGGAGAGCTGAAAAAACCTGTTCTTCCATCCAGAAAGCTGGGAACTGGAAATGATTGACAGCCTGGTGAGCTGCTGGGCCATGCCATACCAAGCTCTTACAACTGGACCAGAGGTGGCTAGAAGCCCAAATGACTTCTGTGCTACCTGTAAGACTGAGACCAGGCTAGACCCTTCCCTAGGCCCTTTAGCTGGTGAGGTAACCTATCTCTAGAGCCCATCTTCTTGGAAGAAACGACATGTACCTTGACTTGAGTTTCAATGTAATTCTGCTTCCTTGTGCACTGGGAATTGTATTACTCCAGAACACGTGCTACTCAAATCACAATGGGCTTAGAACATTAGGAATAAACCACCTGGCATCAGACTTCTCGAAATCCGACTCAGGTTGGTGAAGCCAATCTGCACTGGGTTTCATTCCTATCTCTTAACCCAGTTTGCTTCCCCAGCTGGATACCAGCAGGGACCCCCTCCCGTTGTCACTTCGTAGTCCACATGAGACAAAGTGCTGCCCAAGTCTGTGCACCTAGGCATATATTCAGATCCTCTCCAGCCTCATGTCACAGTAAACCAAACACATTAAATATTAAATACAACTTGATCATGTAATTTCAAATATGCATGACAATGTAATGTCAAACTCACTCTCCTGGGAACTACAACTCACAGGACAACCAAGTTAAGACAGCTAACTTACCCACAGAGCATTGTGACTGTTGGTAACCACTATCTTTTAAATACCTGGGAGCCAAGGCTGGAAGCTTCTTGAACCTGGTCTGGACCAGCAGCCACCCACTGGCCTCTTTTGATCACACAATGGGGTATTCGGCCTTGAGTCTGAGTGCACACTTTCTGCTTTGTTGAACACTGATGAATTATCTTTCAGTTGGGCCCAGCTCTCTTCAGATGTTGCTTAAGGCCTCAGGGAAAGCCAGACCTCTTTGAGAACTCAGAAAACAATACGTGAGCATTTCTTCTCAAACACTCTTGTAAAAAAGGCTCCAGAACAAGGTATGCCCCTGGGGCCTGGGACCTCAAGACCCTTGTAGGCCCAAGGCTGAAGGGTCTACTGTGTACTTGCTGCTAACTCTTAATTTAGAAGCCTGTTCTACTTGGGGCCCGACCAGGGCAAATGTCTGGCTGGCCACAGTCAGCTTCCTTGGACATGTGGGTAAGGCACAGCCTCCATGTACTTCCGACCATAAGCCAGGAGATGCCAGGGTGTGTCTCACACATGATGGATGCTCAGTGTGGCAAGACCAAATCTGACTTTGTGCACAAGCCTCTGCAGAAAGAGAAGCAGCTCCCAGCATCACACTGCAAGCCCAGCAAGGAGGCTGGGTTCTCTCAAGAATTGTCATTGTTGTGACTGTTGTTGTTGTTAACTTCTTCACCAGATGCCCATCCCACCAGGGCGGCTGAAATGTGGGGAGAAATCAAGACCAGGAATCCACTGCAAAAATCTGCTACACTGTGTTTCAGGCCCCATCTAATCAAACAAGAACGTTTACACGTGGTTTTGTGTCTCATTTTCTATTGTTGCCAGAAGTCAGGTTCCCCTTACCCATGTCCCACTCACTGTCCCCTGAGTCGGCTAACACTCCACCACACGTACTTTTGCCAGATCTGAAGTCAGAACATCTGACCTGGGGATAAAGACCCTAGACACAGTACGTTGGGGCCAAAAGACCAACTGTATACGACAGCACACACAAGACCTGCAAGGTCCAAACTGAGATGAAGAGTGGACACAGAGCCCACCCCAACCAAGAAGCTACTTGCGATTGATACCTAATGGGAAAGGGAAACCCAGTTTTCTTCAATGGGGTGTCAATGCATCTATCATCCACACTCCAGGCTATGTTCCATGTCCAGGAACAGTTGGCTAACAAAACAAAACAGACTCCATTTTTGTGTGTGCATGCAATTTTTGATTTGTTGTAGTACCTTTATTTTCTATTGGGTCTTTTTGTATGTTTGTTTGTCTTGACCATGGAGATGAGGAGGATGTGAAAGGAGTTGGGTAGGCATTAAGGAATAGGAACAAAATACATTATGTGTGAAAACTTTAAGAATAAATAAGTAGACTGGTTATATAAAACAAAGCAAAAAGACCAACCATAAATGATGTAAGTTAACTTGGGAGTTTGCAGTTTGGGGCAAAAGGGTTCAGTCTGACTTTATATCTTCTAATGATTTTAGAATTTGGGTTCTTGAGAATAAGCTTCCAGGATGAGCTCAGAAATGATTTTATAAAACACGGACGCTGCCTTCCGCTCTCTCACAATGTCCTCTCCTCTGTGCGGTCTCAGCCACTGGAAGCGTATGGTCACACAGCTTGGAAGCACTGGTCACACAGGGACAGTGTGGAGAGCAGGAGAGCAGCTTCAGTGCCATGGAGAATGAGTGCCCCGCTGAGGAGCGCTAGTCCCAGTGTAACTGGGAATGAGCAGAGGGGACCACTGTGCCTGCTGCGGCATTTAACACAGGGACACAGAGCTTCGGGGACCCACCCTGCTAGCTGACTGAAGCACCTTGACTTTTCCCAAGCGTCCAGAAGGCTCTATGCATCCCTGGTGCCCCTCCCTGCCCTTCTCAGTCTTTGTGGAGTTTACCACAGGAAGTGATATGCTTGGGTGGCCCCTTTATTTCTGTGCACGTCGACAGGGATTGAATAACTGAAGAATATCTGACAGTGGTCAGAAGTCTCCCAATGGAAACACAAAACAAGGTATTGCACTTTAGCAGGAAAATCTGGAAGGATGCTTTCTGCCCCAGTCCTATGTGGCATTGTTGAGTAATGCCCTTTCCAGTAAATGAAACCATCTGGGCTCTTGTCACACTTAGGGAAAGCAAACTGGGCCACTTCTAACACCCATTGAATTCACAGAAAATGATGCACACACATACACACATACTGTGCACACATACCATACGGCATGAGATTCTGTTAAAGACTAAAGGAACTCCTCTCACCTGGGGCTGGAGAGAGGCCTCAGTGGCTAATGCACTCACTGCCTTTCTAAAGGGCCCGAATCTAGGTGCCAGAGCCCCTATTAGGCAGCTCACACCATCTGTACTTCCAGCTCCAGGGATTCAAGACCCTCTCCTGGCCACCACAGGCCTACACCCATGTGCAAATATCCACACACAGATACACACATACACATTAAGTTAAAAATATATAAATAAATCTTACACAAATTCTTATCTACTCAACCCAGCCTCAAACTAACAGCTAACAAAAAACTCTCAGAGACATTTATTATGTGTATGTGTGTGTGGGGGGGGTGAGAGTCATTTATTGTGTGTGCGGGGGGGGAGGAGAGGAGAGTCATTTATTGTGTGTGTGTGGGTTGTGAATGTGTGGGAGGAGTGCAGGTGGGTTGTGTGTGCAAAGGGGATGTTGTGAGGAGGTTGTGTGTGCAGGGATGGTTTTGTAGGGGGTTTGTGTACCATGAGCCACAAAGATAATCCCAAAACTATTGTGGGAATGAATTCCCACAACAGGGTTGTCTATGCAGGGGTGGGGGTGGCGGTTGTGTCTGTATGGGGGGTTGCTGTGGTTAGTGGACGTCAGAGGACAGCTCTCTGCAGTCAGGCCTCTCTTCTACCTTTCTGTGGAGTCTAGGAATCTGAGTCACTGGGTTGACCTTCTCCATGGAGTCACGCCACCATCCCAGCCTCTTCCAGCCAGTCACCATGGCCTTGTCCAGCCATATTTCTCCACTGGAGCACTGCATCCCACTTGTGGGGATATGCGATGGTGTGGCAGGATAGCGGAGTACCAGGATACCCAGGACATTACCACTTGGTGTGGAGCCAAGACAGCTCTTTGGGTAGCAAATCCATAGACACATCACTGTATATCCTAACCTTCACAGACATAACATTTTCTAAGACTTCAGCTGACCCAATCTTGAGAGCCTCCTTCTGAGACTTCAGCTGATCCAATCTTGAAAGCCTCCTTCTGCCTACACACACTTCCAGGGCCAGTCAGTCCCTACTCATTGATCAGGCTCTCTTGGGGGGTGGGGTGAGCCCACCACAATGATTTCCCAATGTAGCAACTGTTATGTCACAGCATAGCTGGATCTTCCAAACCAAAGGTCACTGAGAGTAAGATCAGAACCCCTATATCACTGAGAAAGCCGGAGGCACTTTCATTGAGATTATGAATATTGAGTCTTTAAATAAAAAGTATGAAATTAGTACTGTTAAGTCTGCAAGAGTTATAATAACAATCAACCATAACAAGCCAACCTGGGACCTGAAAGGATTCTGAATGCTATTTTCTCCCCTGTTATTTCTTGGGAAACACTTAAAATTCTTACATTGCACATGAATTCTGCAGCTGAGCCACACTTCACCAAAGGCATGGTCAAAGGGTCACAGAGAATGAGCTACGCTCGCTGGCCTCTTCATTGAAAGGTTGGCCACAGACATCGCACACCTGGTCTGTGGCTCTCTTAGCATACCTCCTCCCTCTCCATTCCTGCGGGAGTCACATAAACAGTGCAGAGTGCAGGCTGCGGGAGAGGGCCTTCCCACTCGGTCCCCTGAATCACCCTCACTGCCATCTCTCCACAGGGAACCGCCTGGTCCAAACATCCATCAACCCAAAGCTCAGGCAACATGTCGCTTGTCCCTCTATGAATGCAGCAGCCCCTGTTTTTCCTCAACCCAAGCTTCAGGGTGGACTGGGAGAATGCTCAGCTATTGTAACATCAAGGGATGAGAGATCTGGACACACCAAGGAAAACTGTGTCTTTCTACCTCACCGATAATCTGAGATAACAACAGTGAGATGTGGGAACTCTTCATATGAAAAGCCTGTCCAAATGCTGGAAAGTTAAACTTCAGATATCAGGAAAGGAGCAATATTACAGAGGGGTACAGCTTCCAGATGTGCGTGATATGAGAGAAATATGACATAGAATACAGTGCAGACAGTGGTGCTGACATTGATGGTCATGCCACCTGACCTAATTATATGCAAAATCTCATCAAAAATATTTAATACCTCTATTTTAGAGTGATGGAATTTCTAGACTAAGAAACAAAACCGTGTATATGGTGCTAAGCACGAGGCTTGTTGACATGTGTGTTGTGGAATAGCTAAGTCAGGCTGATTAGCATAGCCATAGCTAACATACCTTTTTCAAGAGGACAGCTCTTCTCTGCTAGTTTTGGATGTGAGTGTTTGGATGGTTGTTTGTAAGTGTGGAATGCGTGTGTGCATGTGTGTGTGTGCACATGTGAGCATGTATGTGTGTGTGCAGACTTATACATCTGCATGCAGAAGCCAGAGGAGGATGTAAGGTGTCCTGGTCGATCACTCTTCCCCTTATTCCTACGAAACAGGATCTCTAGCTGAACCTGGAGCTAGGTTTACAACCATAAAAAGCCATTTTCCTCCTGGCTCTATCCCCATAGAACTAGGGTCACAGCCACATCCAATGTTTTACATGGGTTCTTGGATTACAAACCCAGGTGTTCATGAATGCATAGCAAGTGCTCTTAGCTACGGGGTTATCTCTACAGCCCCAGGACAACTCCCACGTGGTAACCTCTTAGGAATCTTTAAGCATCACCTAAGCACTACACAATCTAATAAATGTGTCTCTGGGTAATATCGTCATTGTATGATCCATGGAGACACATAAACCCACATGAGGTAGCTCATCACACCGAGGCTGTGTTGGATACACACGGTATGTCCTATGGCTTCTAGGAGCACCATGAACAAGACAGCAGATCAAATCAGGCACACGGGGAAATGCTGAAATTTGGACACCTGGCAACACAAGAGTCGGGAGGCTGCCTCATAATATAGCATAGTGCTCTGCAACAGAGTTGCCGATAAGGGGCAGTCTTGTGACTTGACCCGAGGTCAAGTTGCCCCAGCTAGCTCTTTTTAGCTTCTGTTAAAATGCCCGTTTCCACAGAACCCTCCCCCCTCAGAGCAAACTGTTTATCTTAGCTTCCCTTAAACTGTCTGCTTGCACAGAACCTCCCTGACAAGCTAACTGCTTATCTTAGCTTCTGTTAAACTGCCTGCTTGCACAGAAACACACACATACACACACACACACAAGCTAACTTCTTATCTTAGTCTCTGTTGAACTGCTTGTGTATGCAACCCCCTCCCCCTCAGCTGCCAAGCAAAATACCGAGATGTCCATTTTTCTTTCAAAAGCCCTTACTCTAAACACTTGGTTGGTGACACACGTGGATCCTGAATAGGTCAGTGTAGTTCCACCCAGCCTGTGATAAAGACTTTCAACTGGCTATAAACTGCCTGAATGGTCATTGCTTCCCACAGGATTTTAGAGGTCCTACTGAGTTCACCAGAGACTAGACCCTGACAAATGGGGTCTCAGGAGCCCAAGACTGGAGAAGAGCACACAGGATGAAGAAGACTCCTAGCTGGCACACACCCTGAGAGGTTCCTGGGACCCTCTGACAGCTACCAAGTACTCCAAGTGCTCCAGGGCACCCAAAAAGTCAAATGGAAGTTCATCTTGTCTGATCATCTCCTGAGACTAGCTTGGTTCGAGAAAAGCACTATCTAATTGAACACAAGAGGGAGTTCATATGTTACTGGTGACCACAGATCCCGTGTCCAGGGTCTGTATGAAGCAGCACCAGAGTCCCCTGGTTTGTTGGATGAGTGTTGCTTAGTGACAACCTGTGATTTACTGGGTTGATGTCATGTCTGTGTCTACACTGTCTGTCTGTCTGTCTAAGTCTGTCTGTAACTTGCCCTTGTGATGGGAGGAAATGTGGGCAGCCTGAGGACCCCTCTAAAGTGTTTGCTGAAACTCTATTGGGAGGGCTTCCGGATGGGGGCAATTGTGACATTCATTTCTCCCCAGGAAGACTCTACACTCCTTGTGAATTTGAGTGGTTTTCTTTAGAAGAGAAATGGCTGCCCGGGAGAATATTCAGGGCAGAATGGAATATTGTAGCCTGGAGGAAATGTTTTTCCTTAGAGAGAAGGCCAGTAGGCTGAGCCACTACACTGATCCCTTCTCCCCCTGTGGTAGTTTGAATGTAATTGGCCCCAATAAGCTCATGGGGTGTGGCATTATTAGGAGGTGTGGCTTTGTTGGAGGAAGTGAGTCACTGTGGGGGTGGGCTTTGAGGTCTCTTATGCTCAAACTACTCCCAGGGTGGACATAAATTCCTTCTGCTGCCTGTGGATCAAGATGTAGAATCTTAGCTCCTTCTCCAGCACCGTGTCTGCCTGCACACCACCATGTCCTGCCATGGTGATAATGGACTAAACCTCTGAAACTGTAAGGCATCCCAATTAAATATTTTGTTTGTATGGGTTACCATGGTCATGGTGTCTCTTCATAGCAAAAGAAAGCCTAACCAAGACAGTCCCCTGCATGCTCCAAATGACTCTACCACTCGGATAGACTTTGTCTGAGGGTGCAGAACCATTGTTCATTTTCCCCTTGAGGGAGGTACTGGAAGCCCATTACAGACAAGGGGAAGAAGAGGGAGAGGAAAGAAGTCCCCTGCCCATGTTTATGGTATATGTCTTCTTCTCCACCAGTGAGAAGAAGATACAAACCCTCCCTTTTTCAGAGAAGCCACAGACCCTTATCAGCCTGTTGGAAACTGTGTTCTATACAAGACATCTGACTTGGGATGACTGTCAGCAGCTCCTGGCCACTCTGTTTATGGCTAAGGAGCAAGAGGCAATCCAGTAAGGAAGCAGAAAGTTGCCTCTGTGGCCAGGCGGCAGGATCCTCCCAGACACAGAGGTCCAGACCTTCCTGTCTTCATTACCTAGTCTAGATCCTAAAACCAATGAAAGTAAGATGGCATTGGATACCTTTTACCAAACATTAATGGGAGGAATTAAAGCAGCAATCACAAAAATCTACCAACTTGTTCAAGGTAAGTTAGGTAACACAAGGACCTGGAGAATCACTTCCTAGGTTTCCAGAAAGGTTCTGTGACGTATGTGCTCCTGGTGCTCTCAAAAGACAGTGAGCCACGAATACTGCCTTTACCAAGCGTCCATCCCCACATTTAAGAAGAAACTCCAGAAATTAGGGGATTTATAGGCATGAATAGCTCTCAACTTTTAGAAACCGTCCGCTATTTTTACACTAGCCAGGATTCAGCTGAAGACAAAGACGGGAAAGAAACTCTCCCATGCAGTGACCGCTGCCCTCAGGGCACCAGACAAGAGAGAAATAGGGGAAATGGACCAGGAGAAAGGGAAAGAAAAGGATCAGTGTACCTATTATAATCAGGAGGGTCACTGGAAGAATGAATGTCATAGCTCAAACGGAAAAGAGAAGGAGGACCACCAAATCCTCCAGCAAGCGAAAAATTGATGGGGTCAGGACTCTATATGAATTAATCCCAGGAGTCCAGAATGACTGTGAGAGTAGGGGGCAAACCCATTAACTTCCTAATAGACAGCAGAGTAGCCCACTCGGTCTTGAGAGAAACCCTTGGCTCCCTCTCCTCCAGGAAGACAACAGGTCCAAGGAGCCAGAAGGCCCAACAGCCTACCCTCCATGGATAAGCTCCCTGGCCATAGATAGACTTAGAATAAGTTACTGTGACTCATATTGTTTTTGGTTATGTTGAAGCATTCATACTACTTCACCAGAAGGGCTTGCTACAAAACCTCAGAGCCAACGTCCTCACCAGGGGAAACCTGATAGGTCTAACTCAGGACTTAGGCCTAGTTCTTACCGATATTCTGAACACCTGTCTTCTATCCAAGGAGTACCTCTTACATAGACTGGGTCAGAAGTAGGAAAGAACTATCCTCAGGTCACCTGAAGGAACTATTTGGGGGCTGAGGCAAACCCCCTAGGCTTAGCAGTATACAAGCAGCCTAATACAATTTAGTTAATAAGTTCTGAAACACTGGTACTGGTCAAACAAAACCCCATGGACTGAGAGGCCAAGTAAGGCATTGCCAAACACATAGACTAACTGAGGGGGGCAAGAATCCTTATCCCCTATCACTTCCTATGGAACTCCACACCCTTGCTCCCTGTCCCAAAGTCTGACACTCAAAACCCTCTATCAGGTGAGGATTTGATGGATATCAACACATAGGTAGAAAACATTGAACTCTTACATGGTCCTAAGCTTATTGCCTGCTCCCCAAAAGGAAGATCTATATAATTCTGGCTCTAAAAGAAGCTTTCTCCTGCCTCCCACTGGCCATTGTCAGCCAACTCACATTTGCCTTTGAATGTGCAGACCCATAGGGAAGCTATACAGGTCAACTAATATGAACTTGATGGGTTGTGAAAAAGGTTAAAAAAAACTCACCAACATTATTTGGTGAAGCCCTGAGTACAGATATGTTGGATTTTAGACAAAAATACCCACAAAGCACTCTGTTTCAATACGTAGATAACCTCCTCATAGCTTCTACCACTGAAGAACAATGGAGAACCAGAAGGCCTTTGAGAAAGCCTCCAAGCCCTAGATTACAGAGTCGCAGCCAGAAAAGTTCAGCCATGAGTCACCCAGGTCACATATCTTGGCTACAACCTAGAGAAAGAAACGCAGATCCCTCCCCACAACTGTATTTCACTCTTAGTCCCGTTGGAAGATATCTGATTAGCCAAGAGGGGGATTCACTAGAAGCCAGAGACAACAGAGCAGTTGACTGGGTCATCCAGGAAGAGGCCCTAGGACCAGTGGGGCCTCTCCAAGTCTTGGTAGCCCTGCCACAGCCCAGTTTACTAAACTGTCCAGAATACGCCCCAACTCAGATCGGTGGGCAAAACAAGAACTGACCATGGAAGATGAACAAGGATGGCGGACACAGCTGACGGTAGATCTGTCCTTCCTGCGTGTCTAGGAAGGAGACTACTTAGAGCTCTCCACCAGGTCACCCACCTAGGGTGACAAAAGTGCTGTATTCCTCAAGCAAAGGTTTCATTCCAATTTTGAGACCCTGTGAAAGACACCATCTAGAAGTGCCACCTATACTCAGGCAAACCCTTAATGGAGAAAAGTACACACCAGGGAGAAAATGGGACCGGGACCATTGGTTTCACCTATAAACATGTGCTGGCATGTGTATACACCTTCTCCGGATGGGTGGAGGACTGACTAGCAGGCATGAACAGTGACTGTGATACTAAGCAATTCCCATTCCAGATAAAGGATGGTGAGGGCTTAGATACTAAGAAACTTCTTCAGGAAATAATTCCTAGGTTTGGGTTGTCCGAAGCTTTAGAATCAGACAATGGCCCAACCGTCATGGCCAGAGTGTCTCAAAATCTGACAAAGGTATTAGCTATTAATGGAAGTTATATTGTGTGTATCGGCATAGAGCTCAGGTCTGGTAGAAAGGATGGATAAACTCTTGGGGAGACTCTGGCCAAATCAGTCCTGGAAACCAAGGCAAACTGGGTCAACCTCTTCCGCTTTACCCTGCTCCTGACCCCAGTGCTCCTTATCCTTGGGGCTTACTCCTGCGAAGGATGTTTGGAAGACCACCTCCCATCCTCCCCACGCTCTGAGACATCCTCCAGGCACAAATGTCTGGTCATCTCCTTCTCAAGTCCTTGCAGACTGTCGGATGCTCACCAGGCCGTTGACAAGTCAGGAATGGGAATCCTGCCATCTCCCACCCCTGAACCTACCCACCATTTCCAGGCAGGAGGCTTGGTCTGCATAAAGAGGATCCCCACCTGGACTGTGGAACCCACCTGAAAGGGACCCTACCAGTTTGTCCACACCACCTCGACTGCTGTGAAAGCAGGCAGTGTCATTCCCCGGATCTATCACTCCCAATTAAAGAAGGCCGCTATGGACGATGACAGATGGACCATCACCCACTCGGGCTCCAGACCTTCAAAGGTAAGACTGACCTGAGATCGCTAACCCAGAACACCGTGTTTGTCCTGTTCCTTCCTCTCGGTATGGGGATGGTAAACCACAGCCCTCACCATCCTCTATCTGGAATGGGAATTATTAACAGCAGACACAGGGAAGATGACAGTTAATCTGACCACAGATGAGCAGCCCCAGCCCCACAGACTTTTGCTCCTATATGCCCACTTTGGGAGTTTGTCTAAACTACAGAAGGGGCGGATGTGGGGGAGAAGATGAGGAAATCCAGGTCTAGGCACACACTGTGAACAGGCCCCCATACTTTGAAGGGTCCAATAATGGGGGCGAATTTCTATCATTCCAAATGGGGTTACAAAATTGAGGCCTTCTGGATGCCCATAACCATATATGCATGGAAAGGGCTTACTTCATAGTCATGATCAAACTCTAGAGAATAAATTAAGCAAGTGGACTAGGATTTAGGAATATTAGGAGAAGGACTTCATATCCAGACTAGTGAAATAAGTAAACTCCTGAGCAGAAGGGGTTCTGCAAAGCTGAAGAAGAGGCATAGACTTTCTCTTGGTGAAGCACAAAAGACTTTTGACTTTAGGAGGAGCCTGTTGCTTCTATGCCAACCAATCAGGGGTAATTTCAGAAGACATTGCTATGGTCAAGTACCAGTTCAGAGAAATGGAAGGAAAGAGACATATCAGACCATTGGTATCAGTCTCTGTTTGCCTGGTCCCCATGGCTGACCCTTACCATCAGTGTTAGTCAGACCATGTTAACTCAGCATCCTCAACTGTATCGCCAACTACATCACAGAATAGACTCAGTTCAGTTCCTGGTCTTCATAACCAACTATGGACCCCAGAACAGGGCAACTCAATGATTTGACTCATGAACATAGAACCAGTGGGGACTATAACAAGTCAAGACAGTACAGAGGGTCCTCCATCTTGTATCCTTGTGGAGGCCATTTTAGGCTTGACTAGAATTTGATCTCCTTAATGGGAAGCCCTGAGGTCCAGATGCCCCAGTTAGCTTTTGTTAGCTTCTCTTAAACGACCTGCTTGTGCAGAACCTCCTCCAGCCAACAGCTTACCTCAGCTTCTGTTAAACTACTTGCTTGTACAACACCCCCTCCCCAACAGTTGCCGAGTGAGATACCAGGATGTGGTCTTAGGCTTCAAAAATCCCTTATTCTAAACACTTTAAACACTCAGAGCTATTCTTGGATCTCGAATACTTGAGTATAGTCCCAGATAGCTGGAGTGAAGACTTCTGATTGGATAGAAACTGTCTGAGTGGTCGTCTGTGGTGGGCTCTGTTTAACAGTCTAAAGTAACAACTGAAACATACAGCCTGGCTATGGTGCTTTCCATGAGAAAGGCACCCCCATAGACTTGGATATAAAGGCTTGGTTCCCAGTTGGTGGCACTGTTTTGGGAGGTTTAGGTGTTCAGCCTTGATGGAGGAAGGATGTCACCAGGGGTGGGCTTTGAGATTTAACGATATTCTTTCACTTCCAGTCCTCCTTCATGTTTAGAGTTGGAGATGTGAGTTCTCAGCTTCCTGCTTCTTCTGCTTATGCAATGCCTCTGCCCCATGACGGACTCTTAGCCCTCTGGGATAGTAAACCAAATTAAAATCTTCCTTCTGTAGTCATGGTGGTTTATGACAGCAACAGAAAAGCAACATAGGTGTATTTATGTGTGTGTATGTATGTATGTGTGTGTGTGTGTGTGTATATATATATATATATATATACATATATATATATATACACTAATTAGTTAACATATATATTGATAAACACATGTCCCAGAAGCACAGTTATTTGCGGTCAAGTGTCACAGACTGCACACAACTGTCCGTGTTGTGCTTTCACGCTGCTGGCACCACCGTCCTTTGCAAACGCTGATTGAATGCATTGTGCAATGGCCTCACCATGATCGGAAATGTTTCAGTTGTTTTATATTATAATCCTATAGTATGTCACTGGTGAAAGTGTCAGTCTATTGTTCACAATCATATAGGAAACACTGTCATCAACTACAATCACTACAGTGCTCAGGAGAGTTAACAAACTCATGGCTAAAAACACTTCCTAACTGTGGCCTTTCTATTGAAGCAAATCAGTGAAGAAGGGATAATTTCAACAGTTAGATGTACATTTGACTTTAAATGGATTTTGCACTGGGAACATGCTTAAGGAAGACTTACTGAAAGGTGTGCATCTGAGTCATGGATAGACTCTTAAATCTTGCATGTTAACCAGCCCAGTGTGGGATGAGTCTTAAGTGATCTGTCATGAACCAACACAACTAGCAGTGGGCATGGCAGTTTCCAACAGAGGCAACTGTGTTTGCTGCCTAAATCAGGGCCTTTTGAGCCCTGACATCAGTGTCCTTGAAGGACAGCTGTCCTCTTGACTCTACCTCCATTTCTTTCTTGTTGCCCCCTGCATACTATGATGTGAACAGTATCTTCCTTGCATGGCCACAGCCATAATTTGCAGCTTGGCCACAGGCCCCAAAGTCATGGAACCAGAGGACATTTTTATCATGGTGTATGTGACCACACACAGAAACCTGTCTGATGTGGGATTCCCCTCTGTATTCTGTGAATACCACTGATTAATAAAGAAGCTGCTTTGGGCCTATTGCAGCGCAGAGTAGGGCTAGGCAGGAATTCCAAGCAGTTAGAGGAGGGGAAAGTAGGTGAAGTCAGAGAGACATCATGTAGTTGCCACAAAAAAAAAAAAAACAGACACCAGAACTTCATCCAATAGGCCACAGCCTCATGGCAATACACAGATTAATAGAAATGGGTTAATTTAAGATGTAAGAGCTAGCCAATTAGAAGCATGAGCTAATAGGCCAAGCAGTGTTGTAATATTACAGTTTCTGTGTGATTATTTCAGGTCTGGGTGGCCAGAAATGAAGGGGAAGTATAAGTCAACACCTGTCAAACCATGAGCTAATTCCATCCATCCCTTTAATCACTGCAATCAAGTATTGCATCACAGGGATGGAATGTCAAACCCATCGGTAGTCACTTCAAACTTAACATAAGTTAAGATGAAAACCCAACACATTAACCCACCTCTAAGGATTCTTAAGTGGGATATGCACATGAGATTTTCATAACACAATAAGTGGACTGGTTACTGGTTAGGAATGAATATGAATAAAGGCTATAATCCTAAACGACAAAGAAAATACAGCCACAAGTGACGGTGACAACACAAGTTAGCCTCTTCCTTCTATGTTCACATAAACAGCCCTTCTGTCTCTGGCCAGCCCATCACCTGTTTCTGTGTGGCCATTGAAGCCCACATCCTTTCACTCAAATATGTTCAGATCTTCCTTAATGTCTGCTTTGTGTGTGTATGTGTGTGTGTGTGTGTGTGTGGTCTACAGATATCTCAATTACTTTTAAAATATAGTTTTCCACTCAAGGTCTCTTTATTCTAGAACATCCCATAATTCCTTCATTTTTTTAAAATGTAGCAAGATACGTAGCAGGGATTTACCAGGTCTCATTGTGGAGTTCAATCATGTTAAGTATCTTCACATCATGAAACAACGTTCTGAATGTTTTCAGCTCACAAAACAGAACCCTTTGCCTGTTTAACAAGAGTTCTCTCTTCCCCCATACCCTCACAGCCACAGCTAACTTCCAGCCCTGTGAGTCCAACACTTTCAATGAATTTCATGGGGAATCACACAGGTTCGTGTTCCTGTAATAGGCCCATCTTATTTGGCATAATATCCACAAGGCTCATTCATAATAAAGTAAAAATCAATATAAAGTCATTCATTAAACTTTCCTGTCTTATTATTTATAATCCATTCATATCTCACTGATCCTGATAGACGCACCCTAGCACAAGGCTTGGCCCACAGTGTAGATGCAGTAAAATATTTGACATGTCTATCACTAATTATAAATATCTCCATAGTTACTTTTCAGCAACACACTCCTAAATCCTAGGCAGTACTCAAAGCAACTCTTAGCACAGGGGTTATAAGAAGCAGAAGGGAATTTTGAATCCTTCTGTCCAAGAAGCAGAAGCAGATCACTGCCTGTTTCAGAGAGGGGATGAATTGGAGTGGCCTCGGGTACGGCAACTGAAAGAACAGCTTAATTTCTTTCACTGTGCTTAAGGTATCATTTTATTGTTATTAAAAATTGCTAATGTCAACTGAATGAACACTCCTCAGTTCTCAGCAGTCTAAACTGCTGAGGTAAGAAATTATAATGATCAGTTATTAGAGCAAAAGCCTTTGCATGAATACGGGGGAGGGGGGGTCTCAGGGCAACAACCAGGTAATTTCTGTCTAACTATTGGGTAATTAATGCACCAAGAAAATAACATGTACATATTGGAAATGAAGAATTATAGATTATTTGCACTTATTTTCTTTTGGTGGCAATTAAATTAAGTATCTTTGATTTCTCACCTGTTACCATGGTTATTCTCAGTGATCCGGGTCATTAAAGTCTTGAATGAAATCGTTATATGTAAAATTACAGCTCTCTTAACTTTGCAGCAGATTCTCAGGGCATGGTGAAAGGGGAGGCTGTCAGCTAAAGGAAAGGGAGCTCTCTACTGCATGGAGTTGTCAGCATCCCAGGAAGGCAGAGGCCCGCCCTTGGCATCTCCCAGCTTTTCTCTGGAAGGTTCAGATCTTGGGATTTTGAGTAACTTGAGTTTCCAGAGAGGTCAGTTATTTCCAACACAGAAAACTCAAACCATGCTCTCCTCCAGTTGCTAATCCACCTTTATAAAAATGAAAATAATGAGTTTTCTCTGCCCCACTATAAAGAGCTCTGGGGAATGATCACATATTGATTATTTGATGAGAAATCAATCCTGACTCCTCCACTCACATCTGCCATCTTAACTTACTTAAAAATAACCGAGTGACATTTAGGTCCCGGGACAGGGAGGCTGTGCACGCTGTACCCAGTGAGTCTGTGGGCAAGATCACTGCCATTGACTTTCTCTGCAGAGGTCACAGCTGTGACAGGACGAAGCAAGAGTCCTGTGGTAAAACTCGATGCTCTGCTTTGCCAACTCTATAGTTTCTAGTCTAGTCCTCTATTCAGAAGCCATTCCCACAAATGTGTACCGATTTTATTTAGTCGTCCAGCCAGCTATCTGCTTGTTTAGACACTGATGTTCTGTCCTTCAGAACTTATCTACTGCCCTATTCTTTTCCTTGTGTGTCTTTCCCACAAATAGCCCATTGAACATAGTTCCTTAGCCTTTTCACACTCAGAAGCAGCAGAAAATGGAGACACTCTTCCTCTAGTCGGACCCTCTCAGACAGCTGCCCCTTGGCTATCTTCCAGCTAAGTGTTGTAAACTCCAGGGACGGAAACATATCTCTGAAGAATGGGACAGAGACGCCTAAAGCCTCATTATCATGTGTGAGGTCTTTGGACACAGACTCAAGGGAGAATGTGTAGAACAGGGTTTTTCTAGAATGTCTACTAAAGGAGAAAGGGAAGTGGTGAGGGAAAGCAGTGTGACTGTCTTCTTGTGCACGAAGGACATGGAGGGACTCCAGTTCCCCAAATCATTACATTTTATGGTAAATGTAACAGTCTCTAAATTTACACAGCAGCAAACGTTGTTCTTACCCAAAACCAGGATATTTCCAGTCCCGTGTCGATGTGTCATGTCAAGACAAGCATCTGACATGCTGCTTCATGGGATCAGATTGGAAATTTATGCACATCCTACAAAGAAACACCATCCTTCACCAAATGGTGAGTTCATTTAAGAGAGTCACCATTTCCTAAGAGGAACATGTATGCATATGTGTACATCGTGTGGTGTGTGTGTTTGTGTGTATATGGGTATACAAGTTTACAACACTTAATTTTACATATAACGATTGTGAATTGTGTGGTTTATGTTTACATGTGTGTACGCATGTACATATGTATGTATATAGGTATTGTACATGCATATTGACTCAAACTTTTAAAAATCTCATTAATACAATATAGGAATAAGATTTAGAGGTCAAACAAGTCATATAAACTGAATTGCATAGAGTTGAAAAAATTATGCTCCATACATTTTGTGGCTGGCCTCAGATTTCCTCATTCAGTGGAGTTGGTAATCATCCAGAATTCTGGTAAGTGTTTCAAAGTACTTCCTAAGACAGGGACAGTATGGTCCCTAGGATGGCCGATCCCTCATCTTACCCGAGACTGTGGGCACGAAGCACATCTCATACGCACGTGCTAGCCACCACATATATACACGCACAGGCAGGGTGAAATGAGACAAGAAAAGTGTGTACTTTTTAATTTTTCCAGATGATCTGATGGCTGTCAAGTCTGAAGAGATGCGCCATAGGCTACCCTTCCCAACTTAGACTACAGAACAAATTTTTAAATGAGCAATTTTTTTCTAGTTGAATATTTTAAGTTCCTCGGGCAATGGAATGCTTCCATATGGAGAATAGCCATGGCTGGCATAAAGCTAGAGGTTTTCAATCCAGGGTTTAACCAAGAGGTGATAGAAAAGAGGCTTTTCTACTTCTAAGGACAAACCACTTATTTCCGGCCCAAAAAGATCCATGACAAACACTTCCACTTGTAACGCACAGCTAATCCTGCTGTGGTTGACATTTTCTAGAAATTCAGAATAGTTTAGTAATCCTAAAGGTAAAATATCAGGTGAAAGCACTTCATACTGCAGGTGTGTATGTTTGAGTGACAGTCGGCGTGTGTGTAAGAGTGTGTGTTTGAACGTGCACGAGTGCAATTAAGAAGGCTGATTTGGGCTCAAATCAGGCTTGGCATATTCTTTGGTCACTTTAGGACCCTTGGAAGGATTAAACAGGATAGGTTAGATGCAAGAGTGAGGGTTTTACATAAACAGAATTAACAGTACTTTTTCTAAGACTGTGAGCAAGATAATAAACCTCAGAAAGCAGGAGAGAGAGAGAGGACCAGGCATCTAAGAAAACATCATCCCCTAACCATTGATAACCCAGCAGAATTAATGAGAGGAACTGCAGAGATCAAAGCTCAGGGAGGCAGGGGTGGAGGTGAGGGAAGGCAGGGGAGGGTGTGTGATGAGAGCCAGCCCGCCAGCACATCTGGCGGCAGAGAGATGGATGCCATGAGTTATTTTTGTCTGGCTGACCATCCTGCCACAGAGGCGGGCAAAAGCATCCCGGTTTCTCTTTTCCAGGATTCCAAAGCACCTTTGTCTCCCTGCGTTCTCCCTCCTCCTGAGCTCTGTTTCTCTCTCGGTGGCCATTAACCACACTGACAGTTTGACAGGCTGAAATAAGGAAATAAAACACTTAAACATTGTTTCCTGATGTATGCATTCATCTCTGCTGCCACACACGGATATTGAGGAGATACTTCACTTCCCCTGTCAGTTCGCTAAATGACACCCCGGCTCGGCTCACAGGCAGCGTTGGGCCCAGGTCTGAATCTCAGCAGGCCTATGTGCCTTCCAAGAGACTGTGAAAGGGCTTCCTTCCCCTGCTCCCAAGTCCTTCTCTATCTTGAATTATTCTAAATGGTGAATTGAATTATGATACAAAAACTGGTTGCGTTCCAATGCTGGTTGTGCTTTAAACAGCACCATCAATTCTATCTCTCCACGTTTCTAACTTTTGAACCACTGAATAGCAAGCACTCTCTAAACATTATACCCCATAGCCCATGGAAAGGTGTGACTTTGGATTTGCTTTTAAAAAGATTTGCTTTTTATTTCTGAAGTGGATGTGTGTGTGTGTGTGTGTGTGTGTGTGCATGTGTGTGCATGTGTGTTTGTGTGTGTGTGCATGATGCACGTGCCCACGGACATATATGTGCAGGAGCACAGAGAGGCCAGGAGAGGGCATCAAACTCCCCGAAGCTGTAGTTACAGGTGCTGTGAACTGGATGGTGTAGGTGCTGGGATACCAATTTGCGTCTTCCGCCAGAGCAGCAAGCACTGGTAACCAATCCATATCCACCCTCATATCCAGACCTCATTGTAACTTAAAAATGAGGCACTAAATAACTAAACACTGGCCCTCTGGACAAGTCTGTAACAGGACAGAGAGTCCAGGCCACTCCAAACTATGTCAGGCCACGAATGACAGGCTTGTCACTGTGCCGCAAGCACAGCCAGAGTCTATACACCAGAGTCAATAACACCTAACCGTTTACTTCTTCCGAGTTCTGAATTAGATTGTGAGAGATGAGCAGGTGAGGGCAGAGACAGAGGGCAATGAAAGTCTTTCCTGGTTCTCCATCTCCATTCACATGAGAAGGAGAAAGCTCAAGGTGAGAGACGGAGGGATATAAACCCCAGACTGGCTAAGCAGCTGGGCGCACCCCAACTCCAGCTGTGTGCCTTCACCGTCTTTACTGCGGACCTCTTGCAATGCAACAAGGTCAATTTTCTATGAAAGATGTGAAGGCGAACCCATGGGGACTCTGATGCCTCCTGAGCTCACAGCTGAGAAAAGATTTCATGCTGAGTGCAAAGCAACAGTTTCCTAGTGAAGGGTCTTACAGTTTGGCTCTAGAATGTTCCTCCTTGGACTCACTAGATGAGGCTTATTATTTCCCAGCTGGTAGTGTCACTTTGGGAAACTGGAAGTTTTGGAGATGGAGTCTGGGATTGCAGGCAGAGGCTACTAGGAGTAGGACTCTGCCGGCTCTTATGTCTGGGTTCTGTCCTTACTCCTCGCTTCCAGTCCACTGGGATATGGTCATGCTCCAGATGCTGTGAATTGAATTGCTCCATCATGCCTTTCCCACCATTCTGGACTGAAACCCTCTGAAACTGTGAGTCTTAACAACCCTTCCTTCCTCAAGCTGTTGGTGCCAGGCATTTTTACTCTAGCAAGGCTAAGTCACTAGTATTAAAAAACAGAACATGGACTCTAGTAGATTCTCACCATGCTCCCTCCTGAACTGGGAAAGCACACTTAGCTTTGTTGACACAACCTAGAGTCACCTGAGAAGAGGCTCTTAAGGAAGGACTGTCCACCTTGGGTTGCCCTCTGGGTAGGTCTTCACGGGGGGTTATGCTAACAAAAGTAGCTGATGTAGAAAGACATAGCCCATAAGTTGGCATAAGCGTGGAGAAACAGCTGAGCCCAAGCAAGCGAGCACATATGCATTGGTTTCTCTCATATGCTTTGGTGGTCTATGTTTCTGCCCCATTCTCTTTCCCACAGGGATGGACTGTGTAATCTAGGATCGAAAGCTGACACAGGCCTTTGAATCTGATACACCTTAAAGATGGTTCTGCTAGGGCATTTTGTCATAGTGACAGACATGAAACTACACCAGTCACGATCATGCTTCCAAGACTGTCCCCATGCGTGTCATAGAGTGGGTGCCTAGCAAATCCATGCTGGACAGATGGGCAAATAACCTTGTGATAGCAATGACCGACTCACTCTCCAAAGGATGCTCTCTAGACTCCCTCAGCCATGTAACCATGTATACTCTTGATGACATTAGCAAAATAGATGAGAGAACCATGCAAAAATAACAGACATCTCATCTATACAAAACAGTCATGGGTAAATGACAGCCCAATTAGCGGTGAGCGTGTGTTTCCACTCATGAGGGGCCTGGGGTTTTGTTCCTGACACTCAGTGGTGTTTCTCAGATTAACTGCAAGCATGGTACACAGCAAGACTCTCTGCTGTTTCTTTCCCCTCTTTGCCTAAATTGTTCCCCCAAATAATACTTTCTTATTTCTTATTTTCTTATTTCAAAGGCCACCACTACAAAATGACAAGTGTGTGGCTACAGGCTCACAACTGTAACCGTAGAACTTGGGAGGGTGAAGGAGGAGGATCCCCATTAGCTAGAGACCAACCCGGGCTGCACAGTAAGTTCCAAGCCAGTCTGGATAAGCAAGTAAGACTCCGTCATAATTTCTTAAGTAGATAATGGATCAGAATGAGAATAAGTATTATATTAAATAATTCCATCCGAGGACTAGTTTACACACTGTAAGTTAGATACCCTTTACAATAAACCCACAGCTAATTTGTTTTATCAAATGTTAGTTACAGTTATTATTTTTTGTTGGCATTTATTTACAGATGCTAGTCACAGAAATAAACACTAGTAAAGTTTCACATTGCCTGTGACGGCAGGTAGGGTCTGAGAATTTCTTCTACAGAAGTAGAAACTGAGGCATGGCATGCTTATCCTGGAAGGGGAAGTACCCACACTCACTGAGGGTTAAAACCTGGGAAGGGGTCCATTCCAGATTAGCAAAGAATGTTTTGCCAATGCTCATGGTCAAGCCTCTCAAAGCCTCCAGGAGGGCTTCTCCTTGGCAGTGAGCCTTAAATTGTGCCAAAATAATATGCGGAATGCAACCTCGATGACTGATTTTCAATTATACCAATGATATTATAGCTTTTTTCGCCAAGATTGCAGAAAGCCGTTTCCAGGAAAGTCTATAATGCACTATGAGCACATCCCCTCTCGTCTCCCCTCGCCCCTCCCACAGGACCCTTTGTCCTCCGGAAGTTCTGCTCTTACCTCCATGCCATCAGTACACACAGCTAGTATACTTACCTCCGTGCCATCAGTACACACAGCTAGTATACTTACCTCCGTGCCACCAGTACACACAGCTAGCATACAATGCCACTATCTAGAACCACAAGTGAGAGAAGACACGTGGTATTGTCTTTCTAGATGGCCTTAATTCGCCGGGTGATGGCCAGTGACGCCCACTTTCACGCACATTCCCCAACTTCATTTTTTATGGTTAAAGGTAGAAACCACTGTGTGTGCAGGCTGCATTTTCGCCGTTCCTCTGCTGCTGGACACACGGGTTAGCTCCACAGTTCAGCTATTGTGAAGAGTTCTGTGGTAAGCACTGATCACACAGCATCTCCATTCCAGGAAAGGGGCACTGAATATGCCATCTGGCTCGAAATACCATTCTGGTTACAGCGTGACAGAGCTGTAAAGGAGTCTGGGATGGAGAATGCCCCTGAGATGTGGTCCTGCAGCTGTGGGACACCCCGGAGAGGGATTCTTACTATTTGTCTAACATTAGCCTGGCTTTGGTCATATCCGCTTTCTCTCACATAACTTGGCACGGAAGAGGGCTCTTCAGGCTTCACCTGAGTCACACGCAGAGGGTGTAATATGAAGGACGCCATCCCCAAACCCTTTCCCTCCTCCATTTAAAATGAGTCAGAGGAAACTCTGCATTTCCATCTCTCCCTCTGCTCTAAATGTGTTCAACATATATTTTATGAAGGGATAGAAAGGAGTAAATGCTTCTTGTCTTCAGACCTGGAGACTGGAACAGCACCATGCATACCCTGCCCAGGAGCAGAAGACATTAGAACGGCCCAGAAACCAACGCTCTGCCCCTGGCCACGTGCGCATCTTCCCTCAGTTCTGGGCTCACGAGCAGAATCCCCACCCACGATGCTAGAATTTCATTGAACAATATAGAAAAGGAAGGTGGTGAGATAAAAACGAAATGGATTAGTGGAGATGTATCAAAATGAGAAGGGAGAGGAAGAAAGGGAGGACGGGAGAAGAGGGAGAGAGGAAGAAAAAGAGGGAAGGAAGGGGAAGGAGGAGGGAGGTGAGAAAGTAGAAACAAAAGGAAGAAGCTGGAATTCTCTCTTCATATCCATACCCTTTGGTAAAGTGAGAGGTTTGCTTTAAGGCAAAATCGCCTCTTTCAGCACTCACTGATATTTGATTTCTGTGTAACTTCCTCTTCAAATAGGTTAATTACAGAGGCAATTAGGCGAGCTTCGCACAGGATGTCACTATTTCCTCACATAAATAGCACCAGAACACATGTTCCAGGCATAGAAAAATATCTGCAAAGACCAAATTTCAGAATGCGTTGAAATGGAATTCTGTCCTAGCCGGTGCCGCCGGACCCAGTGCATGCAGGGTTGAATCTCTTTGCTGCTACCCTCCTTGTTGGCTCAACAACCCTCGTGTCTTATTGTCCACACAGAAGTCTCTCCTGTGAATGAGGGGACTTTTGCTCGAATCACCAGAACTCACAATGCAAGAAAAATTGTGGACCTGAGAGATGGAGCCGAGGTGAGCGAAGTCGATACGGTCTTATTAACAAGGCAAACAGCCAGCTCGACCTGCAAACTCTATTATTAGTTTACACAAATGCTCTCGTCCCACAGCCTCCTGGGTGCCTGCTCTCAGGCCTCTGTTTTACATATTCAGTCTGGGAGTGAGTGGCTGCTTATAGCTCTGACCACAAGTGGTTCATAGCAGCAAGAGGCTGTTAAGATGAGCTTTCTAAAGTTTGGATGTAGGGAGCCCTGGGAAGACCGGCCCAATCTTGGTGATAAACACAGCATGACCATGGCTTCCAGGTTAGCCGGAAACCCCTGACTGCTAATGACTGCTTGCTTGCTTCTCAAACCAAAACGAAAGATGCCTCTTTAAGAGAAGAGAGTTAGGAGTCGGACACTGAATACATACTCACAAAAGTTAGCCTCTCCTTCCTCACAGTGGCGAAAAGGATGACAAGAGCAGAGAGAACCAATGCCACTAGAAATGTGTGGTTCATTAACAAAGTTGTTTCCGACAGCCACAGTGAAAGCAAAGTCCAAGGTCCTGTCCACGGGCTCAGCAGTGCGCACTTTTCTCCTGTTTGGTCATAGATGGTCCTACTGCTGCTGACTGGATGTCTCCAAAAGCATTTGCCACTGGTCCTACGCAGCCTGTATTGCTGTGATGAAAAGAACCCAAATCCTGTGGCCGGTTGCCTTCCTCTCTAGCATGAATTACTCAGCTGTTCCCAAGCTAAGCTAGGAATGGCTCGGTCTTCATGTTGGGGTTTGAATATGGCTTTGTCTTTACTAGTGGCTGAGCCATAACAAATTACTCAGCGTTCCTCTGTCTCTGTGCTTTCTGTTCAAAGTAAACTCCAGACAAACTAACGCTTCCTGCTTCATGGAGCGCTTAGCAGATTGAAAACTGTATCCATTACAAAACCAGGCAATAAGGTTATGCACAAGGAAAATGTCAGTCAGTGACAACTGCCACAAGCGTCCTACTATGAGTAACAATGACCTATGCATGTGCACACACAGGCACAGGTACGTATACATATTTTTAAGTTTTTTTTTTATTAGAAAACAGAATTTAAAGTGATGATTAAAATTCTACAGGAGCCGGGCGGTGGTGGCGCACGCCTTTAATCCCAGCACTCAGGAGGCAGAGGCAGGCGGATCTCTGTGAGTTCGAGGCCAGCCTGGTCTACAAGAGCTAGTGCCAGGACAGGCTCCAAAGCTACAGAGAAACCCTGTCTCGAAAAAATAAAAATAAAATAAAATAAAATAAAATTCTACAGGATAAGTAAATTGAGACCTGGAAGCCCTCTATCCGCCTAGAATCTTCCCACAGTTTGACAGACATAACAGTCTCTCTGAGATCTTAGCCCAGGCCTACCTGAGTGTGGAGCAGCCAAGGCTGGGATGAACTCTGTCTTACTCAAGGTGTACCCAGTCAGCGCTGAAGATCAACAGACCGACAATGAATGCTGAAAATCCCCTTCCAGAAGCTGAACGATGCCACAGGGAACTTCTCAAAGAACTTTTTTTCTTGTCACAGGGAAGTGGTTAGACCTATTCTATTCAAACTTTCAGGCCTATTTCCTCTAGAGAGTTTGGTACTGGGTGGGTAAATCAACGAAGTCATTAGGCAAATTAGTCGCTTTGACTATACTGCCTGCAAACACGGGCTTCGTGCATGTGCATTCCCTGCCAAGGATGCACAAGACGTGGCTATCAGAGTCTAGTGGAGAAGCAAGAAAGGAGCTTGTCCCCACGGTACCTTGAAGGGAACAGCCAGATAAATGATGCCCGTGATTGCAGGTCACACACACCACGGATGCAACCTTCTCATCTTTTCATGTGGGGATTCCCTGCTGAGATTTCGGCTAGGACCCTCTAGGTTTTCGAATTACTGATTTTGTATTTCTAGCCACTACAACAACCAATTTGAACAGACTTCGTGGGTAACCAGATCAATAGTGTAGACATTAATTCTTAAGGGGTTATGGGGGAAGGGAAGTGACTAGAACACTTAGCCAAAAGGCAGACTAGAAAAATCACTACCAGAACAGACACGAGGAACACAACAGGATCTTTCACAGCCCAGCGCTTTTTGTACAGGCGGGGGCCGAGGGCAATTCAAATCAACTCTGATAAAGACCTGGCACCAGTGAAGAAGAAGACACTATGGACATGCTGAGCAGTCCCGTGCATCTGAAATAACCAAGCAGGCATGGAGGCAGAGCTCAGCGGTAGAGTTTGTGTGAGCCATGGCCTAGCTTGTGTGAGCCCCTCCGTACAAGTTTGGCACTAGAAACACGAATGAGATTAAATAACCAACTCTAAAATGATGATAGCTCTCTCGAGTTCTTCAGGATCTCGGGAAGATCACAGTAGGTTGAGATACCATGACCAATCAAAGATAGGTATTAGCACGGTGACATCATCCAAGCAGTAAAATGCTGTGAGTCCCCAGTAAAATGAGGTCACCTGAGAGTCCCCATTCCTCAGCCGCAGTCATAAGAGTTACATATTATGATGTCTATTGTGTCCTTAATAAAAACGTACCAGAGTAGACTGATAGTAAACTCTGTTCACAGTTACCAAACTGCTACTTCTTTTGTCCATATTTAATGTTATTTAAAGGGTGCAAACAAATGGTATCTCGTGCAACCTTATAATTGGACCCCAGTTTTTCTCCCATTTGCATTCCCCTCACCCCCATTTTCTTTTTCATTTGTCTGTTGATGCTACTGGGCACAGATAATAAGAAGCTCAACTCAACTTCCATCACATAGGCTTCGGGTTTCCCTTATGCCCTCTCCTCTTCTGGTATCACCTATGGAGTGTAGCCAGGAGCCATGCCATAGCTGGGCCTCTGTGCCCGGGTCTTCTGCTATTTGAATGACTCTGTGTATATGAGGCTTACCTTCGTGACAATTTACAATATTGAGTGGAATAGTCAACACTTCTAAGTCAACTTGCTGCAAGGGACAGAATATATGGCCAAGGACAGAATTTATAGCAATAACATTTATGTATCGTGTTACTCTTAGGACAATCCAATTTATAAAGTGCCTATTGTGTATACACAAGGCACAACTGTAAATCACTATGTTAAACAGTGTCAACTGCCAAAACACAAGTTTCCACCGAAATTCTGCACACTGAGATTAATGAGGATTTTGAAGAAAGCATGCTTTGAAAAGAAAAGACAAAAGACACCATCTCTGATTCAGGCTGGGCAAGCAGCATCCCCATATATAGGAGCAGTGTCTGTGGTATGATTTACACACCTATGGCAAATCTCTGGTAAATATTAACCTTCCCAGAGGGTGGAGGTAGCCACGGAGTAAGTGGGGAATGTGGCAGAAACCCAGGTCTGACACCAACGTTAGCTTTCTAATTTTTCCTCCCCGGTGGAGAACAGATTTAAAATGAGCAAAGAAGGAAAGCCTTTTTTTTTTTTTTGTCATATATTGGTCCATGTTCATCTCCAGGCCCTTGAAAACCTGGGGAAGATGGCAGGGATGCCACCTCATAGAGTTCCTTTAATATACGGTGACTCACAAAGACCCAAATCCCAATTAGAGTCTTGAAACAAGGATAGGGAAATGGCTCCATGGGTAAAGAGCAAGCTGAACAAGCAAGAGGACTCGAGTTCTAACCCCTAGAACTCACCTAAAGCCAGACGCGGTAGTGTCCACCAACAATCCCAGAAAGACTGGAGAGTCCCCACAAACTCATGGCCAGCTAGTCTGACACCCAAAGCAGGAAGCAGGAAAGACATCTTGCCTCAAGTAAGATGGAAGGTTGTCCCCTGACCTCAACAACATGTACACACCTGCACACACTCACACAAATGCATGTGCACGAGCACACACACACACACACACACAGAAGTGAAACTCAAACATATGCCCACACTTTCCCTGTTTGCCTTCCAGCCCACAACTTACTCAGAATGCAAATCTTATAAAACCTAAGCTTTCAGTTTCTGGATTAAAATAATGCCATTTCCCTAAATATTCCTTGACATTACTAACAGGGGATGGGTTGTGAGAGCGCCCGTGCAGCTGAACTGGACATCACTAAGGACAAAGACTGTCTGAATATCTCTAAGAGACCTGGGCCTCTCCTTTTGCTATTTCGACAGGCTTAAGGGCGCGGTGGTTTCTGCTCCTTCCACCCATGGCCTTCACGTAGCCCTTGAATTGATTGAGAAAAAATGATGAAAAGTCTTACCTTTTTTTTTTAATATAGATTAGAATAACTTTTTATCTTTTACAAAAGCTTGCTTCTCCACCTGCTGTGGATCACTGGCATTTCCATAGAGACAAAGCAGCCCACTATCTTGGTTAAAGTGAAAATTAAAATTGAAAAACAGGTAAAGGAATGTTTAAAAAAATCCTGTGCTTAGTTGTGAGTGGATGAACTACACACTGCTTCCCAGGTCCAGAGAACCAGCTCTGTGAAGAAAGAAGTTGGGGTCTGGAGAGTAAAACTTGGCACAGAGTGACTGAGACCCACAGATTTCCTGACTGAACCCAGAACCTGGGGTATGTCATGGTATTTCAGGGCATTGGCAGGTTTGGGTAGTATTAATAAACAATTCGAGGACTTGACTCACAACCAAGGCTCTCACACATAAGAAGTTCACTTTAGTCATAAATGGAAGATTCTGGAAGGCTCTGGCTACACAACTCCATTCCTAAGAAAGGGAGCTCAGCTCAGCGGATTTCCGTCTGGGAGCAGAAAGAGAGGCTCTCCTCTTCAAACATGTTAATTCTTCAGTAAAACAACTGGAAATTACAAGTCAAGTCCTTTCTCACCCAACTCAGGGTCCAACACGAATCTACTTCCTATCGCTGGGACCTGCCACCTTAGTCCTCACCTTGCTAAAAAGGTTTTTTTCCCTTACCAATATTAATGAAAAGCAAACAATCACCATGTAGACTTTCAAAATCTCCTCACAGACCCCAACAACATAGCTATACATCATCTGTTTCCCCTAAAAAACTCAGTGAAAAGGAATTAAGGAACTACCTGACCCCACCAACACGACCCAGAATAGTCCTGTGTGCAGATCTGGCTAGTACTTTTCCACAGAACAACGGTGCAGGGTACAGAGACACAGGTGTCTGCAGCAGTGGCACTGTTGAGCCCGCGGTGGACAACACTACTTTTCGAGGTTGTTTTTTGGGAGGCGGGGTGTAATATTGATGTCCCACATGTGGCTCTGCCCACTGACCAGTTGTGAGAGTCTATGTTAATCATGAATGTGGCCTGAGAGCTGTACTAATCTACAGTACAGAGAGATGAATTCAGAGAACAGTTGATACTATGTCCAGTTAGCAATAGAATAATAATATGAGCCCCTCGACCTAGATTCTTTGTGGAGAGGAACTTTGATACAGAAAAAGTAGTCAATTATTCCCATAACAATCGTGTCTCTTTGACATTCATGGCATAAGGACCATGGTGGAAGAGGAGGCAGAAAGATTGTAAGAGCCATAAGTAAGGAATAACCAGAGTAAAACAGGTCTGTTAAACATAATAGGGCCAGAATACTCAAGAACTCACAAGAGCCGAGACTGCCTGCATGAGATTAAGACAGTGAAGAGTTTAGGATTGAGTGGGGAAGGGTTCATGGGCCCCACCTAACTGAAGAGCTATGGACAGCCGATGGCTTCTGGGGGAAGGAGGGCCGGTTTTCTTTAGGAGTACATCACTAGTAGGTTGACCATGTGGCAGTGGATGGCCCCATACCACAAGAATACTGACAGCACAAACTGGACCTGGTGGGATACTGAACATTTTCAAATACAAGACATGAAGTTGGGAGCAGGGAGGTGAGGGCCGATGTGAGAGGACTCGAGGAGGAGTTGTAGTCAAAATGAGCAAGATGTAGTACACAAAATTCTCAAAGAATTAACAGGGTATCTTGCAAAAGACTACGTAAAGTTTCGTATGTTACTGATACGAAGTTCTTATCAAAACTATTTATTTTAATTGTGTGTATGTGGGGGGTATGTGCATGTAAGTGCCGGTGTTTAAGGAGGCAGGGGGTGTCAGATCCCCTTAGCTGTAGTTACAGGTTTTGGGAGGCACATGATGTGGATTCTGGGAACTAAGCTCAGGTCTGCTGCAAAGTGCTGGGAGCTCATAAGGGCTGGGAAATCTTTCCAGTCTCCAAGTTCTTATTTTCAATAAAACGTCATGGGCTCTGTTCTATACAGAACAGAAGCAAAGAAACACGCAGGCGGCCCACTCATTTCCACCTTAGAGAACAAGAAAATGTCATGTTTTTCAGTCTCAGTTTGGATATTGTCATGTCAGCCACTGTTACAGGGGACACTCATTCTGTCTCTTGCTCAGGAGACAGCTAGTAGCCAGCCACTGTTCTCCATTCTGGTGGAACATGGTTGGCTGTCTTCTGTTTCACACATGCTGAATTAGTGCTTCTTTAAGACTTGCTGACCCAAGAATCTAGGGGTGCAGGAAATCCACAGCACTCTATCGCAACTGTCCATAAAGTCTTAGGCACATTCCTCTCATAGAATCCAGGGCAATTTGTTCCAAAGAGACCCGCACCCCACACTGAAAACAAAATCCACAGATGTTCAAGCCCCTTGTCCCTTGGGGAAAAATGGCATCTGATTTGCCTATGATCTTCACACATCGCCCAAAACTTTACATCATCTCAGGTGACTCATAGCATCTAGAATGCTGCCTGTATCCTTAACACATGTAGATTCAGGCTGGGTTTGGGCTTGTGATAATTCCAAGCTTTTGGGTTTCTTAGTTTTGTTTTGTTTTGTTTCTTGAAAGGTTTTGAAAGAAAAAAGTTTCTTCTCCTCCTCCTTCCCCACACAAATACACCAGACAGTGGGCTGACTATATGTATGTACAGTGGTTTTTATTGACTAGAGTGTGTATGCACATGTTTCTCTGTGTTCACATGTGTGTGCAGACCAGAGCCTAGCATCTGGCTGTCTTTCTCAATCAATGATCCTCTCTTATCTATCTATCATCTACCTGCCATCCATCTATCTATCTATCTATCTATCTATCTATCTATCTATCTATCTATCTATCTATCTATCTCCTCTATTATAACACCTGTTCCGGTACTGAACCTAGAGATTAGATATTTATCTAGACTGTTTTTTAAATGACTTGGAGGAATTCTCCCATCTGTGCCTTCCGAGTGCTGAGGCTGTAGGCACATGCCACATTCAGCTTGTACATGGTCACTGGGAAGGCAGACTGGTCCGCATTTCTTGCTTGGCAAGCACTTTACCAATTGAACTATCTTCCCAGCCACGTGGGAAGTAAACTTTCATGTTTACTATTTAGTATCTGTGTCAACAGACAAGGCGAAGCTGCTGCTGCTGCTGCTGCAGGGTGCCCAGGGAGATGTCTATCTGCATGGTGTCTGGTGAAGAGACTTTATGATTTGATGGATGATACCACTGAGGAACCAGGACAGCCACCTGGTGTGGGATCCTTTTCTATATGTGTTGCTTTTATTGGTTAATGAATAAAGAAGCTGCTTTTGGCCAATGGCTTAAGAGAATATAGTCAGGTTGGAAAATATATATATATTTTATATTTTTATATAATATATTTATATTTTTATATAAAATATATATATATATATATATATATATATATATATAGAGAGAGAGAGAGAGAGAGAGAGAGAGAGAGAGAGTAGGCAGAGTCAGGGAGATGCCATATAGCTCTGCTAACGACAGACACTGGGGACAGAACTTTATCCAATAAGCCACAGCCACGTGGTGATACACAGATTAATGGAGATGAGTCCGTTTAGGATAAAAAAGTTAGCCAGAAATACACTTAAGCTATTGACCAAACAGTATTGCAGTTGATACAGATTTCTATGTGATTATGTCAGGAGTCTGTGCAGCCAGAAAATGAACAAGTGGTCTCCGTCAACAGCCACCATCTTGTTAGCAAAGATGACAGCAATTGATCACACGTGCTAGGCATGGTGGCTAAGAGATAGATAGGAACAGAGTCGGTTATAATAGTTGATTCCAAAATTTAGCTTTGCACCTTGTATTTTGCTAATGTTAACAAGCAGCATGTGTGTAAGTGTGCCCACACTCAATCTCCCAAATGTGTGCATAGCTGACTCCTGTTTAATGATATCCAGCAATCTCTCACCAGTCCCATCCGCCCACCCCACCCCAGCCCAGGTTGCCGAAACCACACACTATCTACCGCTTCTATTATCACCGCAGAGGAACTGTGTCAGTTTTCCAGTTTTTCTATTAAAGCGCACACAATGCAGGAATATTTATCAGCCGACAAAAAAAGAGTGGCAAGGAGTTTGGGAGAGGGACAGACATTATGTCAAAGAAAGATTCCAATATAGCACCAATTAAACACACACTTTCACTGAAAAAATCAAAATATAAGCAGATAATGTTCCCTGAAATAATCAATAAGAAACATGACCTATGTTTCGTGAGGAGTGGCGCAGGGTGAGAATTTATTCCGACACACACACACACGTTTTTGCTAAGTCAGTATCTATAGGAATCGTACCCATGCTCTTCGATTTCAATTCTGACTGGGCTTGGCTGACACAGTCATGAGCTACCTAAATGTAACTGCTGAGGTTTAGAACGCTTGCCCCTTCATTTGAACTGGATCTATAGATGCCAAGAGAAAGTATTTTAGATTAAGTGAACAGATTCATAAACACCCTTGGAATATCTATCATTAAGGCTGATTTATTTTGTGTGGGCAGCAGTAACTCAAAGAAATGCCACAATATTCCAGAAATATTGCATGCTGCTGTCTCCCCCATGCAACGCAATGGCACCACACGAGAGTGACGCCATCCATATTCTCCTGGAGCTCTGAGTAGTCACAACAGTCAACAGACCCGAACCACTCTGAGTTTACGTGGACATCAGCACAGGCTCGACTCAGATTTATAACGCTGACAAACGGCCTTTCATTTGCGAATTTATAGTATAGCCATAATTTCTTGAGGGAGCTGAGAGGTTCATTCAAAAAATTGCCACAACATTTATCTAGGCAAAGATGATGGATATGGCCTACAAAATTAAATGCTTTTAAAAATTAAAATCATCACGCCAAGGAAAAAGGCATGTTCCTTCCTGCATTGCTCACACATTTAAGTAATAACTGCTCTCATCGCTTGCAAGGCCTAACGCAGAAAATGTGTTCATGCTTATTAACTATATCCACGCAGACTGTTTCTGAAGTTGTATTGTGAGCTACTACACATTTCCAATGTAAATTATTCATTTTATCTTCTGATTCTCTTCTCCTATTTTAAACTATATAATGTGTATGTGTATGCATCTATATATATATATATATATATATATATTTTTTTTTTTTTGGTTTTTTCGAGACAGGGTTTCTCTGTGGTTTTGGAGCCTGTCCTGGAACTAGCTCTTGTAGACCAGGCTGGTCTCGAACTCACAGAGATCCGCCTGCCTCTGCCTCCCAAGTGCTGGGATTAAAGGCGTGCGCCACCACCGCCCGGCTGCATGTATATATATTTTTTTCTTAGCTACTTTTATTGGATTTAGTTATTCACCCTATTGTATACTGTAAGGTTGACAGTAACATACACTGCCACAAACTATTATAATTTTACTACCATCAGGCATATACTTTCATTGAAAAAAATAAAATATAAACAGATATTGTTCCCTGAGATAATCAGAAGCAGGATCATCAATGCATGAAGAAGGACTGTGTTGGGTGACATCTCTATCCTGCCTTCCTTTACACATAGGTGTAAGCACTCTTCAACTACCATGGTGTGTGTGTATGTGTGTGTGTGTATTATGACTCTTTATACAAATGTAGGTTTTCAAAAATAACTCTACTGTTAAAAAAGTTAGTAAAAAAGTTGATCCTGAGTTTATTCATTTAATGCAATTAAGTAAATGTCAATCTAGCAACGATTCACCTTTCTTTAACTTTGACAACATCAGTTCAAAAACCCATTCTCCCAACTGCTGGCAAAGTACTGGAGCAAAGTATTTCACATGTGCAGATAAGGTTTTTGTTCTGCTTAACCCCTGCATGCTAGCCACAGTCATTAAGTCAGTGTGGTACGTACCCTTATCGGCTTGCTAACTCCTTGTGGGCAGGAACATCCTCCTAGTCATCATCTTTGGGTCAACAGCAGCCAGCGCAGCACCTGGAACATATGAACAGCTCATGAATGTCCTTGAATGTGCTGACTCATGCTGACTGGACTCTACTGGAAGATACCTACCAATGAAATAACCATTCCTCTGATGTAGTATTGTCATCTGTCAGTCTGTTTGTGTTGATTTCATTGGTTAATAAAGAAACTGCCTTGGCCCATTTGATAGGCCAGCCCTTAGGTGGGTGGAGTAAACAGAACAGAATGCTGGGAGGAAGTGAGGCAATCGCCATGCCTCTCCTCTCTGAGCCAGATGTGATGAAGCTCCGACCCAAGTTGGACACATGCTAGAATCTTCCTGGTAAGCCACCACCTCGTGTAGTAATGCTACACAGATTACTAGATATGGGTTAAAGCAAGATATGAGAGTTAGCCAGTAAGAGGCTAGAGCTAAGGGGCCAGGCAGTGTTTAAAAGAATACAATTTGTGTGTTTAAGCTAGCAGGCAGCTGGGAGCCGGGTGGCAGAAACGCTTCCCACAGCTCCTTCTATATTCCTCCCCTGTAATCTTCCTTATTAAAACAGCACACATCACCACTGGACGACAACTATACTGTAAACACTCAATTCCTATAATGACTTCTAAATCTTCATTCTGCTTGTAGTATAGTCTTTGGTGTTTAATATTAGTAATTCTTTAATAAGTTCAGGCATGTACACAGTGTTTGGGTCACATTACCTCTAACATACACATCTTCAACTCCTCCCACAATCTCCTCAATGTCCCCCACCAAATGTCAACCCCTCTTATGCTATTCTATATTGGGTTCAAAATTAGTACTACCCAAATATGCATGAATGTGGAACCATCTATTGGGCATGGTTATGATGGCTATTCTTGGTTGTCAACTAGACTACATCTGGAATTAACTAAAACCCAAACGACTGAGTACATCTGCAAGGGATTTTTCTTCCTTGGGTCATTTAAGGTAGGAAAGCCCACACTAAATCTAGGTCATTTGAGGTGGAAAGACTCAGCTTTAATCTGGGCCACACCTTCTGCAGACAACCTACATAAAGGACATGGAAGAAGGGAGCACCTGCTCTTTGTCTGCTTGTCCTCACTTTTGCTGGCAAGTCTGCTCCTTCACCAGCATTAGAGGCCACCACTCCTTTTGGTTCGGGTATACACTGAAGAGCAGCTGAGACATCCAGCCTGGTGGGCTGAACAACTACTGGACTCTTGGACTTTCCATAAGAAAACAGCCATTGTTGGAATAGTTGAACCAGAAGCTGTAAGTCAGTCTAATAAATCCCATAGCTGATAGATAGATAGATAGAAGATAGATAGATGATAGATAGATAGATAGATAGATAGATGATAGATAGATGATAGACAGACAGACAGACAGACAGACAGACAGACAGACAGATAGATAGATAGATAGACAGATTTATTCATTCTAGCAATTCTGATTATCTACAGAACCCTGACTAATACAATGATTGACATTCCATGGGACATACTCCTGAACCTCTCTTCTCCAATGGTTATCAAATGTCGATGACTCCTAAGTTAGGGGTGTGGCTCCATGAACCCCTCCTTCAACCAGGAAGAATGTTGACTGGCTGGATCTTCTGCGGATCTGACACAGGGAACCACAGCTTCTGTGAGTTCCTGATTGCAGCAGCCCTGTTGTGTCCAGAAAACACCATCTTACCTGCCCTCCGGCTCCACAATCTTACCACACTACCTTTCCTTCACGTTGTTCTCTGAGCCTTGGGGGAGTCACAGTAGCAGAGGACTCCACAGACATCTTCTCTCTGCACTTGGGCCAACTGTAGGTCTCTGTTTTAACCATTCACTGAAAAAGGAAGCTTGTTGGCGTGTGCCAAGAGCTGGCCTAACCTGACCCCTGGACCAGAAGGGCTATCATCTCTTGGTTTTTGAGGATACAGTTCAGGTAACCATTTGGTATTAAGCCCTTTAGAACTGGGGCTCATGCTAGGTAAATTACTTCCCCCTGACAAATGCAGCTATCTGAAAAATACAGTGTCTTTCCAATATTCTTGTCAAGAGGCAAGGGTGATTTAGCATGTACAGCATTCCTCTAAGGCTGGCATTACTTGAGGAATCTATCTGAAATAGATGGCTTCCCCCTTTAGTATTAGGAGGCGATGCCCTGCAACCTTGAGCAGTATAGGGCTATGTTTGGTTCGTTAGGGCTTTGTCTAGCCTACACTCTATCAACATGATTTGTGTTGGGGGCTTTGGTCCATGAAACAATAGTTCTGTAGCCATTAAAGACTGGGCTCGCCGGGTGGTGGTGGCACACGCCTTTAATCCCAGCACTTGGGAGGCAGAGGTAGGCGGATCTCTGTGAGTTCGAGACCAGCCTGGTCTACAAGAGCTAGTTCCAGGACAGGCTCCAAAACCACAGAGAAACCCTGTCTCGAAAAACCAAAAATAAATAAATAAATAAATAAATAAATAAATAAATAAATAAATAAATAAATAGATAAAGACTGGGCTCTAAAGCTATTGGCTCAATGCACCCTCCAGGATGAACTGGAGACTAAAGGCCGGCCCCACGGACAGTCTATGATCAAATCTCAGTTCAAACTCTGGGCACCAAAGGCTGGTGTGAGTTTCTCTTCGTTGAGGATGCTCTGTTCACACTGTCACACAGTATCAAAAACACACCTCCTGTAAGGGAACCCCTATGCTTACTGCTTCCCTAGACTCTGCCTGATGTCTGCTCTTGGCTGCTTCTGGTCTGCATCTCTCCTCTGTAGTCAACTATCAGTCTAAGAGGTTCCTGTGAGCCCTATGAATCAGAAGTTGTCAAACCCGAGAATGGCTGTGGAAACCCCTACAGTCACAGCTGGTGTCAGAAGTGAGATTCGTCTGGCTCCCTCTCACTTTGACACTGACTAACTACCTGGGCAGTTGCTTAAACCCCCCCCCCCCAGCTCCCTGCTGTAAATCCACAAGGCCTAGGGCTTTGAAAGGTAACATACCTTAACACTTAACTTTAAGTTTGCTTAAAGGTCTCATAGTTTAAACCCTTGAACCAGATGATGTTTACATAGAGATTACAAGCTATTGCTTATCTTGCCCTATGCAAACAGCAACCATATCCAATTCTCCAGTAACAGATTCAAAAAGAAAAAAGTTTGCATTTTGTTTTATTGCTGTTTTAGTAATGTAAAGTAACGTAAGGAAATAGTGCAGACTTTGCTTGTTGCAAGGAGATATCCCGAATAGAAAGGACTAGAGCAAGGTAGCCCCTGTCGTGCACAGCAGTGAGCTAGTGTCTAGAAAGGACTGGAGCAGGGTGGCCCGTGTCGTGCACAGCAGTGAGCTAGTGTCTAGAAAGGACTGGAGCAGGGTGGCCCGTGTCGTGCACAGCAGTGAGCTAGTGTCTAGGTATCAATTCAGCCACTGCGTTTGTGACCATTTGTGACAGAACACATGGAAATGCAAATCTTACAGACTCCTGCCCAATGTTTCCCATGGGAAACCATGTTGAACTTGTCATGTAGACTCCTCCCTAACACTGGCAACTCATGGACCCCTTCAAATGAAAAACACATAACCAAGTATCAGTCTATACTCATTCCTTATACAACTGAACAATTCTTCAGCTCCCTTCCCAAGCTGTGTTGAGGAGGTAGACCTTCTTCTGCATGCCTTCAGTTACTTCAGAATGTTCTTCACCTTTCTAAAGGGATACAATCAGGCAGCGATTATCTCTCCTGAGGTGAACATCCATGGTGCAGTTAGGATCTCCGAAAGTCCTTGGAGTGAGGTTGAGATCCCTCGTGCAGGCTCAGTGGAGAGCACCAGTGGGGTGTGGAGTGTCGCTCAGCTAATTCTCTACAGCACTAGATTCTTTTCAGAAAACATGGGGCACCCATGTTCCCACGTGACCAACGTGGCTTCACGTCAAAGTCATTTGCTCACTGAGCCACTAATTTTCGAAGTATAGACAATATGCTAACTTCTACCTATTCCCAGTGACAAGGCACACAGGGTTCTGCCATCGCTAACTACTGTTTTTTTTTTTTTTTTAGCATATATTTCCTGGCTACTGGGAGTTTAACCATGCTCCAATAAGTACATAGGCAACACAAATTGGACCTTCTCATTTTTTTTTATTGTTTCTCCTCCTTTTGTTGTCGGGGGAGGGGGTCACAAGGGTGAAGGTGGAACTGGGAGGACTTGGAAGTGAGTGTGAAACTGGGGTGCATGATGTGAAATTCCCAATTAATCAATCAAAATATTATGCTACAGAATATATATTTCCTAACAACTATAAAAAGGAAAAATGAATACCTAGTGGGTGTGATGATAAACACCTTTAATCCTGACACTTGTGGGTGACAGAGGCAGGTACATCTCTGTGTTGGAGGCCAGCCTTGTCTACGAAGGAATTTACAGAACAGCCAGAGTAACACAAAAAAATCCTGTCTTTAAAAAAAAAAAATCAAAAATAAATAAATGAATAAACAAATAAATGTGTGTTTTATATATAATAAGCACATATTAATATATCATTTAATTATAATTATAAAAATAAATATAATTAAATATCTATTAAATATACAATATATAAAATTTATAAATATAGAATATAATTTTATAATTAACATAATAATGTATAATTTCTATGTTGTATGATATATGATGTGTATGATAAATATAAATAATAAATGTATATGACACTGGAATATATATAAACATATATGTATATGTCTCATTCTTTCCAACTGGAATACTGTAATATCACAGTCAAGCCCCTACTCAGGAGACCATCTCAGCTGGAGTATGATGCCCCCTGTCTACTCCTACTGAACCTAATGATATGGAATTTACCAAGTTGACCTAAACTGATTGATGTCTGCCTCTTCCATAAACACTATATAGGAAGAAAGTGCACCTCAGGTTCCCAGATCTGGTACAGGAAGGAAGATCCAGGTTCAAGACCACCTTCCACTACATAATGAGTTCAAGGCAGTCCTACAATGTGAGTGGTTTGGCTCTCCCGACTGGTTTGCTGGGTGACAGACTTGACTCTCACACAGGTTACGTGGGGAGGCTTGGCCTAATCACACCTTGCAACAAGCAAAGTCTGCACTATTTCCTCCTGAACGTTAAAGTACACAGACTGTCCCCAGCTCGCTAGCGTGTGACTTACGATGTTTTGACTTTATGGTGACACCGAAGTACACTTATACAACTATTCTGCTTCTCACTTTGAGTGCGGTATTCAATAAATCATACGGAATGCTCCACGCTAGTATAAATTAGGCTTTCTGTGAGTTGTTTGCCCAACTGCAGATTTAATGTAAGTTTCTGATTAACACGGGCTGGGCTGCACTCTGATATCGCGTGGGTGAGGTACATCCCTAACACTGGATATCGTTACCTCTCGATGAAGCCCCTTGGAGATCAGGGATGCCATGTCATAGAGGGGAGGGTATTCTCAGTCGAGAGGAAGAACTGGGCTGAAAGTGAGGATTAAGAATCACACAACCTACAGTGCTAAATACATTTTAGGTCCGCCATGACGGCAACTATTCCAGTCTTTGAACATGTCTTGATCAGAAGGTTCTGGTGGGTTGGTACCATATAGGCATGGCAGCAAACAAGCTGGCGATTGACCATCTGAGAAGCTTCCTAAGGATTTGGATGCTCTGGGCAGCTTTCTACTAGAGATTCTGTGCAAGTTTCCATATGCGGCTCCATATAATATCAAGTCTATTTAATAGCTGAGGTGTAGAGAGGCAATAAAATTGAATAGTAATGCTTCAAGTAGTGATAGTCACAGGATGGGATTTAAGTACAAGGTCACGACCTCATCAATGACCTTCCTCTTGGGTCTATGGGGTGCAGGCTGGTGGCTGAGTGCCATCTCCTTAAGCCTAAGTCCCAAGTACTCTATCAGCCCCGTGAGCCCAGGGTAGACAAGGAGAAAGAAGAACTAACAGACAAATGAATGATCTGACACAGAGTGGGCTTTACTTTTACTACTGTTTTGATTTTGAGGCAGGGTCCTAAGTGGCACAGGATGGCCCTGACCTCCTGATCCTCTCACCTCTGCCTCCAGGATGCCAGGATTATTGGCACGCACCAGGCTCAGCTTTGTGTGATTCTGGGGATGAATCCCAGGGTATCACACAAGCCAGATAAGCATCTACCAACGGAGACATGCCCCCATCCCACAGGGAATGGTTCTACATTCACATCAACCCCAGGGCATCACACAAGCCAGATAAGCAGTGACCAAGGGAGACACGCCCCCATCCCGCAGGGAATGGTTCTACATTCACACTGTAGACCAGAAGGGTAAGGGTGCTGGATGAGGACAGACCATGAGCCTGGGTCCGTTCTTCTTTGTGCTTTAAAGTAAAAGTAGACAAAATTTAAGCCTTTAAATGTGTCACAAAGTTACACTATTTCACCAAGACTTTCCCTACTTAAATTATTCAACTTGGGTTCAAGTCATCTTTCTTATTCTGCCTTCTCTTACACATACAGGGCTCTTTTATTCCTGTGCTATTGAAAGTGACACCCTATCCCACTTATCACTCAAGACCAACCAAGAATATCAATTCTCTTAGAATCCACAGGAAAGGACTTATAATCCACAGCACCCCAAAACACGTTTCCTAGTGTCTTCTTATGAAATCCTCCAGAACAATAAGACCTAGAATCTTAAAGGGTAAAATTTGAGGCACTGTAGCAATTTGTCTAAATTAAACTGTTAAGACATGGAATCTAGTTGCTTTGGCAAATCCCAAGAACTCTCCCATTTTCTGTTTAGTATGGAGGGAACGATGCACACATATGGAGGGAGCCATGAACACAGGGAGGAAGCCATGGAAACAGGGAGGGAGCCATGGAAACAGGGAAGAAGCCATGCACACATGAGGGAGCCATGCACACAGGGAAGAAGCCATGCACACACATGAAGGGAGCCATGCACACATGGAGGGAGCCATGCACACACATGGAGAGAGCCATGCACACAGGGAAGAAGCCATGCACACAGGGAAGAAGCCATGCACACACATGGAGGGAGCCATGCACACACATGGAGGGAGCCATGCACACACATGGAGGGAGCCATGCACACAGGGAGGAGGGCAAGTACTCATGGAGGAAGCCATGCACACATGGAGGAAGCCATGGACACAGGGAAGAAGCTATGGAAACAGGGAGAGAGCCATGAACACATGGAGAGAGCCATGCACACACAGGGAAGAAGCCATGCACACACATGGAGAGAGCCATGCTCTCCACATCCCCTGTGCCCTCCAGGATCTCCACGCTATCCCGACTATCCATGCTATCTTGGAAACTGGCTGGTACCTATAGAATCTGTGTGTCTGCTCTGCCAGCTCACTAGGAGACATCACTTGACCTTCTTGAAGCCATAGACAAACACTTTAATGGTTTCCAGTTACAGAAGGGAGGATCAGGAACAATAAGCAGCAAGGAAGAGACTGCATGAGACTTAGAGGGGTAGAAATAACTATGACAAGAGGCTTCGATGTTCATCATAGCTACTCAGCTAGGTGCTGAGCTATGACTTTGCACATATTATCTGATGGGATTCTCACAATCACCTTATGACAGGATCCCTCTCGTTTGGTCCATCTTACAGTTGAGAGGAAGGGCACATAGGATTAAGAAAAACGTACAAGGTCACACAACTCAAACCCCGTAGCTCCTATGCTGCCCCATCAACTATGTTCAAGGGTTCAAATGACATACCATATTAAAAAATAACAATCAGCAGAAGAAATTACAGAACTGTCATGTATTAGAGGTTCAAAGAGTTGTGTCTGAAGCCAAAGTCAAGTAAAATATATAAAAAGAAGACTTAAAAAAAGAGGTGTATTTGTGAGGTCATGAGACTTGTGAATGCAAAGGATGCTACGAAGGGAGAAACTCCTGTGTGTGTGTGTGTGTGTGTGTGTGTGTGTGTGCATGCACACACATACACACGAATACATGTGTAGCCACTGGAGGTTGACTCCTGGAGTTTCTGTTAATCGTTCTCCACCTCAAGTTTGGAGAAAAGCTCTCTTCACTGAACCCGGAGCTGTCCAATTGTCCAGCAAACTCCCGGGATCCCCCTGTCTCTGTCCATAACCCTGGGCTGCAGTTCTGTATAACTACAACTGGTTTTTATATGGATGCTGAGGATCAAATTCAGGTCCCGCTATGCACCAAGCACTTTTCTGGCTGCGCCATCCCCCAGGCCAATTTATTCACTTCATTTTACAGTGAGGCAAATACACCAGGAGCAGCGGTGGCCTGGGCTGGAAAGTATCTTGAGTCACCGTTCCTTCCTCCTACTGTTTCTGGAATACCCTCAGAGCAGCCATCGGATTCCACTCTCACTGAAGTGTGGTCTTCTGCCTCATGTGGGGTCCTCATACGTGAAATGTGAGACTTAATTACACACACCCCATCCAGCTGCCTGAGAGCAATTGCTGCACATCTATACACAGGCCCTTCCTGGTGCCCACTGGACACTTGCTATGAAGACAACGGCAACCGCACCTTTGGAAAATAAGGCACTCAGGACGTAGACAGCAAAGAAGAGATGCCACGGCAGTTAGCAGCATCTGAGATGCGCCAGCCTCCATGTCTAGCTCCTTACTCTCCTAAGTGTGCCCTCCAGACACAGAATGAATCTGGAGAGTTACAGGAAGTGTTCAAAGTCGTTTTACTAGAAACGCTGGAAGTAGAGGCCAGGCTCTCACTCCTGGCTCCACCATGACGTGTTCGGAGCCTGGAGACCGGATCATGTCCTGAGACTCAGAGTCCCCGCTGTCACTGATGTGGGTGTGACGATAGTAAAACATACGTGGTTTGCAATGCAAATGGTCTTTAGTCTTAAATGGATTTCCATAGGTGGGAGACACAGAGACCAAGTCCCTTAGCCCCGTCTGCGGCTCAGCCCGCCTCTCACTCAAGAGATCTTAACTCATCAAGGAGGAGCCGGCCTCGGTACAGCTTTAAAATGACTTCACTCCCATATTTACATATTTTTAATAGGGCTATGATGAATCTCCTTCCGCTTGACTCCTATTTTGAGCTGTGATATTTTAATCTCCATTCTTGCTGCAACTTAGCAGATGAATGTGCACTGTGACAGAGCTCAGAGGAAATCGTATAAATAAAGCGAAGTGGAGCTATGACATCCCACATTTTATAGCTTTTTTATTGTAGCTGGAGCATAAACAGAGCACAGCTGTGTTATACTTACCGCTGTGCGTGCTCCCTCCATCCTCACCCCCTACTGGTCTTAAAAAGACAGTGCTCTTATTTAGAAAGCATCGACTATGAGGAGCAGTCCCCAGCAGGCCATCCTCTGCCTCAGAGCTTCCCCGTCAACTCGTGTCTCTGGTCACACACGGAGCTCTGTCTGTTCAGGGTCTCACCTGACTGAAGATCATCAGTATGTCTACGGCAGCCTAGGCTGGACCCAAACCAGAGCTCCGAGCTGTCACCTGCTGTAGGATGTCCCCTCCTGCGAACTGGGATGTCTCTTTGGCACATGCCAGACCCACAGGCAGTGCTGCAGGTGCGCTTCCAGGGAAACAGGGAGACAGGTAAGCAGCGTGGAAGTCTTCACCAGAGGACTCTCCTCAGGAGAAACGCTGTGTATGAACTCTAGAGTGCTCTGGTGAAAGCTGGACTGGCCAGGGGAGCCAAGGGGAGCTGCAAGCGTGGCACTGATTCCCATAAAACAGCTCTGCAGGCTCGCAGCACCCTGGGCTTTAGAGCTGGCCATGGCACCTCCAATGAGTGCCTCCAACAGAGCGCAGGCTTCATCTGGACCCTGACAATAGAGGGGTGAGGTCACATGGTGGATGAGCCCACATGGTCGCAAAGCACACTCTGCAGAAATAGAGTGAAGTCACACGGTTGAAGAGTCCAGGCTGTCACCTGATAGCTCATCTCAGACTTCTGAGACCTTCCATTTGGGTCCAAAGGAGTAAGCAGCATTGATGGTACCCTAGGACCCAGTACTGTCAACCATGGGTCAGGTTTTGAAGATCACTATGACAGTCAAAAACAATAAAGACAATAACCAAAATTTCTGGAGACAAATGAAGAGGATCGCGCCACCAAGCCTGATTCCTAGTTCCAACCGCACCTTCACAGGCCCAGCCGCACTCTGGCTCCCCTCTACTCTATTTCTTTTGCGGTGTTATTATTGTTGCTTTCCCCCAATCTTTTCTTAAGCTCTTGTCAAGCTGCCTCAAATTGAGTTTTGTCATTTTCAAATACGTATTTTTCTCTTTCTGTTACGCATACACACACATGTATGAATGTGCATGCTTTGTATGCACATGTATGTGCAGATAAGCTAGTCTATGCAGGCTATATATGAAAGCTAGAAGCCAACAGCAGGTTGCCTTCAGTGCTTTCTCCACCTGGTTTTAATTAATTAATTTTATCTATTTTTTGTTTGTTTGTTTCCTTGAGTCAGGATCCTCACTGAGCCTGGGTTACCTGTCTAGCAAGCTCTGGGGACCTGCCTGTCTTAACCTCCCAGTGCTGGGATTTCAGGCACACGCAAGCCACCATGCTAAGTTTGTGGATCGGAACTCACTCAGGTCATGGCCTCAACCCTGATCTATTTTCACAATCTTTCTTATTACACTTCCCAGAGGATTCTGTTTCTCCATTCAGTTGGGATTTATTCTTCCTTTCTGCAAAGTACCAGCACACTATCTATGGGAAGGAAGGAAAGAAACTCCTCCGGGTTTGTAGAGAAACTCATGATGAAAATTCAAAAGACAGGTGCATCCAAGTGAAAGACTACAGAGGCATGGTTCCCTGTGCATTCTGGAAGTGAGAGGAAGGGTTGGGGGCGGGAGGTGGGCGGGCTTGCATTGCCATTAGCATGGGAGGTGGGAAACACCAGAAGGCAAGGCTAGAGCCACTACCCTTGACAAGCTTGGTTGATTCCAAACACCAGGCCCAACTGGGCTAAGGAGGGACATGGCTGGTACCCCAAGCTTTTCGGCTCTCAACCCTCTCAAGATTGCTCTTCTGCAATACATTACCAAGATGCCAGGCCAGCCCAGAGGCCTGATCAGCAATTTTCACTTTTGTGAGAGGATTAACAGGATTCCTTTGTTTTGATGGCAGATCATCAAACTGCATCTTTAAAGAGGTGTGACTTCGTTCAGATTTGTAAGCCTGCTCCCTGGAGAATGACTGGAATTTTACTCTACTCGAACAACATATAATTTCATAAAAGAGTGACTGTCAAAACATAGTCCTCCATCCTTGATGTGTGGGAAGCAGCACATTTGTAATGTAAATAACCTCAGAAGTTGTGGGATATTTTAAAATAATCCATCTGCTGGGAAAACAAAGATCATCGGCCCAGTTGGTTCCAGTGCTAGTAAATTTCTGTGCCTACTGCACACCCATGTACCAGTGTGCGTGGAACCCCGAAATAAACACCACCCCAGATCAACGTTCATGTTGCTTTCTTTTTCAGGGGCAAATATTTTTAATTGACCCAGTTCTCCTAACATAGTTTTTAAAGGAAGACAGGATTCATAAGCTGAGGATACCCTAAGTACGGCACAGCTAAGGCCAAGACAACAGTGATAGCAAACTGAATACAGCCTGGGCTATATGGAGCCAGCTTTACTTCAATGGAAGGCTATATGAGGCAAATCCAGTTCATGCTTTCTATTTTGTAAGTTTGTTTGTCAAAGGGCAACAACTAATCAGAGAGAGAGAGAGGAAGAGAGAGAGAGTTCCTACAATCCCCATGGAAATGTAGAACAAATAAAACTACCCAAGAAAAGCATCTACAGGGAAATTAGAAAAGATTTAGAATATTACCAGTGGAATCTTGTTAGAAAACATTTTGCGTGTCAATGTTTGCCTGTATGTGTGTACAAATGTATGTGTGTACAAATGTATGTGTGTACAAATGTATGTGTATACAAATGTATGTGTGTACAAATGTATGTGTGTACAAATGTGTGTGTGTACAAATGTATGTGTGTGTACAAATGTATGTGTGTGCACGGTTTGCATGTTGTGCCTGTGGAGGCCGGGAGAGGGATAGGAATCCCAAGAATTAAAGTTACAGGGGATTGTGAGCCATCATGTAGGTGCTGAAAATCAAACCGAGGTCCTTTGTAAGAGCAGCAAGTGCTCTCACCCACTTGTCCACCAGCCATCTCTGCAGCCCCTCAGGGGTAGAGTCCTTCTTTAAGGGAAATTCCAAGCGGAGTGCACCAGAGCTGAGCAGTATAGCCAAGAAGTATGAGTATGGTGTGAGATCCTCCTTATTCTAAACAGGGGACAACTGCTCACACAGTTACAAATCAACGAAGAGTAGCCATGGCCAGGGTTCCAAGAGCTAGCCTCTGTTCTCCCTTAAGATGTGGCTTTACTTATTCATTGACCAAGTAATGATGCAAAGTTAGGACCAAACTCCCTATTTCATAAATAGAAGAAGGTAGAGTTAAAATGTATATTTCATTTTTTAAATTAATACAAATTATTTTTTCCATAGTAGAAAGATTTAGTAATTTCTATTTTTTAAAATAACCCCTCTCCTCTCTCTCTCCTCTCTCTCTCTCTCTCTCTCTCTCTCTCTCTCTCTCTCTCTCTCTCTCTCTCTCTCTCTCGTGTGTGTGTGTGCATGTGCAGGTCAGAACACAACTTCACGTTCCAGTGCTCATCTTCCACTTCCTTGCGACAGGGTCTTTTGTTGACAGCTCTTTGTACCAGGCTTACTGGCTTGTAGAATTCCCATCTCTACCTCCCATCTACCTCCCATCTCACCACAGGGCACTAGAATGGTTACTGTGGCACTTGGATGGTTACAGGGGCACATACAGAGTCTAACGGTGGTTGTACATGGTTGGGATGGTTACAGGTCCTGAGCCTAGCATCATAGAGGGATGGAATAGTTACAGATACTGAGTTTAGTGCTATCCATGGATGTGGTGGTTACAGATACTAAGCCCAGTGTTGGTTGTATATGGAAGAGATGGTTACAGATACTCAGTCTAGTGCTGTACATGGATGGGATGCTTACAGATACTCAGTCTAGCACTGTACATGGATGGGATGCTTACAGATACTCAGTCTAGCACTGTACATGGGTGCTGGGATCTGAACTCGGTGCCTCACACGTGAGCACTCAGTGCTTTGACCATCAGAGTCATCTCTGTTCAGTAGAGACCCTTTAAGCACTAAACTTCCTATTACATGGGGTATGTACCAAGCAGGCTTCGGTGGACAAGCGCAAGCATGTTGGTCTGAGAACTCATTGCATTCACACATCTCCGTTTGGTCAACATTTCTTTATCAGTGTTTGTATCAAATGATAATAAAAAACATGGAAAAATATCTTAAACAATGAAGTAACTTCTTCCCACCTTATAGCCAGAGAATAGGATAAGAACGTTACATAACAAATTTCATTGGTGTGCTATGAATCTCTCTACAACCATCTCTTCGTGTGCATTATTAATAATCTTGCACTAATAATTACACTGGAAATGTCTTTTCAAAACTGCATCCAGACTTTGTAACTGTTGGTTTGCTGGTGGAACAGTTCAGACTGTCCTCAGAATCACAGTACTCCTGCCTCAGCTTCTCAAGAGATGGGATCGCAGGCAGGTGCCAAGCGTCATGCCCAGTATTAAATACGGCTTGAGCTACTGCACGCTGCTTGCTGTTTGATAACATGGGTTAGAGAGATCCAGGAGGCCGGTGATGAGCTGATGGGGAATGTTCCACAGCAGATACATATTGCAGGTAGAGTGGAATCAAACGCTACAGGGAAAGCTGGAAGAAGTCGAGGAGGGAGGCGCCTGTATGATGACTTACTGGGAAAGGCACCCAGCAAGCCAAATGGCCTGAGCTGGATCTCCAAGAACCACGTGGCAGAGAGAACAGACTCCTGCAAGCTGTCTTTTGACCTCCGTATGTGCTCCTCGATATGCGCATGTCCACACACAAGAGAAACAACTCAGATGGAATAAAGAGTTTGACATAAGCGCAAGCTGCCCATGTAGAATTCAGGGAGAAGGGCAGTAAGTAGTTACTGTGTCTCTACGTACCTGTGTGGTACGAGGGCCAAAATCATCCCAAATCACCTTTGGTGTTCTTTCCTTCAGCAAGATTTACTGACTGAGCATCTCCAGTGCCAGAGACCACCCTGGACTCTAGAGAGCCGAGCACAAAGACACCCTGTCCTCTTACAGTTGATACTGTACTCAGAGGCAAAAACAGGGGGCAGAGTAGATGGAAACACACACTATGTTAACATAGCGCTGGAGTGGGCCAGGGTTGGGAGAGAGCTGGGGGAGGGGCAGATAAAACGTTACACAGAATGGAGGGGAGAGCCTCTCTGTGAAGGTGCCATCCTATTCAGTACCAGAAGAAAGTATCTGAGTCACCTCGTTATGGGTTTCCAGAACAAGAGCAGAGGCCCTCAGAGGCCCAGAGGCTGTGTCTTCCCCATAGAAGCACCCATGGCGGGGTGACTGGTATGGAGTGCAAGGAGGTGGGTGTCAGGTGAACTGGACACTGGGTGAGGCCAACTGTGCTCAGGACTCCCCTGAAGTGGGAACAACAGGAAGGCCATGATGCCACACACACAGTAGATTAGGAAGACAGAAACTGGAGGGAAACTGGTCATGGTGGTTCTCACTGATGTTCTCCAGTGGCTGCAGCAGGTTCTCTTGCTGGTGTGAAGCCAACCTGAGCTACAGAGTTAGACCCTAGTTAGACCAGGAGCAGGGGAGTGGCAAGGAAGCATGGGGAGTTCTGTCAAAGTGGAAATAGCAGAGATGATGGGCAGGTGTAGTCTAGAAGGGCTGAGATGTGGGGTGCACATGGGAAAAAGGGAAGGTGAGGAGAAGCTTGCATTCTGAGCAATGAAAAGAGACAGGTTTGACTTAAGCTGACCCAAGGAAGAGCTGAGAGGGCACCACGCACAGAAAACTGTACACACATCCCATGCAACCATCAGGCTGTGGTCTATATGTGTGAATCTACACTTCAGAGGACAGGGCCCACTGTCCGAGACACCCATATCACCCAGTATACTTTTCCAAGCTCTGGCCATGACAGATCTCCCCTCTCCAGATTGAGCAGAGCTGGGGGTGATTGTTTTGAGAAGGCAGAGAGCTAACCTCACACAGCTGCATCAGGGCAGCTGGAGCCAACTGTCCACACAAGCCCCAGTTTCTGTGTCGACAGCAAAGCTCCGCAAGTCTGGCTTGTGCGTTAACACACATCAGAGGACCCAGAGAGGCATCAATCCCAGATGTATCTTCCGGCTTCTTCACGCCTCAAAAGAGCCTTAAACTTGTGGTGTGAACATGCTGTCCACCATGGACATCATCATCACAGACACCATCAGCATCACAGCCACCACCATCATCATCATCATATCACCATCATTATCATCATCACAGCCACCACCACCATCATCATCACCATCATCACAGCCACCACCACCATCATCATCACCATCATCACAGCCACCACCACCATCATCATCACCATCATCACAGCTACCACCATCACCATCATCATCACAGCCACCACCACCATCATCATAACAGCCACCACCACCATCATCATCATCACCATCATCATCATCACAGCCACCACCACCATCATCATTACCATCATCACAGCCACCACCACCATCATCATCACCATCATCACAGCCACCACCATCACCATCATCATCATCACAGCCACCACCACCATCATCATCACCATCATCACAGCCACCACCATCACCATCATCATCATCACAGCCACCACCACCATCATCACCATCATCATCATCACAGCCACCACCACCATCATCATCACCATCATCACAGCCACCATCACCATCATCATCACAGCCACCACCACCACCATCATCATCACAGCCACCACCACCATCATCACCATCACCATCATCACAGACACCATCATCATTACAGCCACCACCATCACCACCAACAGCCACCACCATCACCATCATCATCATCATCATCATCATCACCATCACCATCATCATCACAGCCACCACCATAATCATCATCCTCATCACAGCCACCACCACCATCATCATCACCATCATCACAGCCACCACCACCATCATCATCACCATCATCATCATCATCACAGTCACCATCATCACCATCATCATCACAGCCACCACCACCACCCTCATCATCATCACAGCCACCACCACATCATCATCATCACAGCCACCACCATCATCACCACCATCATCACCATTATCACCACCACCACCATCATCATCATCACAGCCACCATCATCACAGCCACCATCATCAGAGTTGTTTTTATTTAGCCCTAGAGTATATTAGACTTTTTGTTTTATGTTTATGGTGTTATAGATCAGACTCAGAGCATTATTTTATACACATTAAATAATCCTACCTGCCAAGTTTAGTGGCACATGTCTTTAATCCCAGCACCTAGGAAGCCAAGCTTGACAGATCTCTTTAAGTTTGAGACTAGTCTTATCTACATAGCATGTGTCAGGTCAGGTGAACCTACATAATGAGACCTTGTCCCTAAACAAAGAAGTAAAATAATCCCATCCTACTGTATTATATGATCCTGTGAGGTTTTCCTAAATTAAAGTCAGATTCCTTTGTGGAAAAAAATATACAAATACAAAGGTTTGCTTCTTTGTTGTGAAGCCAAAGAACAGCAGTGAAGAATAAAGAAAGATGTCAAGATGTGGACCTGGAGACAGGGGGGCAGGCTGCACTGGGACCACCTGTCCAAATAATACATTATTCCTCTGCCCTTTGCCCTTGAAACAATCCCTTCATGGGCTGGTGAGCTGAGTGTTTGAGTTGTGAATCGTGAAAATCCAAACAGTGCTTATAGGAATAAAAAGCTCATAATAAAAAAAGAACTGTTGACCTTTAGCAAATAGTCAGATTTACTGTAAAATTATTGCTGAAAAATCCTGGGCAGTTTCTTTGTGAGTTTCTGCTGTAGGGAGTGGGTGATAAGGGACAACGGAAGGGTGACCTCAGGGGATTTCCAGCTTTCGTGTCTGAAGTCTTCTGTGTGTCGCTGCTCTCTGTGATCCAAGACTGCTGGGCAAACTTCTGAGGAGTCTTCTCCCTTTGCCTGTGCTACCAGACCCGTCTCTACATGGGTCGTGGGGATCCAAACGCTGATCCCCACATCTTCACAAGTCTTTCACCCACTGAGACATCCCCACAGGCCCAGACTGGCTGATTTCTCTAAGCCCAATGGTCTTTAGTTAAGTATTCATGAGATACGTCTTAATGTCCAGAAATGAAGATACACAGCTAGGCACATCTCAGGGTTTGGAACAAAACTTTTCCTGGGGAGATGCGCACCTGTTTACCACCCCAGATAAGGAAGTCAAGAAATACCAAAGTACACATGCCACCAGAGTCCAACTCGGTGTGAGAGTTCTACATTTCCCCCATTTTACAACCGGATCTAGGTTTCAGTTTAAGAGCAAACAATTTCTTTTCCAGCAAAGCACCATTAGTCAACACCACCCCTGACATCAGAGAGGAAGAGGGAAACACATCTGAGGCCTGAACCAGCCCCCACAGTATCACAAGACAGTGACCAAAAAGGACAGTTCCTGTACCCCTGAAACAGGTCCGGACTTGCCCCAGTATGCCCAAAGGGAGAAAACTTAAAACTATAGATAATCAAACATATATTAATGTAACTGCTGCTCGTTTAATCGATCTTGCTTTAGATGACTTAACTGTCCCTGAAATTCCCCTAGCTATGCTTAAAAGACCTGTGTGCCTTCGTCCTGGGTCGCTGTCATTGTGTACAGGTGAGCGACCCCGCATGGGCTGGTGAATAAGCTCTCTTTGCCTTTGCATACTATTAAAGTCTGGGGTCTTTCTTGGCCATTTTCATGGACCCCTACAGGTGAACCATTGCATTTTACAGGGACTATTTATAGGAACATGGATGAAGCAGAAAGGACTCGCAGACAACTGCATCACCAAAGGCCATCCCAGCACAGGTGACAGCCGCAAAGCTGGGAACCTGGAGCACACTGCAAAGCCTGCAGGCAGCTCAAAAGGCTAGAGAGTGAGCTTTCTTCGTGACTCAATTGGTCTAACCCTCTTCCAGGCCGCTCAGCAGGTTCCTACTTCTTCCAGGCGGCTGGTCTGCTCTCAGAATCTTCTTGGCAGCTTAGCTTGCCTGAGTCTCTCTTTTTGTAGTTTAACTTTTCTGAGGAGGACTCTCAGCTTTTACTGCTTACTCTGTTAGGGAGGGGACTAGTGAATCTGGTCAGTTTCAGGGACTTCCTGAAGTAATTTTGAGTTGTTGACTTTCCTGCTTACAGAGTTTCCCTGCATCAGAATGGACTCTTTCAAGCTGGTGGAAACTGTTACAGAAGACACTCCTGGGCTGGTCTGACAGAGTGCATGAGGGGCTTGTTTGGACAGTGTCCACATTTGCCAAAGCAAATGTAAATTTGCAAAACCATGTAAATGATTATGCCAGAGGATCTTTAATATAGTAGTTAAAAATGTGGAAAGGTAGAAGTGCTGATTTTAAAGAATGCTAAAGTCATATGATATCTGCAAAGTCCTTGCTGCAGGAGCCTATACACCCACTCTCCATGGATACAACATACAACATCTGCACGCATCCTGTCCCTCAAGGGATGTGTTACCCTAATTCATTCTGGTCTCACACCATCCTTGCGGGGCTTGTCTTCTCCAGAGGAGTAGCCAGCCATGGTGGTGTACATCTGAGGTAACAGCGCTTGTAGAGGAGACACAGTGGGATCAGAATAAGTTCAAGGCTAGCCTGGGCTATTAGCAAGTTTGGGGCCAGCCTGGGATACAGAAACCTCATCAGAAAACCAGGCAAAACAATACAAAAAATAACCAATCTCCACACAATGTAGGCTTCCAGGTACATCACCATGAAATGCAGGTTCTATAGATGGGGGCACTGTTTCCCCAACCACACAGCCCTAGAGAAATGAGTTCTGGTAGACAAGCAGGAGAACACAGGACACAAACTTCTTTGACATCTTTCCTGTCTTGAAAAGCTGGAGCTAATTTCCTCGGAGGAACTATTAAAGTGCCATCCTCCGCTGTCACTTTAAAGAGGAAAGTGGGGCTAATATACATAATCAGTTAAAGTGCGGAGTGGGCAAATTCTGTTTCTCCACATCCTCTATCTTCTTTGATGACCAGCTTCTTAAGTTCCCCTGCCATCTCAGTCCCTGGGCTACCTCTGGTCACTGTAGAGACCAGCAACTCATTCACATGGGGCTCAAATGGAAGTGAACGGCCTCACTGGCTTTACCTCCCTGGAGGTTTAAATAAGATATGTCTCTGTGGCGCAATCGGTTAGCGCATTCGGCTGTTAACCGAAAGGTTGGTGGTTCGTGCCCACCCAGGGACGCGCACGCTCGAACATCCTTGCCAGGCGATGGTGGCGCACGCCTTTAATCCCAGCACTCGGGAGGCAGAGGTAGGCGGATCTCTGTGAGTTCGAGACCAGCCTGGTCTACAGAGTAGTTCCAGGACAGGCTCCAAAGTCACAGAAAAACCAGTCTCGAAAAACCAAAAAAAAACTGGGCCGTGGTGGCACACGCCTTTAATCCCAGCACTTGGGAGGCAGAGGCAAGCGGATCTCTGTGAGTTCGAGACCAGCCTGGTCTATAAGAGCTAGTTCCAGGACAGGCTCCAAAACCACAGAGAAACCCTGTCTCGAAAAACCAAAAAAAAAAAAAAAAAAAAAAAAAGAAAGAAAAACCAAAAATAAATAAATAAATAAAAAAAATATGTCCTCTCGGGGCTCCTGAATTTGAACATCGGTCCTCGGCTGGTCAGGCAGTCTGGAAAGGTTAGGAAGCTTCAAAGGTGAAGCACTGAAGAAGTACACCCATGAGGACCCCAGGCTTTCAGAGCTTATACCCTTGTTGGCTTCCTGATTGATGAAAGGTGATCAACCAGCTGCTTGCCCCTCCTGCCGTCCCTTCCTCGTCGTGCTGGACTTCCTCCCTCTGGAACCATAAGCCCGATAAACCCTTCTGGGAGTTGCTTCTGGCCACTCTTGTTCCCACAGTGGCAGGAAAGTGACCAACACAAGTCAAAATCAACCAACTTATCCTTGGGTCTCCTATGGAATTATTTCAGCACTATTAAATTTTATCCCATTAAGTTTGGGATAATCACTAACTTCCTTAGCTTCCTGTAAGTCAAAGGAAGTTAGAAACTAAGTCTAAGTTTTCTAGAAAAGGAAATCAAAGTCACATTCCAAGGGTCCCTCCTCCCTCATGAAGGTTTTGTATAAAAATGAGAAGTGTCGAGCGGGAGAGGTGACTGTATGGGTAGAAGCATGTGCTGCTACTGCGAAGGACCCAGGTTCAGGTCCCAGCACCTGTGCCAGACAGATCACAACTGCTTGGAATTCCAGCTCCAGGTGTCTGATGCCCTCTTCTGGCAGCTATGAGCACCTACACTTACGTGTGCATACCCGCATTAAGACACACAAAGATATATAATTAATTTTTTTAAGTTGTAAAGAGAAAAAAATCCAGTGGGTAGCAAGGGTAACAACTGAAGTGTCTGCATGGGTTTCTCAGACTGATGGGCGTACACGCTTACCAAGGAGCTACTCCTCAGCTGTGTCTTTAGCTCTGATCACCACTACCTTCTTTACACCTGCAGGATTTGGGGACATATTAAACTGCCAGTTTTAAAATTAGGATCTGATGGCAGTGTAATCTGTCAAAGGGAGTTACCGTTACACCCTTGAGACCTGACACTGGCTTCCTAGGAGTGCTGCATGCTTCCTCTGTTTTAAATTCAAGGCAGCATGCGCGCGTCTTGAGTCTTTTGAAACTTCCTTTGCATGTTATTCCTAATTTACCAAAAATGGATGTTCAAAAACAACTTCTAGCTAGCTGTCACCTCATCCCACCCTGTCTTTCCCAATATAAACCGCAGTACGGATACTCTCGTCTAAGTGCTGTCTTGGGTAGCTCTCCTTCCCCACCCCTCCCATCAAGTCGCCATCTAATGCTGGTGTCCTTTGACCCAGCCACATCCCCTCCACTGCCCCTCTAGTGACAGCCAACTTTTCCTCTGGCTAGAACTGCACTGGCCTTTGCACACACATCCCTGTCCCTTCTCTCTATCCCAGAACTCACTCTGCACAAGTGCTCTTTAAAACTTACCCTGACACCCCACATTAAAGCATCACATTATGAACTATAAACATGGCCAGTTATTACACAGCCATCATGTATAACACACATCTTAAAAATACTACACCCGACAAAGCCACTTCCCCACATACACCTGCTTCCCGCCACACGGAAGACGAATCCATGTGCATGTGTGTTCTCCTCCACGGTCATCCCCCAGGGCTGCTGTGACCACAGCCTACTCTAGAAACACCACCCCTCTCTCAGGTCTTTATCTTGGCCACTGTCCTGCCTTCCATCTCCTCATGGGTCTGCACAGGATTTGTCTCTCATCCCATCTTAGGTCTGCTCAAAAACCCTTCTCTGACTTTACTATCTAAGGCAACACTAGCACCACACTTTCCCTGTTTAGTTCCTTTATGTGATTCACCATTGTCTTTGGGTCTAGTTAGGATTTCGATGGCCAAGAAAAGACACCATGGGCACAGAAACTCTTATAAAAGCAACATTTACTTAGGGCTGGCTCACAGTTCACAGGTTTAGCCCATTGTCATCATGGCAGGAAGCACGGCGGCATGCAGGCAGACGTGGTGCTGGAGAAGGAGCTGAGAGTTCTACATCCAGATGCTCGAGCAGCAGAAAGAGACTGAACTACTGGCCTGCCTTGAGCTTCTTAGACCTCAGAGTCCACCTACTAGTGACACACTTCCTCCAACAAAACCTATTCCCATAAGGTCACACCTTTCACACTATCACAGTTTGTGTGTGTGTATGTGTGTGAGTGTGCACGGACATATACATGTGTGTATATTTGTTCATATGTGTGTATGTGTGTGAGTGTACATGGACATATACATGTGTGTATTTGTTCTATGTGTGTATGTGTGTGAGTGTGCACGGACATATACATGTGTATATTTGCTCATATGTGTGTATGTGTGTGAGTGTACATGGACATATACATGTGTATATTTGTTCATATGTGTATATTGTGTGAGTGTACATGGACATATACATGTGTGTATATTTGTTCTTATTTCTGTAAATTCTTATTTTATCCCTAACCTCCTACAAAGCAGGAGTTTAGTCAGTCTTACTCATGACAGTTATTTCTGCCATTTATAATAATACCCAATACATAGAAGACACTTAGAAAATGATTTCTGAAAGATTTTCATAAGCATCCTTAAAGAAATGCCTAATCCTATAACCTCTGACCCTGGTATAGACAAGGAGAAGCATGGAGGACTGGGGTCAGATTTGGGGAGTACCGCAGTCAGGATGTCCTTTCGGGTCTCCTGTGAGAGAAAGTCTCCTTCCCTTAACTCCACCAGCCAGTGACAAGCAGGCCCAGGCTGGTTCCTTGATTGCCCACTAGTCCAGGAGTGGAACACGAGTCCTAGCATCCCCCTTTGAGCTCAGCCACTGCTCTCTCAAGTATAATAAATGAAGAAAGTAGATGGAAGCTAAAGAAAAATAAAGCAAAATTAGAATCTGGCAAAGCAAGCGCACTGCCTGGGGCGGCCTGGGGCTGACGGCTGATGACAGCTAGCAGACAAACCCTGTTCCCTGCTCTAAACTCTGTCTATTAAACAAATTAGCAAGCTCATCAGTAGCGGCTCAGCAACCACCTTCTGCAGAGGCAGCTGCTGCAGCCACCATGCTGCCTCTTCGGTGGCTGTCCTGGCAGTGAGGCACAATTGCAGAGCACCAAGGTTGCAGGCAGCGGCATGGCTGCCAGGCACTAGATGAAGGCCCCCACCCGCGAGGGCACAGGACTACCTCACTGCGTCTGCGATCATGCAGCCGGTTCCTTCCAAAGAGCTAGACATTTGTTGTGATGTAAAGTTGATTACTGTGCTAGGAATTTACCATGTAAATCGGAGGAAACATCGCGAAGCACACGCAGCAGCCTGGGAGAGGCAGACGCTTCTGTGTGGATTCCGTGTGCTAGAAAGTGGGGGCTCTTTCTACAAAAACAAGGGCTCATTTGAGGCTGTATGTTTCTTAAAACATGATGAGGAGGAAGAAACTGTGAGACACCTTTACTCCAGGACTCAGAAGGCTGAGGCAGTGGGATATTCATGAACTTGAGGTCAGTCTCAAAAGATAACAGAATAATCTCTCTCTCTCTCTCTCTCTCTCTCTCTCTCTTCTCTCTTTCCCTCTCTTCCTCACCCCACATACAGCAGGGAGGGATTATGAGATACCACAGTTTAATTTTAAATTTAATGTATTTTGCTTCTTGCATGTTGAGTGACTATAAATAACAAAATATAGTGAGTCTCAAAAAGCTAAAGTTTTCATCATAAAGAAGCAAATCCTACAGACATAAACATGTTTCAGCAGATTTAAACCACACACACACTGTATCCACGTGTCACAACCTCACATGGCCTGTCTTAGCAATTTTCAGGTATCACTATATCAGTTTAAAATTACGTTGAAGGAGCAGGAGAAATGGCTCAGTCAGAAAGAATACTTAGTGCTCTTTCAAAGGATGGAGCTCTAATTTGAGCACCCACATAGGGTGGCTCTCAAAAAAACTGTAATTCCAGCTCCAGAGATCCAACCTCACCTGATTTCCATGGGCACCTGTACGCACACACACACACCAAATCAACTTGAATAAATTTATAAACAAAAAATAAACTCTGTCCACCCACTTTCAAAGAAGTGAGATCAAATCCAACGTATACAACATACAATTAACAACATCTTTCTTTTAAACGTTAAAAATCAACAGAGAGCAGGTCTTCTGGCTTCCTCTTTTAGAAAGTGGTTTCTTTCTAGAGAAACATCAGTATGGAAAACACTTAAAACATCCCCATCATCAAAAAAAACCCACATCGTCAGAGAAACATGATGAGAAGCTGCACGCATCCCAAACATTCGGGATGGAATGTGAGACACCAGCAACAAGACAGTGGCAAGCTGACTGACAGAAATAACACAGAAGACTTCTTAGACGCCAGAGTCTGCTTTCAGACAACCTCTCCTTGGAGTCTGTGCTTCCACGTGTCTTTGGTCTTTGTTTCAATTGGGTTTCCTGACAGAGTATCCTTTTGTAGCTCGGGCTACCCTGGAATTCATCACGTATTAGAGGCTAGCTTCAATATGGAAACCTCCCCACCTCCCAAGTGTAATTTTGTCATTTCCAATGAGAGACAAATTATCTTCATGATAAGAGACAGCAAGGTACCAGGGACATCTGTAGAGAGGGGGAAATAGCCCAAACAGCATCATTGAGAGAATTAGAGATGTAGGATAGAGAAGTGCTCCCCAGTGGATAGAGATGTGCTCCCCAGCAAAGAGAGATGTGTTCCCTAGCGGATAGAAAAGTGTTTCCCAGTGGATAGAGATGTGCTCCTCAGCAGATAGAAAAGTGCTCCCCAGTGGATAGAGATGTGCTCCCCAGTGGATAGAGATGTGCTCCTCAGCAGATAGAAAAGTGCTCCCCAGTGGACAGAAAAGTGCCCCCCAGTGGATAGAGATGTGCTCCCCAGTGGATAGAAAAGTGCCCCCCAGTGGATAGAGATGTGCTCCTCAGCAGATAGAAAAATGCTCCCCAGTGGATAGAGATGTGCTCCCCAGTGGATAGAAAAGTGCCCCCCAGTGGATAGAGATGTGCTCCTCAGCAGATAGAAAAATGCTCCCCAGTGGATAGAGATGTGCTCCCCAGTGGATAGAGATGTGCTCCCCAGTGGATAGAGATGTGTTCCCCAGTGGAAAGAGATGTGCTCCCCAGTGGATAGAGAAGTATTCCCCAGTGGATAGAGATATGCTTCCGATGGCTGCTAGGAGCCTCTAACTTCACTCTCATGATAGAGGCTGCCCCTCCTGCCCACTTCAAAGCAGAGCCCTGGCACCACTGGCACTGCTGTGCCCTCGGACATGGAGACAAACTATTTCCCAGAAATAGAAGTTGACATCTTTGCCATTTACTCAGGTCTCACAGGAGCGGTCATCCCCACCTCTGAGCATGTGGTACCTGCCTTAGTAAGACACACCATGTAAATAATGTTTGTGAAAGTGTCTCTGTCCTCTTCCAATGGTGAGAAAGCTTATCTTGCTTGGGAGTCCACATAGAACAAGATCTAAAAGTGGCTCTGTGATAGTGAGGAGAGAGGAAGTTCTCCCACTCTGATTCTTGTCCTTGTTTCTGCTAGAGCCGGGTGGTAGTGGTGCACGCCTTTAATCCCAGGACTCAGGAAAGAGGTAGGCGGACCTCTCTGACTTTGAAACTAGCCTGGATTACAGAGTGAGTTTCAGGACAGGGTCCAAACCTACATAGAGAAACCCTGTCTGAAGAAACAAAACAAAACAAAAATACGAGAAGGCTGTTCTTTAAAATGGTAAATGGTGTTGACATGACGAACAATTTGGAAAAGCACATGTGGAGGGAATGTCTCCTCTTCTGAGGAGGAGCTCAGGCCTGGCTGCCCCCAGGGAGGTGAAAACAAACCTGTAGTGGAATGGTCTGCTTGTCTCTTCTTCAGTGGAGAAATGCTGACACCTGAACATCCTAACAGGACCTTCTGGGGATATCTCACTTCCTGTGTGGCATGGCACTGCCCTACTCCCTTGGTGACCAAATCACACAAATCAGAGCCTGGGGGGAGGGGGAAGTGCAAGATGAGAATGCCCAATGCAGAAAGAAACCAACTGGGACACATGCAATGAAGAACTACCATTTTATCAGCAGACTCCAAAGACATGTTAATGTCCAAAAGATCCTTCTAAAAGAATCAACCGAGAAAAACTTCAAGCGAACTGCTTTGAAAATAAGAAAGAGAATATGTGATCATTTTAAGTGGATACAGTTGACCAAAAGTGATACCGTGGACTGCAGATAATTCAGTTGGTAAAATCCTTGCCTTACAACAGGATTATCTGAGTTCAACTTCCAGAACGCACGTAAAAGGGGCCAACCACAATGGAGCGTGCCTGCAATTCCAGTGCTGGGGAGATAGAGACATGGGAATCCTGGAACTGGCTGGCCAGCCAGCCCACTTTGCAAGTCACAGGCCAGTGAGATTCATTGTCTCCAAAAAAATAAGGTAGATGGCACCTGAAGAATGATGCTTTAGGTTGGCCTTCTGCCTCCGTATGAATGTTTGCACATCCACACACACATACATGTATGCATGTGTATGCACGAATATATGTGCATACACAAACAAACAAACACACCACTTTTTCCCTGGCACACTACAGCTTGTGTGATTTCAACATCCTAGCAAGTCCTCCTTGTCTTCATTTCCTTATCCATGAGGATAATAAGGAGGCCACTAAATTCCATTAACGAGCAATAATTCTAATAGGACTAAGTACAATATTTCGATATTTCGTGATCCTTAAAATCCCACAAGGAGACTAGCACAGTGGAGATAATTGATCCAATAGCATTCTCCTCATGGGCAGAACCCGTCGATAACTCAGAGCCCAGACTGATAACTGCCCCAGCCTCTACCCTCCAGGATCGGGAAGGAGTCACTGGAATTACTTTGCGGCTTCTGATAAGTCAGCGCGTTGCCAGAACCATATTTCTAATCTTCTAGAACTCTTCAGCTGGAGACCTCCTTCAAACCCAGCGACATCAAAGCCTGCAGTTCAAAGGCCACATATTGTCTGCCACTCCCCTGACATTTTTGGCTGCCCTGTCCCCCGAACGAAATGCCCTCTTTATCTAGAAGGAGTCCACGCTGCTATGAACTGGAGTCTGAGGGAGTGAGGTTATTGGTTGCAAATGTTCGAATGATCCTAATAATTGCAGATAGGGATCCGTCCTCTCGTGTCACTGAAGTGGGAAGATGGGTCAGACATAATGCATTTGGTTAAGTGTCGAAACTGAAAAGGTACTGTTTTATTTTAAATGCCACGGCCCTGACAGAAGTTGGGGTTACTGGTGCAATGCTCTCTTATTTGGAAATGTATCAGGGATATGGCCTCTGAGGGTCAGGTTTTCATTTGCTGATGTTAATTCTCAGCTGCCTGCTCCTTGTCCTTCATTGCAGCCTGTGTCTTAGCTGGGCACGCTCCTGACTCCCCGCTCCATCCAGACAGTCCATGTAAATAGTGTTTCTGTTAAGGAAGTCATGTTCAGTGTGACTGGAGCACGCAGAAACTGATGTTGATGTCACTTTAGATTAAGCTCTTATTTTAGCAAAGGAGGCAATTGGAGCAGGCAGCTGAGTGGCCGAATGAAATATTCAGCTCATTTCATTTAGAGCTACCCAGTTCCCATTGTTCACGCTGGCAAGCTGCTTAACCCTGTGGGTGCTGGCCCGGCTGGCTGTGCCATCCACCCGCACACATGCTGACTTCCTCCACCAGACACTGCCCATCCGTTGTCAGCACAGCCTGGAATCCTCAGGGGAAGGACCCGGGAGACAGACCACCAGATGCATTTTCTAAACTCCCATCCATTTCTGAGACCAGGAAGTCTGCTTTAGAAGGACTGTGTATGAGATCCGACTCCATTTCTTGATGCCCTTCAAAGATGGGTAGGTAGGTCAGGAAGATGCCCTTATGATAACTACAAACTGTTTGAAGGTTAAATGTACCACCCCCGGAGGGAGAAACTGGACTTCCCTCTACAAATCATTCACATACAGCTCTGTCACAGGGGCTGCTTAAACTTAGCTGAGGGCCATCACCCCAGGACAAACCCACCTTCCTAGTCACATACACTTGGAGCTTGAGCTTATTATCTGGGAAGCTTGGGTAAATGAAACTTCTGAATCATGCTCTGCCTCCTTCCTAAAGGTGCCGTTAATTTACCCTTACCATGTCAAAAATCTGGATAATTTGTCCAGGATCTGTTTATCTATTTAGAAACACTGAACATTCTGCCATTATTTACCACTATCAGAAACCAGGAGCCTGGTGAGAGGGCTCATCGGTCAAGAACATTTGTCGCTCTTACAGAGGACCAGGGTTCAATTCCTGGCGCCCACATGGTAGCTCACCGCCTCCTGTAACTCTCATTCCAGGTGATCAATTGCCTTCTTCTGACCTTGGAAGGCACCAGGCACACATGTAGTGCATAGACATAAATGCAGGCAAAAACTCATACGTGTAAAATAATAAATAACGTGTAGGCAAGAATTCTAATTGGTATTAACAATAAACACCCAGAGTCAGCTATTAAGGAGTGAAGTTGAAAAATCAGAGAAGCAGAGTAGTCAGCCACTAGATCTTACCTCTATGAAATCCTCAGACTGACTGCATATCCCGTCTCCATGAACTCTCAGACTGAATGGGGTATCCCATCTCCATGAACCCTCAGACTGAATGGGGTGTCCCGTCTCCATGAACCCTCAGACTGAATGGGTATCCCGTCTCCATGAATCCTTCTCTGCCCAGTCATCTAACTTCTAGAGCTGGGATTAAAGGCATGAGCCACCACCTCTTGGCTCTGTTTAGACAAACTCAATCTCCTGTAGTCCAGGGTAGGCTTGCACTCACAGGGATCCATCTGCCTCTGTCTCCTGAACCCTGGGATTAAAGGTATGTGCCACCACCACCCAGCTTCTATGGCTAACTAGTGTGGCTGTTCTGCACAGTGATCTTTAGGCAAGCTTTATTTGTTAGAACACAAACAAAAAATAAATCTAAAAACTGTTTTAAACTTCTGAGTTCTAAATTGTGCTTGTTTGCTTTTCTGTTCTCTTCCTACCCTCCCTCCCTCCCACCTTCTCATCCCCTCTTCTCTCAATTCGTCTTCCTCCCTTTCCCTGTCTCATCCTCCCACCATTTTTCTTCCTTACCCCATTTCCTCCTGTCCTCATTCTTGCCCATCTTCCTGTCCCTTATCCCCATACTTCTTTCTTCCCTCTCTCCCTCTCTTCCTTTCTTTCTCCCACTATCTCCACCTCCCTCCTTCCCTGCCTGCCTTTCTCCCTCTTTCCTTTCCTCTTCTTCCTGACAAGTCCAACGAGGAAATGGGACCCAGAGAAGTGACACTAAATTACTTCCATATATCAGATTTTTCAACTGATTATTTCAAGTCTGTGTCCTCAAAGTACAGGAATTTAGAGAAATTCTATTTGAGTACTATCTGTCAAAGAAGGAAAATGTCATGATATATTAATCACAGTATAAAATACAGTGTCACTGGATTCTTGAAAGAACTTGGATGTAGGCTAGGTCCTGGTAAGACTCAATTGTCACCAATGATGTGGCAAGCAAAACAAAAGGGTGTGGCATAGAGCCTTTAGGTCACTGGGGTCCCCGCTCAAAGGGGATGCGGAGGCCCTGGTCTTTTCCTGTTTTCCCATGGCGTGGGACATTTCAAACCTAGCTTCTTTCTCAGCACCCACATTCATGAGGAGTCACTGGCCCAGGCCACATTCATGGGACAGTATGACCTCCAGCCTCATGTGTGTGACACAATGCTAGTGTGTTGGCAAGATAGGCAGATGCCAGCAGCATCTGCACAAATTTGTGTATTTGCAAATCACAAAAATACATATGATTCAATATATTAAGATAAACTGGACTTCTCGTGTTAGCCTCGATTTGATGGGTGCTCCCTAAAAGATAAGAATGGCTGGCCTTCCCAAGGCAACCACAGCCCTCAGTAGATTGCCTGGAGTTGATTTCAAGGCCCAGGAAAATGTTAATATAAGTGAAGGACTCTGAAATTCCATTTCATCTCTGGAGAAAAAATATTACCTCAACAGCCTAGCTTGGTGACACACATGTAAACCCTGTACTTCGGAAGGAAGGCGTGCATTCAGAAGGCCAAAGACCACTTCAGCCACACAACATGGTGTTCAGATCCAGACTGAGCTACATGAAACTTGGTCTTAAGGAATAATCAAAGGGGAAAAAGGATGTTATTTGTCTGGTTAAGCCATCTGCTCTACCAGTAATTATCATGCATTTATTAATAATAACAAGTATGGAAAAATTTAGTTACAAAAGCTATAGATTGTCCCTCAAAGGCAATTGTACCCAGGCCTTGGCCACCAGCCTGGCACTATAGGGTAAGATTAGAAAATGTAAGAGCTAAGACTTAGGAGGACGTAGGTGAGTAAGGACTGATGTGGACTGAGGATTCTGGTCTCTTTTCTGTTTCTGCTTTCCAGACATGAGATGAACAGCTGTGCACACGACACACCCAACCGTGATGTTCTATCTCACTCTAAACTCAAAGCAACAAGACCAGGGACCATGGTTGACCCCAGAGCTGTCAATCAAGCACACCCTCCCCCTTTATCAGCTGGTGGTGTGGTGTGTGCTGCAGTAAGATCGAGCAACCAGAAGCCTGGGCGTCCAGCTGACACTTGACAGTAACCGGTGTTTGAAGCAAGTTTTGTTCATGGAATCAAGAAACGTAGTATAAATCTACAAGAAAGTGTAAAAGCCTGCTACATCTAAAATGCAAACAAAGGGCAGAAGTAAAATTTAAAAAGAGGCACACATTTCATCAGCTAAGGAAATAGTGTGAGGATGGAGGGGGACACACAGTGTGGTCATTTCGGACTGGCAACTGCCAAGAAGGCTAATGGAAATATAAATTTGGGACACTATTTGTCAAATTGTTCGTAGAAGTAAACAAAAGAGAGAAACAAACCTGAAATTAACTGTGGTGCAATTTTCTCTTGTGCTTATTCTGTCTGAGCAAAAAAAGGCATTTAATAACACACTGTCTTAAAAATATGCATCACTTATGTTATATATAGAATTATAGATATAGATATGGAGAATATTCAGCATCATGCTGTCCATTAAACAAAAGGCAGGTCAAAATGATCTATAAAAAAAGAGTTAAGGAAGGTTTGCAATACAAATGACAATAGCAAATTGAATTAATCATGTGTTAATTATATTTGAATAGGCAGTAGAAAGGGACCCAATCTTTTCATCATGTGGTACTCAGCCATTGGTCTTATGAAATCTAATCAAGAAGACTGGACACAGAGGTCACACCAGTAATGCCAGCATTCTGGAAGCAGGGGCAAGGATATCACTGCAGGTGTAAAGCCAGTCTTGTCTATATCATGAGTTCCATGTCAGCCAAGACTATGTAATGGGATGGTGTCTCAGCAAGGAAAGGGCAGTGGAGGGAAGAGAATGAGAGAGACCGGAGAGGGCAGGAGGGAAAAGGAGAGGGAAGGGAAAAGGAAATCTAATTCATGTTCCAGAATGTTCATGAAAACAGCTAAATTTATTAAAAATTTTGATAGACTTCTCAAAATTCTGTTCATTAGTAGTCTGAAGAAAAATAAAGTCTTAGATTTAGGGATCAAATTCTAGAAACGTTCGAGACAGAAGAGTGGATCTCTGAAGTGGGGAAAGGACTCCTTGTTTCTTTACAGTTCAGTTGGCTTTCTATCCCATCTCCAGTCTTTCAAACCACCCTGTTTCTCTCTTCAAACCACAGAAATTGAATGGCTTAGCCAGGGAACGATCAGCAAATGAAATTCGAATATAAAAATGTTAAAACTTGAAAGACTTGGAGGGAGGGTGGCAGAAAATTAAGAGTTTTCAAGTCCCTCCCCCTCTCTGCCAATAGTGAATATGAAGCAAAACCACAAACCCCTCAAGATTAGCAGAAAGATGCATCCAGGAAGTTGGCTTCCTGTAAACACAGGAGTTTTGCCTGCTCAAGGCACATACATGTGACCCAGAATTGGGTGGCAGAGGCAGGAGGCCATTCTGGTCTACATAGCAAGTCCTAGGCCCACCGGGGCTACATAATGAGACTCTCCGGGAAAAGAAATCTTCGCCCTCTCCCCACAGAGCCAATCGGCACCTGTCCAGTCCTCTGCATCCGAGCAGAGGAAGGCTTCCACAAGGGGTGTTGCTAGGTAGATCCTAAGATCTGTTATCAGTGCAGAGCCATCCCACGGCCCCAGCTACACACATTATACACAAAGAGCACGCACGTGTATGTGTGTGCATGCACACACATTTTGATAAGTGCTTAATATGTTGCAGATTCCCAAGTGGATTCAAATAAAGTCTTCAATAGAACATAAACTCATCAGACAGTGTTTTTGAAAAGCAACTGCTCTTTGGTTTTCAACGTCCATAAGGATCCGCCTGGTAAAGGCTTAGTCTCCACCACAGCAGTGTGCCTTGAAGGTGGACTCTGTGTTATTGGGGACATATCTTTGAGACATGGTAGGACCCAAGTCCCTTCTTCTGGCTTTCTTTCACATCCTGGGCCCGAGTGGAGTGATTGTGCTCCACCATTGACCCCCGAATGCTGTCCAGAGACCCACCTGACCATGAATAAGATCCTTCGAGATGGCAAGCAAAAATAACCCTTTAATTCCTGGAAGATGCTTCAAATATTTATCACAGTGATGGAAATAGGAAAGCTCAGCAGGCCAGTGACTCACACAGGTCCCCATCAGAAACAAAGTGAGGACCTTCAAATAGCTCACTTTGTGTCGAATATGAACAGCTTGAATATTTCCCATCAATTTGAACATGTGGAACCGACCTGACGACAGACACAGACTTCTAAGATCCTCCCTTGAGATTCAGTTTTTCTTATGAGTGGACATTTGGCATAAAAATCAAGTCAAGTATTATTACGATTTGGGTATGTCAAAATTTGTGCAAATTATTCACTTTTACTTACACAATATCTTGCCCTTCCCTCTGAGTTTATCACAGATATGTTCTAGCCCTTTCAGAGGAAATTTGTCAGCCCCAGATCTGAACAACCTGACTCTCAGGTATTCCTACCTCTCTACCCGGTGTGTGTGTAAGCATTTGAGGCATGCAACATCACTATTAGCATAAAGGATTTACCACTGGCTTCAAACGCTTCCTAAGTCGCTCTTAGGAAGATAGCACAATAAAGGAGCCCCACCGGATCCCATGGGAGAACACAGGAATGGATGGCATCCGTCTTGCTCCAGATTAAAATGAAAGGGGGGGGGTTACTTTTACCAAGCAATTTATCTTGAAAAATGAAAGTACTTTAACCCAGTAATATAGCTTGAAGATACTAAAATTATAATGTTCAATGCTGGTGGGTACATGGAAAAGGAAGCTTCTTCCACCTGTACTGTAACGGGGTTAAATGGCACAGATTAATGTGGAAAGCAATGTGGTAACAGATAACACAATCATTTGAAATATTAATTCACTTTGACAGGGTCGGTCCACTTCTGTGAATTCAAATATAAACACACACAAACACACAGACATATACACACACAAACATATACATGCACAAATACACATGAAAACAAACACAAGGACATACACACACAAACACATGGACAGATGGACACACACAGACATACACACACAAACATACACATACACAAATATGCCCGATAAAAATCTCATGCTCCTGACTTCTTTGCCTCTCCCCCCAGTATGAGAATCCTTAGTCCAAGTTCTTCTGCTGCACCAAAATAACCAACCCACCCTGCAGTCTCTGCACCTTCTCCTTTCCTTTGTTGCAATACTGTCTGAAGAAACCGCCATTATGACAGTCTCACTTTGAGGCTGTATCTATCGCCATGAAGCCTGACACTTAAAGCTTGGAGGTAAAGAAAAGAAAACGCAGAACTGCGAGCAAGAAATGTGTTGGGGTGCACCATGTCACTCTGTGTGAACAGAGATTTAACACAGGGCAATAAAGCGAGAGAAAGCACTAGGAACAACCGAAATTCTAAACTTGGTCGGAGGGACTCACGAGGCCCTAGCTGAGGAACTGCTTGCACTTCATGGCTTCTGGGGAAGTCAGTTTTCCTCAGTGTTGTAGCCACAGGTACGCTGCCCACCCATATTCCTGCAAACAACCCAAATGAAACTCAACCATTCAGGTTGTTTTTTTTTTTTTTCTTCCCTTTTTAAAGACACAGAAGTAGGAGACCGTATTAAGAAGGGCTCCAGAGTGAACAGGAGGGGAGAAGAGAAGGGGAACTTTGGAAGCGACTGTGATCAAATACAATCTCCGCATGTATGGAATTGACAAAGAAGACCTTTTTAAATATTTTAAGACTTGGTTCCTACAAAGTTGACTTTAAGACAGCTCGTGAATGAGCAAGCTTTACAGTGAGGCCTGTGTGAGCCTCACTGGCGTGAGCTGCTGTCAGCTGCTCAGTGGACCTGGCTCCCTGATAAGCTCTTAGTTCTGAAGTTTGTCACTTCTGAGCTCTCTGTCCAGTCACATTGCTGCGCATTAATTTTTTTTATAAAATAAAACTCTAAACATATTCCTTCCCTGCTTGAAAACCACCATTGCCAATGGACTAACTGGCACAGGTTCTCCCATGACGTCACCCCACCTCCTCCTCCAATCACATTCTCTGTTGTTTCAGATCCTCCCGTGACGTCACCCCACCTCCTCCTCCAATCACATTCTCTGTTGTTTTAGATCCTCGCCTGACGTCACCCCACTTCCTCCCCAATCACCTTCTCTGTTGTTTCTGATCCACTCTTTTAGTCACAGCCCTTGTCATGTTATTTTCATCTTCTTACACCTTAGCAGAAGTCTTTCTCTCTAGTTGAAGTCTTTCTCTCCTCGTTTCTGGCTAACAGCTTTCTAGTTGAGTTCCTATCCCAACTTACCTTGCAGGTTTCCTCAAACCAGACAATGTAGTTAATAGCAATTGTGGGCTACTTTCCAACTGTGGTGTTTGTTTCCCTGTATGTTTAAATATCATGAGTCCTCACTGGGTAAAAGGAAGATGCCAGAAATACCCTCTCTGTTTTGTCTCTAATCAAACCAAAATCATCATTATTTTGGAAATATTTAGGGATGTTCATATTAGTCAATTTTCAGATAGGCAACATATTTATTCAAGGATGAATATAGATTTAAGTCACTGGGATTCAATATCTTACTCCCAGATTTTACTTCTGAGCTTCAAGTCTTGCCTTTCCCATCACTCCTAATTAAGTTGCTTTGTCCTCTGGTAGTTTGTGGAATCTGTGGAGTCAAATCTGTTTTTCTTGTTAGTAACAGTAAACCTAGGGATCCTACCTAACTTGAATTTTTCCTGGGTTCATTTATATAGATGGAAGTTTCAGTCTTTCCAAAAACTCCCAAATAAACACACCAAGGATTAGATGAAATACAAATCCTCAGTCAATAGCTCAGGTTTATTGCTAACTAGCTCAAAGCTCAGCATTTCTCAACTGAATGACGAGGTGAAAAAGGAGATGTAAATGTTATGCGTTATTTGGCCGTGGTGATGTGTTCTGAGAAACACATCATAAGACGACTGGATTCTCGGGCCCACAAGGAGGATGCTCCCCACATACCCCAGGGGTTTAGGTCAAACAGGCCCTCGTTGCGGTCAAGAAATGAAGTCAGGGTGAGGAGGCAGCTCCGTGGGTAAACTGCTTGGTGGGAAGTGAGAGGACTGAGCTTGGATACCCAACACCCATGCAAAAGATGGGCTCAGTGGGATGCATCTGTGACCCCAATACTGGGGCTTGTTGGCTAGCCAGCCAGCTCAGACAATCAGTGAACCCCAGGTTTAGTGGGAGGCGCTTTGTCAAAAGTAAGGTGTGGATGGATAGAGGAAGACATGGGATGCAGACATCTGGTCTCCATATATGTATACATGGGCACACATTTTCCCTCCCTTCCTTCCTTCCTTCCTTCCTTCCTTCCTTCCTTCCTTCCTTCCTTCCTTCCTTCCTTCCTTCCTCCCTCCCTCCCTCCCTCCCTCCCTCCCTCCCTCCTTCCCTTCCCCCTCTCTTTCTCTCTCTCTCTCTCTCTCTCTCTCTCTCTCTCTCTCTCAAAGGAGGGGATACAGAACACATAGGATGCTGGGACCTCCAGCTCACATGGTACAGTAGACTTCTTTATCATATACAACTTTTATGCACATGGGGGCTAGGAAGTAGCTCAGTCAGTAAAGTGTTTGCCACGTACACACAAAGCCATGGGTTCAGTCCTTAGTGTGACATAATGTGGTGACCTGGGGCACACCTGTAATCTCAGGACTCTGAAGTGGAGACAGGAGGGTCAAGAGTTCAAGGTCATCCTGAATGGCGTTCGTAGACAACCTGAGCTATATGACATTCTATCTCAAAATAATAATGATAATAATAATAACATGATAATTAATAGAGTATGCTACTAATAAAACAGTAGGAGAATTTAAAAGCCAATGGACACAGGGCTGATTATGCTGACCAAGCATCCCGCATGCTACACTTTGGCTGAGCTGCTCCAGCTTCAGATTTGGCCACAGAGGCAGGGGTGCACCAGAAGCCCCAGCCTGCGCTGTCACACCAGGGCCACCAAGGTACCATTAGGAGATGAGGATTCTTCAGCCAGCACAGCCCTATACACACCCACTCATGAGGTCATCTCCACACACCATGCCTGTTCCTCAACAATCCGATGCCAGAATGGAAGTGCAGCCTGGTAGTGGAGCCCTGGCCTGGCCTGATGCGTTCCCTTAGATTCAGAACTCAGAAGGAAGAAGTGGAGAGGTGGACCCTGCTAGCTCAGGTAAGTAAGCCTGGTTATTTTTGTCAGGCAGTTCTTTAGTTTGGCTCTAGCATCACACATAGACCGCACTGGTCTAGAATTTGTTATGTAGCTGAGGAAGACCTTGAACTCCGATTCTTTGGCCTTCACTTCCCAAGTGCTGAGATTACAGGTGTAGACTCCATGCCTGGCTCTATTAGTGGGACTTTTTAAAAAGATTCATTGGTTTTATTATTTCATGAGTACGACTGTTTAGCCTGTATATATGTGTGTGTGCATCACATCCACGCTTGGCATCTCTGGCATTCAGAAGAGGGTGTCTGATACCCGGGACAAGAGTTACAGGTGGCACTGAGCTCCAAATGGGTACTGGAAATTTAACTAGGACCCTCTGCATGAGCACCAAGTCCTCTTAAGCACTAAGGCATCTCTCTAGTTTCCTAGCTGGATTTTTCAGCCCTATTTTCAGTCCTTATGTAAAAGTATTTGTAGATGGCTGTATCTGATTTATAATAAGACATTTGATTTATAATATTTTTGTAACTGGCTCTAATTTTCATTAGCTCTCCCACTCAGCCTCTTAAACCCACACACCTGCACGCGGCTTACTCACAGGCCCGGCAGTGGACTTTGCTTGAAATCACGTACACCATTAGCTAGATTTCCCTAATGCCCTTTCATTAAAGTGAACTTTTAAAGAAACATTTCTCACTAGAGGTATAGCTGAGCATATGAGCGTCCATTAGAATAATCTTACCATGCACATATCTGACAGCATATACATCAGGTCTAACTAAAGAGATGATAAAGAAAAAATTACCACCTGGAAAAAGGCGGTGACGAATATTTCCAAACTCTGATTCTGCGTCAGGCTTGGTTTTTTAAGTCACTGTGGTCAGTCTCATCTCCCACTCAGGAGGCAATAAAACTGGGTTAACAAAGGGAAACATTCACAATGACCTGAAAGTTTCAAACAGTATCCCTGGTGAAGTTCAGCACGGTCCGCCCTTTTCCAGGGAAGCCATTAGTTATTCCCATTATGCTGCAAGTCCCTTGAAGGGACTTCAAGCAAACAGTTTATCTTTATTCTTTTGTATGTTTGCACCATGTTGCTCTATTATGCTTTGTTTAGATACGCCTCTTGTGAAGGAGACCACACACACAGTCTAGTTAGTCAGGGATACAGGTCAAGGGACCCTCAAAGTGAAACTCCATGCCACGGAAGGGTATCAGTACACACGGTACCATTTTAATAGCTGAGGAAACTCTGTGATCCTGCCTAATCTGTTTGGTGAGTTCAGGTATGAATCTGTCTTCCTGTCAAGAGGATGACATCAGCTTGGACCATGGGCTCTGCATTGTGATGTTCAGGTCACACAGGAGTGGAACACATTCATGTTTATGTGAGAGCTACTTTTGAGTGGACTACGATTTGAAAGAGTGACACTCTCCCTGCTCCACAAGGGCCAGAATCTCTGCTCTGTGACGTCAAGGTTGTGTGGCCGTCTAAAGTCATTCAGCCTCCTTGAGTCCTAGCCCATCCAGGCTGGAGAGTGTCTCCCTCAAAATGGAGATGGTGAAATCTTTCTCTTTACAAAGTTATGTGTTTATGGGTGTGGCACACATGTGTCATAATGTATGCGTAAAGGTATCTTCTTCCTCCACATGGGCTTCAGGGTTGGAACTGAAGGAGTCAGGCTTGGCTCAAGCACCTATATCAGTCTCTCAGGCTAGTCATCCTGCTGGCCTGGGATGTTCTATCCCCAGTACCCTGGAATGTGACCTTGGTCTTGCTAAATGTAATCCATTAAAATGAGGTCATTCATGTGGGCAGTCAGCCAAAAGAATAAAACAGATGGAACTGGGCACGCAAAGGGATGCATGTCTTTAATCCCAGCACTCAGAAGGCAGAGGCAGGTGGATCTCTGAGTTCAAGACTAACCTGATCTACAGAGCAAGTTCCAGAAAAGCCAGGGCTACACAGAGAAAACCTGTCTTTAAAGAAATAGCAAAGAAACAAAGGAGGGGAATGTGAACAGTATGACAGATGGGTAACATTAATTTTCTGTCACTGTGACCGAACACGTGAGGCGAATACTGCCCATCGAGGAAAAGAGCAAGTGTGGACCTTCTTCCTAGACATGAGTCCAGGGTCACTGGCCCCACCAGTGTGATGCCCATGATGCATCATGGCTGAAGCATGAAGTAAAATAAAGCTGCTCACAGTCTGAGTCAGGAAGCAAAGAGAGAGAGGCAGAACTGCTGGGTGAGAAGGCAGAGTCAATTGTGGAGGCACCCACGACCCCGCAACCTAAAGATCTGATGCCAGCTCTGACCTCCTTGCTCTACACACAGGCACACCCAGGGGGTCACGCTTTTGGTATGTGGGTATTCGGAGGACACTTATCCAACACGCTTGGGAAGGGACACGCTTGGGAAGGAACAATGTAGGAGACACAGAGAAAAGATGCCCCTTTGTGCCAAGGAGAAAAGGTGGATATGGCGCCTTTCCTCAAAGCCTTCAGAAAAACACAACCTTGTAGTATTGCTGTGAGCATCAGAGACTCCGAGACAATAAACTCCCGCTGTTTGAAGGCCACCCATGAGGATCTATTCCTCTCAAATGTCTTCAACAGTAAGCCCTTAGTATAAAATGTGCGGAGCTGTTATAACATGGGAAGAACCCAATGAGCAAAGCTTATTTCTTTATCATATGGGACAGAACGCTGGAAATATTTGGCCTTATTTCCACAAGTGTGACTTCTTTCCCCTCGGCAACCATTGGAATGGTTACACCCTGAACTTCCATCAGTGGGAAAATATCCGCAGAGCAGAAATCACGGGGAGGGAAGAGCCAGTCATGTGATTCTGAGTACCAAAAGCTCAGTGTCCCCTGGGAAATGAGAATGGTTCCCATACACAGACGTGGGCTTAGAAGAGACCCTTGTACTGGTGACCTAACTAACAAGGAGAGACTGACCCCTCTGCATGAAAACTTTGGTGTTGTTAAGAGAGGTGTGACTATTGGGCAGACCAGGGAGTATTGAGAGGGCAGGACAGCTGTCATCTTAATATCCTTCACTCTTACAATCAATACCTCTATTTTCGCTAGCTAGGGTAGAGTCACCAGATCTTAGACTAGAAGATTCAACTGAGGCACCTTCAGCTTTGAAAGAAACTGAGGAGGAGTTAGATGGCTGTAAAATATAATAGGGAGGTTCCATGACTCAATGGGACGCTGAACAAACTTCTTGCCCTGTGGGAATCAACTACAAACAAATATGACTAGAAGTTTCCAGAAGGCCTACCAGGCTCTATGTCCCAAGGTTCAAAAGACTCAGTGGAATAGAGACTGGCTTATAATGGTGGAATTCTGGAAGTCAAGGGGGTTGGGAGGGGAATAGGTCTGGAATCTGAGTACAAACATGTTCCCCTTCCTGCTCATGCAGACCAATAAGATGCACAATTCATGGGCATATCAGCTAAAGAGCAGCTCAAGAAAACTGGTGGAATCATCCACGTGACACTGTTGAACTCCACGGAGAATGAACGATATGAGGAACAGGGGCTGAGCAGGCAGGGGACTTTGAAGGAGAAGCCATATTCAAGTTGAGACTGTTGAAGCCAGATAGATCCAGTAGGGGAAATACACAAATCCTCCTAAAGGAACTTAAATAACTACCAGAACTACAAAACACACCTAACTTAACAGAGCCCCAGGTCATATGAGAGAGTTCTCCAGGGGTTTTCCATTCTTCTTTTCCATGTTTTAACCTTTTAGAGTTCAGCTACAGCAGCCAATGTCTCAATGAGCAGGTGACTGGTAAAGAAACAAGCCAATGACAACAATGGCAACAACAACCAAAACAAGTCACGAAGGGTCCTCCACTGTGAGTTCCAAGGAAACGAGCCCTCCAGTAAGACAAGAGAGACAGTTTGCTGTTAACTTTGAAGCTGTGGGTGTGGCCCGATGGGCTCGTGTACAGCTGATGTACAGCTTCCGGCTGGAGATGAGAAGTCTCCAGAAAAGTTTTTGTTTGTTTGTTTATCTCCAAGTGAGCCTATAAGGTCTGGAACCTGATTAAGAACTAAATTTGACCCAGAGATAAAATATAAAAGCTGTGATTGGTTGATTTCTGTGCTGAGTACTTTTATGCCAACTTGCCACAAGCTAAAGTCATCTGAGAAGAGGGAATCTCAATAAGAAAATGCCCCCATGATGTCAGGTTGTATGCACACGTGTAGGGCATTTTCTTAGTGATTGATGTGCGAGGGCCCAGCCCATTGTGGGTGGCGCCATGCCTGGGCTAGTGTCCTAGATTCTATTAGAAATTAGTCTGAGCAAGCTATGGGGAACAAGCCAGTAAGCAACATCCCTCCATGGTCTCTAAATTGCCCCTTCTACAGGTTCCATCCCTACTTGAGTTGCTGTCCCACTTCCTTTGGTGATGAACTGTGATGAGGAAATGGAAACTGAATTAACCCTTGCCTTCCCAGTTGCTTTGGTCATGGTGTTTTATCATAGCCATAGTAACCTGACCTGAGACAATTTCCATGCTGGGTTTGTTCAAAATATGCTACAGGGTGAAACTGTTGTGGCGAAATAAAGGAAGGAGAGAACTCACTGGGGGGATGCAGTGAAGTTTAGATCTTAGAAATGATCTAACATACTATCTTAGACACAGCAAGATGGTGTGGTCTAACTGTGTCATAGGATACAGAAGCCATGAAGCAAGCACTGTGCTCCAGGGTGATAGTGCCAAGGTCAGGTTGTTTTATGCCACCCACAAGATTTCTTCCAGTCATCATGATTAACAGATGGCCCCAAGATGCACGTGGAACATATAAGAGATAAGCAGAAGTCTCTTGAAAGTAGATCATAGTGTGTGGCTGGGCATAAAACTCAGTGATTGACACTTGCCTAGCATCTTAGGATGTATGAGGCCCTGAGCTCCATTGAAACACTGCAAAAATGACGGAGGAGGAGGAGAAAGAAGAGAAGGAAGAAGACAACAAAACGATGATCAATAAAGGTGGCACTGAGCAATAATTCACATAAGGTCAACCAGGGGTAGAAGCATGGCTATAACTAATGGAACTAACAGCCACGAAGCTAGAGGTTCATGCCTCGAGAACTCAAGCCCAAACAGCCTCATTGGGAACTTAGATGCACCCACATCACTGTTTCTATGGCTAAAAGGAAGATTTCCATGGATACATGAAGAACTCATACCGGCCACATGTGGGAGGCTTGTCCAAGACTTCTAAGAATCCTCCGGAAGTAGATCTTGGCACCGCAACACGTTAGAGTATCTAGAAGAGAATTAGAGTAAGATCCTTTAGAGTCGTGGTCTACAAAAATTTCACAGATGGCTGTGAAAATTAGGTGTTTAGGGAAATGTTGGAAGGCAATCAACCACACGTGGCAGAGCAACACTCTGAAAAACCTATATGCCCAGAGTCTTCAGTAAAAGGGAAAAAATACAGTGATTACATTGCTTATTTTCAATAACATTGTTTCAAATAAAATGCCCCAAATTAAAGAAAACGCAGGATATAGAAGCTTACTGGGGGGGTTTGAAGTTCCTGTCTACTATGGTTTATGTATGGAATGTCCCCCATAGGATTATGTGTTTGGACACTTGGTTCCCAGCTTGTAGTGCCCAGTTGGAAGGTTGTGGAGCCTCTCTGGAGAGAGCGGGTCAATGGGAAAGGACCTTGAAGTATTTTAGCCCAGACCTACTTCCTGTCTGCTGATTGTGAATGGCTGATAGAATATCACCAGCTACCACTCAATCCTGATGCTGCCTTCTCAGCAAGGATGGACTGCACCCATCCTGAACTGCTTCTTAAGGGAGATTTGTGGGCATTACTGAGAAAAGCACTGAGTATGTACCCAAGACGCTGACTGTTTCAGACTTTCACATCTGTTTCTGATGAGAGAAGAGAAATAAACAGAGGAAAGGGACAGAACCTGATGGGAACATCACTGCTGCTGGAAAGCTGACAGACATCTTTGATGAGGTGACATTTCAGCAGAGGATTGGCCAAAGTGAATGAGCCATGCAGAGGGGGCTGCTCTCTAGACAGGGGACAGCAGGAACAAAGGACCTTTGGTTAGAACTGACAAGCATGTCCAGCAAAAGCCCACACAAAACAGGTCAAGAGAGAGAGGCATTGGGCAAGTGATTCTGGACAGGTATTGTCCTCTTCCATTATCATGGTGGACCTGGCCATTTTCTTTCCAGTTTTCTCAGTTTTCTATTTATCTTGCCTTTGAGCTACTCAGCACACAGGCATTCAGGATTGCCTGAAAACATTATAACATATGTCATCCTCTAAACCCGTGATTTAATTTGCTTTGAAGATTGATTGTTGCTTTTGTGTTCATTCAAAGACTCTCATTTCCCACTAATTTTTGTGATATAACTTTTTATTCATTTGTTTTCCAACCTGCACATATTATTCAATTCAACAGTTGCTTTTGTGTTGTTCTGTTTGTTCTTTAGACAAAGTTTTAGAAAACTGAAACTTGCTGACCTAGCAGCTGACCTATGGAGTCCAGGTTGAAGTTGAACCCATAGCAATCCTCATTCCTCTGCCTCCCTGGACACTGGAATTAAGGATATGGATCACCACACCCAAATAAACAATTTCTTATACATAGATTCACTTTGATCCTGTATTGTGGTCTGGCAATGTATATTTTAATTGTGTTTAGACCATTTACATTTAATGTGTATATTCCTTTAAATTTGCATTTTTTCTTCACTTCTTCCTTGATTTCTCACTTCTGTTTTCTTCCTGCCTTCAATTTTTATTTCTCAGTTTTGACTTCATTTTAATGCTCGTAAATTGTGTTGGTTTTTTTTTTTAGCCATTCATTTCTTTCTTAGTGGTTTCTCTAGGCATATAGTATTATAGATATATAACATCATGCTAAGCTGGTCTGGCCAGCGTACCAGTTTGAATGAAGTATGGCATGAATCAATGAGATATGCTCTACTGAATAATTCTGAAAACTGGTAGAGCTGGTAAATGGAGAGAAATGTCTAGACAAAGGTAACCATGCGTTACACTATCCTACTTTCTACCATATAGAACAAAGACACAAATCTACACTCCCAAGACTGATGACAGAAATGAAGGGTGAAACTTCTAACTGATCCAAAACATCAAGGTATCTATCATTTGATTTCTAGCACTTAGGCAGTTTTTAAAGAGACTAAGATCATTATGTCTCAAAAAGTCTTTGAAACTCTAAACAAAATTTCCACGTAGTCTGTTTACCATGCCTTGAACTGTCAACAACCTATAGCCTGCTACATGAATATGAGGAGACTTAACAGTTATCCTTATCAACAACCAATTGCAGGTGAACAAAGCTAACTTCCCAAGGTCAAGATGAGTCAGCTGTAGAGCTGGGCTAGAACCAGGGTCTGATGGCACTGAGCTACACTGAGAGAAGAAAAATATTAACTTTTCTCTCCAGTGTGTTAGCAGTCTGCTTGGCATTCAGTTACACTTCATTTCCTTAAGGGAGGCAAAATAAGAACACGGCAGATGGACTACCCCCAGTCATCTGCATTGGAACAGAACCAGGAAACAGGGCTGAAATGCTCCCACTTGCCAAGAGTAGCAATAGATGACAAATAGATGGCCTGATCATCGATACCTCAGACACGAGCCCGGGAAACTTTCAAAGATGAAACTGTGAGTCCACTTCCTCTGTACAGGTGAGACCTTTCCCCATCCATCCAGGTAACTGCAGAATTGGAAACTGGATGGACAGGACCTTTATTCCAGTGGACGGTTTTACTCATTTTAGATATAAAAACCTTGAATGTGCGCAAAAGACTTTGTCCTCAATTCCCAAAACATTTCCTTCATTCCCTGATTCACTCTAGGAAGAATCAGACCTCTAGTGTAGAGCTCTGAGTGACAGACTTTCCCTTTTAGTCATGAAATCTTTTCTGATCCAAGCAGGGGGAAAAAATTCTTGCTCATCTTCCATTTATATTCACAGTCGGATACTATAATTAAATAATAGAGTTTCATTTACTTGGGCTCAAATCCATTAGGATTTTTTTCTTACTTCCACTCGTCTCTTTCCTCTGAAACGTATCCCGGTATTATCTTCACCCCTGAGCACACACACACACAGATCTGTGAATGTATAATGAGCTGTTCCTGGTTTTAGCATAGCTTTATATCTGATGAAATGCCTAAATTACCTCCACCTAGATGCTGTCTAAATATGAACAAATACTCGGTTCACACTGGGGAAAATGTCAGCATTCACCTGCTAAGATCCCAGCCACGAACATACACTGCTTTCTCCTGGGAAAAATATGGTTCACAAGCTAACATGGGATCCTTGCGATGCTATCCCCAAAGGGTTGGATGTGCGAAGGCCCTGGTGTTCCAGACCAGTGTGCTATGACAGTACCTTGCAGCATCATGGACAGACAGAGCCTAGAGCCTTCCCCTCATCTAACAGGGACTGTGGTGACAAATATCTATTTCCCCAGGAACAGTAAAACAGCCCAGGTTCTCAGAATTCCAGAAGGGAATTCCAGGAATGGGAAGGAACTAGAAGGCTACAGCCGCCATACCCCACTGATGCACCTGGGTGGAGCTGAGGGTGCATAGCTGCCCCTACCCAGCACAGGAACTAGACAGGTCTGCTATGGTCCTAGATGCTTTTAACAAAATAACCCTGCAGAACATATAACACCCTGCCCAGCACTGTGCTGCTACTGCGCACCTCCTAAACTCCCGTCCATATCACCGTCACCCTAGGTCTTTCCTCTCCAGCTTTCTCCCGGCATCCCTAGCAGCCTCCAAGCAGCTATCCTAGAAGCATTTCAACAGCAGCTACAAATTACATTTCTTCCTTTTCTCTGCTTTTTGGCCTCCTAGGGTTAGGGTAAGAAATAGAAAGACCAAAAACGCCCAAGTGTGACACCAAAGACCATCAAAACATCTGAGGAAAGCTCACCTCATGTCCCATCAGTTGTCTGGGTATGTCCTCTGCTCGGTAAGAAGCGAGAGATGCCCTCTGCCAACTGCCACGGACTAGAGGTGAGATGGCACTTCACTAGGTAAAAAGCCAGTAGGGAGGGCAGACCCGGTTTCTTCAACCCTGTAAACTGGTCTTGAGAAGACAGGCTATTGATCCATTTCATTCTGTGTTAACGACCACAATCTGTCTCCTTTCCAGCCACCATACCACACTGGATCAAGGGAAACTACCACAGGCAGCTAGTGGACTTAGACACCATAACATATTCTAACGGCTTTTAGCACACAAATCCATTGCCCCTGGTTACAGAAAACCCTCTAGGAAAACATCAAATTCTATATTCTAAACCAAAAGGAAAGCCCAGGTTCACTCCTAAGCTTTCTGTTAAGGATTGGGGGCTAAGGCAGTGGGCTCATGGGTAAAATGTTTGCTATGCAAGCATGAGCTCTTAGCACCCATGGAACACATCTGTAACACCAGCACAGGGGGCAGGGAAGAGTCAGGGACATTCTGGGGCCTCTGCTGGCCAGCCAGTAGTAAACAAGTACCAGGTTCAGTGAGAGACTCCGTCTCAAAAACAAGGTGACATATAATACAGGATGACCCTTGGCATCAGCTCAGGCCTCCACACACGCAAGGGTAGAAGAACACGCACACACATGCATACACAAACAGACACACACACCAAATACCCTAATGTGCATGCACATACATATGCACACATACCCATGTGCTCACACGTGCACACACATACACACACCTAAACGTGAATGTATACACATGTGGACATGCACACATATACAAATGCACACCTGCACACACATACACACACACAAAGTGAGTGGAAAAACAACAAAGAAGGCAAAAAGAATAAGGAGATAGGACCAACATACCAATCCGAGAGCTCGGCTGGCAAATCCTGCTTCATGCCAAGGGTTCCAGGCACAAACTGTACACAGAAACAGCAGAACCCAAGCCCCATCTGTGAATAAGATGCGATTTCTGGTGCTAGCATTAGACTCACAGGTAGTCTCAACCCTTGTATGAACACTAAGTCAAATTAAATATATTGTTGAGCAACGCCTGCAACGTACTTTGTTAGATGAGACAGAAAACAAAGTCATTAAACTTACTAGGAAAGAAGCTGTGATCCAAGCGCTTCAAAGATGCTCAAGTCATTAGCAGAGGAAGACGTAAACATGGGGCAATGTCCAGAAGTCTAGGGGATAGCGTTATAGGAAAGCATAGCTTTCTGTGTCCATAGATTTAAAAAAATAGGACCCGGAATATAATGTAAACATTTATAGAAAGCTCATTTTGGGCATCTGGAATTCTGAAAGGGGAGGACCCAAGGTACTGCGAGACAGTGGGTGGTCTCTCCCTGGCTTTGAGGGGGCAGGAAGAACCTGAATGTCAGGGCTTGCTGCAGGCCCGAGCAAGAGTAGAGCAGGCCCTGCATCTCAGGACGCTTCAGAGATAACAACCTCTCTCACTTTCATCTCTGTGCTCTTAGAGCCAGGCCATTAGGGTACACAGCTCAGTATGGCCTGGCATGGCATCTCCATGAAAGACACACAATTCACTTCTGGGAGATCCTGGACTCTTTCAGGTCACACAGCCATAATCTCCAATTTCTACTCAAGTACCTGAGTAGGCAATGAAGGGCAGTTTCCCTGGCCATTCCGTGTGCTTTCTAATCTCCGATCTGGTGGAGGAACATCATAAATCATCCCACTGTGTGACTTCTCTGAATCCACAGGGGCTATGAAAGCATTCAAGTGCCAAGAACTGGGTAAGGCGTCTTGGTACCTGGATCATAGCCCTAGGTAAGGAAGTCCAGTCACTCAACAAACATATATTCATTTAAGTTAATAGGTCAGCTACTGAGATGATAGAAAATAAGAGATTAAATAAAGTAGAAGCACTGAATGCCAGGAAGAAGCTGATATAGTAGATATGATTTATGAGTGTCAGCATTCAAACATGGTTTAACAGGAACACTACCATGTATGGAAACTGGTACCAATGCCAGTACACATGCTGACCACATGAAGGATGCTGGTCACATGACTCCATCTGTAGAGCAAATCCTGTCCATAGCGAAACAGTGTAAGCTTCCCATCGGACAGTCAGGCCTGTCAATCTTCATACTGACAGAGTTTGGGGTAGAGAGTTGGCCTGAATCCCTTAAACTCTAGGGATGACAGCTCAGAATGTAGTGTGCAACCGAGCTCTAGGGATGACAGCTCAGAACCTAGCATGCAACTGAGCTCTAGGGATGACAGCTCAGAACGTAGCATGCAACCAAACTCTAGAGATGACAGCTCAGAACATAGCATGCAACTGAGCTGTAGGGATGTCTGCTCAGGACTTAGCATACAAACGAGCTCTAGGAAGCAACCAAGTGTGTTCGCCCTCACCTAAGCATTGTTAGATCTTAAAAATCAATGATCCCTCAGCCTCCACTTTTTCTTCCTCTAAGAACTCTTTAGATGTGAAGCTGCAGATCTTGCAGAGAGATTCTGCCTAATATTAAACCCAAGGAAGATGACAAGAGAGATGAGATACAGAGCGGAGGGAGAGATGGGCTATCGATGAGGTCCTGATGCTGTCTCTAGTATTGCCATATAGTTCCATTCCTTACCTCAGCTATTCTGAGACAGGGTTTTTGTGCAACCCAGCAGAGAGTGGCCCTGAGTATGTGTGTGAAGAGCTGAGATAATAGCTGTAGGCATGAGTTCCTGCATCAGACTTACAGCCGCCACTTAATAAACGGGAGCTTTGAGTCTAATAAGCGACAAAATCTCAAGTCCTTCCCTTGTTGAGTTGGTGACAAGAAGAGCAGATAATTTTTTCATGGGACTTCTTAAGATATCAAAGGTCCCCCTTCAAGAAGATGACAATCAATAGTACAAGTTGTTACAACAGCTCAAAGGCGTAAAGTCAAAGATGCCGCAAAAGTGGCCACATTGATTGAAATGAAGTGAACAGAAAACACAAGCCAATATCTTCAAGGGAAAATGGCAGGAAGGACCCTAGGGCAGAGATGGCCAATGACAGACTTCACAGAGACAGTATACTAGTGTCCCCTCAGGTGCTGTGTTTGACACTTGTATTCCAGTTGTGGTGCTGTTTGGGGGACGTCAGCGGATAGTTTTGGACACAGGGCCCAGCTGTCAGACCAAAGACTGTAGGGGTGAAGCCTATGGGTTACCAACAGCCTTCTTTCTAGTGTTAAATCTTACGTCCCAATCCAGACACACAGATCACATCCCAAATCACCAGTGGCTCAAAATGAGTCCCGCCCCCTTCACATTTCACTTACCATGAAGATGTACATTGAAACAAAACCCTCTTCCCTTAAGTCCATTATGGAGGGAAAGGCGTGGAAAGAGAGGATCCTGCTGTGAGATCCCGAGTGTGAGACATCTGGTCACACCACACCCACGGCCAGAAAGATGCAAGACATGAATCCTGGGGTTCAACTCACTTTCTGATTCAGTCTAAGCTCCCAGCCCCATAGAATGGTGTTGCCCACACTCAGGGTGGCCCTGTCCTCTTCAGTGAACCCCGCTAGAAACACACACAGGCATACCCAGAGGTGTGTCTTCTGTGTGACTCTAAATCTTGACAGTCAACTCAACTCACTGCAAATCTCACACATTTTCCTCCATGATTGCCAGGTCTTTGGTCACAGAGATGAGAAAATGAGCTGATAGTGGGGGTTTTAAGGAGAGGAGAAAAATCTGGAAAACTGAGAAGGAACGCAGATAATGACTAGGTCTAGGAAAATGGCAAGCTGTAGAGGTTGGACACAAGGCCTTCTCTAGCCTGGAGGGGTAAGGAGCATGGGGAGCAATTACAATAAGACTCCTGGTGCACAGCATGCCTGAAAGGCAAGTTTAGCCATGTTTTGGACAAATTAGCTGTCACAGAGTTCATTTAGAGGCATAAAGGAGTGGAGAGTTGTCCATGTCATTCAGACACAGTGAAACTTAAAATAAAACTCAGAACAGTTTCAAAGCTATTCCAGCCACCTCAGGCATCCTGGGATGCCTTGTGCCATATGAGACTTTCCTTCTCTCAATTGTACTCAATCAATTCTCCCTCACATGCTGCGGTAAAATGAAAGGGAAGCACACAGACACAGACGAGTGAAGGCATGGGGTACTGGACACCTGGGCTTCACTCCCTTGTATGCCATTCTCTGCCTGTAAAACCTACACAGTGAGAGGGACTAACTCCAAACTGTCAGGTGAACCCACCAAGTTCAAGGAAACTATGGTGATGCCATAGTCTTTGCAAGTGACTAGTTGTTGTTCCGGGGCCTAAGTCAAACTATAAAGAGAATCCCTCGAAAGCATGACTTGGATATAGAGGAACAGCACACAATGTGGACCAGAGGAATGTGTGAGCTTTGCTGTGAGTTGACTGTCCAGATTTAGAGTCGCCTAGGAGATACACCTCTGGGTATGTCTGCAGGAGTGTTTCCGGAAGCTGTTGACAGAGAAAGGCAGGCCTACCCTGAGCATGGGTAGCACCATCCTATGGCTGGGATCTTAGACTGAACGAGAAGAAGGTAGTGAGGTGAGGACCAACACTCATTTCTCACGGCTTCCTGACTGTAGGTGCAGTGTGACCAGCCCCCTCACACTCTGGCTGTCACAGTTGGATCTGCCTTTACCTGGGCCTTTCTCTCCATGGTGGACAGCATCTTCAAACTGTGAGCCCAAATAAACCCTTCTCTCCTGAAGTTGTTTGGGTCAGGTGTTTATCATAGCAATAAGAAAAGTAGCACCTACAGAGGAGCATCATTGTTAAGTAATCACTAGACTAGGGAGGCAGAGACAGGGAGTTCCCTGGAGATGGGTGGGCAGCCAGTACACCAGGCCAATGAGAGGCCCTGACTCAGGCATTCCTGAGAATGATACCAAGGTGGTCCTCATACACACAACAGACACACACACATACATACACACACAAACACACATGAGTTTTATCATGAGTAGTCCCGGTGGGGCCAAATATATGCAGTAGAGTAACATCTTACATCTTGCCATAATAAGACAAGGAAAGACTGAGGTCAGGAATATTTCAAATATTCATACTGCGGCCAAAACATAGAAGATAAGACTTTCCTATGCCAGAACTATTCTTTTCTGAAGGTATTAGAAAAACCTTTCATAGGCTTCTTATAAGCCAGGACAATATGTAATTCCTGTTTTGATATAAAATCTGTCAGTCACAAATTATCACTTGAGTACTGGAGCTAATATTTCTTAAGCACATCAAATAAGTCTTTCTGTTTAGGTCTTTGGATAATGATCAAACAAACAGTACCAATGAACACAGAAAACGTGCACACACAACAGAGTCTTAGAGAAATCAACGGGGCAGGCTCTGCATAAGTTTAATGAAGACGTTCAGGTAAGCTGGATACTGCAGTCATAACAAAGAACTTGGCACACACTGTGAGGAATTTCCATTGCAGGGAGCTGAGACAGCGTGACTTTCAAAGACAAAGAATCACAATTGTGGTGATCCCATCAACTGTGCTGACACTCATGAACCCAATGGCATCCATTATATGTCAGTCAATTCTTTACTGTTTGTAGAATTTGGGGGTGAGGACATTTCTCATGGTGTGGCTTTTGGTGACTGGTGCATGGTGTGTTCCTTTGTATCTTCTAAAACATAGAAGCTGGCTTCAGAGACTTGACCAAACATGCCTGATGCCTTTGTAGGACTTTAAGGGGCGCTGTGCTTCTTCTTCAAGGGGAAGGTAATGTCCTCTGTCTCTCTGTGATGTCTACATTCACGATGCTAGTGTCTGCAACTATTAATTCATTAGGATTGCAATGTGAAACGACCCAATTATAGCATCTTGGGTTTTATGAAAAGACACTTGCCAGTCAAGAATTCAAGTACCAACTTCTATAGTTCAAATAGAAAAGGCAGAATTATAAAATTACTGTGTCCTTTATTTTTACATTTTGTTATTTTTATTTTATGTGTAAGAGTGTTTTATCTGCTTGTATATACATCTCTGGCTGTGTGCATACAGTATCCACAAAAGTCAGGAGAGGACACTGGAGCCCCTGAAACTGGACTTATAGGCAGCTGGGAGCCTCCATGTGGGTGCTGGGAATCGAACCCGGTTGCTCTGTACTCTTGACTATCAGGCCATCTCTCCAGACCTCTTACATCTTCTTACATGCCCTAGTGTCAGCATATAAAAATAATTTTTTAAATGGCCTAATCTCTTGAGGCAAGCAAATTAGTGGGACTAGTAAAAGTACAATGAGTCAGAATTCATCTCCTCAGGACTGGGAATTCTTGCAAAGTGTGGGCTAAATCTGAGGCTTTATTTCCAGTAACAAACATGTCCTAGAACCTTTCATGACATGAACAGAAGTGGTTTCAGAGATCTGTCCACTAGACAGAACACAGTGGACAGTGGTGCAAAGAGCTGTCCACAAGACAGAACACAGCAGACGGCAGTGCAGCGATCTGTCTACAGCGGACAGTGGAGCTCATCAGCCATTCTGAGCCTGCTCCTACTGGGAAGGTGATGGAAGGACGTAAGCCCAAGCAGCTGCCCTGACATTTATCCAGTCTCAGTTGATCCTAAGATAAATTGATAAGGCTTAGATTTTCTTGACCTCTTAATCCTTGGAACCCAAAGTACTGGGTGAGTGAAATTTGTCTTTTGTGCTTTGCTCAAAACTGCTTGGCCACGATTAATCTAGAGTATTCGATCTATAAAAAAATAACTCCATCATGAGATGTCAGGAAGGTGCAGCTGACACCTGGTCCTGGCGTTTTTTTCAACACAGGAAAACCAGAGACTTTCTAAAGCAAGTTTCTGTACCATCGCTTGAAAACACGGCATTCCCTAATGCAAGCATTATACAGAAGCTGCATTATGTTCCCAGGAAACACAATTCCCTTTGCCCAGTGCCTGGGCTCTCAATGGCGAAAAAGACCCTTTCCTGATAGCATACTGATTTATCTGGGTCCTGAACCAATAGGACAATTGCCCCCATCTATTTCTCTTCATATGCTGGGTACCGTGGGAGTCCAACAAAATACGATAATGATTTGAGCATGACCGATGGACTCATCTACCCAGTAACAAGAGTTGGACAACTGTGTCCTTGGAGGTCTACTAGCCCAACATGACCTGCTGGCTCCAGGGACATTCAGTCACATCTGGTACCACGTGCAGGGACAGAGCATGTGCAGAGGAATGATAAGGGCTTCAGCATGCATCCCTGGCAGGAGAAGGGGCTCCATTGCACTTTTGAGAAATGACGATGGGCAATAATCATACAATTTAATTATTCCTTGGAGCTCCACATAAAGCTAACACAGGCACACACACACACTCAGCCAGCCACCAATCTGCTCCCTGTGGCAGCTGAAAAATGCCATGGAGTAAGTGGAGAGCGAATCATCAAATGAGTGTCTCCGAGTTACCGAGAACAGAGTCTTCCGTCTAAGAACAGACAGCCCAGCTAGCACAAGAGAGGGTTGCCTCAAGGAGGCCTGGCTCCCTTGCTGGATATTTTTTTTTAAAGTCACACCTTCATTTCCATAATAATAACCCAATTATTGTAAGATTAGGTGACAGGAATCTCATTATTGCTATTTCCACAAAACAGTCGATATTCTATTCAATATCTTTTAATGTTACACACCTTAAAATGTAATTATTTCAATATGCCCTCATTCATCTTTAATGTAATTTTCCTTTTGAAACACCTTGCCATAATTGTTAGCTTTTATGGAATAGTTGCTGTTTGAACAAGCATTTCTTCCTCTTGGGCTGCCATGAGAGTGAGTTAAACCAACGAATAGCTCGAGGGGATGTCTACCTCAGCTCTCCACCCCCCAAAATAAGTCCACTGAAAGACCAACCCGAAGCTGAGCTTCGCAGAGTCTGTGGTCACACCCTCCCCACGCTTCCCCTTGCTCCATTCCTCCTCACTCCCTCGCTCTCTTCCAGTGCACGCTCCACAGAAAACGCTTCTGTACATGAAGTACATGAATTTTGGTCTGAAGGCAGCTTGGAATGTGTTAGCAAATACATTCTGTTAACTTTTGAATTATAGAAGCTGAGTTCTTTCTCTTTGTGGGTTGTTGTTTTATCTTTTTTGTTTCCTTTTCTCTTTCTTTCTCTCTCTCTCTTTCAGACCATATTGTAGTACAAAAAATGAGGGAGGGAGAGAGAGAGAGAGAGAGAGAGAGAGAGAGCCTCTGAGACAGCTGACACACCAGGGGGACCATCTGCCAGCCATAGGGTTACCTGCCACGGGCTTTTACAGTTTCAATTACAAGCAAATCCATGTGGTAAGTGGCTGGTTAGGAGATTAACGGGTGGAAACAAAGCAGGGAGACAGAGCAGAGAGGAGAACACTGAGGGACTACAGGGCCATACCTGCTCGTACTGCAAAATGATATGAAAAAACAGTAGTCAGATTGTGTCCATGGAGGCTATGGTTTGGATTTGGGGTTACCAGTCCTTGACCCTGTGACACTGCCAACAGCACCTTCTCCTGGGTGCGGACCCCTCCACATTTGGAGAAAAAGTGTTCTCAGCACGTGTGTTTCATATGCACCGTTTGAGACGCCCTCGCCCACAGCATTCTCACACTTCCGTCGAGCGACTAACCACAGCCTCACATTGCACCACCACTGGTGAGCACCAGCACCCTGCACTGTTCTCTTCCTGATCTGAGAAGGAGCTCACAGCTGGCCAATCACTGCCCTGCGTGTTCATTTGTGTTGGGGGGCGGGGTTGTTGATTCTGTTTGCTGTTTTGAGGCAAGGTCTCCCTTTGCAACTCAGACTAGCCTGTTGGTCACGATGTAGCCTATGCTGGCTCAAACTCATGGCAATCCTCCTGTCTCAGCCTCTGCAATGCTGGGATAACAGATAGGAGGCCGCAGGTCTGCATGTTTTATGTGTTTTTCAGTACTTGTTCTGAACTTGGCGATTTTCTGCAAACATGGGGTAACCACAGCTCTTTAAAATGGACTTGAGGTGTTATAAATCACATCTCAGCAGAGCAGAAAATATCCGGTTTAGTCAGCGTCTTACTGGAATTCAGCTCCACACGTCACTGGGCTGGCTGCCCAAGCGATGCAGGGGTGACTGATAAGGGTGTGAGTCAGACCCTTTCATCCCCCCAGTCCTCCCTTTGAGAGACGGATCAACTGCAGAGCACACATGAAGTCGCTGTGCTCTGGGAACTGCAGCCCAGTTCTCCAAACCCCGGCCCACAACTCCTTAGTCTCTCTCTCCAGAGCTCTAAGTGCAGGCGTCGGTGTGCACGCGAGAGACGCTGTCAAGCAGTGGCCAAGAAGACGCAGATAAAGACACGGAAGTGAACTGCTCTCCGTTAGACACTGGTGGCCACGTGTCATGGGAGGGGTTTCCTCATGCTTGGCCTCCTGTTTTCTGAAAGGCATTCTCACCAGGTCGCCCCAGTGACTGCTGAGGAAGATGGCGTCTGGGAGGTCTGGGAAATTGCTCAAGATCACAAGGTAGTGAAGGACTAGAGTCAGGATTTCTGACAACAGAGCAAGCTATCGTTGTAGTCATGAAACTGAGATTCTCTGTGTCACTGACTTCATTTTCCTTGCCTCCTCCACAGCCCATAGAAAGTTACAGGAGAAAGATGATCCTAGGGCACTTGCCGCACCAGGTCCCACAGTGCCTCACGCCACTGCGAGAGAGTTGTCTCTCGCCGGGATCTTTGTGGATGCTCTTATTTCCGCTTATGGTTTTGATCCCGTCCCCTCATTATTATTAAGCAAAAAATCTTACTCAGACCTCAAAATCCCCGGGAGTCAGTCTCTCACCAGCACTTTCATGAAGCCTTACCCTATGACCCCAAATCCTTCACTGCACAGGGTTTCTGTTTCTCCATTACTGCCTTTAATACCATGTACACAATGATTAAATGCTTAACTTAATTGTAACATGGAAATGCTTCTAGCTGCCTCTTCTTTATGTGGGGTCAAAGGCCTGCAGGCAGACACGTATGCACATATGTGTGTATGTGCAGGTGGAAGCCAGAAGTCAGTGTGCCTTTCTTAGTCACCTCCCCATTTCCCCTCTGAGGCAAAGCTTCTTAAACCGAACCTGGGGTTCACCAACGTGGCAAGACCAGCTGCCTTACCAGCTCCAAGGGTTCCTGTGTCTGCCTCGGTAGCACTGAGGTTACAGGCATGCATGTGTATAAGCAGCTGTGCTACACAGGCGGTGGGGATCCGAACTCTGGTCCTCACCCGTGCGGAACAAGTCCTGTACCACGCACTAAGTTATCTTCCCAGGAGCATCAGAGGAAAGTTCCTGGAGTATTGGGTACCAACCCTGCCTACCCTCTTAGTGGTGCACCTGAAATGGTTGTTCTAGAAATTCTCTGCTGGAGTAACCATGGAAGACTTCTGCCAGCCCCTGGTGCTGGAACTGCCACGTTCTGTCCCAAATGGTAACTTTCTACTACAGTCTTGTCCACCCAAGAAACAGTTCCTGCAGAAACAACCTCTCTCCCGCACATTGCAAAGAAGGGTGTCCAACCAATCTTAATCACTCCTACACATATGTAGATTTGAATGGCTTGTAAGATTTAAAAGGGGGGCAGTATGTTTGCGTAAACTATCACAGGTCACGTGAACCCTAGTGAGGAAGGAGGGTAGCAATTCTCCCTCTCTTTATGAGTTACCTTCAAAGTGTTAGATTTCATCTGTGAGTAAGTAGAATAAATAAACACACAATACGCTATGGTTAAGATTGTATACGGCTGAAATGCAGATTTTGTGTGGATTAATTGGGGGCAATCTTTCATCTGCTTCTATTCAGTGTGTGCACCGTATATCTGCAATGCATCCGAGGACAGCTGCCATTCTATTTACAGCCCCATCTAAAAACGGCAACATGAAATCCATCTTCCATCTCTCTGAGGTCTTTGCAAACGCAGAATCAACTCAGATGTTCTGTTTTAGAGCAAAATATATGAGGTGTGAATGTGTGTAGCTGTAAAAGACTAACCGGCTGAGATCCACAGTGGCGGAAGTAGCCACCGGGGCTTGATAAAACGACCCTTCTCTCTGAGCTCAGGAAAACACTAGGAAAAGAAACTAGGGGGAAAAATATCAGGGGACAAATTTAAAAGGTGGGTGACAGTGCCCTCCCACCCCCACCCAGATATTGATTCTTTAGGCCCTTTGTTGCTGGCTGTAGTGTCCTGCCACTAGACTGAAAACCAAAGGCAGAGGTGTGAGCCGATGGAGCTTCCAAGCCCCAGTCTTTAGCCCAGACTCCTTCAGGGTGAGTTAAAAGTGATCTTTCAGGTTGAGAAAGAGGGGAATGATGTGTGCTAGTTCTATGTCGGAACGCTGCATGTGAAACATTTTAACACAAACTCATGTAAATTTGACAACTATTATCGGAATAGGCAAAACCCTTGATTTTATAACCAAACAGTGTTCGAGAACATTCGCTGTCCGGGCGTTATTGTTTAGAGGTAGACTCCTGTTTCCCCAAGCTTCAAGTCTACTTTTGAAAAGTCGGTGTGCCCACCAGACAGAGAAGGAAAAGAGAAGGCTATGTCATTGCCGGGATCAACCATTGAAATTGTTCTTACGAAACAGACAAACAAACAAAAGGGAGTTGGGTCATGGGGTATTGAGACTGAGGACTAAGTAGGCAAGCCATTCTTCCAAAAACACCAGAAATCTGGGGGGAGAGTGTGCATTCTAAATATTAGCAAGGACAGAGGGCTATGAAGTTTACCAAGGTTTAAAGAAAAATGCAACACATTCTTAGGGGTGTGAATTCAGGGAAGATACAGGACTATCTGTTCCTTGTTCACACGGTTATAAAGAACAACAAGGTAGTATGTTGTCAGCTTACTGGAATGCAGCATGCCATACTATAGACAAATGCTACCGATCCCTGGCTCTCAGTGAGTCAGTGATTACAAACCAATTATTTCTCAGATGGAAAGGAGATGGTGCCATTCTGCATAAGTTTCTACAATGGAGGTGACAAAGAATGACTTTTTTACTCTGTGCTTCTACCTGATCAAGCTACGTTTCCTAGGTGATGCTCATGTATGTGTGTAGGTATGTACATACATGCGTGCACACATATAAACATAGATTTGCCAGTATACATGAGCATGTTGCCTTACTGGAGTCTTGTCACTGGTCTGTTTTCTGGATCGTTCAGTGTCTGAAGGAGAGAAGCACGCAGGTGTGATTCTGCCAGCACAGCCCTCTATGTGATTTTATTTGTTTAAACAAACTAAGCAAAGTTAAGCGTGCCAAGGATAACATCCAATGAAGTGGATCACTTGCATGCCACAGTGTGTCAAAAGATCACTTAATAAAGGGGGAGACATGCAAACAAGACTTTCTGATCCTTGATCCTGGAATTTTTTTACCTGCCCCATGAGTAACACTGCTGAAATGGAAATTACTTCTTATTCTATTTTCATATGTGAAATTTGAATTTAAAGAATAATCAGTGACCGAACCAGGAGTGAGCCTGCTCCAATTATTTTGTTAAATGGACATAGTATCAAACTCTTCTCTAAATTCTCTTTACAATACATTAGTGTGGCTCTCGGCCCTAATCAGAGAAGCCTTGCACAGTGGATGGTGTTCGGTGCAGAAACTCACACCTGGCCCAGGTACAAAGAATATGTGACTACGGAGAACCCTGTCACTGTGAGGCAAGGCTCAGGGACCATCAGAGGAGACAGAGATTGAAGTTAGCCTGAGGCCAGGGAGGGATGGAGCAGAACAGCATCTTCCAGATAGGACTGAGCGGTACTCATGAGGCCCCAGCAACATGGCTACCTGCACTCACCTGCACAACAGCAAGTCAGTCTGCCCTCCAGTGTGGAATTGGAAGGATCCGTGAGCCTCTGCCCCTAACTCAGGAGCGCTGGACAGTTGATGGCTTCAGGGACAAGAGAGTCTGCTGTCCTTAAGGGCGTGGGTCCTGTCAGCTCTACCATGAATGACCCCACAGCCAGAAGCATATTGGCAGCACAAACGGGAGAAAACAGTTATAAAATTTAAAACAAAAAAAGGATACAAGGCCAGAGCAAGGACATTTAGAGAATCTGGGAAGGGTTAATTTAGGGGTGAATAGAGTAAAAATGTATAAAATCCTCCAACAAATAAATTTTTTTTAAAAAAAAATCATTGTGATTTCCCCCTTCATCTAGATTCCAAGCAGAGATTTGAGTGTGTGCACTACTCTGAACTTTAAATTATTATCAATCATTGAATTACTTCTGAACATCTTCAAGGCTCAGTTTAAATCTACACCAATAATCTACTGAAACCAATGACAAACGCTGACGAACTGACAGCATAAAACAAGCACCTGTCTCTGAGAGAAACAGAATTCACCATTTTTGTCAGATGCCTAAATCACCAAATCTTTCTCATTAATAACTTTCAGCCATTTGCTGTCTGGTGAAGCTTCCACAGAGTCTGTCCTCAAACGGCTAAAACACATTCAAAATACAGTTCTAAAAAGTGGCCCATCCACCCTTTTGTTATTGCCGAGACAATTGTGCATTTTCAAAACTAGCATAAAAATATAACCACCACCACACTATATTTAAGGAGATTCTAAATCTGTGTGCTCTGTGGATGTGTGCTTTATGTGTAGTTTGTTAAGCTTAAGAGCACGGATAAAACTAAAATAAATATCCACCATATGAAATTAGAGCAAGATTAAAATCTATGAGAGACACTACCCAGCTGTGCTGCCGGGCTGAGGACAGGGCATATCATGCCACCACCAGCAAGCTGGTTTGTTCTAGTAGTTATTCAATCCTTTTCCACTATCTCAGTTTTCATTATTGGAAATCAACCAACGACTTTTCTCTGTTTGTTCAGAGGTGTCAGTCTCACACATAACTTAGTTCCCGTGAGTCGTCACCCTGTGAAAATGGCTAAGTGGCAACTCTTAGGTATGCCCCAGCTGGTGACTGCCTTACTTAGGCCAAGACATTGACCTAGATGGTGAAGTCTTGCTTCCAGTCAGTCTGCCAAAGTTCTGAACTCAAGACCTGTTCATCATACTTTTGGATAAAAAGACAACTAAATTACAGCAGAGGCCTCTTAATACATGAAAATTTTTCAATATGTTATCACTTTTATGTTGGAATTTAATCAGAATTTGGCTCCGTGGTAGAATAGAATGTCGTAGTATAACCTCCACCCCGCAGAAAGGGCAAATATAACACAGACGATTATGATAAAGATTTTCCGAAGACGTACTAGATGCCCACTGTAGTCTAGGCAATGTGCAAATGTGCACATCTATCTGTCTTTTTTTTTTTTTTTTTTTTTTTTTGGTTTTTCGAGACAGGGTTTCTCTGTAGCTTTGGTGCCTGTCCCGGAACTAGCTCTTGTAGACCAGGCTGGCCTCGAACTCCCAGAGATCCGCCTGCCTCTGCCTCCTGAGTGCTGGGATTAAAGGCGTGTGCCACCACCGCCTGGCCATCTATCTGTCTTGACACCTGGACTGATACAAGGGGACTCGAGGGATTAGGCAACAATCCCAATATCACAGAAACCAAAAGAATACAACTGGACTTGTGTTTCGGGTCTTTCAAACTAGAATCCTGTGTTCCCAATCCCACCAATGAGTTCACTGACAACCACAGTTCTCCAGAGGCTGGCCAGGAACAGCCCAGGGATACACTAACCCCGCCACCACTCTCTACACTCTCCTTTTCAGCCCTAATGTAAATAGCTGGTACTGTGTTCTGAGTGGGAAGTACTCTCCCCAGGCTCCTAAAATAGAAGACTGTGGCCTCCATCTGGTTGTGCTGGTTTGGGGTGCTGAGGAAGCTCTTGGAGGTGGGACTGAGTTATAAGTTTAAGAGACTCCCTCCCTTCCTCCGTATCTTTCTCCCTTCCTTCCTCCTCCCCCTCCCTCTCTCTTTCTCTCCCTTTCTCCTTTCCTTCCTTTTCCCTCCCTCTGTCTTTTCTTTCTTCTTTTACTTGAGTCAGAACCTCCCCAAGCTGTCCTTCAACTCAGAATTCTCCTGCCTCAACCACCCCAGAGCAAAGCTTATTAGCTTGTATTTTCAAATTCCTCTATAATGATTCATACAGTTTTATAACCAAATAAATGCTGGGAAAAAAAACCATTTCTTTAAGATCATGCACATGCTTCAAAGAAAAAGATTAAGTGAGAATCCAAGATCTATGAGGACAGAACACACACAACAAAATACAGAAGCAAAATGTCTGGTATCAATTTATGTCACGCCCAGTAGATCCAGGGGCTGGAAACCAATCTGGATGTTCTTAGATGGTGAGGATGACTAACTGAAGCCTTTGTCTTAGGCAAAATAAATGATCAGAAAGTTGGTTGTGGTTGGCAGAACTGGGAAAATGCTCTTGGACACTATAAGATTTGTCACTCATATTGGCTTAGTAAAACACGAATTGACTAGTAGCCAGGCAGGAAGTATAGGCAGGGTGACCAAATGAGGAGAATTCTGGGACAAGGAAGACTGAGAAGTCATCAGCCAGACACAGAGGAAGCAAGATGAGAATGCCTCACTGATAAAAAAAAGCCAAGCCATGTGGCTAATACAGACAAGAATTATGGGTTAATTTAAGTTGTAAGAACTAGTTAATAAGCCTGAACTAATAGGTCAAACAATTTATAATTAGTGTAAGCTTCTGTGTTTATTTGGGACTGAATGACTGTGGGACCTGGTGGGACAGAAACTTCTGTCTACACAGAACTTTCCAAAAAATTAATTTGTAAATTAAAATTGTTGTTGAGCTTGTGAAGTCATATCAACTAGATATCTGAAGGATGTTTTTGGAAGCAGTTAGCAAGCAATACTCCTTATGAGGAAAACTGCTGGGGCTGACTGGACTACGGTGTACACTTGGGTAAGGTTGAACTCTGGAGCCAGTACTGTAGAGTTCTAAGGACCCCTTCTATTACACCTCTGCCCCTGTGGTCCCTTCCTCTACACCTCTGCCCCTGTGGTCCCTTCCTCTACACCTCTGCCCCTGTGAGCCCTTCCTCTACACCTCTGCCCCTGTGGTCCCTTCCTCTCTATCTCTGTCCCTGTAGTCCCTTCCTCTCTATCTCTGTCCCTGTGGTCCCTTCCTCTACACCTCTGCCCCTGTGGTCCCTTCCTCTACACCTCTGCCCCTGTGGTCCCTTCCTCTACACCTCTGCCCCTGTGAGCCCTTCCTCTACACCTCTGCCCCTGTGAGCCCTTCCTCTACACCTCTGCCCCTGTGAGCCCTTCCTCTCTATCTCTGTCCCTGTGGTCCCTTCCTCTACACCTCTGCCCCTGTGAGCCCTTCCTCTACACCTCTGCCCCTGTGGTCCCTTCCTCTCTATCTCTGTCCCTGTGGTCCCTTCCTCTACACCTCTGCCCCTGTGAGCCCTTCCTCTACACCTCTGCCCCTGTGGTCCCTTCCTCTACACCTCTACCCCTGTGAGCCCTTCCTCTACACCTTTGCATTTATGATCCCCTTTCTCTATACTTCTGTTCCTGTGACTGCCTGCATCTTAAAAATAGCCAAAGAAGGTGTGGGTTTTGCTAGTTTTTCTTACTCCACCAACAGAAAGAGAACTCCCATTTTAGAGATTCGATTTGCAGTACTACTATAGCTAACTACCTCATCCCCAAAGAGAGAGCTGCCCAAGTATCATACAAGCAAACCACAAACCCATTTCATGGGAGAATCCTGATTCCTTGGCTACCACGACTGATCCAGGATGGTTACAGGGTTCAGAGTACATAAATAGTCAGAAAAGACCCAAAATATCACGTAGGCTTTGCCAGGAGTCACCAGCACAGCCCATGGTGCTTCCAGAAGCAGGTGGACAGGGTGAGCAGAGCAGGTGACAAGAAAGAGTGAGGCAGGGCCCATTCTGATGGGATTAGCTGGAGCCTTGTGCCTGTATAGTCCCATCAGTCTGTGCATCTCATCTCCAAGTTCTTTCAGGTCACAATGCCGCATTTTGTAACCTCACACTCCTCTCTACTGCAGGGACTATAAAACTGGAGAATGGATAGTCATAGTTTTAGTTTTCCTTAGTTATAATAAAAGATAAAATAGATATAAATATTGTAAGTGTAATTCTTGCTTGATAACTGTTTTGTTATATGTAATTTTGCTATGTTAAAGTTAAAGCCTTCCTTTTTGTTTAAACAGAAAAAGGGGAAATGATGTAGGAGGATCTTCTATCTAACTGTTGTTTCATTGGTTAATTAATAAAGAAAACTGCTTGGCCTGATAGGTCAGAACATAGGTAGGCGGGGAAGACAGAACAGAATGCTGGGAGAAAGAAAGCAGAGTCAGGCAACCACCATGAAGCTCTGGCCCCAGATGGATGTGGGTTAGAATCTTCCTGGTAAGCCACGACCCCATGGTGATACACAGATTACTAGATATGGCTTAAAGCAAGATATGAGAGTTAGCCAAGAAGAGGCTAGATATAATGAGCCAGGCAGTGTTTAAATGAATACAGTTTGTATGTTGTTATTTCCAGGGCTAAGCTAGCCATGCAGGAGCCCAGCGGGATGAAAAGAAGGCCTGCTCGCCTCATCACTACAGAGTGGTGCTACGTTATTATTTCGGGGGTAAGCTATCTGGGATCTGGGCAGGAATGCAGCCCGCTGCTCTTTCTACACTGGAGCCTCTGCTGCCACTGTGGGATATGTGTCTGGAAGATGGAAAAGACAGAATCTAACACAGTGGACTGCGTGACCAATGGATGGTCCCTAAGAAGCCATTGAGCTCAAGAGGTCCTGAATGTCAGAGCCAAGAGTTCCAGTTCAGCAACAACCAATGAGATCACAGGAACACAGAATGTAAGCCCTATGTCCCCCTACCTTGTCTGTCTGTCTGTCCACCAGGCTATCCTATCCTCAGCAGACTTACTGCTGCCCGTCTTCCCAGCTCAGCCTCCTCAGCGTCTGTTTACTCAAGTAGAGGTGAGAAAAATATCAGAAATAGTATTCACAGACCTGAGGATAATCTGTCAATGCAGAGGCCAGGATTTAAGAAGTTTAAGATTGCATTAAAAACAAAACTCACTGGTCAGCATACTTCTTCAGGTCAAAATACACCTGCGTGTTAGCCTCACCCATGTTATCTCTGTGACAGACTTCAGCATAAAAGGAAGCATCTTCCCCAAGCCAGTAAGATGGGAGCCAAACAAGGCAGGGCAGCAGCGAGAGGGACGGCCTTCCCTTCCTGGGACACATACGCCTTATACATAACCTGGCCAAGACAGGCTTTCCCAGGCAAGGGTGCTTGTATGGGCCGGGCCTATTTAGATCAGCAGGCTGGGGCTCACCACTGTGGTCAAGGCTGTAGGGACAGACTGAAGAATCTCATTGCCTCTTGGATGGCATCAACTCCACGTCCTCTCCTTCCGATGGGAAATTCTTTAGTATATGGTGAAGGAGAGAGGCAACAGCAGAAGCCCTCCCAGAGGCCCTTCTACACAGGACCCAGGCCACCTCTGGGGGGTCAGCCCCTGTTTCTACTAACAAAGCCGTGGCTCTTTCTACCCATCCATCATTGCCTACTGAACATGGGTCAGCCACCCAACCCGGTACCCCCCATACACGAACGCACACGGGAAGACATCCCACTACATATTCGTATGGGGAAGGAGGTAAGAGAAATATATGACCCTGCTTAGTCCCCTCCTCAGGAAGTTTCATCACCACATTATTCCTAAGTTCTACAGGTGCATATGGACGGCACAGGGAAACAGCCCACAGAGCTCAGAAGGCTACATACAGAATCACGTATCCACTTGGGTGCTGAGACACTCCGTGAACACAGAATTGTATTACTGTGGCAGAGGAGTCCCTGAATATCGTAGCTGTGTGCAAACTTTGCCACACTATGACTCGGGTGACATCACAAGATCAGAATTTATGCGGAATCCTTTCAAAAATAATTGTATGAGAATCCAAGCGGGGTGATTCCCGGTGTGTGTGTGTCCTTGTGCTCGAGGGCAGCTGGAAGCTGGGTATCCAGGTGGTGTCGCGCCTCAGGAGCCACCCGTCTTGGTTTTTGGAGACAGGGTCTATTACTGGGCCTTGGAGACTTGTTCATGGAGCTGGGCTGTGAGCCCAGGAGCCATCCAGCCAGTCTCTCTCTCTCTCCCTTCCCCTCTCCCTCTAGAAATTTTGCTTAGAAGGAACAGTAAGTTTTAGAAGAGTACTCTATGCAGAGAGATAACGAGAAATATGGGGGCGTTGGGAGGAGAATTCCCTCTCCTGCCCTTGAACATAATAAATATTTCTTTCCACCAGCCTGCCCTGGAGATGTGACAATGGGTTGGCCTCCTTGTATCTTGACATTTATGCAATCCTCCTGCATTCCACCAAGTCCTCCTCCCCCCTGTACACACAAAACTCCCGACTCTCCTTAAGTATGTACAAATTATTACACAGACCTTCTAAAGCAAGCCTCGTGTCGCAACCTGGAACAGCAAGAAGACAAGTGTTTTCACTACTTAATAGAATCTGAGCTAGCTTTTAGCACCTTTTACAACCAATGTGTTGATTTTCCCTCCCTCCTGCCTACAGTGGCTGTGGCATTCTGGGGCGGCCTGCTAGAGGCACAAGTTCACAGTAAGTTCAGAAGAAAGGAATGTTCAAAGAAAACCAAACCCAAAGCATTATGGGTACTGATATGGACTGTTGACAAAACAATGATAAACAATAAGGGAAAAAGAAACAATTAAGTGTTCTAAAGCCTTGTATCAGCATGTTCTGCTAAGTTCTCCAGGAGATTGTCTTATTGTGTGTGGTTTCAGAGCGAGATACCAACCCGGCCTGGCAAGCGGCGCTCTACACGCGTAATAATTGTCAAACTTTTTGTTGTTGTTGTAATAAAAAAGAAAATGGGCAAATATGTCTGCCTGAGATAAGACTTTCTGAAGAAAATATAATACAAGGAAATCCTTTCTTGAAGTGCTTTGTGGATTTAAAGAGGCAGAAAACTTAACACGCTGGAGTTATACAATAAACACCGGAGTCTAAACAAGGTGTGAAAAAATTGGAGCACGTGCCCCACGGCTAGACAAGAAGCAAAGGAGAGCGGTGAGGAAGAAAGGAAACAGACACTCGCACATGCCTGCCGTAAAGCTCCTAGGCATGGTCTCTGAGCGTCAGGGATGCCTACCAGGCGTGACTTAACCCAGACCCAGGATGCTGCCCTACTCCGGTGCACCGTGGGCGTCTGGTGGCCTGCTGGGTCACTTTCCTTGGGAGCTGCCTGCTTTTCACTTACAAGGTGCTCATTCTCTCATCCATTCAGCCATTTCTTAGTCTGGGCATTCCCTAGCTGCACCTAGATATCAGGAAAGGGACAGGGTATGAAAAGCTCCCCGTTAGCCAGGTATGGTGGCACATGCCTTTCTCTCAACACTCCACTTAGGACACAGAGGCAGGCAGAGCTCCCCAAGGAGAATGGGGCCGGCATGATCGGCAGAAGTGGTTCCACATCAGCTGGGGCTCACAGGGAGACCTGTCTCATAATCAACAACAAACAAATCAAAAACCCTTCCTGTACCTATAAACACACAGAGCAGAAAGATCTGTAGTGGGATATTATTTGTATTTTAATATATAAATCTTGCCTGAAGACCAGAGGCAAAGCTAAAGCCACTAGAGGTCAGGTAACGGTTAGACACACCTTCAATCCTAGGATTTAGGAGACAGAGGCAGATAGATCTCTGTGAGTTCAAGGCCACTATGGGCTATGCAAGATCAATACAGAAACAAATCCAGGTGTTGGAGGCTCACACCTTTAATAATCCCAGCACCAGAGAGAATATAAAATGAGAGGAGAGAGAAGTTTAGTCTGCTTAGTCTGTGGTCGCCCAGCCTTGGTAGAGGTAACATTTCTCCAGTGGCTTGGCTGCTTTGCTTTTCTGGTTTTCAGGTTGGACCCCAATATCTATCTCTGGGTTTTTAGTATTCGTGCTACAAAGATCGATAAAAATTAAATTAATATGAGGTGTATTCAAAGGTGGTTTCTGTGAAATAATGCTCATGAACCCTGTAAAGATTTATCACTCATATTGGTTTAATGAAATGCTGATTGGCTAGTAGCCAGGCAGGAAGCATAAGTAGGGTGACCACACTGGGATGAGGAAAGGCTCAGTCTGTAGTCACCAGCCAGATGCAGAGGAAGCAAAATGAGACTGCCACACTGAGTAAGGTACTGAGCCACATGGCTAAACATAGACAAGAATTATGGGTAAATTTAAGTTGTAAGAGCTAGTTAATAATAAGCCTGAGCTAATAGGCCAAACAGTTTATAACTAATACAAGCTTCTGTGTGTTCTTCAGGACTGAATGGCTGCAGCCCAAGCAAGACAGAAACTTCCATTTACAGGTCGTTCTAATTAGGGATGAGGAAAAGTGATTTTTAAAAGTTAGGACAGGAGTCCTAAGCATGCCAGACCCATGGGGATCGGGAAACAGGCCACTTACTTAGCAGGGATGGAGAAGTAAATGCAAGAATTCCAAGGTAGGAGTCATCCCATCCTTTGGACAAAAATCAAGGAAGCTTGTGTGGCTGGTGGGGAGTAAGCCAGAGGAAAGACGGTTTGCAATGAATCAAAAGGACCTGCGAATTCAGTAATTATGAGGCTGAGGCAGGAGGATTGTGGTAAGTCTGGGGTCAGCCTGGGCTAAATAGTAAATCCAGGTTAGCCTGGGCTACAGTACAAGGCCTGTGCCTAAAACCTAACAAACAGAAATTTAAAAATATAAGAGTAACTCAAGATCAGGCTAGACCCTTTGTTTGGGAAGAGGAGAGGGAAGTCTGGGAGAATTATGCATGATGTAACATGTGGTAGGCATTTGTTTCCAAGAATAATTATAATGTATTTTTTTTAACTTTTTAAGATTATGGAACATGTTTAAAAACATTTTTAGGCCTCAGAATGAATGTACAATAACAATAGTGGGGGAAAGAAAAGAGAGGAACTAGAATACTAAAAGATGACCCTACGTCCCCGCATTCTCTCCCTTCCTGGGACACCAAGGCGACCACAGCGACTCTGAGACTCCTCTGGTTCCTGGTGGAAAATCACCGACTGAACTCACATCTCCAGCCATGGGACTGTTTGCAAACTAACCCGGGGATTCTGTCACGTCTCTGGGAGACAATTCACTTCTTTACATAAACTAGGTCCCTACAGGGAAAACAAAGGGCCGGCTCTGCTGCCTCAGTCAAGTGTCTGTTTTGTTGGGCACGAGGAGGATGCTAGCAGAAGGGATGGGTTGTCGTATCTGGGAGATGTCGCTAGGGAAGGCCTGATTAGCTGTGGAAGGATGCTCACTCCTGGCAGAACAGGATACGCAGCAGTCAGTATGGGCTCAAAGCATATCATACTGTTTATCAGTGTAACTGGCTGAGAGTCACGATGCCTTTATCAGAAGGCCTGTTTAGATGGACGTCAGCTTCCCACTGGCCATTCTTTGCGGCATTTTATAGGATGCCTACAAACGTTCAGTTTCCCGCCCCAAAAGAATAAGACTTGCTCACCAGTTTCACAAGTGATTCCAGAAATATATTCTATTTATTTAGCATTTGGGGTGCTAGAGATTGAACTCAGGGCTTTTCACTGAACCCCATTCCCAGACCAAAGAAACCTGTAGTCCTTAGGTATATTGTCCAAGATGGGGGATGCGTGATGATGGGAGGAGCATGTAAACTAATTTGAGTGAGGTGATTTTTACTCTTCTTAAAGAGTGACTCCCTGACCCAGTTTTTACTTCAGTACCATGATCTTCTTGAAACGTGAGCTGAGAGAATTGTTCTGCTTTAACAGGAAGGATGGGGGATCCATGAAACCTGTTAGTGCATCGAAAGGCCTAGGTAGAAGAAGCTAACCATTATTAAGTTCATGACTATGTGCCAAGTAACACTGCGTGAGTGTGTGTATGTGTGTGAGTGTGTGTGTATGAGTGAGTGTATGAATATGTGTGTGTGAGTGAGTATGTGTGTGTGAGTGAGTGTATGTGTGAGTGTGTGAATGTGTGTGTGTGTGTGTGTGTGTGTGTGTGTGTGTGGCTTCCAGGGAAAATGCATATTCTCCCATCACTCTTGAACTAGAAATGGGACCTGAAATATTTGAACCCTTGTGTAGGAAGCACTGTCCTGTTCTATCCCCAAGCTGCTGGTTCTCCCTCTGTGTGGAGCCCTCACTGCCCCTGTCTGCAGTAGTCCAGCCACTAACAGCTCTCAGCTGACACCTGTCTGCACACTGCTGTACGGTAATCCGCACCTAACCCACTCCGCGAAGGTCTAACCATTGTTAAAGAGTGAGGTCCAGAGGACAAACAGCTCTGCTGCAGAGCCCTGGCAGCCCAGGCCCCCTACAGAATCCATGGGGGCCCCCGCTGCAATTGTGTGCCTCAGTTTACCCTTCTATCTACCTACCCTGCATCCCTAGGCACCGGCTCATTTCTAAGAGCCCATCACTCCAAAATCCACAGACACAACTATCATAAGCATGGCGTATGTCCTAGAGGAAGCCAACCACAAAAATACTACTTTGAGAATAAATATTAACTGGAACATTCTGAACTGTCCAGAAGAATTAAAATTGGAAAGGATGAAAAGATACTGCTGGATACCGGGACTGTGTGTGTGTGGGGGGGGTGTTAGATTTTAAGTCCATTCCCGTTGTAACTCAAAGCACATTGCAAGGACGTCCATATGAAATGCTTATTTCCTAAGTTAGCTGAAGTGATAGCCAATTATCAGGTTAAGTGAGAAATTGTCAATTACCGATTTTACAGTGACCGTGAAGAGCTACAGAACGCATGTGAGCTACAGTCAAATCTCTCAGGCGTCAGGCCCAGTTAATTAGCCAGACTCCGCAACATAGTAAAATTCAAGGTGTGCTCAAGAATCCGCACGCTGGTTATTTCCTATGTGACTTAACTGTGTGCGAGCCCGAGGACTATAAACAATGATGGTGACGAGGGAAAATGTAAATTTCATACCGGGACAGTTTACGTTATGTGGATTTGAAGACACACTCTGCCTGGGGGATTATCGAGGAGGTGAGTTTTGAGCAATAAAACCAGGAAGGCAGGACCATAAGGAGCCAGAAATGTCTGAAGTGGCAGTGTGATGAATATACCAAACAAATCTGGGCACAGTGGCACATAATCCCAGTACCTCCAGGAGGGCAGCTAGCTGAGGCAGGAGGATTGGTGCTGGTACCATTTCCAGGTCAGCCAAAACTGTAGAGTAAGACCCTGTCTCAAAGAGAGACAGACAGACAGACAGAGAGACGGAGACAACAGTAGCTACAGTGACATACAGTGACAACAGGGAGGGGACTCAATGAGTTTGGGTCCCCAGTATCCATGTAAACCCTGAGTGTGGTCCCGCCTGCCTGTAATCCCAACATGGGGGGACAGAACAAGGCAGCTCCTATGAACTCACTAGCTAGTCTGGCTGAAAGAAATGGGACGCTTTAGAAGCATTGAACAAACACTGTCTCAATAATAAAATAATAATAATAATAATAATAATAATAATAATAATAATAATAATAATAATAATAATAACTGAACAAGAACAAGAGAAAGAAAGGTGGAAAGCAATTGATTAACGGAATTAGATGCACAGGAGGAAGACAAATGATACGGCATCATCAGCAGGACACAAAGTCACCTGGAGGCTGGAGGCGTGACTCAGCAGTTAAAAGCACGGGCTGGCTGCTCTTCAGAGGACCCAGGTTTGGTTCCCAGGACCAATGAAATACCATGACCAAAGAACAAGATGGGCAGGAACTCCAACAGGACAGGAACCTGGAGGCAGGAGCTGATGCAGAGGCCATGGAGGCTGCTGCTTCCTGACTTACTTCCCCTGGCTTTTTCAGCCGGCTTTATTATAGAACCCAGGACCATCAGCGCAGGCATGGCACCCCCCACCATGGGCTGGACCCTCCCCCACGGATCACTAATAGAGACAATGCCTCTCACAGCTGGATCTCGTGAAGGCGTTTCCTCGGCTGAGGCTCCTTCCTCTCTGATGACTCTAGTTCCTGTCAGGTGGACTCACAAACCCAGCCAGTGAGGTGGCTAAAACCAACTACAGAGAAACAAAGAGGTCACAAAACCATCCATGGGATAGTGAGAGGGGAGGAAGAGGGCTAAGGGAAGGGGGAGACGGAGAGAGTAATGTGCACCACGTGATAGAAAAGCATGAGGTGAGGGTTTTGGAGGAAAGGCACCAGGGAGAGGGGGAGGAGGAAGGAAGTGGACAGCGTGGGAGGGGGCAGTGCGGGCACGCGGGGCGGGAGGGGGGGGTAGAACAAAGAACAAGGACCCGAGTATGAAGAGCCTGATGAAACCCCCTATTTTACATCAGTCAAGGAAAAAATAAAACCAAAAGAGCCTTCTATGAAATATTATCAGGGACATGAAGAGCCAAAATCACCTGAGACACTGCCACCATGAGGGTGGAGCCAATGAGCTATGACGGCTGAATGCAATGAGTTACCGTGTGTGAGGAAAAGGGCACTGGAGAGAAAGAGCTGAGATCTGGTCTCAGCTGGAGCTGAGTTAATGCAAACGGCCAGACATTGGTACACTAGTTGTCCCAAACTTTTATGGGAATATAAGACGCCAATTCAAAAGATGAGTCAAACACTTAATGCCACGTTTAAGGAAATTCCCCTCCTGTCTTTGCAACTTTTCTATCAATCCAAAATGATCATAAAATTAAGTTTATAGTTTGAAAAATGCCTAAGTGCCCCAGATTGTTTTCCACCAAGACACACGCTACCTTGAACCGCAGAATCATGGCAGCCCCATTCCATCTAATGGACCATGCTCACAGGACCATGAGAAATGCCAGGGCCAGACACAGGGGAGACAGCAGACACCTTCCTCTGGAAATACTGGTGAGCAGACTGGGTACAGGGCTTAAAGAAATGTGGTGTGACAAGCGCATAAAAATTCTAGGTACACATGATACAATAACCACCTATAAATTGGGGTTATTATAAGAAGTATAGTTTGCAATTGTTTCCTGAACTTCACGTTACCGGGGAAATAGCTCAGTGCTAAGGTACTTACTGTGCACATATGAGGACCCAAATTCAGTGCCCAGAGCCCAAATAAAGAACACCGGGTAATGATGGTCTGCACAGATAATCCTAGCATTCCAGACTAGATCTCTGGGGCTCCTTGGTTAGCCAGTCTAGGCTACTTGGTGGGTGAGCGCCAAGTCAAAATACAAGGCAGATGGCTACTGTGTAATGACATGGTGACGTCAACCTCAAAGCTCCACATGCATGCATGCAGATGTACACATGCATGCATGTACATGTACAAACTCTCCCCCACACACTCGAACAGAGAAGACTACAGTTGGACAATGATTCGTGAAAACAAGGGTGTGATGTGCACCTGACACCAGCTGCTGTAGAAGTCAGCAAGGCGTCACCCATGCAATGTTGATGCTCAGGACACTGTTCCATACATTCCATGCATTGTTGATGCTCAGGACACTGGACACTGTTCCAGGCATACAACTTTATGATTTCTGCTTTTCCACAGCACGTATGACAAGACAAACCTAGTAATGTCCCAAGTTCCCTTTTACGAAGCTGTCATTGATAAACTATTCACAAACTCCTTTATTTACTTATATTACCTTTTGATATATATTTTAAGGGTAGGTTGGACCTTCTCCGCTTTATTAATTGGTAACATGAGATACTCTATCCAGATTCAGTCACATTTCGAAACCTCTGACTTTGAACTTTCCACTGAATGTCATTTCCAACTTGACATTTTTTTTCTTAAAGCTTCCAGAGGCTTTCGTGAGCCCATCAAAAGAATCTAATGGGCTTCAATTTGGAGATTTTAAAATATCCAATGTTCTGACTTTCAGTTCTCTGTCTAGGAGTTAAAAAGCTAATGACGTTTGACTTAATTTCTCCCTTACAACTGCTTCCAGACACCGGTTAAGGATATTCTTTCCTCCCTACATCTGACAGTTGGTGTCTTCCACATAGTCCCTCTGTAGTGGTACCTCCAACTGCCACATCTGATACCCCAAATCAGCTCATCAGTCATTGCCCTAATCCCATGATGCAGTTGGGTTTCCTCTTCAGAGGGAGGAAGGATGAGAAGAACAGGATATAAATTAGATGGAAAGTTTAGGGTGAAAAGACCCCAAAGACAAGCAAGCTGTTTCCTTCTTGACTGAAGGCCAGACATGTCCTTGGGATTCTTGGAAGCTTCACTTTCTCCAGAAACCAAAGATACAGAAAGTGTTTGGGGAGCTCTGAGTTCCGAAATGGTCCCAGTGACTACCCTAGGATCGCCTCTTTGGGATGTGGGATGTTAAAGTCGCACTGAAGACCTCTAGGAGCAAACACCTCCTAGCCAAGGCAATACAATCGCTGCCGTCGAGGCAGACAGACTTAACATCTAATGGAGCCAGGGACCACCCCAGAAAGGTGGACTCATCTTATATTATGCTAGTAAAGTAAATGCAATAGCAATTCCCTCAACCAGGGGCCTAACGTGGGTTTATTGAGTTACTAAACCGGTCCTCCCTCTCCAAAACAATTCTTATTCTGAGATAGGATGAGAAAGACGAGGTGGTGTCATTGACAAGCTTGTTGAAAGGAATGGTTCAAAATAAGAGTAAGGATTTCTAAGAAATATCAACCAGTCTTTTCTATCAAATGCTATAAACTTTGTGTTTAGGGCCAGGAATTCAAACCTTTTTATTGTTCCACCTTGTAAGACTTCTATACAAATATTTTAATTCTTAGGCCTAGGGAGACCTTTGTTTACACAGGGGCCTGCAGCAGGCTGCTGATGGCCAGAGACTTTGCTGTTTGGAATCTTTGTTTCCTGTGCGTCAATTCTTTTAAGACCAGACAATTGAATAAGTTGGTGAGCTCAGTAGGACCCGGCCCCCAGCCCCCACCTGAGTTAGAGTGAAAACCAAATGCCCTTCTGCTCTCTGGGGGCTTGCTCTGCCAAGCATACCCTTTGGATCCAGAGTGATGCTTTTCCTGTCTGGAAACAAAGGCAAAGAAGAGAAGAAAATAAAGAAGAAGAGGAGAAGGAGGAAGGAGGGGCAGCGGAGGAGAGGAAGAGGGTGAAGAGGAGGAAAAGGAGGAAAAGGGGGAGGGGAGGAAGAGGAAGCAGCAGCAGCTCCCAACACCACCCCCAGACTCTACCCTGCCAGTCTTCCTCCACTCAGGAGATAGCACCCCAAAGCCCCTAATTTCCTTCCCAGAAGCGTCCTCATATCTACTTCATTATCATGTCTTATAATTATTAATTGTCCATTTATTTCTACCGTACCCCCTGCCTTCGTCCAAAGCAGGATTTCCCACTCACTGCAGCCACTCCCTGACGTCTGCTCCCACTTGGAGAGGGGTGTGAACACATGCACGTGTATGCACACGCACATGAACACAGCCAGACCCTTTCTCGCAAGCCTCCACGAGCTGGCCATCCCACTTAGAAAAGGACACCACTTCTGGCTCCACGCCTGTTTCTCTGAAGTCTTCTCAAGGCTTCCTCCTCCAGGACTTCAGGCACAGCCAGCTTCCCTGCATCCTGCCTCAGCCTGGCGTTGGCTCCTCCTCAGGGATGCTGCACCAGCTGGTCCTTCTGTCTGGTAATGTTTTCTCCGAGATCTTCCCGTGTCTGGCGCCTTCTTGTTATTCTAAAAACGGCCATTAAGCCTAGCTCTGTCACGTCGGCCTATTTGGACTCTCGACACCGTACTTACTGCTAGCAGACATTTCCTCGAGGCATTGCTATGTCTGTGCTGCTCCCCTCTGTGACTTTTCTAGCAACAAGAATGTTACACAGCTCGCTGGCCTCAGAACCCACACAAGACTAGCAGCAGCCCTGGCGGGCACCTCAGGGGTGATCAGCAAATTCTTGTCCAATAGGTTCATTATGGGAACGTAAAGGGACAGTAGCGTTCTGTGGTCTCTCACCTGAAACCTTACAGCGTCATTGAGATATCTCGAGGAACTCTGGAAAATACTCTAAAGTGTAATTAGCAGTGAGCTGATGTACTCTCCGCGCTGAATCACACTCACCTCTGAGCCCTCGCACACCCACGATCTGTGTGCCACTCCCCTGACTAGAGCGGCTTCCCCAGAAGTGTTCCCTAACCCCGGTGCCATCTGTGCGAAGTCATCACAGTGCAAACATATCCAGGTTTTGAGGCCCAAACCCAGCTGCTTCCTTTTGACACACCCTGGGGCAGGCTAATTACGGCGGATTTTCTGTGAACCCACAACACGTTGTTCCTTAGTGAAACCTCCTCCCGGGTGGCACTGTGTATCACAGAGATGTTTCCCTGAGTCTGCCCCTTCCCATCATTAGAACTCAAGATAATACGTAAAATTTACATTCCCTTGGGGGAACTCTAAAATTTACCCACTGCTTGGATATCTACAATATCTATAATATCTAAGTCTGGAAAAGTTAGTAACAAACATAGTTTAAGATCGAATATCTTCATCTTACTTTTTTCCTATTATTTGAGCACAGAAAACGCAATGATCTCATTAGGTGGTTAGGTAGGTGTTAGCAACATTAGAGGACATTGGGGCTGGAGCGCTGTCCTCACGTACAGCTTCTAAAGGCAAGAATTGGGGCCATGGAACTCTGATTAGCAGCCAGAGAAATGGGGCCTGAGTGGTATCTTTTGTTCCTGGGAGGAGGCGCCGGAGGAGGCCTGATACCCATAGCTTGCCCACAAGGTCATGCATTGTTAACTATCTGTGAGCTAATATATCTGCCTCCGCTCCTGCTCCTTCATGTTTGAAGTAAAGCAGCTAAATATCACGACTTCACAGGATTAGCACAGGGAGTAAGAATGGCATAGCGCCAGGGACCTTGTAGCCACACTGTAAAAGACAGGTGCCTCAGGAATAATGCAGATTGCTATAGTTGTTGGAGTCCGGTGAGGTCAGCAATCTCAGGAGCTCCCTTACGAATCTCAAAAATTGCTAGAGGCGTTATCCTGCAAGCTGAATGCTTTGAGAGGATTGTGACCTGCACGTGTGACCTCAGTAAAGGAGCACAGCACCCTACAGCTGCACACAGTAAAGGGCCACAGCACCCTACAGCTGCACACAGTAAAGGGCCACAGCACCCTACAGCTGCACACAGTAAAGGGCCACAGCACCCTACAGCTGCACACAGGACAGGACCACAGTGCCCTACAGCTGCACACAATATAGGCATCCATGTTGTCTGCTGGCCTTGGCCACTGAAGAGTTACAGGCTTGCAGTGCCTTGGACAAGGACCTTCAACTGCTGCTCCCTGAGCTGCCTGACACTGGAGGATTCTGGGTCTCTCAATTCCTCTCCACCAGGACCCACTCCACCATACGCCATGCCTAGACAGTCAGCACAATCTTTTTAGAAAGAGAAGTTCAGCAAACAATGATTTCTGCATTTAAAAATTAAAGCTATAAATGTGAAAACGTGTACCTGGGAAAATCCCCCAATCCAACACATGCGCCCACCTGCCAGTCATTGCAGAGGTGGTCCACTGGTGCCGGTGGGGGTCAGGGCAGGAAAATGCCTCTTGGGGCTGTCCACTTATGGCAACTCCTCGGGGGCAGGGTCAGTCTTGTGTTGAAGGAACTCAAATGAGGCCCTTCCTGGGGTGGCTACTTCACCTTTGAGTTTTTCTGAAATCATCAGAATTTAAAACAAAACCACTGAAAGAATTTAAAGAGCTCATCAAGGCCATACCCCTGCCTGTAAGAATTTTTTTATCATTTTTTTTCTATCTTCAGGTTCAATGTTCAAGTGTGCAGACTCAAGCTGCAAGAGAAATTGGTGGGTTAGAGGGCAGAGATGCTTTTGGGAAAAAAGGAGAGAGAAAAGAAAAATCTGAGGATAAAGGAATCCATGCCCTCCCAATTAACCTTACCGAGGACCTCAAAATTCCCAAGGCGGCCTTGATTCTACCTTTTTCTCTTTTGTTTTCAGATCCGGAATTTTCCCCAGGACTAATGTTAGAATTTAGCATATTCTTCCTTTGATTTATGAGAACATTCAGGGAATATAAGGTCAGGAAAGCTAGGAGACCAGCTGGCTTCAGTGCAAAGTAATTAAATAGTCTTAAAAACTTATAGTTCTTCCCAGGCTTGTTTCGAAAGAAGGTTAAATTTATTTCCCTTTGTATCTGAAGGTACCCTCTTTTCTCTATGTTTAGAATATTTATTCTAGATGTACGTTAACCTTCCCCCAAGGGAAAGAGTGGACCTAACTCACAAAAAGCCACAAAAGAATGGAAATTGGTTCTCTACATTTGTGGTGAGAACGGCTGGTGGACAGTCATCTTCCAGGAAACTGTGGTTGAAATTATTAGGTAACCATAACTGTCTGGTAGGTACCTCAGCAAAGCAAAGGGCTGAGTTATTTTTTTTTCTTTAAAAAAAAAATAATAAAAGGTCGCTGCAATCTGGAATAAAAAAAAAATCACACACCCCCTCAAAAACCACCCTCGTTGATTTCTTAAGAACTTAAGCAGAAACGCATGTTTAAACGTGGCTCTGTGCATGAAAGCAATCTGCCCTGAGCGGCACTGAGCTGCGGCCTTGTAAGTTAATCAGACATTAGGCAAAATAACAGAGACAGGCATTACTCTGTTCTACCTACTTTCCAATCCTTGAAATTATACTCGCTATCACCTTAGAGACCAGGTCCCCCTCAGGAAAGCCTCTCCGGTTCTAGGTCTCCTAATTTCTCTATAATAGGCATGTTCAAACTCTCCGGGCCTCTTGTTGTCCTGTGCAAAATGAGGGCCTGAAGCTCTTCTCCTGCACGTGTGATCTCGAGCTCAGGCATTCGAGGAGCTGAGAAACAGAGTCAGTCTCTGGCCTGATGGACATGGCACCGTGCAGGGCCAGCAGCCCACAGCAGCTCAGAAGGCGCAAAGGAGTCAGTGACGTGCGACTTCTCATGGCAGGACCAAGGCTCGCTTTACAGCGTAGCTTCAGTGGCCACTACCCCCTCGGCCTCTGCCTTGTCCAGATATGACAAGACAAGTCGTCTTTGCCTTTCTGCAGGCTGTGTGTTTCTGCTTTTCAGGATAATACAGATATTCAAGAGAAGAGTGTTGCCAAGGTACGTTTCTCCAAAGGAACCCATGGGGTCGTCTCTTCATCCGTTGCCCAGTTTGCTAGCACTGCTAAAAGACACTGTGCCCTTCTCTCCAGTCCCACTCTTTGTTTGCTCATTCACCCCTTGTTTGATTAATTGGGCCCAGAATCCTTCTGTGTGTGTGTGTGTGTGTGTGTGTGTGTGTGTGTGTGTGTGTGTGTGCGCGCCAAAAACACACCTGCTTAGGCATTCTGGGCATAAACTTGAACTATTGGAAAGTGTGCTCTTGATGACCGTAGTTTGGAAAGTCCAATACGGAGAGATGCAAACCTGCTGTGAGTTTTAAACAAGGTCAACAATTCTAAAAGTCTGCCTAGCACTGTCTCCACAGCAAGCTTCCTGCTCAAGCCAGTGACCTGCAGGTGACAAATAAATCAGGTTCAACCCTGAGTTCATCAAACAGCAAAATAACCAAGCATGTGTACCCCTTCCCCTGAGATCAGACACAGGGTGAATTTTCTGCTTGCTTTTTTTTTTCCAAACCTGCACTTACCCCTCACTGATCTCTGAGGTCCCTGCCCCCCCCCCCCGCCCACAAGCCTGTGGCAGGGTGCAGTATTTTATAGAAGACTCATACACGCCATTGAGCAGTAACCCACAGATCTTTCCAATTTTCCACATAAAAATTCACACTGCTTCTGGAGAGAGCGCACAGCAGGTAGGTGCACATGCTAGTCTTCCAGAGGGCTCAAGTTTAGCTCCCAGCACCCATCTTGGGTGATTCACATCTACCTGTGACTCCAGCTCCCAGGGGAATCTGACTCCCTCTTCTGGCCTCTGTGGATAACACACACACACACACACACACACACACACACACTTACAAATGAAAGAATTCCCACTGAACATTCATTTTCAGTAGCAACAGATTTAAGCTAAATCTCTTTTGATCAAAACTATTCTCTCAAGTGTACTATTCTAAAATTTTAAATATTTCTAATGAACAAAATTATATGTTTGGAATGCTCTTTTCAACCTAATGATATTACATTTATGTTTTTATTTGAACCATTCTTTTGATATTAGCTAACTTTTTACATGACACAATTTGAAAGTCTTCAGCCTCCAAGATGATAAGACTTCTGTTATCACTCTCTGCAAAGTTAGACACCCCTCTCTCTCTCTCTCTCTCTCCCTCTCTCTCTCTCTGACAAAAAGGAATACTATAGGTTGCTTGACATTCCACTTGCAAGATAACCACTAGGCTACAGAGGTGCCCACTTGTTTAAGGCTGGGTATATGATCACATCAGAAGGGGTTGGAATTAGAATCCTCTGAACATCTTCAGATGTTGGGCAAAGTCAGCTTTTTCCTCCTTGGTTCTCACCCATTTAGCCCAACCAACAATCATAAACTATCCACACTTCCAGGACCCAACCAAGAGGCTCATCCCTAGCACATCAGAACCTTGACAGGAGAACTTTTCAGAAGACACGAGCCAACAACACTCAGGCCCACAGGGCTCATTAGACCAGGTCACCTGGAACTGAAACTGGGTGGAATATTTCCTTCAAGATTTTGCATTCTTAGTGGCATTATAGCTATTAGCACTTTCTAAATCTGTATTTATATGTGTGTGTGTGTGTATAAGTAATATTATATATTATATATGGGTCTAATATAAATATATTTTTCATATATACACTATATATATACATTATATACTATATATATATTATATATTGGTCATAGCTTACACACACACACGTGCACACACACACACACACACACACACATATATATAGTGTATGTATATTGGTCATAGCTAGAAATGGGACTGCAAAGCCAAGGTTGTTCTTGATAGTACCCACAAAGAGATGCATTGGGAGAGAGCTCTGGTCCTTGCCCGTAGACCTGCACTCAGGAAGTTGCAGTAGGAGCAGCATGGGTCCAGGTCATCCTGAACTTCAGAGCAATTTCAAGGCCAACCTGGGCATTCATAGCAGATCCCAGAGTGAAAAGAGGGAAAGAGAGAGAAACAGAAAGGATGGAGGAAAGGAGGTAGTAATACAAAGTCTCTCATGCAAAGCTTACCAAGTCACATCAGAGACTTTTATCTAAGTTCACTTTATAAAATGCATTCATATAGCCCCTGTTCAAAATAACGGATCCCTCAATACTCCCAAAGACTCTGAGGTTTGACATTTCCCCCAAGACAACTTCAAAAATGACATCACCAATTAAAACTGGGACTCTGCTGAGCTTATAACCCCAAGATGCTAGAAGATATATGCACACACACACACACACACACACACACACACACACACACACACACCACAACCCATGAATGCACACATGCACATACATGCGCACACACAGGCAAAACTATCCATCCCTGCAGTAGACATGAAGCAGAGAGTCTGGGTCCTAGGAACCATTCAAGGAACCACTGAGGACATATCCCCAGTGACCTAACTTCTTCCATCTCATTTTTTCTCTTTTTATTTTATTTTTTGTTGTTTTCTTTTGTTTTTTGTTGTTGTTGCTCCTGCTGTTGCTGTTTTTTTTGTGGGGGGGGAGACTTGTTGGTTTTCGTGGGTTATTTTTATTTGGGGGATATTATTTTGAGACAAGGAGGTTTTATCTACCCCAGGCTTGCCCCAAACCCATTATGTAGCAGAGGCTGACCTTTAACTCCTGATCCTGCCTAAACTTCCTGAGTGTTGCTACTGAGGCATGCATGTACCACCACGCCCAGCTCAGTCTCCAGTTTTCCCAGGCTCGGATGCTTCCCCGTGGCCACCCTTCAACCTCAGTTCTTTGGTTAAAAATTCCATATCCAAATTTAACAGGTAGAAACTATTGTTTTTTAAAAATAACAGGTACCAGGACAGAGCCTTTGATGTGATCCACTCGACAGCAAGCCAATGAGACAAGAGCCCTCTTAGGGAACTGTGAAGGAGCTGGTGTTCAGCCACGGGGATGCTAACTGGAAACCCTCCAATGGGTGCCTTCCCCGCGTGTTCTGCCCTGTCTGCACACGTGCGCACACGTGAGAGCTCTTCTGTCATCCCCATTCCTGATTCTCACTCATTAAATATAACCACACGACATAAGACACCTGTAAGCCTGCCTGATCTAAATAAAAACCAGCAATGCTACAGTTTGGAGGATGTGATCAGCATGTATGATTTCACAGTGCGAAAACTTAGTTTTTTTGTTTTTGTTTTTTTAGGATTTCAGATGCAGCCTAAAAGCTCCTTGGCTCATACAAAAAAAAAAAAAATTATGGCGACATCCTTTAACTAGGCACTTAAGAAATCATTTGGCAGTTTGCTTTTTGCCAAATGCCATCCATTGTTTTAATGTCAGATAGGAAGTGGGCGTTATTTATAGACTGAAATATAACACTATTAAAGTTCGCTCTTATATACAGCAACACTTCCCAATAGAGTTCTCAACACTACATTTTATAGCACAAATCACTGCATTCGATAACGGCATATGGATGCTGTCTCCTTAATAGAGCACCAGAGGTGTGACTAGGATGCCACGGCAGACGCAGCTCAAAGGAAGATCTAATTATGTCAATGCTGTATCTTTTTTTACCTTAACCTGAAAATTAATTTCTCTTTCTAAACTTGTAAAAAATACATTGGGGGTGGGGGGTTTAGCTTGTTTCTTAGGTACCTGTGGGTCGCAGGAAATCTCTCCATAGGAGCTGAAGTTCAGTGTGAGTTTATTACAGCGGATCCTGCTTTCATCAAGGCCAGACAGTGACATTTCCGTTAATCTGAGTCATTTTTTTTTAAAAGATTAACTCTTCTTATTTGGGTATATAGACACAACATTTTTAGACTCGTGGGACTCTGTTTGTAAGCCTCTGGATTATTCTCTCTGGGGCAAATCCTGCATTTGTAGTTTTATGAACACCGATTGCTACACTTTAGTTATAACAGGGCAGCTTCTGGATTCCATAAATCAAAGAATGTAAAAACATGTGAGAAGCTTTAAAATAAATAAACTTAAAGGAAATGGTAAAAAACTGAAAACCAGCCACAGCATGCCCCTCCCCTCAACTCCTCACAAACACACAGAAAATGCCTCTTATTTGTTCCTAGTCACAGCCGGACACCTTGAGGCCATCAGCAAGTCTTACTTTATACTAAACTTAAGCCATGGTGGGTAGAGGCTGAAGAGATGGCTTAGTCAACAAAGTGCTTGCTTGGCGAGCATGAGAGTCCCTGAGTTCGATCTTGAGAACCCGTATGAAGAAGGCTGACTTAGCGGTGTGGGTTTACAACACCAGCGCTGGGCGGTGGACACAGTGCTGGAGCCCCTGAACCCGCTCGCCGAGGCAACTGGCAAAGAGCAGGATGACAGGAGACCCCGTGTCAAAAGTCACAGTGCACCGTGCCTGGCGCCTGGCCACCAAAGTTGTCTTCTGTACATGATGGGCCTGAGAAAACACACCACGCACACGTGGACGAGACTGTGTCAGTGACATCGTCAGCTCTCTCCGGGGGATCCTACTTTAACTATTTTTCTGGAATTTCTTGGAGAGGACACTGAGCCAGATATGCACATGAGACCCAACTGGGCATCTGCAATTCGGGTTTACTGGGGTGTCCATATTCCATCTTGAACAGTATTTACAAAGGTTTCTTTATAGGAAGAAAGTGGGGAGTCCTAGGATAAACTAAGAGGACAGTTTGATGGGTTTCCTCTCATTTTACCTCAGCTACGTATAATAGCCTTGATAGTGTGTGTGTGTGTGTGTGTGTGTGTAACATGAGCAGAGCGTGGAGATCAGCGAGGGAGCCTTAAGAAAGCCTTTCTGTCTGTGTCACACTGAATTGAACACACGTGGCCCAGACGCGTGTTTTTGTAACCTTCCCAAGTATGTTGTTAGTCACTACAAGAACAATGGCACTGGGTTTTGATCCTACTGCAGGTACTGGCTTTGTGGGAGCCTAGGCAGTTTGGATGCTCACCTTACTAGACCTGGAAGGAAGTGGGAGGTCCTTGGACTTCCCACACCGCAGGGAACCCTGACTGCTCTTCCGGCTAATGAGGGAGGGGGACTTGATTGAGGGAGGGGGAGGGAAATGGGAGGCTGGGGCGGGGAGGAGGCAGAAATCATAAATAAATAAATAAATAAATAAATAAATAAATAAATAAGAAATGCCTGGGCAAATCCACTTAAGGGGGAAGGTTCATTATGGCTCCCGGTTCATGGTCTCAGGGGTTTTGTTCATGGTTTGTTTGACCTCACTGCTTCTGGGCTTCTGCCAAGGTGGGCCGTCATGGCAGGGAACACATGGAGGAGTGGGGTAAAGCTGCTCACCTCCTGGTGGCTGAGATGGGGATGATGTCCTAATACCTCCTTCAAGGGAAAGCCCCAATGACCTAAGTTCCTTCCTTGAGGATCCACCTCCGCAAGGCTCCACCGACAGCAGCATCCTCTGGGGATTCAGCATCAACGTAGATCTTTAAGAGACATTTCAGGTTGATTCTAGCCTGCAGGCAAGATAGAGTTTGCCTGTGCTACTGGGGAAGCAGGGTGCAAGGAAAGGGTGAGGGGCACAGGTGGATATTGTCAACTCAAGGCATATGCAGTAAGGAAATGCCACAGTGAAAGCCACTAACATGCAAAGCTAACATTCAATCAGTCCTAATTTTAGAAAAGAACCTGTCCCAGTTTTGATTCCTGTTATGGCAACTTAGAGGTGAAAGTATCCATTTCAGCTTAAGGTTTTACAGTCTATGATATCAGGGAATCTGAAGCAGCTAGGCACACCCACACTGAAGAGCAGAGAGAGAATGCATGTACACCTGCTCACACTCACGGTCTCCTCTCATATAAAGCCTTGGCCCCAAACCTAGAGAATGGTGCTACCCACGTTTAGGCTGAGAACTAGATGATTCTAGAATGTGTCAAGTTGGCAGTTAAACTTACCACACTGTGCTCTATGCCTTCACTAAATAAAATGGGATCAAGGAACAACTAACATCAACCCAAATTGGTGACTTTCTAGAAGCCCAGAATGGGAGCTAGAGAGATGGCTCACTGCTAAAGAGAATGAATTGCTCTTGCAGATGACTTGAGTTTTAATTCCCAGCACTCAGATTAGGCAGTTTACAGCTGCCAGGATTCTTTATCTCTTGAGCATCTGATGCCCTCTTCTGGCTTCTCTGGGCACTGCAATCACAAGCACATACACACAGACAAAGATATACATAACTAAAAAGAAACACATCTTTAGATTTAAAGTACCTACCATTTCCAACCCTGCCCTGGACCTTGTGATTCAGACTTGAACTTCAAATGTGTATGTGATTCTCATGCATATTACAGATTGGGTAGCACTAGTCTAATTATTTAGGTATCACTGGATGGAGTCAGGCTATGACATTCACTGTATTATTCATTGGAATTCTAGAGCCTAGAACATTCTAACTAATCATAACTTGTCTCTTTAAGTAAAATTATGTCCCAAGTCACAAGGTTTTAGATTCCAGCAGGAATAGCAGGAACAGGAAGAGAGATAGCTCAGTCTATAAAACAACCACAAGCACAAGGACCCAAGATCAATCCCCAGAACCCAGATCAAAAAGTAGAGCATGGCAGTGTGCAGTGGTGATCCAGCAGGACGTGTTGGTGTGCCTTTGCAATCCCAGTGCTAGGAGGACAGAGACAGGTGGTCCCTGGGGTGCACTGACCATTCATCCTAGCCAAGCCGTTGAGAGGCCCTATCTCAATAAAAACAAGGTAGATGGCCCCTGAGTAATGACACCTCATGTTGACTTCTGACCTTAACACTCATGCACACTCATGTGTACACGCATGGGCATCTGTATATATACATGCACCCCTACAGGAATACACACAATATTCATACACACATAATAATAATTAATAATAAAATGAACAATCAATAGAGGTCCTTCACAAAATGCTGGCATCAGTTCCCAAGAAGCAATGGCCACAAAACAAACAGCCAACTAGTAATTGTCGCTGTCTTCTTCCCACTTTCTTCCCAGCCCCCCCCCCCCCCCCCCGCAAGGAAGCTGCCATCCTTGCAGAAACAGGAAGTGGCAAGCCCATTTTAGGAGTTTCGCCTCAATGCACTGGTATATCTGTGGTGACCTGCTTCTCAGCCATACATTCCCAGTTTCCTTTTACCATGTACAGATGAATAAAGCACCTTCCCAAACGATGGTGCATCCCAGCAGCCTTAATGAGATAATGCCTGCACGCCCGAGAACCAAACCTCCACCTCCACACCGCATTCCGGGCACTCTGATGGGTGGAGTCTAGACAACCTCCTAGCAAATCGCCTCCTTGTTCTTATGTCCCTCCACAGAAATTCTGTTCACAGGAAGCTTCTCTTGTTCAAGAATCCTTTGGCTCTATGGTTTAGATAAATGCTGGGCACCTAAGATATCATTCTGGATTTTATTGTTGTTTTTTTTTTTTCAGCTAAAAGAAAAAGTAGGTGACAAGTCAGGAATGAGTTCTAGGTTCTGAGAAGCATAAAGAACCAGGGCACAGATAAAGACACCAGAGGATCAGGCCACCACAGACAACCTTTGCCTACAGCATCATTTTCCTTCCAAGGCAACTCAAGGAACATTCAAGGATGGCTTGTCTGGTCCACAAGACCAAGAACTAATGTGTCATATTTGTATGTCTACTGCACCTTAAAACTTTTCATTCATCTAAACCATAAAAGACTTTTTTTTAAAGAACATAGCCAATTGCTAAGGGAAAAAATTAAAGGCAAATTGGAAGATATACTAAGTTTTAGTTTTCAAACACTGTGTATCACACCTTACACAATCACAGAGTTAAAGCAAAGAAAGAATGAGGAGAGAGAGAGAGAGAGAGAGAGAGAGAGAGAGAGAGAGAGAGAGAGACCCTGATGCCCAACATAATCCAGTTCCCATATTTCATGAAGTGAGCAAGAGAAGCATGTGTCAGCATCATCGTGGCCAAGGGTGTCACATCTCAAAGCCTGTCCGTATTGATATCAGAGGAGGGTAATGGTACGAAATGATACCAGTTGGCCTGCCCTGTCACCTTTCTGACAGTGATGGTGGCAGCAATGAAGCTTAATCAATGCAACTGAAGTGACATTTTGCAGTCAAATTAAATTAAATGGAAATGAAAAGGAAAATCTGAGGTCCAACCCAAAGGCTGGTCCTCTTATCACCCAGGTCATCTCCATGGTAACCAAAGGCTATCTCTGCAGAAAGCATGTCCAATGGAATACACTGGTGTCTGTCACCAGATTCTCTAGCTTCCAAAGAGCTTCCATGACAAGTAACAAAGGGGTCTTCCTCCGGGCCATCAGCAGGATGACACCGTGACTCTGACGGCTAGCCAACTGCAGAGATGGTCAGTTTCTGCACTGCGAACCTAACAAGTGGGCAGCTGTCGGACAGGCCCAGCCATGTGGGATATGCTCAAACTGTGGTCTTCTCAGAATAGCTCTTATGTGGACATATTCAGATCACAGACCTCCGGGGTTCCGGTAAAAGCACCTTTCTGCCCGAAGGACGGGCCATCTAATATTACAACTGACAGCTGTGGGCTCTCATCTTCAGTGCTGCGCCAGACATGATGCACATCTTTGTGAGGTCTGTGGCAAGCAGGGCGCATGGAGAGCTCGTGAGGATGAGGTTATGCTGCCAAAGGTGAGAAAGTAACACTGTGCTGAAGGTTCTTCCCTGGGAGTTTCCTCCACACAATCTGGGAGTTCCCTCGTGGTCCTGGTAGGATATAGCCAGTTCAAAATTGGGCTCTTATATTTGGTAGCCTCTACTAAGTGACCAGACAGAGAGAAGAGAGAAACATCATTTTTTTTTAAAAGAATATTTGTTTACATGGCTGACATATTCCAAACTGGTTCTTTAAGCCATAGAAACAGACCGTAGGGTTTTTTCATTAAACACACTCATTTTGGATTTTGCTACCAAAGCTGTCAGTGTGGAAAGATAGAACTTACAACATAAGATAAGAAACAGAGCAGCCCACGTCTGTCTTACACAAGAGACCTGGAAGAACCAGTTTGATATGAAATGAGTTTTTACCGACGGACAGAGAAGCAAGAGTCTTGGTATTCCACTCCTGATAATACAACAATGCATATGAGTCAACCGAAATCTAGGGAAGAATTCTGCCTCTTGGCACAGTGATAAACTCAGCAAACATCACCCTAGCAGCCGTTCCTGTCTAAAGCTACGCCACAGCCTGCTGCCTCCATTAATGCAGCGCTAATTTGCTTCAGTTTGGGGGTCAAAATGTTTGTAATAATATCCTGGGGCTGGGGAATGGCTCAGTCCATGAAGTGTTTGTTCTGCAAGCAAAGAGGACCAGAGTTTGATCCCCAGAACCCACATAAGTAAAGCTAACAGTGAACATGAACCAGACAGGTGGATCCCTGCACTCACCAGCCAGTCTCAATGACCTACTCTGTAAGTTCCAGGACAGTGAGAGACCATGGATCTCACAGGTGGGGGAGAGGAGAAGTGTTCCTGGGACAAGGGCTCAACGGGTAAGAGTACTTGTTGTGCAAACATGAAGACCTGAGTTCAAATCCCAAGCACCCACATAAAAAGCTGCTGTACCCATGTGCTCCTGTGACCCCAACACTGTGTGTGCATGGGGCGGGGGAGACAGGAGGATGGATGAACTTACTGGCTGCCAGCTTAGATGCAGGTTCAGTGAGAGACCTCAGGAAATAAGATGGAGTGACAGAGCAGGTGACTAATATCTTTCTCTGGCCTCCAAATGTACATGCATACACACAAACCACACACGCACATAAAACACACACACATGTGCACACACATGCAAACGTCAAACACTGGCGGTGATGTGTGTCAAGTAAAACCAAAACTCATTGTTCTTGGAGACATTGCCCCTTCCATGCATAACAGAACCTTCAGGTTTATAATCCTCAGGAAATTAAGCTGTGATTTAATACCATGGCAACTGCTCTGGTCTTGGAGTTCAACTCTTGGCTCAGTGAGCTATGGATAGAGCTATGAGTTACCTTTTACCTCATTGGGATACCAGAGGAAGCAAAGGAACACATGGGGAAGATGTGTCCTCTCCAGGAAAATACTCAGCAGCGGTCAGGCTGTGAGCATCAGCACTGGGGGCAGGAGCTGCTGCGGGGTCTTCTAGAAAGACCATTTGTAAACTGAGTTTGTCTCCTAGGAGCCCACACACTGGCTCAGTGACTAAAGGCACCCATGACCAAGCCTGACTATCTGAGTTCAATGTCTGGGACATACCTGGTAGAAGGAGAGAACAGACTCCCCGACACACACACATACACACAGACACACACAATTGATCCTCTGACCTCACACTTTCACCATGATGTGTGTGTGGAAAAAAAACATAAAAATAATAAAGTATATTAAACCTGAAAAAAAGAGTAGCTAAATAGCATATTGATGTCTTAGTTAACATAGTCGACCTAAGGGCGGCTAAATGTTCTGTCTCCCTACCTCTACCTAGATCTCCCAGGGAAATGAGTTCTTCCTCTGACAATTTCACAGATAACATAGACCCAATGAGCATGCCAAAATTTGCTGTTCCAGAATTGGTACTGATGCCATATTATTTATTTAAGATTAGCTTCTGGCTCAAGGCCAGCCTGTTCTATAGAACAGGTTCCAGGATAGCCAAGGCTACACAGAGAAATCCTGTCTCAAAGAAAATGTTAGCTTCTGTTTCAAAAGATTCATAAGTTATAGGAGAAAAGTGGTTTTTTGCAGATCTTAGAATACTGACTTCTAGAACATTTAGATAACTTCAGTGAGAGCAAGAAATATACTGAAAATTGTGGCTGTGAGGGAGTTCAGCAGGTAAAGGCAATGGCTGCTGAAATGGACAATCTGAGTTCACTTCTGGGGATTTGCACATTGGAAGGAAAGAACTGATACTCACAAGTGTTCTCCTGACTCCACCTGTGCACTCTGACATGTGCACACAGGCGCCCAACACCTAGGAACAAAGATGTTTTCAGAACATCTATTTCGGGGTCTGAGAGATGGCTTGGCCATTGACAGTGTTGGCAGAAGACTCAGCATTAGCTCCCACCCACATGGTGGCCAACATCTACTTGTGACTCCAGGTTTTGTGACTCTGAAGTCCTCCTAAGACCAATGCAGGCTCTGGCACACACATGGTGCACATAACCCTCAACACTGCTTTCCAATCTTTCCACGGCATTGCCTACTTCAACCTGTATTTGAACAATGTATGGCTGTTCACTTCTGTGAGTCCAGAACTCTGGGGCCAAATTTAGGGCCACTCTGGACTACATAGTAAACTCCAGATCAGCCTGGGCTGATATAAGATATTTTTAATAGAAGTAAAGTAATCTAATAATAATGATAACAATGATAATGATGATAATAATAATGAAGCTGTCTTGCTTTCTTTTAAAACATGTGCCTGCCTTTTATCCACAGAGGCATGGGGGCAAATCAGAAGTTCCGATCAGGTTTTTACTCTAAGGCTGCACACTTCACCACTGACTGTGCACAGCTGGCTTTCAAAACACAGGCAGGAAGGGCTGAGGCTGCCGCTGTGGCTCAGGAGTCACACCCCATCAAGGAGACAGAGTGACAAGGCTTAGAAGTCCCCGTGTCATATTTACTTTGGAAATTGCCATTATAACTGAAATACAGTTTGACAGCCTGGTTTTAAACTTCTAAACGCCTTGAGATTTTATCTAACTAATAAACTTGTGGCTTCATAAACCCACAAGGCTCCGGTGATAGAATCTTATTTGAAGGGGTGTGAGCCTGCCAGGTGTAAGGAAACATTTGTGATCTCCGGCTTGGTGAACCGCAAAGTGCCTATCTATTTTCAGAGATTACCGGGACGGCGCTGGTGCCATTGGTTAAGATAGCAAATTGATTTCTTCAATAAACGAGGGCCTCATTCACTCACCACAATTTTCTAAAATTGCCCTTTTGATCTGAGGCTTCCAATCCTGCCACAGTTAGTTTTTATTTCGGAACACAGAAGTCTATAGTCATATATATATATATATATATATATATATATATATATATATATATTTCCTCTACATGGCTGGAAAACACAAACCTTTCTCTCTTGGTTTACTCCAATGAAGCAGAATGAGTTTCTTCAAGCACACTTTTGTGTTTATTGACATTTTGAAAGAAACAGAATCTTGGCCAATGACCTAAAATTTTATAACTTTAAAACAATGTTGACACTGAGGACTATCTTCGCTGCCTCAGACATGATCAGTACATTTTCATAGAGGTTTAAGGTCTTTAATTCACAGAGCATTCGTTTGCATAGAGAAGCACAGGCCAGAACCATCAGATCTCCCAGCACTGGGGCTATGGGTGTCCTCTGCAAGAGTGGTGTGTTCTTTTAGCTGCTGCGGCATCTCTCCAGTCCTGATGTTTACAATTCTAGATTCCCTTTGATGGAATTTGGAATCTGTTCCCCGGGAAATGATGGAAACATCAATGTTTACAAGAAGCTATCAAAGGGGCTGGAATGATGGCTAAGTGGATAAAGTACTGGCCATGCAACCATGGGGACCAGAGATTGGTTAACCAGAACCAGACAGCTGTGGGAGCCACCTGTAAATCCAGCACTTAGGGAGCAGAGCATGGGGTCATCGTGGCAATTGGCTAGACAGACTATACTGAATCAAAGAGGGCCTGGTCCTGTGAAGGGCCCGGTCTCAAAGTAATTAGGGAAGACACCCAATGTCAACTTTGAACCTCCACACACACATGCACACATGTGTGAGCATAGCTGGTCTCATGCACCTACATACATGTAAATCTCTCTCTCTCACACACACAAGACACCTCAACTTATAACAACCTAGGCTGTAGCTTATCAGTGTTAGAGTGCTTATCTAGCTATATCTGAAGCCCTGAGTTCTAGCCTTTAACCCTTAAGACAGCAATAAAGAAAAAACATAGCTGCAGAATATATGAGTTTATGTGTGCGCCCAGCACTGTAGCATGCACACTGATAGCGACTCTTTGTATATGTGTTCATATCCTTTTCCCCCACTATTATAAATTCCTTTCAGAAAAAGGTATTACTTTCACGACTTAACTGTATGGATGGGCGCTCTTCTCGCCCCTTATGAATAAGAACCACAGACAATAGAAAGCATTACTAACACTCTCTGGGAAGGAACCTGAAGGGCAGAGTTGAAATCACTTGTCCAAGTCCCATGACTGGTAAAACATGCTTGTTACTTAGATGCCATTTTGAGGGGAACTTGGCACAAAGAGTGTGCAGGATATGGGGTCACCTTCAGCTTTCCCAGTGGCTGAGCTGGGCGGTAGGGATGTCAGGGATGCTGATAGAGCTGGTTAGAGATGGTGCTGATGGTGCAAAGATACTGCAGAGGACTGAGGATGGTGCCTGTCATTCACGGACCTGCAGCCCCTACACTGTGGATGGTTTTCCCATTTGATGCTCAGTAAAGCTTCTGTGAGGCAGACACGCTCTGTATATCCCTCATCGGAGAGAGAACACTGAAGTCCAGAGAGCTAAGCTAACTCCTTCATGACGCAGCAGGAATTACACCGTGACTCTCTGACCTCAGAACTCCCATGCTAACCATTACATGCTTCAAGTTCAAATTAACACAAATTTCTACATGTACTCATGGCTGATTGCGCAACAGACACCATCCCAAGTGACTGTAAGCATCACTTCATCCTCTCTTCGGCGGCTATGAAGCAAGCCGCAGTCTGTTGCAAATTTTGAATTTTGTTCTCGTTGAGTTTTTATTGTCTTCTCTGTATACTTTTGAGACTAGGGTGACTCTGCAGCCCAGGCCATCATCCTGCCTAAGCCTCCTAAGCGCTGGGTGACAAGCGTGAGCCACCACGCCCGTCTCATGTTCCACTTGGGATGTGTATTCATCCACCAACCTTTCACTGAGTCCACTGGGGAAAGCTCGGGTTCATTTTGAACTATGAAAACAAATGGGGAGAGAAAAGAACGACTGTTCCTTAACGGCCCAGTGCTGAGTCACATGAGCAAAGCAGACGGCAGTAGGGAGAGGGAGCAGTGACATGTCTGAGCCACAGGCACGGTGACAATGACCAGGAGACTCTAGACCAGGCTGACTGCAAGCCTCTTTCAGTACAGCAGTCTGAGAAGCAGAGGGAAGCCGGGGGGGAAGCCATTCAACCAAAAAAGGAATGAAGGCAGACAGGAGCCAAGTGAATTTAGGATACAGATGAGTTGAATAAAAGGCACCCAGAAACCTTTCAACAATTTTTTTAAAAATGTTTCCACACTTCTATACTCATTGGAAATGATTTCTTGACTGCCAAACATTCTTGACATTCCAAATAACTTTACCGGAAGTGTCAGAAGGCATTCAAGGACATGCCCAGTGCACAGAACTATGGAAGGCAGCCGGCGTGAGCCAAGACACCTGCCTGGACCATCTTCTTATATTTATACCTACTTATTCCAAGGCCACTGCTATCTTCGGGTGATGCTCAGTCTAACACCAGGAGTCTCGTTACATAGAACAAATGTGTGTGAGTTTTGTTTTGTCTGCCCCTTGGAGCTTCTTGTTTCTATAATTTAGGAGGGAGAGACAGGAAGGGCAGAAAGAGAAAAAGGGCAGAAATACAACCAATAATTAGGAGACCTGACATGGCTGTGGTTAAACTTTTCCAAATAAACACTTTAGCACCACCCTTCAGGCTTGGAAATCATTTATGATTGTTATCTCAGGCCTCTGAAGACACACTCGTGGCGACACAATTCTGCAGGACACACATGACCTGATCGCTCAGAGGAGGCTGTTGGACGGAGAGAACTGAAGTCTCTATGGTTCAACGTGTTGTGGAAGTTTCCACAACCCCACATTCTGTACTAAGATCTTCCTCCTGTGCCAAAATTCGAACAGTTTACCCATTGCCTCCAAGGCAAAGCCCCCTCCCTGACTAGAAAGAGAATTACCCAGGATCTTTAAAAAAAGAACTACTCAACGGGTGGGCCCCTAAGGCTATTAAATCAATTGTTTAAAGATGAAGTGAGAAAGTAAAGTATCCATCTGCAGCCACCTCCCTAGCTGGCTCAAGACGCTACCACAGGATTTCCAAGTCTCTTTCCACAAATCTTCTGTATCCCCCTCAAAATGTGCACCATTTTGAAAGTGTGGCCAAGTAATTGGGTCTAGTGCCAAACAGGATCTGACTATGAGAACCACCCAGAAAGCTGTAGCTCCTCAGGGTTCATGCAAACGCAATGCCCCTTAGGTGCCCACATCCTGATGATGGCATGGCTCTGGTACCGATTCTCCCCTTTAGCAATAACATACACACACATCCTCTTGAAGGGCTGACATCAAACTGGAAACTCCAAAGACCAGAGAATCTCCACACATATCAATTCTTTTTGACCCATTCATGCAATAAGCTGCCAAGGCATGCCCTTTCTGTATTAGATTCTGGGAAATCCAAGAGAAATTTGACAATGTTATCCATATTCTAAATAGATGGTAACCTAGTTGAAAACATACTGAAACCAGTGACCGAAAGTTAGCACACACATCGTGATGGACATGCAACCAGGACAGGAGAATGAGCTAGATTCACTGTTCAGAATCAGAGGAGATTCTTGACAAGACAGACTGCTGATGCTCAGTGGATGGAACAGGCTTGAGTAGCTGGGCCAAGAAAAGAGGAAGGAAATTGTGAGCAAAGAAAACAGGAGCAACGTCCAAGAAGAAGAGCAGTGTGTACTGAGGGTGGGGTTGGAGGAAAGGAAAAGTGAGCCTAGGTCACATGGTCTTTGACAGCATGTTGGAAAGTTTGGACTTGACCCTTAATGGTATCGAGAACCCTGATGGTTTTTCTGGAACGAGTCAACACCTCAATTTGCAATTGGAGAAGTCTCACCAACAGAGTAAACATGAGGGTTTGAAAAGATCAACAACACTGAAAACAGAGTATAGAGTCCAACACAGGGGACATGAGGAAGTAGATGCTGTAGAAAGAGCTGAGGCTCAGGACGGAGAGTGTGCAGGGAACAAGGTGTCCTGAGCTTGCCAGGCAGGGAGGGATATGGTGAGGCAGTAGAGCTGTCAATCCTGGGCTCTCTATGGCTTTGCTAAATGTCATAGCCTAGATGTGAACTTTTCTCTCTGTGCAACTGGAACACTGTTTGATCCTTCTGGGTCTCTGCCACTGTCAGAGAAACAGGCCTGGACCTAAGGTGCAGAGGGGCCTTCTTCACATGACTGGCATATAGACCACATATAATGTGCCTAAACGTGAGTGTCCAGAGCCCAGTTAGTAACCGCTCTTGTAGATGCAGTGACCTTGTCCATAGATAATGCTCCAGGCATGGCTGCCATCCATGAACAGAAATGGTCATTGCCTAGGCTTGGCCCTGGATATGCAAATGAGCGAGAGTGGCCTGGATAGTCTAAGAGTCCCCATCTTGCCCAGTTGCTCTTGGTTGAAAAGAGCTTAATCAAGCAGACCCTGAATTGGTTCTCAGTGTGTGCTCTCCTGGTCAGGCCAACCAAACAGACCTAAGATAGTTTTCAGTGTGTGCTCTCCTGGTACATTTTGCTGTTCCATTTTTTAATGTTTGCATGCATCTGTCTCTGGGTGCAGGAAGTGGTCATCACATGTAGGCTTTCCATAGTTATAGATGTTTTATTTAAAAACATCCATGCTTCCTGCCACGTTCCATCTCCTCCATCTTCCAGGATCTTCGTGATGTTTCCAAACATGAAGAGATTCTGCACCAAGTATCCCAGTGCCTGGCTTGTTTCTACCCGATTCCATGCCTAAAGGGGTCCTCTATTTCTGAGCTGGCTCCTGACTGGCATCCTAAGGCTCTCCTTTCTCGTGGCTCTTTGTTGATGGGATTGTCTTTCTCTCCCTGTGCACTCACTGCGGACTCACGACGGCATGCTGCCTTCCACTGCACTCAGAGCTCGGAACTGTTGAGTCTGTACCCAAACAAAGGAGGTTTTTTTCTCCGGTGCCCACGTCACCTTTTTAGGAAAATGTTAAAACAACACGACAAAGTCCGGCAGACACACGCGGCTCAGGAACTGACATCTGGTCTGTGTGGGGCGAGGGAATCTGGTTTCACTTTGTAAAGTTTGCTGGGTGGGTGCTCCATGCCCTGTGCGCAGCCCTCAATTACAAGCGCTGGGTATCCGCAAGGGAAGACAAGCGCTGAATACCAACTATCGTTTTCTCCATCAAGCTAACTGATTACAATTGGAGTTTCCTCAAAGGAGCTTGTTGGATAATTTGTCTCATTACTACTGAAAAGGAAATGGAAATCAAGGACTTGAGGGCAGGAAACAGTAAGCAAATATGATCAAAGGTTTACTGCATGAGCTGTGGGTTTAGTGGGAAAATAATAAAAAGATTAATGTCACAGTAGATCAAATATAATCAAACTTTGAACTATTCATTAAGCTAATATGCTTTAAAATTGAAAGCCAAATAAAGTAACTGCATGGGAATATTCCTAAACCATTGGGTACAGATACCTTTCATTGGAAACCAAAACGCAGGCCATTGCAGAGAGCCAACATCGGCCCATTTATTGCTTTCCTACTAATTCGAGGTCTAAAATGTACTTTGAATTTGATCGCCCAACTACCCGCATCTACATTATTCCATCTCTGAACATCACCGCCGCACGAGCCTCTGCCTTGCGAGAAGGACTGTAAACAAGGAGCAGCTGCTAAAGATAGAGCGCCGCTGACAAATCCACAACAGAGGAGGAAACAGGAGCGTGGAGTGCAATCAGGGGAAATGCAGACAAAGTACCAAGAAAAAGCACATCAGAGAGGAGAGGTGAAGGCGGGAAGCATCCAGATGAGCAATAGAGAACCCAGGACCAGGAATGCTGAAATCCATTAACAATGGCTTTCCATTCATGGGAGTGTTTAATAGAGGAGGTAGCCATGGGGAGGGTGGAGACAGAAGTTCCTCCTGATTTAGGAAGATCACAGATGAAGAAGTTTCCTTACATAATATCAAAATGTGATTTAAAAAAAAAAACTGATATCTTACGACAAGTATCAGGAGCAGTTTTAAGGCAAGCACTGCAACCATAACAATCAGAGTTCAAGACTCAAGTCTGTCACTTCCGAGGTGAGGGAGCTCAGCACGCCACTTAGCCTTTTCAAGCCTGATTTATCAACTGACAGTGCACACAGGCAAGCCTGGCTTGCAGGGCTGGTAAAGTTGGAACGTGATGTGAGTGGACAGAATATGATCAGCAGGCTCAAGGTGCTGCCCGTGGAACAAGAAGCTGGTAACTGGCAGATACTATTACTGGGTTTTAACCTCCCCTTGAGTGAAACATTTTGATCCATTACCACTCCCAAGTCTTTCCTCTCTTCAAAGCAGCAGTCCACCAAAAGTCAAGTTTCACTCTGGGTTTCCAGAGGAAGATTGTGGTTTTGAATCCAGGTTGTTCCCAGACACCTGTGCAAGAGGCAGAGATACCTGTTCCTGCCTCAGCATGAATTCAGAGTCCACGCTCATCCAGAGAGCTGGGTCAGTGGCCTTCTGATGCTTGACTTTTTCTTTGCTCGTTAAAGAGACATGAATTTCTAACTTTGATTAACCAGATGTAAAAGAGCAAAGGTGTCCGGGCAACTGTGTCACATTTCCATTCAGTTCTGGCTTTCACTGTCTAATTAGAAATATATTTTCATCCGAGTGCTTGAAAAGTTATACTAATAAATATTATCAGGGCTTTCGACCTTAGCACTAGCATGCATGTACATAAGCTAGGTTTTTCAAATATTATATTAGTTCCACATCTGTACTCAGAGCATCACTGAAGTGTTGCAGATGTTAAAGATGCTCTGCACTCCTTACAGTCTCTGTGCAATAAATCAGTTCTTGGGTTCAGTTCATTGGTTCTACATGTTAAATGGAGCTGAAGGAAGAGAGGCTGATGGTTCAGGATGTGTCTAGAAGTCTGGTGAGTTGGTAAATCCTGAGGAGTAAAAGGCTGGGGTGTGTCTCTGAAGGCAAAGTAATTATTTCTTGAGCTCCAACTTCGAAAGTCAAACCTGAGCTAATTAAATGAAAAGAGTGCAGCTTTCACATGCCGGTTAGATTATCAAAAAGTTCTTCAATAAGTTTATGCACTTTTAATAAGCAAAAGCATTAGTCAGCTTTAAAAAAGCAACAACCGAGAACTGTGATGCATTCCTCGCCTATAGATCTGAACGAGACAAAAACAAAGCCTCGTGGATGTGTTTGTTCATTAATTCTTAAAAAGCCAGACTTGGCGTTGTTATCATGTCAACTGGCACCAGACCATGCTCAATTTAGAGCAGTACAAAGTGGAGCCCAAAGTCTACAATGGTAGGGTTTTCATCACACTAATTAACAGCCATTTTGTTTAAAATAAACAGATACGAGTCTAATTGCCTTTTTTACATAAGAAAGAGACTATCTTAAAAGTTAAAACAGGCAAAGAAAAGATCAGACAAACGCCACTCAGAGAAGCAAAGTGTGTGTGAAAGCCTGCGGAAGTCTGGGCTGCTGTTTGGATTGACAGCCCAGTGGGGTAAAAGGAATTACAGGCTGGGGAGGTGAAAGGGACCCTGAGGTGAATGACCCCAGCGACCCAGCCTCTCACACCTTTCTTCACGGAGCAGCCGGACCACACCTTTGTCTGCAGTGGGCCGACCAAGCTAATTAGGACTGAGCCACTCATTAGAGGTAATTGGTTGCCTGTACCCAGCATTCCTTGCCTAAAGAGGAAGTAGTGCTACTGAAAGGTCAAAGGTAGATCGGGATCCAGATGTTGTCCTTCTCTGAGGCTTCCAAAGGGTTGTTAAGTGAAGGGCTTTGCCTTTGGGTCTGTGGAATCTCTTTGCATTGAACCAATAGCCAGGTTGATGAGACCCAGAGTCCCATCTCCACCTCCTGTCAAAGCAATTCCTGGACACTCAGAGAAGCAACGAGTTTCCAGAGCTATCACAGAAGGTCAACAGATCACTGTTTTTATTAAATTAAGGAATATATGTCTGTGGTACACAGGTGTAACGCTATCTCTGACATAACCCAGCAACTGCATTGGCCAGCTGTTTGAATGGCATGTCACTCGAGCTGCAGAGCAGAAAACCAACCATAGAGATAATAACTTAAGATCAATGTCTAGTACTACTTACTTTCTACTGTTTAACTATGTCAGAAGAATCTGGCTGTGCAACCCCATCTAGCCTGGGACTCACTATGTAGCCCAAGTTTGTAGCAATCCTCCTGCCTTAGCCTCTCAAAAGCTGGAACTATAAATATCATACATTGACTTCTCAGAAATACTCAGGTTTCTTTAGCCACTAGCTCCCTTGTTACCAATTACACTGTATGTGGAGAGGGGCTTCCCAAAGTTCTCTGGAAAGCCATTGTAAAAGCATGCCTGTACTATTGGCATACGCTATTATCCGCATCCATGATCCACATATGCCATTAACTGTATTCATAATAAGACTGGTAATTTTACAGCATAATACACTACCTCTTTTTCTTTGGTTTTCATGAGAAGAGGTCTTGTGGGATAGCCTGAGTCAAGTTTGCATTAAGTAAGTAGCCCAGGCTGACATGGTAATCTCTTTTCCTCAACCTCCTGAGTGCTGGGATTATAGCTATGAGCCACCACACCCAGGTTTACTGCATAATAAAGTCTGAAAGGAAAACAACCTCGCATGGATGTAGATGGATATAGATTATCTGCGTAAGGATGGTATGAATATCTGTTCTTATGAACTGAATGCCTAGAGGACATCAACAAGATGGACGATGTGTGCATCAGTTGGGAATACCATTTTAAATCCCAAACAATGGGATTTTTCTCAATACTTTACTATACTGTATATAGGTATGGTTTAGTTTTGCTTTAAAAGGCCTTGATTTGCTGAGGTCTGGCAGACTGGAAGTCTTCTAGAACGACTCGCTTGATATAAAGTAGCATGGCTTTCACCCCGAGAGAATCTGTTATCTATCATGGTGACTTTAAATCATGTCTGGATTGCTCCATCTGTGTAACTCACCCAATAAAAAGTCACATTAAATTCTGGTGCCAGTCTGTAGGAAGACTGAGGAGGGCTGGGTGAGTAGCTCGGCAGTAAGGTACTTGCTCAGCAGGCATGAGGCCCTGGGTTTGAACGCTAGCATTAGAGGACAATGCTAGAATACTAGATCGTAACTGTAAATGACTTTAAGCTAAACATGACTAATGGTGATTCTGCACAGACTAATTTAGAGTGCAATGAGCTTTCCTTTACCTGCCTTTAAAATTCTATGACTTGTTAGAAAGAGGAAATCGGGAGACTGGGGATGTGGCTTTCAGCTGATAGAGAGCTTGCCTCGCACACATAAGGATTAGAAAACTAGTGCCGCCTAATCTGGGCACAGTGGCACACACCTGTGCTCCCAACACCTGCGAGGGGGAGAAGGCAGGAGAAGAATCATAAGCTCAGAGTCATCTTTGGCTACAGAGCAAGTTTGAAGCCAGCTTGGGATACACAAGGCCAATTTTTAACATAAAAATAAAAGAAATAAGTAGAAAAATCCAATAAATTATCCAACTATTATTTTTCTAGTACTCCTGTGAGTTTATCAAAATTAGTATGCTGAATGTATGTAGGGACAGAACTTGATCAAGGCTCTCCTGTCCAGGGAGCGAGCTTCTCATGGCAAAGATCCTTAATTCCCCTGCCCTGGCTCCCAGCACGAGTTCCTGGAAAAATCAGTGACTATGGCTACCACCTGGTCCAGCTAAACAGGTGTGAATAGTCAGTGACTATGGATGATTGTCTGGTCTAGCTAGCTAGGTGTGAATAGTCAGTGACTGTGGATGTTGCCCAGCCCAGCTAGGCAGGTCTGATAAGTATAGGGGGAGAAAGCGTGAAGGACGCTGCATCAAAGCGTGAGCACCCCTGTCACCTATCCCTGCTTTCTTCGCACTGACCAACTTGTGTGTCATCAGTGTTCCAGAACAATGAGTGCCCAAAGCAGGACATCAGAAGTTCACACAACACAAAAAGAGTGGACTTCATTAAAGTTCAAGTGACAGACTAACTCTAAACTTCAATTAGGAACAAGAGAGAAACATCTCTTCGCTGCTGGTGGGTTTAGAGTTTTGATGTAAGACAGGATCTCACTCTGCAGCCCACAATGACCTATGCAAAATTCGCTATATAGTCAAGTCTAGCCTCAAACTCAAAGCAGTCCCCCTGCTTCAACATCCTGAGCATTAAGGTTACAAGTATGATTCCACTTTCTGGTATCTTCTTCAACTTCTTTCTTCAAAGATTTAAAGTTATTATCATACAGGACTTCCACCTGTTTGATTAGAGTTACTCCGAGATATTTTATGCTGTTTGTAGCTATTGTGAAGGGTGATGTTTCTCTGATTTCTTTCTCAGCCCATTTATCATCTGTATGAAGGAGGGCTACTGATTTTTTTGAGTTAATCTTGTATCCTGCTACATTACTGAAGGTATTTATGAGTTGTAGAAGTTACTTGGTAGAATTTTTGGGATCACTTATGTAAACTATCATATCATCAGCAAATAGTGAAAGTTTGACTTCTTTTCCCGATTTGTATCCCCTTGATCTCCATTTGTTGTCTTATTGTCTAGCTAGGACCTCAAGAACTATATTGAATAGATATAGAGAAAGTGGACAACCTTGTCTTGTTCTTGATTTCAGTGGGATCGCTGGGAGTTTCTCTCCATTAGTTTGACATTGGCTATTGGCATGCTGTATATTGCCTTTATTATGTTTAGGTATGTTCCTTGTATCCCTGCCCTCTCCAAGACCTTTATCATGAAGGGTTGTATTTTGTTTTATTTTGCCAAAAGATTTTTTTTGGCATCTAATAAGATGACCATCTGTGGTTTTTATAGATCTCCCATGCTCTTGGGTAGGTAGAATTAACATAGTAAAAATGGCGATCTTACCAAAACAATCTACAGATTCAATGCATGCCCAGAAAAATTCTTCACAGACCTCGAAAGAAAGACACTCAACTTCATATAGAAACGCAAAAAACACAGAATAGCCAAAACAATCCTGTACAATAAAGGAACTTCTGGAGGCATCACAAGCCCTGACTTCAAACTCTACTACAGAGCTACAGTTCTGAAACAGCCTAGTATTGGCATAAGAACAGACAGGAGGACCAATGGAACAGATTCAAAGACCTAGATATTAATCTACACACTTATAAACACCTGATTTTTGACAAAAACTATAAAATGGAAAAAAGAAAGCATATTTAACAAATGATGCTGGCATAACTGGATATTAACATGTAGAAGAATGAAAATAGATCCATATCTATCACCATGCACAAATCTCAAGTCCAAATGGATCAAAGACCTCAACATAAAACCAGCCACACTAAACCTCATAGAAGAGAAAGTGGGAAGTACACTTCAACGCATTGGTACAGTGTAGCAAGGAGGTCGCTTGTTTGTTCCCAGTCGCTTAGCCCCAAGATAATCATACAGAAACTGTATTAATTAAATCACTGCTTGGCCCATTAGCTCTAGTTTCTTATTGGCTAACTCTTACATATTAATTTAACCCATCTTCATTAATCTCCACGAGGTCGTGACCTACCAGCAAAGTTTCAACACACGTCTGTCTCCAGCAGCAGCTCCATGGCTTCTCCTTGACTCAGCCTTTCTTTCTCCCAGCATTCAGTTTAGTTTTCCCCGCCTAGTTAAGTTCTGCCCTGCTATAGGTCCAAAGCAGTTTCTTTATTCATTAATGGTAATTACAGCATACAGAGGGAAATGCCACATCAGTACAGGAGACATTTCTTAAATATAACCCCAATAGCACAGACACTGAGAGAAACCATTAATAAATGGGACCTCCTGAAACTGAAAAGTTTCTGTAAAGCAAAGGACATGGTCAACAAGCCAAACGGCAGCATACAGAATGGGAAAAGATCTTCACCAACCCCACATCAGACAGAGGTCTAATCTCCAAAATATACAAAGAACTCAAGAAATTGGTAATCAGAAGAACAAATAATTCAATAAAAGAAATGGAATACAGACCTAAATAGAGAACTCTCAACAGAGGAATCTAAAATAGCTGAAAGATACTAAGGAAATGCTCAGCATCCTTAGCCATCAGAGAAATGCAAATCACAACAACTCTGAGATTCCATCTTACACCTATAAGAATGGCCAAGATCAGAAACACTGATGACAACTTATGTTGGAGAAGTTGTGGGGAAAAGGGAACACTCCTGCATTGCTGGTGGGAATGCAAGCTAGCTCAGCCCCTTCAGATATCAGTATGGTGATTTCTCAGAAAATTAAGAAACAACCTTCCTCAAGACCCAGCAATACCACTTTTGGGTATATATCCAAAGGATGCTCAATCTTACCACAAGGACATGTTCATAGCAGCATTGTTTTTTCATAGCCAGAACCTGGAAACAACCTAAATGATCCTTGATTAACCAAAAAAATGGATAACGAAAATGTGGTACATTTACACAATGGAGTACTACACGGCAGAAAAAATAATGACATCTTGAAATTTTCAGGCAAATGGATAGACCTAGAAAACATCATTTTGAGTGAGGTAACCCAGACCCAAAAAGGCAAATATCATATGTACTCACCAATAAGTGGGTTTTAGACATCAAGCAAAGAAAACCAGCCTACAAATCACAATCCCAGAAAACCTAGACAACAATGAGGCCCCTAAGAGAGACATACATGGATCTAATATACAGGGGAAGTAGAAAAAGACAAGATCTCCTGTGTAAATTGGGAGCATGGGGACCATGAGAGAGGGTCAAAGAGGAGGGAAAAAGAAAGGAGGGGAGCAGAGAAAAATGTATAGCTCAATAAAATCAACAACAAAAAAGTAAATTGTAAGGCAATTACAATAGAAATTTTTTAAAAAATCAAATTATCAGTATGAGCTGCCATTCTGGTTAGGAAAATCTTGCAGTCATTTCCCAGAAGACTGGCATTCATACCATAGCACCTGATGTTCTGAGCAAGGCTCTGCCCGTGTCTGTCTGAGAGACACCACCCTTTTGCAAGCCTTGTGTCACGGTGCACCAGAGGTGAGTGCCCTGCTTGAGTCAGATGTGGAAACATTTACAGGAATCTCACAAAATCCTGTTATGTCTGTTGAAACTAAGAGAAACAAAACACAATACAACACACACAGGCCTGAAATAAATGCTTTGCTTTCTTCTGTGTGGCCTTTTTTCCCTTTGTGTCTAAAAGTGTTACCACACTTTACATCGGCATTGCTTCATGAGACATTAGAAATAATTTATTGTGTGGCTGTTCTTCCCCAGACATCTTCCACCTTGTGTTTTGAGACAGGGTCTCTCACTGGTCTGGAACCCCCATTAGGTCAGGTGGCTAGCCAGAGATCCCCGGGGATCCAACTGTCTCCTCCTCCCGAGTATTGGGTTTAACAAATCCAGTCACTGGACCTAACATCTTCACATGGGTTTGGGTGACTGAACGTGGATCCTTTTGTTTATAGGGCAAGCATTTTGTTGACAGCTATCTCGTGTCTGGGACTGTCCCCTCTCACGGGACAAGGTGTTCTCTGAGAGCAGGGACAGCCAACAGGTCATGATGCTCAGAGCAGCTGAGGAGCTGCTGGTTGCTAACTCAACCGCTGCTCCAAAGAAAGATTCAGACAGCAGAGAACTGGCCTGGGAGCTCGTGAGTCATGAAGGAAACTTTCCATCTGAAGAAAAACTCACGCATGTTTTCAAGTAAAACAATCTGCAGCTAATAGTGGGATGGTCTGATTATGGCTTGGGTTTGGGGGTTTTTTCTTTGCTTTGTTTTGGTTTTTGGGTTCGTGTCTTGAAATAGAGCTGTGGCTACCCTGGAACTCACTTTGTATCCCTGGCTGGCCTCTTCAGAAATTCTCCTGTCTCAGCTTCCTGAGGCAAGTACCACCATGCCTGGTTCCCAACATTTTGCTGTGTACCCATGCGTAGATTTTGGGATTAAGATTTAAACATCTCAGATATTGTTATATATTAGGTTTAGAATTTAATCATCCCAAATAATCATAATTTCACACCAGAGTGTTGGAAATAGCACTGTTTGTCATTTTTAGAAAGGTCGCTGAGGGTGGTAGCATAGTCTTGTAATCCCAGCACTTGAGAGCTAAGGCAGGAGACTTACAAGGTCAAAGTCAGTCTTAACTACACAGCAAGACATTGTCTCAAAACAAAACATAAAACCTAATGACTGTATATAAATGATAGTCTCAGGTTATATGAAATGAATTATTTTCAAAGAAATTGACAAATTCCTGAAGTTCTCTGGGCTCCAAATTCTCTGGGATCTACCATGAACAGCGAGATTCTTATTACTGATATTATTATCAATTAACTGAGAACTGATATTATTATCTTAGACTACATAATCTAGCTATTTATTATTCACATTTACATCTATATTTATGCTTACCTGCAATTGATATATTAACTACTTAAATATAAATGTATTGGATTCAAGTTGATGGGCATAAATTATTTTAGAAGCCCACTAAAACAAAATGTAGTTAAAGATGTCTTTAATGGAAGCTGTAAATTAATGCGATAACTTGCTTGAGAATTGTAGGTTTTATTAATGAAATCAAACTGATTTGCTAGGTTATTAAAAATGACAAAAATTTCCACAAAAAATCAAGCAAACATAATTAAATATTCTTAAAATGAGTTCATCTGATGTGTGGGGACCTCAGTTATTGCACCCAAAGTGAAGGCTTGGGATACATATCCCAAGGGCTTCCTAAGTTACAGCTGAAATGGTGGAATCAGTCTAGACTGTATTCTTTCACCTAACGTAGCAAAAACGTTTAGTGCTGCTTAAAAATAAGCCTTTTGAACTAAGAGTTGAGCATTACAGTTTGATGTGAAACATCCTTCACAGGCCCGCAGTTTGGATGCTCAGTCTATGGCTTGTAGAGTATTTTGGGATGTAGTAGAAACTGGATATTAAGACCTTCCTGGAGGAAGTAGGTTACTGGGGCTAAGCCGTGGAAGTTATGCCTGGTGTCCAGTATTCTGTGTCTCTCTTATTTTCTATTTCTCCTTCCTGTCCACCACAAAGTATAAAATTTCCTTACTATATATTCACGCCGCTATGGTATCATCATGTTCTTTCTGTTAAGAGAATGAGCCAAGCAACCATGAAATGAGGCATCTGAAACCTGAAACCATGAGCCAGAATCCCCCTTTCTTACTTAAGGTTGTGTGTGTCAGAGTTTCTGTTACTGTTATGAAAAGGCTCACCAACACCATATATAAAGAATGTCTTTACGTGTGAAGGCCTTGTTACAATACTTGCATATATTTTGATTTTAATAAAATTATATTAAGTAAAAACAATTTATAAAACTCCACATTCAGAAACATTAAAGGGGCAGTAAATCACTGTGCATACATCTACTCAGTAAGCAAATCTTCAACATAAAAAAATCTGTACTAGATGCTAGGGTTGGTTAAATAATTGTAATGTTAATATACACATTGGACGTCTGCTATACACAGGCAGATATCTATACTAGATGCTGGGGTTGGTTAAATAATTGTAATGTTAATATACACATTGGATGTCTGCTATACACAGGCAGATATCTAGGGACTTGCCAAGTCACTCAATTCTGAAAACTGCATGCTTCTTTTACTTAAATGAGAATAGCTTAGCTACAAAGGCCCAAGGAATGCACACGCCCAAGTTCCCACAGCCAAAGGCATTCCAGAGGAGTGTATACTAGGGAAGTGTGCACTGGGGAGGTGTGCACACTGGGGAGGTGTGCAAGGTGAACTGTGATGTCGCAGCACTTTCTCACCACCATGGTTGTTCTGTCTCCCAGGAAGGCACTACCATCTGGCTTCTCTGCCAGCGTGCAGCCTTCGCACACCTGAATTCAAAACTTCTGTGACAGCTACTTATTAAAATCCTCTTTGTCCATCCTGCCTGATACGATCTGGAGAGTTCTGATAAGTTGTCATCACAATTGTTTACAGGATTGTCCGAACCCACAGAGGAAGTAAGTTTTTAAAAGAAAAGCAAAACATTTGAATGAAAGAATTATCTTTAGCTCTAGTGGCAACAGCAGCGCGACCATCCTCATCAGCCCCCTTCAGACAACAGCGGCTTGGACGGCAGGAAGCAGCAGCGAGGCATGGTTAAGTGCACGTGCGCACACACGGGAAACGGCAGAACATAAACAAGTGGAATGCATCAGGGTAGAAACAGAAATTACTCTTAAAAGGCAGTTTTTCCTGTTACTGAGGGAAAGATGGTGGTGTAATGCCTCAGAGGAAAGACAGAAGAAATCAAGACCTCTCTTGTTTGACAGTGAGAACCTAGTAAGAAAAACTTTACTCATAGTCCGTGCTGTCTTTGAAACACTGACACATGGCAGTATCAGAAATGACTTGTGACATTAACATGTCACAGACAAGTACACACTGAGTGCAGAGGCGCAGGGTCCCTTATCAGTGGGGAAGCTTGAGGAAGGAGCTAGTCTACACATCCTTATTGAAGTTCAATTTCAGTATGTGTATCAACGAGAGATACTTTTAGGAACCAAGTAAATGTACAAAGTCAAAATTTCACTTTTTTTTCACTCAGAAAGAATTACGACTCAGGGATATATTTTCATTTATCTGATTGAATTTTTCTTTGAATTTGTATAGATTATGTCTTTTAAGAAACACTTGGAACAAGTTTGCTCTTCAGAATACACGTTTACTTACTTGAGTATGATAGAAATTTTAATTCATGTAGACTGTCCTCAAATAACCATGCCAAGAAGAGGAAAACACACATATGTGGATTACTGATGCATGTGCTATATTCACTTGTAGCTTTAGGTCAGAGCACACCATGAGCAAGAGGCTACGCTGATGCATCTAATTCAAAATCAAAGGAGACCCTAGCCCCTCAGCTACAAGGCTGAGGTAGGATTGTGAGCATGGGCAAGGCAAAAGATCTAGAACAGTAGCCTAGGATGCAAGACCCAGGTTTTATAAAATGTCACAAAAGTGGTCTTGTTGATAAATGTTCAAATACTCATTCCTTAATGCAAAATTATATTCATATGTTTCTTGCCTAGGCATGCATGTACAAATATATAAATTAAATCCACAGACAAGTATAAAGAGCCATATAAAAATGTATTTCTCCACCATCACTCTTCCAGTGTAACAACTCAAATACAAGCAACACTGAAGCTAACTCCAGTTTGGTCACAATGATGCTCTTGTCCCTGTTTGTTGAGTAAGGAGAGGCATTTTAGGGCAATTTTCCTTTAAGAAGCATTACGCTTCTCTAGTGTTCAGCAATCATAGCAGTGAGGAGAGTATGGCTTCCGCTTTGACTCATTATGAAAGGCAGTCACAGGACATAGATCTTCTGGAAAGTGGGGACACCTGGTGACTTCACTCAGCCCCACAACTAATTTCTCTTTCAGTGAGAGTCCTCACTGGCTCTTCTGAGTCACTCACCACAGAAACTTGGCCACACTTGGGGCAACCCCATCATCTGGAAGTGTAATTTGGTTACTGGTAAGATGGTAACCGTGAGGCTTGCCTCCTTAACTGGGAAAGCAGCTAATATGAGTACTGGGTACTCCAGTTTACAAGGACCCAGAGGTTCCTTTGTCTTCAGGGAGCATGGATGTTTCTACACGGGCTCTTTAAACACAGTGACGTGTCTACTAGGGCACTGGACATTACACAGTCAAAGATCTTCTTGCTGACATATGTTATTGAATATTTAGCCAACAGCTCACAATAATTTGGCTTTGGTGAACCTTCAACTCTCTCTATATAACTATATATAAACTCATAAATAAATTAGTCCTTGTAAACATCTTTCATATTTATTTCTTTATATATAAATGTAATAAAAAATTAAAAGATCAATTCTCTATTGTCATGAGGCACACATATACATGTTCACGTACATGTACCATATGTCATACGTGAGGACGTCAGTTTTCTCCTTCCATCATGTAGGTCTGGGGTGAAACTCAGGTCATCATGCTAGCTTCAGGCACTCACTGTGCCTTCTTGCCAGCCCTTTCTTCTATATTTTAAAGTGCTCACATTAAACTCATTTTATGATCAATCTCTTTATTAATTCTGTCTCTAAGCATAGCATGGAATTCACGTGTGCTTCTCTTGAATTCTTTTCAAGCAAGGAACTGTGGCCGCACAGCCGACTGAGGCTACATAAGACATCTCAAAGGCAGAGGTGACTTACATTTGCTGTGTCCATTGTGCCCTAAGTGTACATGTGTGACTGACGTGAAAATATGCAAGAAATGTGCAAGGTCTGTAGTATTGGCAAACATCCTTCTGCCTGTACAGAGCATCCTTGGTCTCAAAAAGTCTTACAGAGAAGCAAATTTGGCTGTTCATCCTGTCTGACACCAAAGTTCTCATTTCACCAAGATATACACACACACACAGTGCTTCTCGTCCTTCTGCATAAGTCAACCCTTTCAGTTCAATAATCTATTGCTCTTCTGTGATGGCTGCTGCTTGGCTTCTTGAAAAGTTGTCAGTTTTACTAAGTTGCTCCCTCTCTCTCTTATTTTTGATTCAAATGACTATAGACATCTTTTTTTTCTTTTTTTTTTTTTTTTTTTTTTTTTGGTTTTTTCGAGACAGGGTTTCTCTGTGGCTTTGGAGCCTGTCCTGGAACTAGCTCTGTAGACCAGGCTGGTCTCAAACTCACAGAGATCCGCCTGCCTCTGCCTCCCGGACTATAGACATCTTGAAGGCAATGGCACCATTTTCGTGAATTAAATAATAGCTACACAACCAGAAATGTCTTGTTGGGGATAGTCTCAAGTCACCTTGCCTCTTCCTAGCTGCCAGTGCTTTAAATCATATTAATTAGAAGCAGTACATATGTTCTTCTTTCTTCTGGAAAGAACAAACCACAGCTGGGTTCCTCTGGACCTCTAGACAAGGGAGGGTAGGTGACTCCCTGTGTTAGGACTTCTTCCTCATCTGAATGCCTTGAGTGTAAAATGAATTTGCTTTAAGAAGCTGAACTATATGCTCTCTGCAAGATTGATCCCTGAACACAGTCCTCCCCTTTCAGAATCCCCATGTCACAAAGATGTCAGAAACTCTTTCCCCATGAATATGCAGGTCCTCTCCCAAGAGATTATTTCAGTCTTAATTTATATTCTCAGTCCATAGCTGCAAGGGAGGTTACATTTTAAAAGTTCAAACTAGGGGCTGGGGCATCTCCAGTAGTCATCACTGGCTGTGCAAACACGGGAGCCAGTTCAGATCTCCAGAAACCATGTTTTAAAAAACCACAGGCATGTGGTTCAGCCTGTCTCTCTGGTGCTGAGGAGGCAGAGACAGGGGGATCCCTGAGGCCTGCTTTCCAGCTGGCTTCTCATGTTAGCTCAGTGAGCTCCAAGGTCAGGGAAAGGCCCTGTCTCAAACAATAATGAGGACAGTGACCAAGGAAGACATCCGAGGTCAGTCTGGCCTCCACATATGTGAGTGTGGACCAACACATATACATGCACACACATGAACACACACACACATTAAATTTAGCATTAGAAATATACAAATGATAAGATGAAATAATACAGGCCATTTAGAGGACACCACTTTTAAAATGTGCAGGAATTACATATTTCTGTACAAGAAGGAAGTGATCTGAAGCAGAAACTCTAGGGAGTGTTCACCGAGTCTGGCGGCTAGGACGAGAGCAAGAGAGTCTGAGGATGGAGAAGTGGCCTGCTCGGAGCCCTTGACACGGGTTCAAGTCGAAGAGCAAAGGGAGCTCACGCAAGTTATTCAACAGAACATTAATAACACGGTGCTGCAGAATGAAGACAGAAAAATGTGAATACCACGTCCCAACAAACAATAATGAGAACACAGGCCAGATAATTAAAATAACATTTGGGCGGTTCTTGGCTTGGAAATAGAGAAACAATTCCAAGATTTTTCTAGCCCTCACAATCAAAACTACAATCTTGGAGGCTATTTAAAAAGATAACTTCACCAGTAGCTCAGATTAGGGTGTAAGTAGCTCGGAATTGGTGCTGAAAGCACAAAACTGTCCAAACACACACTGTTAGCAAGATCAACGGCTGTAGCAGAGGGGCACAGACAGACCACACCAGAAAGCCCGCGGGGCCCAGCTGGCTCTGCCACTGACTGTGTGTGGCGACCTCTCGGGACTTGTGTTTTAATCTATGTAACATGTGCCATTACAAACCCCTTTCTCATTTGCTGGGATGATCAGAGGTGATGTATCTAAAATGCGCCTATGAAAGGTTATAGGGTTAATGACTGGTTACGATGGATATTGCATTTTTCACACTGAGGCCCCCATATTTCTCTATCCTGGAGTATTTCTTTCTCTTTTGCTGTCTACTCAGAGCAAGCAGGCCTTTCTGGCAGCTATCATTCTGCTGCCTTCAGTCATGCCTCACTGTGCATCCACGCGCGTGCACACACACCCTGGACGCCTCCCAGTGAGTTTTTATAATTACGGTTTCTTGTCATTGCTGCCGCGGTTGTTTCAGAGTTCCCTGTAGTCCAGGCTGCTCTGTCTTAGTTGAAGCTGGGCTTGAACACCTGATCCTTCTGTCTCCACCTCCCACATCCTGGGATTACAGGCATGCACCACCATGCCCTGCTATAATTATGTTTTGAAATTCAGTGTTTTAATAGGCTAACTGGCAGCTCATATAACTTTCAACAAATAATGCAAAACTCAAGACCTCCACTCCTGTGCAGACTCAGAAGTAGCATGGCTAACCACTGTCAGATGTGAGCTCTTTCTCCAACAACTCAAGTTGTTGGTTTAGTGCCAGTGACTGTTTTTGGGAAGCCACTATTTCCAGCAACAGCCCACTCCAGGCTTAGCAGTGACAATAAAAGCCTTTCTGTCTACCCGTGGTTCTCAACCTGTGGGTCATGACCCCTTTGGGGGATGAATGACCCTGTCACAGGGGTCACATGTCAGATACCCTCCCTACATAACTGATATTTACATTACAATTCATGACAGCAGCAAAATTACAGTTATGAAGTAGCAATAAAAATAATTTTATGGTTGGGATCACCACAACATGAGGAACTATATTAAAGGGTTGTAGCATTAGGAAGGTTGAGAACCACAGCCTCGGACTGAGCCCACACCTGTCTCCTAACATGACCTCACAGGGGAAATTCTAGTCTACCGAAGTACACAGGTCTCTTGCTCCCAGATGCACCTTGGAGCTCCTCTGTTCCTGGATATTCCTCAAGTCACGTCAGCATCTGTTTGCTAGTCTCCGTAATCCCTATAAGGTACAGTATAAAATTATTTCAAAATAAGGTATTTTTAATAAAGTACTGGCCCATATAGATATAGTGGCCTTTGGTCTTTTGGCTGGCCATTCCACGTTTCACATTAAATTTGGGGACAACTGTAACAATGTTAATAATTCAACAATATTAGCTCACTCTGACTCTACTAACCAGAGGCCTTTTCCTTATAAACACATGTTTGCTATCTTGTTTTCTATGGAGAGACATTCTGTTGATCCTCACAGCAGTGACCTGTCAGTCATCCTGATGAGAAGAATCTGAACTCAGAGGCTGTCAGTCACACAGAGATAATTCATCCCAACCTGGAAAGTTCTTCAAATGTACCCATCACCCAGCAGGGAGCTCACCCAGAAGGTGAGGTGTATAACACAAGAGACACAACTCTTCAAATGTACCCATCCAAGCAGGGAGCTCACCCAGATGGTGGGGTATGTAACACAAGAGATACGGCTCTCTGGCAAGATCCTGGAAGTTTTCATTTCTGTTGTCAATTTACTGCATGCCACTAGCTTTCTTTGGCTTTAGTGGCATTGACAATATCTTGCTAATATCTAAAAACACCATATCAAATATATCCATCTCATCATCCAGAAATGTTTAAACAAATGACAGGGGCGTGTGAGCTGAAGATCTACGGCAGGAAAGCAGAAGTGGTGACTGAGAAACGAAAGGACCCAGGCAGAGTGAGTGAGGCAAAAGGCACAGGGGATGGAGTGACTCACATATATATGCAAATGCCACAATGAAACCCATTATTTGTATGCTGATTGAAAAACTAACTTTTTAGCTTTAGTGTGTTTGAATAAGAAAAATAAAAGGATGCTGGCTGGGAAAATGGCACAGCCAGCAAAACGGCTTCAACTCAAGTATGATGATTGGGTTTGATCCGCAGGACCCACATGGTGAAGGAGAGAACTGACTGCTGGAGATTGCCCTCTGACCTCCCCACATGCACCATGACATCCATGACATACCTTTCGCACACACAAACACGATGTAATATAAAGCATTTTTAAAAGAATGAGAATGGAAAAAAGAAGACAGGTAATGAAACATATACTCGCCTATGTTGGCAGTTAAAATGAAAACCAAACACAGCTGCTGATAAGTCACCAAGGTAAAAATATTCAATAAATTTTTTTAACTAGATCAATAATTTATTTAAAAAAATTAACCATCTTAGCAACCAGCATCCTCCCAGTAAGAAAAGTCCATTAATTGCTCCTTTGAACTATTATAGATTTCCAAATCATGTAGAAATAAAGCAAAAGGAAATTCTTGCCTGAGTTCACCTACAAACAAGAGCAGAAAGCTGATGACTACCCACCACATTCACGCCACAACTGACCCCATGGGCCTAGCTTGAGATGCCGGTAGTTACTGACACTGACAGATGGGTAAGACAGTGGTGGGTCCCTTCCACCAGAAGCCTGGACGTCTTTCCAGTACTCTGAGAACAAGCCGGTAAGGAGGAAACTTCTCGGTCAGTAGCAATTCAAGTCTTCCATCCACTGTAACCGATGTCCATGGTCTCTTTAGCAAAGGGGTCTCATAGCAGCCTCTAGTAGGCAACCAAGAGCAATAGCCTAGCCTACCTTTTGGAGGAACACCTCTGACCAACAATTTGAAGGGAAGCATCCCATGCCCACATTTTGGTGCATAGCCCCCACACCCAGAAGTACAAATTGGAGTCAATGGATTATTAATATTTTAAAACAATAAGGAAACCTAGTTAGGAGGAGTAAGTAAGTAGAGGGGGATCTGAGAGTGACTGAAGGGGGACTTGGGGTGAATATGAGCAATATACACTGCATAAAATTCTCAAGTAATTAATAAAATTTTTATGTATAAAATGTTTCTTTATACATTTTTCTCTTCGAAACCTAATTGACATTCTCTAAATGTCATCAGATGCCTCTTTTTATTAACACAAACAGTAAGTAAATACTATAAGGTGGCTACAGACGGGAGAGATCAACTCGAGGTAGACTAGTCTGTGAGAATTCCTGAAAGAAGCGTAAGACACCAGATAGCAAATAGAGAAACATTTGCCTATTTTTCTTTGAATATTCTCCACCAGCCATTTCTTCATTTAAAAAAATATGCAAATTAAAAATCCTCCGTAATCCTCCACTTTGTGAAAGGCCATTCTAGAGTGACCAAAATCCTCCTTAATCCTCCACTGTGTGAAAGGCCATTCTAGAATGACCAAAATCCTCCTTAATCCTCCACTGTGTGAAAGGCCATTCTAGAGTGACCAAAATCCTCCGTAATCCTCCACTGTGTGAAAGGCCATTCTAGAATGACCAAAATCCTCGCTGGCATCTATTTTCTGCAGCTACATGTCCAAGGGAAGAGTGTTACATGCCTGATTCTGGATCCCATTCAAACACGCTGTCATCATGAGTCCTCTCGCCTGCCATACTAGAGAAGCAGATGCCAGAGGATGAGTAACTGCATGCTCTAGAAGACTTGTGGTAGCCAGCATCCCCTCCTACTGCCAAGGAAGCACAGCAGACTCTGAGAGTCAGGATGACATTAGGAGCCGGTACATTCCCTGCTCAGGAAACAGGGGCGATAAGGGCTGGGCTCTCAGCCTTCTCTCATAGCAGGAATGAGGGGCACTTTTATCTCCCAATTCAAACACAGTAGAAAGAAGCAGAATCAGTAGCATTTCCCTGGAGTGAAGCTAAAATATTTAGGTTTCAGCTTGCCAAATTGTCAAAAGATGTAGAATTTGAAAAGAGAAAAATCTATGCAGACAATGGAATGTTTCAATGTCAGTCCAGGAAAGTGGGGTTTAAGCTGTCTGCTTTTACTTAGAAGTTTATGTTGGTTCTGTTAAGTTCTCACTGGGGCTGGACAGATGGTTTGGTGGTTAGAGCACTGGCTGCTCTTCCAGAAGATGTACAGTTGGATTCCAAGCACCAACATGCTGGCTCACAACCATGGATAACTCCAGCTCCAGGAGCTCTGGCGCCGTCTTCTGGACTCCACCGCACTATTCACATAGGCATACAATGTATAAACCTAAAAAAAAATTAAATTGGTGTGCAGCCCAGCAGTTCCAGGCATCTAAAGTCATTTCCAGACTGAGCCTGGCTGGAGAGAGGCTCAGGGGTAAGACTACTTGCTGCTCTTGCAGAGGAACTGTATTCAATGCCCAGCACCCACATGGTGGCTCACAACCATCTTTACTTCCAATTCCAGGCTACCAAATGCCACCTTCTGGCCTCCACAGGGATCAGACACACATGTGGTACACTGACAAACACACAGGCAAAACACTTATATATACAAAATAAAAATATTTTTAAAGTCCTCACTCCTTATTCTATAGGAAATGTTCTATTGTTTTTATTTTTATTTTTTGTTTTTTGTTTTTTCGAGACAGGGTTTTTCTGTAACTTCAGAGCCTGTCCTAAAGCTAGCTTGTAGACCAGGTTGGCCTCAAACTCACAGAGATCCACCTGCCTCTGTCTCCTGAGTGCTGGGATTAAAGGCGTGTGCCACCACCACCCGGCTATTTATTGGCTACAACAAATTGTCAAGTCCCCAGATACAGGTGCATTGGACCAATGTGTGACCAAAGAGATCTATATTGTCCTTAAATCTGTAGTTACATATGATGATAAACTTCTGGATTTAATTTGGAAACTATTTGATATCTAACCACTTGTTCTGCCATGAGTCGGAACTGCTAATATTTTAAAGCTGTCCTGTAACCCCAGCCACTAATCTCACCTAGGTCCCTTTAAAGTCCACGCTCAGGAAATAATCAGATCCAGACTGCTCCCAACACGTTCCAAAGCGTGGAGGGGGTATTAGGTCACTGACATTCAGTAGCATTATCATAATATATATAATTCCCAAAGTCAAGCCCCCGAGTTAACTTCAACCATCAGGAACTTGAAGCATTCTTTATTTTAAAAAAAATATTCTAGAAGACACTTAAAGCCAGGAGGGAGGAGATTGGAGCAAACCGTGTTCCTCCGGTTAAGGCACCACTTGTCTTCTGAGCGAGTTACTAAAGGTCATTCATTCTTCCTGGCAAGTGTTGAAAACAGTCTGCGCTGAGACCTAACTTAAAGGAACAATGTGAAAGCCCTCTGGCCTCCCATGACCTTTGAATGGACACCCAGATGTCCACATCTCTTAAGGGAGACAGCAGTGATATCTATACCCAGCAATTCTCAGCAATTCCTCCCACGTGACGCTGGTAGGGAAGGTAGAATCCTCTCTTCCTAGAGCCCACAGTGGAGACATTCAGCTCTGAGTCCAGTATTAGGCTGCGTACAAGACTGAAGGATAGGCCTCCATAGCTATCTCTGTCAAATGAGAGGGCACTTTCCAAAGAAGGGCAGGTGGAGGGGGTCTCTTGGGCTGGGGTGGGGTCTGTTCCCACTCCTCTGAGTGTGTAGAGCCATTTCCTTTGAAGGAAGGGGATGAGAGAGTTGGGAGAGGAAGCAAAGCAACACCACAGGTATAGGAGACCTGAAACTTTCGCGAGCCTGCTGCCAAAGCTGTAGAAACTGTTCAGGGAGCAGAGGCTCACCAGTCAGGCAGCCTAGAGAAGGTTCTGAGGCCTAGAGAACAGTCTCCACGCCTTACAGGGTGACAGGGAAGTGGCTTCTGGTGTCCTCACCCATGTGGGGCTGGGTTTCTCAGTAAGGCAGCTGGTTATTACACATGTCCATGTTAATAATTGCAATAATAACTCTCTGGTTCAAGGTTGGACTTTGGTGCCGTTGTTGCTTTGGTCTGGTGTGGGTTCCCTATCTGAGTAAGCAGATCTGCTTGATCCTCTCTCCCCAGGACTCTCACCACAATACTGGGCCAGGGTGGGCCTGTGGGAGGCTGTTCAGTAACGGCTGGAGACCTCACTGTCGAAGAGTGGGCATCGAAGAAGAGAAGAACAAATAGGAAAGGAGATTCCCTGTGTAATTAAAGATCCTGGCTGTTGCACTTGACAAAGCCTTCCCATTCCAACTAGCTGGGGGTGTGCAGGAATTCCTACCACTGGAGTATTTAGTAAAATGTATCATTGTTGATTGATATGTCTATCATCTTGGGAAAACTGTTTCCAGCTGATCTGTTTGTCATACTTCCAAGGCTAGGAAGCAGGACACATCTTAGAGCTAGTGACTCTATGATGGTGAGTCAAGATTTGCTTTTAGTTTTCTCTTCCACGTCAACTGGGTTGGGTCCTCTTTCAGTCTCTACTAACTGCACATTGGAGTTTCCTTCGGCACATTCCTGCCTAAGGAAAAGCTCACGAATGCAGCTCACATCTTCTCTAGTTTTTAATGTGGTATGCAAAGATACCTGGCTTTATGCTCCCCAAGCGCTGCCCACACAGGCACAAGGCAGACGTAATGCCAGTGACGTTCTTTGGAGCTCACGGGGCATTTCATACATAGTACGCTGCCTTGTGGTTCTGGGAGACCCCAGGGTAACACAGAGCACATAGTGCGACCACACATGAGGGGCAATGTCTTCATCTGTGATTTCTTCTTTACTGGCTTTGCCATCAAAGCCACCTAGCAGGGACTTGGATTTTTATCAAAACTTGGCCTGGAGTTCTTAAAGGCAACAAGTGATGCTTGGAATGTTGCCTTGTAATTTCCCAAAACTGTTTCACAAGATGGACCCTATGCATTCAAAGGAAGGGGATGAACCAGTTCTGTAGAACTTTTAACACCTTTCTTCTCCACTTACTGTAAAATAAATTAGACTGTTGCTTTATCACAGAGAATCTTTTGAAACAGGTATGAAGCCAGTGTGCCCAAATGTGGCTAAAACACTAACAGCCACGCCCACCGCACTTACAGAGGAGAATACAAGTAAAGGACAATGGGCTTCATGGTCTGCGCCTAGCTTCACTAGGAGCACATTCATGGAAATTCAGGCTGTGTTTTGAGGCGGTGTTATGTGGGCGGGTTTGGAGATCAGGGGAGAAGCCCAGGATCTGTGTAAGTACCCACAATGGGACTAGGGACACGCTCATTTCCTTTTCACTGTCTGCTGCTCATTTTCCAGACCCCACTAGTAACCGGGCACATTCAAAGCGCTTTGTGTCTGTTTTAACTTAAACAGTAGGACCAAGTTTTTAAAAACACAGAGCTAAAAATAATATTATTCTCTCGAAGAGAACTTTCAGAAGTAACAAGATACTAAAAGGGCTGCCACAATCCAAGTATTAAGAGGTAAGAAAAGCCAGATTTCATTCTTTTCATCCTAAAGCCAATCATAAAAGGTCAATCAATCAACCAAACCCCAACATTACCCTTCCCCTTTCAGGCCCTGTTTGCACCCTGACAGAGTATGTTTACATGAATCTTAAACACTTTCTCATGACCAAGAACCTGACAAGAAACAACGTATGAGAGGGTGGTTTTCTTGGCTCCCAATCCATACAGGTCAAGTCTTTCCTGGGAGAGAGGGAAGGCTGGTGGAAGTGTGGACTGCTTGGTCGAATTGCTCCCCAGTCAGGAATGCTGGTGCTCAGCTCACTTCCTCCTCTTTCTTCAGTCTGTGTCCCCCCCACACCCAAGGGGGATACAAGCATTTCCTACGGCTCTTTCCTCTGCAGTGAAACCCTTCTGGAAACATCCAGAGGTATGCTTCCAGGAATGTGTCTGAACCTGGGTGTGGTGATGAGAAGATTTACCTTTACTGCTATGGAAGAATGGTCTGTACCCTGTCACTTATATTTTAATAAATACCGATTGGCCAGTAGCAAAGCAGAAAGTATAGGTGGGGTGACCAGGCAGGAAGTAGAGGTGGAGCAATGAGAATTCTGGGAAGAGGGAAGTGCATTCTGCAGTCGTGACCTAGCCACAGAGGAAGCAAGATGTGACTGCCTCGGCAAAAAGGGTACTGAGCCTCGTGGCTAACTCAGACAAGAATAATGGGCTAATATAAGTTATAAGAGTTAACAAGAAGTCTGAGCTACTAGGCCAATCAGTTTATAACTAATGTAGACCTCCGTGTGATTTCTTTGTGGGAACCTGGCAGGACAGAAACCTCAGACAACACTTTATACTCATGGAGTGGAGTCTGAAGGAAAGTGAGGTGGTCTAAAGCTGCAGAAAGGATGAGGAGAGACATTTCTATCTGTATAGAAACAGAGATCTCAGGCAGGGTCCAAGGCACCACAATACAGCACGCGAGCAAGCCTCATGTCATCCCCAAAGTCTACACTTGACAGACTCAGTCACCTTCCAGTTGTGCTGAACACCATGACCAAAAGCAACTTAGAGAGGAAAGGATTTATTTCCCCTTCAGGTCACACTCCTTCACTGAGAAAAGTCAGAGGAGGTTCAGAACTCAAGGCCAGAACCTGGAGGCAGGGACTGAAGATAGCAGAGGAACACTGCTTACTGGCTTGCTCATCATGGATTGGTCAGCCTGCTTTCTTCTACAACCCAGACCCCCTGTCCCAGGGTGGCACCACCCACAATGGGGTGAGACCTGCCACATCAATCATAAATCAAGGAAATCCCCTTACAGACTTGCCTATGGGCATCTTGGTGGGAGGATTTCCTCCACTGAGGTTCCCACCTCCCAGATGACTCTAGTTTGCATCAAGTTGACTAAATAAATAAATAAATAAACCCAACTAGAACATCTTTCTTTCTCCTGATGCAAAAACAAAGTTGCTTTTTCATTCACTACTGGAGAGATTTGCTGTTTTACACGCCTAACACATCAGGGTTTTGTTGTTGTTGTTGTTGTTGAGGTAAACTTGAACCAACACGTCAACACATGTTCCAAATGCCCTCACATATTCAGAACCCACGCTCCTTACTCCATTTAATTGCTTTGAGTCAATGAAGTATAAACATAGAAACAACTTTGGCTGAAGATACAGCTGCAAGCAGGTAGACATGGTCCTCCAAGGTTTTGTCTTCATGAAATCCTTAAGCTTGCTACACTCACTCAGACAGAAACAGGAAGGCTACTACTGGACCTGCCATTGGCCTTCCCTGCCTATGAACCCATCTAGTTCAGACTGGGTTAAAAGGGCTCCATAGCTGAGTCCCAAGTGTCACGAGATTTGTACTGTACAGCGACCTCAAAGTCAGGTTGTTCTAGCTGTCCTCAACCCCAGAACTGAAAAGCCTCACCTTTTTGTGAAGCACAGAAAACAACTAATTCTCCCCAAAGGAAAAATACTTTACCTAAAGTAATGTAAATACCAAACTTCTCTGACTTGAGAAGCAGAACAAAACTAGGTCACTGTAAGAAGTGAAAGGTGGATCCTAGGGCATAAACACAGGACCAATAATGATCCCAAAATGATGGAACGTAATCACTTCATAAGCTTGGATAAAGTTACTTTGTAAAGTTAATGGCTCAGTCTTGTCAAGTATAAAAAAGAAATGGGCACTAATGAAAATGAACACTTACAGCCAGCTCCCTGTGGGTGAGTGAGGCTAAGCGCTGAAGGTACCAAGTTTCTTCACTGTCTACAAGTGACATGTGGGCATTTTGTTCTTGATACTTGTGATGAAAATTGGCCTCTTCTGAAAAAAGTGGGCTACTAGATCACTTAGATTCACTACTACATACAAGGTCTCCTGTGTTTAGGCTTAAGATATAGAGTTTTATGTATGCACTAAATGGTTCTAAGAAACAATGAAAAAATTGATACATATTGTTGGGATTTTCTGTCCTGCTTGATTTTTGTCCTCCCACCAGTTCCCACAGCCATTTAGCCCAAAAGAAATCACACAGATGTCTATATTAATGATAAACTGATTGGCCCATTAGCTCAGGCTTCTTATTAACTCTTCTTATAACTTATATTAGCCCATTATTCTTATCTATGTTAGCCACATGGCTCAGTACCTTTTTCAGCGGGGCAGGTCACATCTTCCTCCTTCTGTGTCTGGGCAGGACTGGAGAGGAATAGGCTTCCTCCTTCCCAGAATTTTCCTGTTCTCATTGACCTGCATCTACTTCCTGTCTGGTTGTCCCACCTATACTTCCTGCCTTGCTACTGGCCACTGAGCATTTATTTTAAACATAATTGACAGAATATAGACAATTGTTCCACACCAAATACATGCATAAATGCCTCTAACCAGCTCTCCAGGACTTCTCCAACATATCTTCCTCCCAACTTCATACCTTTTTGTTTTATAATCCACTGAGTCAAATTAACATTGCCCGTGTGCTTATGGGTGTAGGGCCATCATCTGCCAGACCACAAGAAAGCCACCAGTGGCCACTATCCCCCAAAGAAATCTGAGTCACCATTACCTGCCAATAACTCCTTAGTTGAGGGGGAACCTCAGGGGACAACCCCACCTTGAATAATAGAATTTAAATCAACTTGATCTTTCATGGGTCTTGAGTAGCTAATCAGAATTGTTGTCAGTGCATGTGTGTACCAGCCATAAAATGCTCATTAAGCATTTTAATTGCCATGAGCACACCTGATAATGTATTATGACCTTTTTCTACATCAGATCCCTTGATCGTCCTTTGAAACTGGTTTACTAGACAGGCTTAGACTTTGATGAGGCCAAGAAAGGATATTCTTTCTGTACTGTGGGGGTTTATCTGTGGGTGGGGCAGCGTATCTCTGATAATTCTCTTCTACTGAGCAAACTTCAAGTCTCTGATTAAAAGCCAATGTCAGAAGTCTTCAACATCATCAAAGCCAACAAAGAAAGTCTGAAAAACTATCACAGTCCAGAACAGCCCAAGAAATATGATATTAAATGAAACATAAGACTCTGGAGCAGAAAGTTACAGATGTGAAGGGAAAAACCTGAGGACGAGAGCGCAGCCTGGAGGTCAACCGAGATGAATGAATCAGCACTGATTTGTTAATCACGGAGAAGTTAGCACGCAACGCTTCTGTAGGATGTCAGTTAGAGGGGAAGTTAGCTGTATGGCACAAGAAATGCTACTTCAAGACTGCTTTGTGAAGTAAAAAGATTGCTTTAAAAAGTCACCATCAACATCATTAAAAAGTGGACATCCTTGGATTTATTGATAACTTCCTCTGCTGTGAATTCAAAAAATGGAAAAGGGCATGACTCTTCAAAGATGACGGCATTCAGCTTAACAAGCCATGCTGGCTGGAGCAACAGTGGCCTTACCACCCGAGGGGCAACCACAGCAGTTTCTAGGGGTAACCAACTGATTTCTGATTGGATCAGAGACCTGATCCATACAACAGAGTTCATGCCTCATAATGTGGATCTGGTCAGAAGCCCATGACTGTAGAGACCACAGACACAAAAGTAAACCTACCACTTTTGTTTTGCCAAATGAACATATTGTCACACTCTGCCTACTAATTACTTATGCTGATATCCATAGAGCACTGTCCTCAGCCTGGATCAAAGGAACTTGGCTTTACAGAGAACCTTATGCAGAGACTCATGGCTGATCAGGCACTGACAAAAAGTGACTGTTGGCTATTCAGTCTTAAATAGAATGCCCGTATCACCCCAAGGCTCATGGACTATCACAGAGGAGCAGAGGAAGTGTAGGAGCTAGACGATGAGAAAGAGGACTGGGAAAGGTCTTCTTGTGGCACCCTATGGCCAGGGTACTCATTAAATCACAATACCTGCAGTCGTCAAGACCGAGCCAGCAAATCCAGTCATAGATGGGGAGTGGAGTAATCCTGCCTAGGGCAACTAAGGGAGTCACTCTCTGGTGAGTTACTCCTGTCTGAGTAGACACTTCACACTCAAGCCCAGTAGAGCAGCCCTGCTTAAAGCCAGCAGTCACAAAGCCAAGCACATGACACAGAAGGACATGGAGCTAAGACAGGGATTTAGTGGGAGGAGTGGAGAGTTGATGGGGATGGGGGTAAGCGAGGATAAAGGGATGAGTGTGGCCAGAATGCACTCTGTACATGTAGGAGATTGTCAGAGGACACATTCAGTTTGTAGAAAGAAAAAACAGTCTCTACCAATATCCCCTACCCATGATGAAGATAACTTCAGGTTTGACAAGAAACAACATGGGTTATGATTGCCACAATTTATAAGAAAAACTGAGGCCTAAGGAAGTTGTAAAATATATATAAAACCGTGATATACAGAAGAGCCTCCATCACAAATGAGGGCCCAGTTCTCTGTATGTCACCTCATCTCTTCCTGGAAATAGCATGTTTTCCAGAAAAGAATTGTGGACTAGGAATGCCCCCCAGTATGGAATGGCTTGCCCAGCATGGGTGAGGTTCTAAATTCAATTCCTAGCACCACCAGAAGAATGGGAGAAGAAAGGAAGAAAGGAAGAGAGGGAGGACAGGAGGAAAGGATGACGGAAAGGAGGGAGGAAGTGGGGGAGAGAAGATAAAGAGGGAGGGAGGGTAGGCAAAGACAGCTCATTTGTTTCCCGGCCACCGAGACCAGAATAGCAACACAGAAACTATATAAATTACAACATTGTTTGGCCAATAGATTAGCATATTTTAGCTAACTCTTACATCTTAAATTAACACTTTTATTTTTTTATTAGTCTGTGTATCGCCATGGCTCTGTGGCCTACCAGTAAGGTTCTAGCTGGTGACTGGCACCTTACTCCTTCGGCAGCTACATGGAATCTCCCTGACTCTGCCTCCTTTCTCTGTCTGTTTGGATTTCCTGCCTGGCTTTACTCTGCTAATCCACTGGCCAAAACAGCTTCTTTAATAACCAATGATAATAAAACATATTCATGACACACAAAGGGAGATCCCACATCAATGAAGGAAGGAAGGACAGAAGGAAAATGAAAAGAATTTAATTAGATATGGAGGCACACATACACCTGTAATCCCTGTACTTGGCAAACGAAGGCAGAGGATCAGAAATTAAAGGTCAACCTCAGCTGCACAAATTCCTTTCTGTCTGAAAAAATTATGCAAAAGAAAGAAGGGAATTACATACATACCTCAGTGTACAGCATCCTAAGGACTAATGTACTGTAGCAGAAATCTATGGCCATACAGCTCCAGTATGTCACCAACTCTACAACACCACACAGGGTAGCAGCAGGTAAGGACTATGTCCTAGACATTCTGCTGTAAAGAAAAACTCTAAAGGGAATTTGGCCCAAATCAATTGTTTATATAGTTTAATACACTTGTAACTATGTGTGTGTGTGTCACTTATGTGTGTTATGTATATATACATGTACATATATAATTTCAGTGTCATTAGTGTGGGGTTTGCCATTGTGTGTTCTGTCAGTTTTAAGTCATTTTAGGGCCAAGGGTGTAACTTGCTGGTAAAGTCCTTGTCTAGCGCATATCAGGCCGTAGGCTCAGTCTCCCATGCTGCAGAATTAAGTTATTTTATTCTTTGGCTCCATGAAAGCACTGAGTCACAGTCTCAGCTCTCTCTTCAGCCACTCTGAGTTAAAGTCCATTGTTATCAGTGAACCACCGCCGTTTGGCGGCCATCTTGCTAGTACCTGGCACTGTTTACCATGGTTCAGTCTGCAGCAGCTAAAGACGTGCCTGCATGTCTCGTTTTCTGTGACTTATAAAGATATTTTCTGTGGGCATGGTCCAAAGGTAAGCCATGACCCAGAATATTGGCAACAGCACAGTCAAGGGAAGCTGTGCCCCAGGAAGTCTCCACAGACTTGAAGGTCAGACTGAGGAGCCTCCTGGCTCCTGCTGCCTCTTCCTTCACAAAGAACCACAAATGAGCCACAGAAACACTGAAGGCATTGAGAAAATATAAGCTATAAAACAGTCCTCACAACCCCCCTCTAGAGAAGTCCAGAAAGTTCTAGAAAAAAACATTGACCAACACCAAATCTAGATGCTGGCTGCTTTTTCATTGGAATGAAGTAGTTTTATTTTAGGATGGCTTTCATCACGATGACATTAAACACTGACAAGAAGATTCTGGTTTCGAGTCAAGGATTGAAGTTTTAAGTTTTGGAAAATGTCTCATGACGTGCACCCTCTAAAACTGCCCCACAGGATCAAAGAAGTATGCCTTCAAGAAGATAAATCACGGGGATGGAAAGGGTGTGCCAGGGCAGAGATTGCAGACCTGAAGCGAGACCTCATGGTAGGAACATCCAAGAGTTCTTCTATAGCAAAAAGCAAAGACAAGTTTCTGATTTTGAGAAATTTTCTGTTTGATCCTGGGTAATTTCTTAGTGCCATATATTACTGTAAATGTTTACACTACATTTAGAATGAATATGGGGGGAGGGGTCCCCACCACCTCATGAACTCAGTTAACTATGTCACAATGATCCAACTGTTCCCATGGGAATGAGGCTGAATAGTCTAATCTCAAAAGAGAAATGAAAGGCCTTAGTCTCCTGGTTCCTTGATGGAAGGTAAAGGTTGGGGGGGGGCTGGAATTAGAACTTCGCCGACAGTATCTGCTCATTCCCTAGTAACTTCCAGAAAGGGGGCGAGGATGTACAAAGACGGCTACTGCTTAAATATCAAGTGTGTCCTCACAATCTACTCAACCCTTTTGAAAAACACCAAACTGAGCTTCCAGTCCCTAGACACGTGACTTGCCTCTGTCCTTTTTGGCTCCAACTACTGGAAAGACACAGTAATTAGCAAAAGAGCTACTCACTTGAAATATCATCTTTAAATTTAAATTTTAAGTATGAAGTTAACACATATTCCTCCCAAATTCTTCCTGCTTAGCCCCAAATCACCCAGTTTTCCTGTTGTATCCGACCATGTGGACATCTAGATATTCGGCTCTCGGGCTTAGGACAGCCAAGCTGTTCCCTTTCCAGGTGACTTGTGTAACGCTACTGGGAACAGCAATGAGGAAACAAGAGAAACAGAAGAAAGGCCAGAGGGAGTCTTCTCTTTGGCTGGTTAAAATGTTCAGAATTATTTAAGAGTTGGAAAGGAGCAATAAGCCACACCCTCAAAGGCCTCCAGTCTGGATGCTATCACTCGTTTCTAACCATGTCCTCACATCTAAACTGCAGCATCTTCATGAAAAGAGAGGCAAAGAGCTTCCTCCAGAGAACGCACTGGGCCAGCTGAGCCTACCAGAGATCAAACCTCTAACTGCACCAGAGTTAGAGCCCCCAGGCTGGGTTTATTACTTTACACTTTGTTCTTTGTGATGATACTTGTCCTACTGGCTTCTTCCCGGGGACAAGAGCTCATCACCCCCTACAGTGCTTCAGGCAAGTGCCATGAAGCATGGGGTACATCGGGAACCTGAGCCATCACGGCCTTCAGTTACAGATGATACCATAGACATGCTGACCATTGCAAATACACCAAAAACAGTCCCAGGAGGACAAGGAAGGGACATAAATGACACCAGTTGTTGTGTAAGAACTGAAGGTATGCAAGGATTTTCACGCACACAAGTTTCTAGTGGAATCAATCAGGACGGAAAATTAATAAGATGTATTTGGATCATAATCGTCTGCCAAATGACTATCACTTTCTCCTCAATATTTCTTACTGAATATGTATTTCTCAGCTTCCCTAGGTTAAAAAAAGAGCAGGTTTTACTTGAGCTGTTTAAAATAAAAAACTCTGTTCCTCTGTATCATTTCACTATCAGAGCTACACTTAAATCCCAGGAAGGGGGTGAAAGAGAGCCAAGGATTGACATCACAGAGCTTCAGAAGAACCTAGGAATGCCTTTGACCCGCACTGAGGAGACATTGGGGGTTTTATATGATACCACTCTTACTGTTCCAGGTGGGTGACTTGTGTCAATGCTCATGGCAATCAATAATGTGGGTCCTACCCGCATCCCACTTGTCCTGGCTGGAAACAAAGGCTAAGAGAGATGGACTAATAACGCCATGACCAAGCGAGGGCATGACAAAGCTGGGAACGGAAGCCACGCCGCTCCACCTGGCTCCCGCTCTCACAAGGAGTCAGTCTTTCTCCATCACTGGGCTAGCTCAGACCTGCACCTGGCCCTTCTCAGATAGCATGGCCATCAAGAGCAGCATGTAGCAGCTGGCCACCCTCAAGAAGAAGGTGTGATGGCTGGTGTGTAGCTCAGTTCGTAGCATGCCTAGCATGCACACACATCCCAGAGTTCAAGTCCCAGAACTGCAAAATCCTTGTGTGGCCAGACACACCTATCATCTCAATGTTTGGGAGACAGAAGCAGACAGGTCAGGATTTGAGGATCATCCTCAGCCACGTAGCAGGTAGCCTGTCTCAATAAAAGGTGGGGGGGGGATATAATCCCAGCTTTCTGTCACAGAACAATTCCAAATATCTGAAACGATCCACTTCAGAGTCCCCATTGCGCCATTCATTTCACAATCTGGCAAATATTTCGTCTCCCTCTTGCCCGTCCCCATTGTGAAACTGGTTAACTTCTACTCAGAAAGGGCTTCTGCTCTTTCCCTTACCAGGGACTACACAGAGCATTGCTGTGACACAAATGACATTCAAAGAATCGAATTCTTGTAACCTTTTTACCTGACTCTGTTCCAATACATTGAAATCAACACTGTCTTTGCTGGCTCATAAATCCCTCTGTGATCTATCACGCCCATCTCTCTGAGGGCAGCTCTCAGCTATGACTCCTTAGCTGGCTGGACCCCAGACACTTTACTTTTCTCTTCTCCACAGAACTCATGGAGATATGTCTCTGACCAGATCTTCACACGACAGTTCCCTTTACAGCCTGGTAGCACCTTCCAGAGAGACACCATCAACCTCCTTTGTCCTTAGTGACTCTTGTTATCCTATTTCTCACTCTGAGCATAGTTCGATCATAGATCTCTGTGTTCAAAGCAATATATTGTGGCCATAAATGTAGTATCTTGAGGTTTTTGTTGGCTTACATATTTCTAGTCCTTCATTCTCAGAGGGTTATGCGCACACACCCTCTGCCCTTCTTCTTCTTTCCTCAACACTGTCCTTCTAGAATCCCAAATGCTGCCATTTGTAAAAATACTAAATAAAAGCTTCAGTAAGAAAGGAATGCTGTAGGTGTGAGAAAGGCGTGCCGTGCATCTCCTGAGCAAAGAAAGCGCCACAAAGCCAACAGGCCGTGAGACAGACTTTGAAAGTAAGAAAGAAATTCAGTCAAGATGGATGTTGGGGGGCCCTCCAAAAAGAGTGAGAGAGGAAGACTTCTGTACACAGTGGAGAGCCCTAAAATTCCTTCCACCAAGATAGGCTAACACTGGAATGCCTGCAGTCTGATTTAAGGAAACCAGATGAAGGATGCTAATGCTATCTCCAAATTCTCCTGTGGGATCACACACACACACACACACACGGGGGGGGGGGGGGCAAGACTGCCTCTTTGTTTTTCAAAGTTTCCCAGGAGACACAGGGAGGGAAATGTTGTGAACTTAGTGTCGTTCAGTGTTGGGACAGAAAGCCCTATGCTGTTCACTATAAAGCTGAAAATAATGACAAAACCTGCCCCTCTCGTTTCTGTTCAGACACCCTTTGCAAAGTAAACACAGATTTTCTTCTATCAAGCCACTCGGGTGACTCATCTCCTTGGAAATATGTCTTTGGCATTCCTTCCTCTGGCCTGGAATTCCTGGAGGAAATCAAGTCGACTGGTGGCCGATGACAGGAGAGTAGTCGGAACCTGAAATCCTAGATCCAGTTCAGCTGTGGACTCGCTGCCTGGCAGAACCTCTGTCACCAGTCTCTGTACAAAGCTTCACTCTGTGGCCAGTGTTTTATAAATCAAGTAATCCATGACTAAGGACGAACACATTTTTTCCAAAAATAATTATGTAGCTGCATGGAAGCAAATGTAAACCTTTAATGGTGTCTTGAGTTATTCTGGACTCATTTACTTCTCAATCCAATTGAGGACCGTGTGTGTGTGTGTGTGTGTGTGTGTGTGTGTGTGTGTGTGTGTGTGTGTGTTGGAAACAGTAGCTCTGTCCTTAAAAGTTCCCAGATAACAAAAACACTGGGGATGGATTCTCTTCAAAGACTTGAGGATGTAAACACACGAGAGTTTAAATTAACACTAGTATCAACTGTTTGAATTGAGGAGAAGCAAAAAAATAAATAAATAAAAATAACACACCCCAAAAGAGTTTTGTCAGAATAAAAAAGAAAACAAATCCGGAGCCCTGACAGCAGTATAAAAGCCATGTCCCCCCCTTCCTTGCAAGGGCTTTTCTATTGAAATTCATTTTGACACTTTATTACTTTCCCACATTGAAGAATGTTGCCTTCAAAGTCTCCGTTTCTCTCTGGTTGTACTATTATTTCTTCACCCATTGTTGGGAGTTCTTAGCGACCACCGTTGAAACACTGAACGCACAGCCTTGGCTTTCTCCCCAACAAAAAGAAACCAGCGTTTCACACCGTTTCCACTTTCAATTCATACCCCATATATTTTTTTAAAAAGAAAGAAAGAAAGAAAAAGATAATCAGAAAGTCTCCATCATGCCAACAAACAGGAAACATAAAACGCTGGTTATCTATTTGCTAGAGAAGAAACAACAGGCGATGGCTGTTAGCAACCCATCTCCGGCCCAGGGGCCCTCCCCCACCGTGGCCACAGAATGAGCTCTGACCAAAGGTTCCCACAGCCCCCATTCATTAGTCAGCCCTGGGAGGTGGAACCACAAGAGCCCCTGATTGATAAAGTTTCTGTACAAATTAGCCCATCTCTTTGATGAAAACAAGCAAGGCAGAGGCTGTTCCATAATTTTCCACTCATAAATTAGGGAAGCAGATAAACGCTAACCAGGGCCTGTCATATGAGGGAAACTAATTTAATTAATTCATACATGGTAGCTCATTAAGAGCAGTTTTCGCACTGAGGTTGTGATCTTGTTGAATCTGCATTAGTTCCCACCACGATGCTCACTTGGTTGTCAGGGAAGAGGCTCCCGGAAAAGGAGGCGATGGGTGCATCCATGTGCTGTGTGTGGTGAGGCTCAGCGAGCCGGCTTCTCACCTCCTAGACAGGAGCCCACGGTACGCTTAGTGGAGAGCACCTTTAATAGGCTGCATTTTGTCTTTGCTTTTGTTTGTGGCATTCCTGTACTTATGTGGAGAAATGAGAAGAAATGATACTTCACTGGTACGGACGGTGGTATTCTTAGTTGATAGGGCAAGTGGAAAAGAAGGAAAAACATGAATTGCTCATAAAGTGTTGAGATGATTTCAAAGACTTCTAGGTCATCTAGGGAGAAGACCCGGATGCAGGCCTCTAAACAATTCACAGCGTGGAAGAACATTCCAGCTCCCACCAGCTCCTGGGATCTAGGACTAGAAATACAGTCTTTTGGCCAGACCCTTATTTCCCTAAACACTGAAATTATTTAGTATGTCTTTCTTTAAAGACCACCCCAAGTCATAGTTATTTTTTAATAATTTATGGGGTAAAATTTTAGTGTCTCAATTTCTCCATTCATAAAGAGCTACACCCAAGATAAACCAATGAAAAACTGGATGATCCCAGTGATGGAGCAGAGACAACAGATGAGCCTGAAATATTTGGCAGATCCAGAAAGGAAGAATGTGGACAGAAAGGACAGATCTCCAGAGTCAAACCTGAAGAGTTCCAGCAGTTAGGAGTGAACACTCTCATCAATGGGGAAAACACTATTAGCTCATCAGCCATATGATAGAAATACTTATAGACTTAATGGCATTATAGAAATAATGAAATTCATAGCATTTATGTGATTTATAGAATCGGTACAGTTTATAGAATTTGTGTACTTTATTGATGACGGAAATTGACTGTAGAATATGTCTACCCATAAGGGAAGAGGAGGCAGAAGTTGTATTGGGTATTAATAAACCTCTATTATCTCTGTTACTTTACTGGCAGTCTAAGGCCATGGCAAGGCAAGTTTTGAAAGAAAGTATAAGCTAAAAAGGACACAGTGTAAGGGACTCTCCAGTTAGACCAACAGACGGACACAGACAAACCACAGTCTGAATGAAGTGCAAAGTTATCGAGACTGTCTAGTCAGGTTGCAGTTCTCAGATTCATAATTAAAAGTTTCTTCCAGTCAAACAGCTGAAAGGAGAAAGCTGTCTTTCACCTTCGCTCACTCTGGGCTGTCCCTCTCTGCAGCTCTGCCTTGCTCCGCAGACTTCTGAATATACTAATCAATAATAATCGGGAGCTACTCAAATCAACTCAGCCACTTAGTATATAATCTAATTTTTCTACAGAAATATTCTAATAACTTTTTACACTTAAATGGCATTTACACTGTGTCTATAAATTAGGACTCTAGGCCGTCCCAATCACTCCATTGTGCTCAGTTTCAAAAGACTCAATGCTTTGCCCTCTCAACATACACAATTGGCCATCACTTCAGGGTCTCTTAAAATCATGTCTCCAAAACACCAACAAGGACATTTAGAAAACGTTTTAAATTGTAAGTCACTCAGAAGTCTCTGTTTAAGCCTGTATCTAACCCAGGGATTTTGAGCAAACAAGTAGTTGTTATTGAAATATGCAACTCCTTGGAGGAAAGTTTAAAAGTTTATAACATTCCACAAAAATACAAGTACACCAAAATTGAAAGCATGGGTACATTATTTTCAGGAATCTACCTTGTTTTCTAGTGCTGATGGCAAACCCCCAAATAGCTGATAACCATGTAAACAAAATGAGTTCAGAAATATGCAAAAAATAAAAAGCAAAAAACACACAAAACAAAACAAAAAACCCACCTTTTTCCCCTTTTGTTTCTGATAGATAATGGTGTCAACACAAACTCCAGATTCTTGCCTTCCTAAACTAGACAGCCTGGGCCCTTGTGTCTACTATCATGGGCGGTTTTAAAAGCCTAGTGCACTGAACCTCAAGCCAATCCAAACACAGTGTAGCTGCAGTGTTTCCAACCGCTCTGGCTGGTCTCACCTTTCATGCTGCATCCAATGCATTCAAGACAATATGAAGTGCAGGAACAGGGGTGGGGGAGGGGCATCAGAGCTACTTAAAGGATAGACCTCTCCAATGAGGGTCTGCAAATAATGTTTGGAAAGGAGACCGTTCAGACAAGAAGATGGTGAAAACATGAGAATATTCATGCTGGACTCTAGGGCTCACTTGTGCCAAAAGAGCTGACCACACTGTAGCCCTTGCCTGACTGGAAAAGCCAAGGCCCAGCTCCCATGCTCTGTCTCTTGCAGGTTTGCAGCTGACTATTCAAACAAAATGGCTCCATCTACCTGGTCCAATGTATACCTAGGAAATATTATCAGATTTAAGAGGACTTGAGCCGAGAGCTGACAGTGTGCCCTGTATTCATTCCAACTAGAAGAAGCAAGCAAAACAGAAGGGAGACTGGAAGTTTCTTGGAGGAAAGCAGTCCAAGTCATGGAACAGATGTGACAGAAATTAAAAGTAACAAGATGATGGTCCTTTGAAAAGCTGAAAGAAACTGGAACTTCTTTTGAATACGTCCATATTTAGCTGTAAGGTAGACAGACTTCATCGTCTAAACCTGTAAACATGCTCAGAGAACACAGGTGCTTGGGACAAAAGCAGAATCCAGTCTCATGCCACTACACAGCTAACTTGATCCACACCTGAGGCAGCCAAGTAGACAGAAAAGAGATTTTTTTCTTTGTCTGAAGACAATTCGTCCACAGTGTCTCGATCCCTTGTGTACCTAAAGAACTTATTTTAAGTAAAATACAACCCTAACATGTCATGCTTGCTTTAAGATTCTATCTCTGCCAAAGCCATCAAGTCAAAGGCTACATGATCTGTGTGTGTATCTTCCAAACACACAACATTCATAGGCATGCCCTATTTTCTCACTTCTCTTTCCACAGATTATCTGAAGTACATTGACTATTCTTTGTGCAAAGAAATCCATGCATAGGATGGAGAGATGGCTCAGTGGTTAAGAGCATTGCCTGCTTGTCCAAAGGTCCTGGGTTCAATTCCCGGCAACCACATGGAATATTGTATACATAATAAATAAATTAATAAAAAAAAGAAATCCATGCATATTAGTTCACTGAGTATGCTGAAGAACCTTGAGAGGTTAGCTCAATTATAATACCCATTTTACACATGAGGAAATGGGGGAGGCTTCCATGACCCAAAATAAATGACCAATCTTTGCTTGAGCTTGGGGAGGGGGTTGCTTCTGATCATCTTAAACCTTTATTATGTTTGCTAGTTTGGGGAATTTCTAGGTAGTCTCATTTGGAGCCAATGAATGAAACTCACATATGACACACATAACATGATTTAAACCACTAGCTGCCCTTCCCACTACCTTCTCTGCCAAAGAAGTCCCCACTGCAGTCCCCAGATGGCTCAACCACAACCCTACAACCAGCTGTAACTAAGTAGTGGTCCTGGCCTTGCCTCCCTCATCCCGCTTCTGGAGGGCTGTGCTCTCACCTTCTACTGTCCAGATGCTGAGTTAGTGTGGCGGTTCTCTTACCTGTTCAACTCAAGTTTCTATGGGCAGGTGAAGTAATATAGATTATAAGAAAATAGTAACTTAGTCTTCACTGAAGGGTTAGGGTGTCACTTGAAATAGTTCAATTCAAGCAGCAAGCACATGCAAACTGATTTCCAAGTGTGTGGCTTATTTTGTGGGCAAATGAATAGGTGTAAAATTTAGGTTTGTTATGACTGTCCTAGAGCATCAATGTCTCACACAATGAGCAGAAGTCACAAACAATCAGAGTGCATTTTGCCATGTGTAAAAGGCCAACCTAATGATCAAATTTTACAGCAGGGATATCTCCTTGACCTTCCATACAACTCTGCTGTGAGGAATGGCACTCAAGAAGCACACATGGAAGAAAAGCACTTCTCAAGTCATGTGTTGATCATGTTTTATCTTCACAGAGACCACAGTTCTTCATGAATATACTTTCTAATTTAAGTTTTTATTTAAAATAAAATTGTATCACCTCTCCCCTTTCCCCTTTTCCCTGTCCTCCCTCTAGCCCCTCTCATGCCCTATCCCATTCTCTCTCAATTTGATGGTGTAGTGGGAGCTGCGGCTGCGTTCCTGCCACCCAGCTCCCGGCCGCCTGGCTAGCTTATGCCCTGAAATAACAACACACAAATTGTATTCTTTTAAACACTGTTTGGCCCATTAGCTCTAGCCCTTATTGGCTAATTCTCATATCCTGATCAACCCATCTGTAATAATCTGTGTAGCACCAGTATTACCAGGAAAGATTCAGCAAGTCTGACCTGGTGGCTTGCTTCATCGCGTCTGCCCCGGAGAAAAGCGGCATCGCGTCTGGCTCGAGGAGCTGCCCTGCATCTGAGCTCACTTCCTCTTCCTCCCAGCATTCTGTTTTGTTTACTCCACCCACCTATGTTCTAACCTATGAGGGCCAAGCAGTTTTTTTATTAATTAACCAATTACCTTCCTCCATCATGATGGCCTCTTTATTAATATGTGACACACACACACATGCACACAATAATGATGCACACACAATACACACATACACACACATTTCTCTTAACAATGATCACATCAAGACAACATTCCGAATCAAGTTTTACTGATACTTTCAATGTTGTTGTCTTATAGTCGTAGTCACTATAATAAACTACTGTGCACCAGGTGGCTTAAGTGACAGAATCTATGCGCCAGTTCTGGACATTCAGACCCGGCTTTGTGGAGGACCCTCCTCTATGTGCCATACTGACAACTTCACATGAGGAAAGTGATCTCTCTGGCCTCTCCTTATAAAGACACTAACCCTATTGGTGAGGGACCCAATGGTATTACTTTATACCCTCACAAAGGCTTCATCTCTAAATACATGAAATGGGAACCAAGGCTTCAACAACTAATGAGAGGGTCACACAAACAAACACACAGGACACTGGATTCTTACTGCTTAAGACACATTTATAGACCATCCCACATAAACCATTTCAGAGCCAGCCCATTGCAGTACATTTATAGCATTTTCAACCCTGAAAGATTACAGGACCAGAATGTAAGAACTTCCTGACAAAGCATTAGAAATGACACAAGCGTGTTCTTCAGTTTCTTTCTTAAAAGATTGAAAGTTCTTGCCATACAGGTCTTCCACTTGTTTGGTTAGAGCTACTCTGAGATAGTTTATGCTATTTGTGGCTATTGTGAAGGGTGATGTTTCTCTGATTTCTTTCTCAGTCCATTTATCACCTGTATAAAGGAGGGCTACTGATTTTTTTTAAGTTAATCTTGTATTCTGCTACATTACTGAAAGTGTTTATGAGTTGTAGAAGTTCCTTGGGGTCGCTTATGTAAAGTATCATATCATCAGAAAATAGTGAAAGTTTGACTTCTTCTTTTCCAATTTGTATCCCCTTGATCTTCTTTTGTTGTCTTATTGCTCTAGCTAGGACCTCAAGAACTATATTGAATAGATATGGAAAGAGTGGACAACTTTGTCTTGTTCCTCATTTCAGCACAATTGCTGGGAGTTTCTCTTCATTTAATTTGATATTAGCTGTTGGCTTGCTGTATATAGCCTTTATTATGTTTAGGTATGTTCCTTGTATCCCTGCTCTCTCCAAGACCTTTATCAAGAAGACACCAGAAAATGGAAAAATCTCCCATGCTCTTGGGTAGGTAGAATTAACATAGTAAAAAATGACAATCTTACCAAAAGCAATCTACAGATTCAATGCAATGCTCATCAAAATCTCAGCAAAATTCTTCACAGACCTCAAAAGAAAGATACTCAACTTCATATAGAAAAGCAAAAAAAAAAAAAAATAGCCAAAACAATCCTGTACAATAAAGGAACTTCTGGAGGCACCACTATCCCTGACTTCAAACTCTACTACAGAGCTACAGTACTGAAAACAGCCTGGTATTGGCATAAAAACAGCAGGAGGACCAATGGAACCAAATCAAAGACCCAGATATTAACCCATACATCTACGAACACCTGATTTTTGAAAAAGAAACAAAAAAATATATAATGGAAGAAAGAAAGCATATTTATCAAATGGTGCTGGCATAAATGGATATCAACATGTAGAAGAATGAAAATAGATCCATATCTATCATCATGCACAAAATTCAAATGCAACCGGCGGTGGTGGCGCATGCCTTTAATTACAGCACTCGGGAGTCAGAGGCAGGTGGATCTCTGTGAGTTAGAGGCCAGTCTCTTCTACAAGAGCTAGTTCCAGGACAGGATCTAAAACTACGACAAAACCCTGTCTCAAAAAAAAAAACAAAAAACAAAAAAAACAAACAAACAAAAAAAAAACTCAAGTTCATCTGAAGCAAAGACCTCAACAGAAAGCCAACCACACTGAACCTCATAGAAGAGAAAGTAGGAAGTATACTTGAACGCATTGCCATAAAAGACCACTTCCTAAATATAACCCCAGCAGCACAGATACTGAGAAAAACAATTAATAAATGGGACCTCCTGAAACTGAAAAGCTTCTATAAAGCAAAGGACACAGTCAACAAGACAAAATGGCAGCCTACAGAATGGAAAAAGATTTTCACCAACCCCACATCAGACAGAGAACTGATCTCCAAAATATACAAAGAACTCAAGAAATTTGTCATCAAAAGAACAAATAATCCAATAAAAAGTGGAGTACAGACCTAAACAGAGAACTTTCAATAGAAGAATCTAAAATGGCTGAAAGACACTTAAGGAAGTGCTCAACATCCTTGCCATCAGAGAAATGCAAATCAAAACAACTCTGAGATTCCATCTTACACCTGTAAGAATGGCTAAAATCAAAAACACTGATGACAACTTGTGCTGGAGAGATTGTGGGAAAAAGGGAACACTTCTGCATTGCTGGTGGGAGTGCAAGCTGGTTCAGCCCCTTTGGATATCAGTGTGGTGATTTCTCAGAAAATTAGGAAACAACCTTTCTCAAGACCCAGAAATAACACTTTTGGGTATATATGCAAAGGATGCTCAATCATACCACAAGGACATGTGTTCAACTATGTTCACAGAAGCTTTGTTTGTCATAGCCAGAACCTGGAAACAATCTAAATGCTCCTTGACTGAAGAATGGATAAGGAAAATGTGGTACATTTACACAACGGAATACTACACAGCAGAAAAAATAATGACATTTTGAAATTTTCAGGCAAATGAATGGATCTAGAAAACATCATTTTGAGTGAGGTAACCCAGACCCAAGAAGACAAATATCATATGTACTTACCTATAAGTGGGTTTTAGACATCAAGCAAAGAAAACCGGCCTACAAATCACAATTCCAAAGAACCTAGATAAGAATGAGGCCCCTAAGAGAGACATACATGGATCTAATCTACAAGGGAAGTAGAAAAAGATAAGATCTCCTGAGTAAATTTGGAGCATGGAGACCATGTGAGAGGACTGAAGGGACGGGGAGGGGAAGAGTGGGGAGCAGAGAAAAATGTATAGCTCAATAAAATCAATATAAATAAAACAAAAAAGAATACAATATTTAAAAGAAATACACAAGCATCATTTATGTCTAACCCATGCCAGGAAACTGTGCAATTGGTAGCTGCTGGTCCAGAGAAATCTGTTTTCTTCAAGGGAGCATCCCTGGGCATATCAACTATACTCCAGACTCAGAAGCAGTTGGAAGGCACAAAAGGGACGTTATATTCTTTTGTTTGTTTTAGTTTGTCTGTGCGCCTTTTTTTCCCTTATATTTTTATTTTTCAGATGAACATAAAGTTGGGGGGGGATAGAGGAATTGGTGGAGGGAAGATAATATGATCAAATATAATGTATGGGATTTTTTTACAAAGGAAAAGAGAAAGATGATTTTTAAAACTCTGAAAATGGACAGAAATACTCTAAGAGACATTCAGGCTCATAAAACTACCCAGAGGGGAAAAGAGACACAATAATGATGGGGGTGAGGCAACCTAAAACTTGGCTGGGGTAGCCTGTTTCTGTCGTCACTTTCAGTATTGCTCTTGCTGCCCAAATCATCTATCATGAAGGGACGTTCTGAGTAAAAAAGCTTAGTACTTCTGGTACGCCAGGAGTCTGGTAGGTGTGGTAAAGAGATGTCCTGAAAAGGGGAATTACGCAATGTTTAATTCTGCTCACAGGATTGACAGCAGCTCCCAGTGAAGGAACCTATTCATGTGTGCAATTGAAGGGACTGAGTCCCGGAAAATGAAAATTTAAGTGGATCATGAAAATACGAGCCCAGGCATTGTCCTTTCCTTTGTAACCTGTATTCCAGGGTCACCAAAGGGGCTGAGTAGATGAAATACAACGATTCTGTGTGTGCATCGCAAGTCTGAATGCATGCCTGCACTTAGCATGCACACGGAGGTCAGAGGAGAACTTTCTGGAGTTGGCCTCTTCCTAATGTGGTTTCTGGATTAAACTTGGGTCACCAGGCAAGTGCCTTTATACTCTATCCTCTACACTTCCCCCAGATGATCTTTTACAGTGAAGTCCTATCAGAAAAGGTAGCAGAAGCGACAGAATCATCATTGGCGTGTGTTGCAGCCTTAGTGACATGGTGGGTATGGGTGATGGCCGTCAAGGGATTCAACCAGACTTTACCCCGAGACTGATGATGACTGTGGTGCAGGGTCAGGCTGTGACCAAGGGAAACAGTCACTCAATGCTAACATTCAGATGCCCGGCCAGATGGAAGGAAGAGCAGGAGGAGAAAGGGAGAGGCAAAGGAAGAGAAACAGGGAGGGCAAGGGCAAGGAGGGCAGACTTGAATTTAACCAAACCTCTAAAGCTCATTTCTCTTTCTAGGTAATAGAGTAGAAACAGAAAGGAGCTACCACCCAAAGGAGACAAAGACCGTGGAGCATGCAATGTGACAGGTGACCTGGTTCTGCAACAAGTGAAGGGTGCCAACGAAAGAGGAGAAAGGAGTCCTGGTCCTGGGTAAGACAGAGAGACAACCAAAGTTGATGTGAGCTGCTTATTTGGGGTCATTATTCAAAGCAGCCCTTTTTTACTGCAACAACATGGAAATTTTTCTTAAAAAAAAAATTAGTTGATCTCAAGGAATTGCACCATCAACGGCAGATCTGAAGTGATATTGATATGCATGAAAATTACTATCATTTTGAAGATATCTAATAAAATAGAGGAGAAATTGCATGGTCGCCTGAATTTACTTGAAAATATCTCAGAAAAAGAAGAAAATGTGGTGGTGGTAAATAAAATCAAAGCTCAGCCCACCTATCCATCTCTGTTTACTGCAGCATGGGTCACAAAATCACGGAGGTGGAACCAGCTTAGACGGCCACCAACAGACAGACGGAAAAAGGAAAGGTGGTACACACCCAAATCGCATCGTTTGCAGCGAGAATTGGTGGAACCAAAGGTCACTGTGTTAAATGAAATAAGCCAGACTTAAACACATAGCATGCAGTGGGTGTGGTGGCACAAGCCTTTAATCCCACCATTCAGGTAGCAGAGGCGGGGTAATTTCTGTTAGTTTGAGGCCAATCTGGCCTATATAGTAAGTTCAAAGACAGCCAAAGCTATGTAGAGAGAACCTGTCTTAAAAACCCAAAAACAAACCAGACAAACAAAAAATGGCATGCTTTATCTTATAGTTGGAGCCTAAATTTAAGATCATGTGTATGTGGCTGTTAGTGTGTGTGATTGGTGTGTGTTTTTAAGACATAAAGCTGGGATGGGATCATGAGAGTCTAGGAAGAGATCTTAAGGGCAGGAAATAGAACCTGTGGAAGGTAGGTAGAGGCAGAGGGTACTACCTGGGAAGGGGAATGTGAGATCACAGTCCAATGACACGTGAATGAGGACACCATGATGAAACCATCACTTTGAGTCTAACCTAAAACTGTTAAAGGAAAAAAAGTGCATCAAAATCCCCAAAATAGAAAATTCAGTTCATTGTCCTTTCCCTCTCCAGTGAATATTTAAAATTTTTCATAATTAAGTTCTGTCAAATGATTCAAAGCAGACAGCTAAGAACAGGGTGTGATGTTCCAGTCCAAGGAAAGGCGATAAGCCAGAGATCTGACCCAAGACATGGGTGACACTGTCCACACAGCAAGCATTGGAAGAGGGAGGGCAGGTGCAAGAACTAGGGCCTTGTTCCAGGCACCTTAACATACTAGGCTCTGGAACATGGGAAAGCCAGCAGGTCTTTAGCAGAGATGGATATAGCCTCATACCCATCACATCTCTAGGCCTTCACAGATGCAGCCCTAAGCAGAGTGGGTTCCATGGAGGTTGGAAAAAAAGGCAGTGGGCTTAAAAAAGAATCCCTGGTGGAGGTCCATGAAAATGGACAGAGACTGAACCAGGGGACAAAGGAGAGCAGGAGGTGACACGGAGGAGCCAAACTTAGTCACGGGAGGAGAAGGAAAGAGTGGACCTAAAGTGGGTGCTTGGCTTTCTGTGGGACTCATAAAGTGACATCACACTGAGGAAAGGAATTCAGGAAGAACTTCTGGCTGGGTGGGGGTGGAGAGATCTGCTGACAGAGTCCATGTTAGCCATGCTAAGTGTGCAGTTTTCCCACTGATATCCAGTGTGGCCCAGGGCACCCATCACAACTACACCTATAGACTTCAAGAACACTCAGATACAGAGAGCAGCAGAAGCTTGTGAGAGCCTTCCCTGAGTGGCCCAGGGACTGTGCCTGTCATTATCTGCTGTCTACCATGGTGTGCAGCTCACACTAAATCCTGCAGAAATGCTGAAGTTCCCCGAAGACAATGTCAAAGTGCAAAGAACTCAGGGCCGACCTCTGGAGGTTCAGCGTCAAGGAGAGAAACCCTAAGAATGCCTCTGAAGGAAATCAGTGAGGAATCCTAAGGATCAGAGGAAGGGAAGAAGAGACCATGAGGCCACAGAAACTCAAAGAACAGAGAAGCTCACGAAAAGATGAGGAGCTGTCCCTGTCAAATATAGAAAAAGAGAAAAAGCAAAGTTGGGAAATGGTCCATTCAATGGCCAACACGGAGGTACCCGGGATCTTAGCCCTTCCACCAAATCTCTGAGGCAAATGGCCTACTTTCCTATCCTAAAAATAAAGATAAGTAGCACCACAGTGGCCAGTCGGGAGACAATGCCACTATTTGTGTGCCCGTGACCATGCCATTTAACCTTTCTATTCTTTCCTTTTTCTTAAAACGAAGCCTGTGAACCATGTCATTCTGTAAGGCTACGCTCAATTCTAAAATCCCACACAAGCCAATCCTTTGGTTTAAAGTGTTCTGAAGATAGTAAGCGCCAAGTACCCACTTTGAGTTCCATAGCATTTTATGTAGAACTCTTGGCGGACTTACTTTCCTCCGCTTCCTCCGCTCTTTCCTCCCCCGTTCCTCTTCACCTTTCCCTCCCCCTCATCCACAGTGCTCCCCACATTGATCTGCTTGTTATGGCAACGAGAATACAAAGCGAAATCAGGGCTTGTTAAGGCCACATAACTATTTGCCTTGCAAGGATGCTGGCCTGGGTTCTCCCTCAGAATCCACATTTAAAAAAGTTGGGCAAGAAGGCGACTTGCTTGTGATCCCACCACTGGGAAAGCAGAACAAGTTTGCTCCCTGGGCTCATTGGTCAGTTATCCTATCCAATTTGGCACTGCCCGGAACAATGAGGAGCCCTGTGTCAGAGTAATAATTAATAACAATGATAAAACAAAAAAAATGATGGGCCCAGGGCAAAGGAGTCTGCCTCCATGCCTGATGACCTGAGTCCCATCACTGATGTTCATATAGTGAAAGAGAGCTGGCCACAAGTTGTTCTCTGACCTCCACAAACATGCTATTACATGCACGTAAGTGCACACGCATGCACGCGCACACACACAAATACACACAAACAAATAAACAATAACAAAATAATATAAATTGTGTGTGAGAAAAAAAAGCAGAGCTTGTGGTGTGGCCTACACAGGCATGTTCACAAAGGTACATGCACACAAATGTACATGCACATAGATGTACATGCCCACAGATGTACATGCATACAGATGTACATGCACACAGATGTACATGCCCACAAAGGTACATGCATACAAATGTACAAGCATACATGAATATGCACATGCCAAAAACAGGGATGGTAGTGTAACCTCAGGATGTTTTTATAGCGCATAAATAACATCAAGAAATGAACTTCTAACATTTTGGAGGGCTTAATGAGTCACGGACATGCCAGGAACAGTTAATAGCCATGAGAGCATACAGCCTGGGCCTGCAAACCCTTGAGAAATCGGGTGCATGCGGCTAGGAGAATATGTCTGCTTCACATCCCCAAGCTATAGAACGGATCCCTGCTTTCACTCCCCTCACTCAGCAAATAACTAGAAAACTAGTTAGTTCTGTGTCACTCCAGTAGCCTCATCAATGCAATGTCTAAACGTTGTGAGATGCGTCATTTAACCCTCTAACCCTGTAACCAGATAGCAGTCTACAGACACGAGCCTGAGACAGTGACCTGAGCCTTTCCTGCTGTTACAGTGATAAATGTTGAGAGTATTGACTACAAATCTTAGTACAAGAAGATCTCCCTCCCTTTTCAATCAGTTTGTATTAAAGGATTCAGAAACCACCTTAAAGACAAATTAAAAAAAAAAAAAAAACAAGAAACAGGTCAACGGAACAAGAAGAAACAATTCACACAGGCAGAAACTTGTTGGAATTAACTTTCTCAAATTATTCCCCAAATCAGGCAAGAACAGAAACAAGCATACAGATTTACGCTCAGAATAGAGGTTTGTTCATCTTGCTGTCTGCAGTAGTACGCAGGTGAGCACCGTGTGTGCTGGAAGTCATTATAAACCGTGTGAAGACATGAAAACAAAAGACTAACCCTCCCAGCATGACAGAGCCGATAAACATAGGTCAGGTCAGCTGCCCAAGACAGGAGGTGCCCATGTCGAGATCTGTAAGGGAGGTCTGTTTCTCTATGGCTCAATCAACTGGTTCCAATTTTCAAAACTTCAATGGTCTTAAAAGAGCCATGCTCCCAAAGGCTGATTAAGACAAATTAAATTAAACACCTCAAGGAGGGGTCAGGAAGTGAAAAGCCAGGAAGGAAGGAAAGGCCAGAGAGATAAGCAAGGAAGAGGCAGTGCCCTGGCATCAGCTGGCCGTTCAGTGTGATCAGAAACGAGTGTGCTAGCATCCTGGCAACATATGCCCGGGCCACGGCCCTCGGGTTCTGGTCCTACCGAGGACTTCCAACCCTCAGGAGACCCTGAGGAAGAGGTAACTGAAATCAGTGAGGTCTAAAGGCATGCAGAGAGAAGCCTGATGACAGGCACACATGTCAGATGCCAGTGGGAGTGCATTAGCCCACTATAACTAACTTGTCAGGACAGCCCCAACCCATTCCCTTCTCTTGAGTCACACAGGCCAAAAGACACATTTTTCATTTGAAGTTTCACTTTCAAATAATCTGTCACTTTTAAATGAACACGCTCTTTAAGTTTCTAATTTAAACACTGCATTTTGGTAATCTCTTAAGTTTTAGCTTCTTCTGTTCTTTCCTCAATACCCAAGGGCCCAAGATATGCTAAGTTTCTATGCCAACTTACATGGTGCCAACAGGGACCGCTGATCAGGCATGAGCCACAAACATTTTATCAGCTCATATTGTATCAGTTTGATTATTCTTAAAGTATCTATATTTTATAAAACATTTTTTTAGTTTGATTTTCAAATACTTAGAAAGATAAACCCCAAAACCTTTCACTGAGCATCTACCACAAATGGCTGTTTTCATTTCAAACTTTGCTGCACCTAACATTCATCTGGGAATTTGAAGAATAAAAAGTCACTGTGATTCATCTTTAAATGGTAATACATTTTCCATATTAAATCCAACATTGCCTCAATTACTGTTTAAAACAATGAACCAATATTACTGGACTCTAGACTCCAACCAGAAGCAAAGGCAGAAAACATAATCAAAAGGAAATTTTAAATCCATAGAGACAGGGCAGCAAAGATCTCAAGCAGAATGGCTGGCCTCTCGGCCATAGGCTACAACCTGGGTCCTCTCTGGTAAAGTCACACTGATCACAGGTCTCGGGTGTGGCCACCTGAGCTGGCCTGAAATACAGATGCAGCTACTGGTGGGCATCCATGTACACTGGGGGAAGCTGCTGAGATGCCAGCCGGCTATAAATCCTTCCTGAAGGGGGCTCAGAATCCTACCTCTGTCCAGCTCATTTGCAGCAGACGAACTGAACAGCCCACTCCTCCTTTGTAATATAATACCTCTCACTTTGTAGAGACAGCATGGACGTGTGCGCCTTCCTCTTCCTCCTGAATCTGGGCACGCTTTGAGCTTTGTCAAGTGTTTAAAAAGAAGGTCTAGAGAGGCCAGAACACAGAGAGATTGGCGATGTCACTGGCAGGTGTAAGAGGCAGACACTGATCTTTGCTGTGCCGTGGACCACACAGAATCACCTGAGGGCACGGTAAGCCAGCTTCTCGCACTCAGTTTCTCTATCAACAGAACCAAGGACTTCTGGTTAGGTTAACGCTTAAGTTAACTCAGAATCCATGATCTCAGTTTGCAGAATATCATCTAAAGCAAGTAAATTCTATTCCCACAAAGGCTCCCCAGCACGGCCAGTTCTGTAGAAACTTGATTGAAAACCACACATGCTGAGGAGGCCCCATCAGATTATTGGAACATCATTACAAGCTGTGTTGTCAGATTCCCAGGAATCCAATGTGGCCTCTTACAAATGGGCTCTCGATGTTTACCTCCACACATGGTCAAGGTACTGTCTGTAGTGTGGTAAGTTTCTCTTCCTATTAAAGGCCAGGCTTAACCCCTTCCCCGAAGAGTGGGAGTAACTAGGGATTCTGATATATGTCTGCTCTTACTGTCCAACCAGTTATAGGTTGAATTTCCATGGTATGTTACATACTTTTGTGTTTATCTCAGAATATCAGAAGAATGTCTGGAGGAGAAAGGGTTAGAACCACTCCCATTCTGGTTTTAATTAGTCTACAAAACTGCCACTGGGTTTGATCTGTCTAAAACACACACACACACACACACACACACACACTCATTAGCATGCTATTTTCCCCCAAAGCCAATCCCCCTCTTATCTCCTCAATTTGTCACGACAAGTCTGTGAAATTATAGAACTTTATAATTCTAAAGAGAGGAAACCTTAAGAGATTTTCCTAATGTAATTCTTCATCTGATAAAAATCTCTCCACTTTCTATAGTAAGACTCATACACTGATTTGTTTATGGTTTTAGAGGATGGTTGAATTTCTGTCTGCTCTCTGAGGGCAGCACAGCAGAGGCTTCCCGTCTCTCTAACCTTCCTGATTGACATCTATATGCAGGCCATTGGGTACCTGTTCAACCCTCTGGACTTAATTGAGTCAAATGTTTCAACAATTAGTCAGTTGATTCTTTCAGAAACACCAACCAGCTAGTGGCTTGTGAACTTTTAAATTATGTTTTCATTTTTACTAGGGACCCTTCTCTAGATGGTCACCCTCATTTGGGCATTATATACTATTACAATATTATCTTAATATTGAATCCCTATATTTTATTAACTATACAAATTATCTCATTGAGTTGTACGCCACTTAAAGATGGATAAATATTGCCCTAGTTCACTTTGTATTATGCTGTAATAAACATCATGACAAAAAGCAACTTAGTGAGGAAAGGGTTTGTTTGACTTAACAAGTTTTGATCAGAATCTCCCATGATGGGAGGAAGTCAAGGCAGGAACTTGAGGCAGATACCAAAATAGAATTCATGGAGGAAGATCCAGGAAGGGTACTGTCCACAGTACAATGGATCTTCCTCCATCAATCAAGAATCCCCCACCCCCACCCAAGACTTGTCTGCAGAGCAATCAAAGAGAATTCCTCAACTGAGATTCCCTCTTCCTAAATATGTTTAGGCTTGTGTCAAGTTGACAAAAACCAACCAGCACAATAAGCATATGTTACTGAAGTTATCAACAGTTACTCAATGACAGAACCGAGGCTAGAATCAACATTAACACTAATTGATTAATCAATTATCTATGGGTTCAATTGTTCAGTCTGAGAAAAATCTACCTAAATAGTTAAAGCTATCATTTGTTCAAAAATTTTCTCATTGATAGAGAAAGGTTGTCAAGTGTTTAGAGACAGCAAGACAACTAACTCTTGGCTATGTCATGTTATTTCAGTACAACAGGAATTTGGCCTCATATCTATTTCAAAGACAACATGACATGTAAGTTAAAAATGTAGGTACTCCAGCCTTCATCCAGCAACTGATGGAAACAGAAGCAGAGACCCACAGCAGAGCACTGTGCTGAGCTCCCAAAGACCAGCTGAAGAGTGGGAGGAGTGAGAATAAGAGCAAAGAGGTCAAGACCATGATGAGGACACCCACTGAAACAGTCTACCTGAGCTAATGGGAGCTCACCAACTACATCAGGACAGGGAAGGAACCAGCATAGGATCAAACTAGACCCTCTGAATGGGGGTTACAGTTTTATGACTGGGGCAGACTCCAAGGCCACTGGCAGTGGCTCCAGGATTTATCCCTACTGCTTGTATTGAATTTTGGGGAACTCATTCTCTTTGGATGGATACCTTGCTCATCCTAGATATAGTAGAGAGAGCCTTGGTCCTTCCTCAAAGCAATGTGCCTTCCCCTCTCTGAGGTGAGGTTGGAGAGCGGGAGGGGAAGCTGGAGGGGAGGGAGCGGGAACTAGGATTGGTTTGTAAAATGAAAATATAGTTTGTTTTCTTTTTAAAAATAAAAAAAAACCAAAATGAGGTTATCCTGGTAGACTAGATTAATCAATCATCAAACGTCAAAAATGGCAAGAAGTTCCTAACAAACTGTAACCAGCTCTTCACTTATAAACACAGGGCATATACTGCCTGGTAGATCTACAAGCACAAAGTGAAAACCACAGCATTGGTCTACACACATTTTCCAGATTTTTCTCACAATGCTGAGGAAAACAATGAACAACTGCCCACTTCTACCCATCCGACATGTGGGCAAATCCTAGTGAGCTCAGCTCACACTGACCTGAGGCTGGACGCCTGAGTGTGTTGTGCTGTAAAACCAGGTCCTAACACCCTTGTTTATCTCGGGTGGGGAGCATGACTCCACTTTCATGCACTGAGCCTCCAGGCTCTGGTCTACTCCTCTGTCACTGTCATGAAACACAGACCAAAAGCCATCCGAGGGACAAAATGGTGCGCCCAGCTGCTAGGTTAGAGTCCGTGATTGATGGGAGCAAAGGCAGGAACCTAGAGACAGGACTGAAGTGGAGAATTCCATTACTCTGGAGACAAAAATCAAGACTGAGTAGAACTTCAGAAGCTATGCCTATTGAGTGTTACGGTCCAGGGCTATAACAGAAGATTGTGGGGACCGGGAGGGAGAAGCATCAGTGTTTAAACCTGACCAAATAGGTTATCTAATAGCAGCCAAGCAGGCCTGTCGGAAAATAAGCAATTGTATGTTTTCTCTTATAACTTCCCCAGGTTTAGAAACATGCAATAGGTGGGTGAACTTAGATTTGTGCGTGTGTATGTGTGTTTAAGTCTTTTCATTGTTTATCTTTCTAAACAAGGTCTTATGAAGCCCAGGATAGACAGAAACTCATTATATAAGCGAGCGTGTGCCACCACATCTGGTTTTATGTGATTCTGGGACTCAAACCTAGGACTTTGGGGCTTTGCAAACTAGGCAAGCATTCTACCAACTGAGCTATATCCTCAGCCCCACCTGCCCCGTTCCATTTTAACACCCACAGTACAAACAAGAAAACCGGGCAATGGAAGGGTCCCCTCATGGAAACTTGCACTGTAGGCACAGGGACAGGTGACTGTGGTCACTCCCGGCTTCCTTCAGCAAGCCCTGACTCTGCCACCCAGGCCTATGTCTTCGGCCCTTGCTACTTGAGGTGCTGAGCTTCTCAGAGTCCCTAACGACACTCGCCTTTTCCTGAGTTCCTTTCCCTATCCAGCAGGATGATTCCCAATTATAGAGACAGAATTACAACTCCAGAGCAGCTCATTCCTCATGAGCGGTGTTTCTCCTTTATAATCCTTGCACATGGAATTATAAATCAGGCAGCCTCCGCGATTAATTGGGATTTTTGGTGTAATTTTTGTTGTTTCTCCCTGCATTCTTTATGCTTCAACCTCAAAACATTTAGGCTCCTAACGCCAGGAAAGGTAAAAATAATAGTACAGATTCGCTCTTTTGTGTCTTAGAGCTTTCCTGTTTCAGTGCCAAGGCTTTAACTCCTTTAGCCAATCTGGAAAATGATTTAAAATCATAATACTTAATAAACACTAAGCAAGAGAACAAGAAAAAATTCTGAGGAATTAAATACAATACCTGGAACACACATTGGCTTTCAAAGAAGGACGCCTTACAACTGATCACCCTTAGGTATTTAAGTTGCAATGTCTCATGTAGCAAAGGCTCTGGCAGCTTCCTCCAGTTGAATGGCTGCAGTATTAAGTTGTATGACTTGTCGCCCTCTGATCCAAGAGGAAATGTTGTGAGCAGTCAGTTAATAAATTCTAGAAGCATGGAGTAGATAACTCTCCTTGAACAGTACAAATCCTCCATGACACACACATGTAGTCCGGCAGGTGGGAGAGCTACAACTGGCTGCGTGCTGTTCTGATGGCCATGGCAACAGGCACAGAGTCAGGAGTTAGGAGGAGCGTGTGGAAGAAGCTGCAGATGAGTGGGGTAGGAAGGAAACAGTGTGAGGGAAACACAGGCAAAATCAGCACAATGCCGTGACCGGTGACAGGAAGAAGGAGAACTATCCAGCCTCTTTAATCCTTGAGGACACCAAGGGTTCAGCACTTGGGACAATCAGGTCCTTACTGACTACCCTAGAGATCTAATAGCCACTTAAACCCAACCCAACCTGCCATCTAATGGCAGCCAAAACAGGCCCATCACAAAAATTAAAAACATCATCCTGTGTTGTTACAGCTCTACTTAGTTTCAAAATGTGAAACATGTACGTAAACTTAGAATCGGGCAGAATTCTCTCAGCGACACTAAGGCTGTTAGCTAAGAAATTCAAATTAAGAGTGGTTGAGGAAGCAGGGCGGTGGTGGCGCACGCCTTTAATCCCAGCACTCAGGAGGCAGAGGCAGGAGGATCTCTGTGAGTTCGAGGCCAGCCTGGTCTGCAAGAGCTAGTTCCAGGACAGGAACCAAAAGCTACGGAGAAACCCTGTCTCGAAAATTCAAAGAGAGAGAGAGAGAGAGAGAGAGAGAGAGAGAGAGAGAGAGAGAGAGTGGTTGAGGATGCAGCTGTTGCTAGAGCATCTGCCTAGCTTTAGGAAGTCCTGAGTTCAGTCCCCTGCACAGCACAGACTGGGTATCATACAGGTACCTATGGTGCCAGCACGTGAGAGGAGGAGATGAAATTGGCCATCTCCCCTTTGCAAGCTGCAAGTTGAAAATGGAGTTTGAGCACACAAAGAAAAATTCACTTTGTTGTTCCTGGCCCTCGCGAAGCCAGTTTCTCATAGCCTCCGGTTCTGTCTTAGATGCCATTTCTCGAACATGAGTTTTCCAAGCCGCAGTTTCAACATATCTGATTTACCGCAGCTTCGAAAAGCTCTGGTGCTGTGAGAGCCCACACCCTCCCAGAGTTGCATAATCAGGAAATGCTGTAAAAAGAAGTGATAAGCAACTTAAAAAAAAAAAAAGAAGGTAGTTTTTCTTGCCTCCAGAAAGCACAGAGAATCACTTATATCTCAGCCAAATATATTTAGAATTATTGGCAGTTCAAATTGGCATGATTGACACCAGCAGATAACACTTGAAACAGACCCAGGGCGAAAGAAATCGTTATCGTAAGCAGCTTTCTCGTCCATTTTCCCCTCTGTAGAACAGGTAAGAGAATGTGCCCAGATATCACACATCCTCGTTTGCATACAGTATCATTTTATGGAATTTTCCAAGGTGTTAATTAAAAGTTTTAATGAATGTTAATCATCTGTCAATTTCATTGGCAATCTCCATCCAACCATATGCTTTTCTTTTACACCTGGAAGGTTCCCCCCCAAAAAATCCATTATTTTAAATTGTTTTACTTCCTTAACACTGTATTTGTATTACTATTTAGGAAACACACCTTCTACAGCCTATACCACGATTTCCTATGGTTCTTTTATGGGTTTTCTAACTGCCTAAGATAAGGGCTGACTGTTGAGAGTGTGTGCCTGTGTGTGCTCGAGGAAATGCAGACACAGCGATAGAAGACCCAGATAAGGAGATACCTGTCAGTCTCCCCCTTGTTCCCCTGGACAGGGTCTCTGAACCTGGAGCTCTTTGGTTTTTAGCTAGCGGGCCCAGCTAGCCAGCTGCAATGACCGCTGTCTCCACTGCCTGCAGTACTAGTTACAGGAGTACGAGGCCATGCCTATTACATGATTATTACATAAGGTACATGTTTGTTACATGATAAACTCAGGTCTCTCTGCTGGAACATCAAGGGTCCTTATTCACTGAACCATCCCCCCAAACACTGTTTGCTCTTTTGTTCAATTTTGCTCTGTTTTTTTTTTTTTTTTTTTTTTTTTTGGAGGAGGGGGGAGATCTCTGTTCTGGTTCATATCCAGGAGTCAAAGCTGAGCTGGAAGACGAAGAGTGGTACAGCATCCCGAGATGTTAGACATCGGCTTCAAGCTCATTAAATCACTGCACAGCTTCCTATCTTAATCTCTCATATATTCGTTAGATGATTACATTTAATCACACATTCCTTCAAAAAAAAAGCTATACACACCAAGTATCCTTCCAAGTTTGGGACTAAAAAGAGTTAACAACAGAGCCAAATATTTCATTCCTCTATGAGTTAACACTCTATGTGAAGGAGGTAAGAAAAGATTTAAAATATATAGTAGAGTCAAAATAGTAATGAGAAGAAAATATGAAGAGAGAGAGAGAGAGAGAGAGAGAGAGAGTTGGGTTCTTAGGAGGTAGTGAATAGATGGTATACTGTTAGATAGGGTCACAAGGGAAGACCTCACTTAGAGAGTATATTTGAGCAATGACCTAAAGAAAGGCCTCTAGCAGCCATGACAGGATCTAGCCATGAGATTGGCAAGTCAAGCGACACCAAGATTATCTGAAAAACATCAGCTGTGAATATGGTCAGCTCATGGGAGAAGCCGGTATTAAACTATGAGATGAAGCATTGCACCAACCGAGCACCAGGACTTTGCAGGACACTACAAGGACAAGGCTTTTGACTCAGGACAGACATGACCGCTGGGTGCTCTCAACAGAGGAGCAATAACTCTGCCGAGACTTGAAACGGCCTCTCTGAAAATGAACATCTTGATCCACTAAGCTCAGTGTTCACTCAGAAGGATCAACCCCAAGAAGACTGCTGAGAAACATACGTGACCAAAGTCCAAGACAGACAGTCGTGAGAGTGGAGAGCGGTGGCTTGTCATGTGTGTGGGAGCTCCGAGGAAGCTGTAAGATCTCTCCACAGAACTATCAGCATTCAGGGAGAATGAAATGATGGATGTGACGTGCTAGAAGAAAAACGCTGCCAGCCAAGAATAAGACACCTAGCAAAATTGTGCTTCAAAAGTGAAGAGGAAAAAAATCTTCACAAGCACATAAAACTGAGGGTGTTTGTTGATAAATCTGCCTTATAGCATAAATCTAAAGGAATTATTCATACTGAAACTCTCGCACTAAATTCATATTGATGAAAAATAAAAATTTAGCAGTAAAGAAAAAACAGATATATATATATATATGCATGCTACTCTAATATTGAGGAAGTAGCATTTATAAGACACTGTTTTATTAATTAAATTTATTCATTTATTTTAGTCATAACTACAGTATCTCCCTACTTCTATCCTCCTATCCGCACCCACACCTCCCCTCATCCTCTCTTCCCTGTAAATCTACTCCTCCTCTGTTTCTGTTCAGAAAGGGTCAGGCCTCCCATGGGTGTCAACAAAGCATGGCATAGCAAGTAGAGGTAGGACTAAGCTCCACCCATGGTATTAAGACTTGACAAGGTAACCCAGTGTGAGGATTATGTTCCCAGAAGCCTGCCAAAGCATCAGGAACAGGCACCTTGTTCCACTGCTATGAGTCCCACAAGTAGAATAAGCTGTACAGCTGTCACACATATGTAGAGGGTCTAGGTCAGTCCCATAGAGGATCCATGTGGGCTGACATAAATCCACACACCTATGAACACCTAATTTTTGACAAAGAAGTCAAAATTATACAATGGAAAAAGGAGACCCCAACATAAATCCAGTTACATGGAACCTGAAAGAAGATAAGGTGGGAAGTAGCCTCGAAAAGTGGGCACAGAAAACAATCCTGAATATAACATACTTTTAACATTATATTAAAATATTAATACATTAAAACTCTTGTTAATGAGGAAACAAAAGTATAGTGCCTTTACATGCAAATTTCAACCACTATGGTCTTTTTAAAGTAGAGTTAATAGCTAAAAGATACTTTACGCAAGCCTTCAACTAACCACAAAGGAAATGCGTATGTTATTTAAAGTAAAGGAGTAATAAACAAGGCAAAGGCCTTCAGAAAACCTTCAAATAGAAGAACTCAGTAGAGAGTAAAAAACAACTAACAGGATGGCAAAAGAAAGTCCATGTTTATCAATGTACACTGTAATGTGAACAGATTAAATTCACCAATGAAGAGACATGCAGTAGATGACTGAATTATGAAAACCAGAATTTAATTATTGAAAATTGGTTTGTTGCAGGCAATTTACAATAGAATTAAATACACACACACACAGGCTAAAAACAATGGATGGGGAAAGGATATTTCTTGCAAATTGAAACAAACAAGATAGACTTTAATTTAAAACTCTCTTTAGACATAAAGAGAAGAGTAATTCCATAAAAATGCAATGGCCAATTTAAAGGGAGTATGTAACATTTAAAATTATATATACAATAAACATCTGTGAACCTAATACATAAAGCAAATTTTGACAGGGTGAAGGAAAAATGAACAGTAATACAAAACAACAGGAGACTTGCTACCTCATGTCTCCACTAACTTTATACTATTACAGAAGGACACTGGGTCATTGATAAGCAGCGAAGATTTGTTTCCTGTAGTTGTGGATTCTGGGAAGCCCAAGACGGTGGGTCCACAGCTGCCGAGGATCACTTCTGACATGGCTCCCTCTTAGAGAGTGGAAGACCATGGAAGTGCAAGCACAAAAGAAAGGCAAGGGGAGGGGTCATCTCATCCTGTGTTAGAATCCCACTTTCCAAATAACTAACCCAACCCACACTGATGAAGAGATCCTCACCTCATACCTAGGATTGAGCCCTTGGGACCTGTGGTCCTCTCAAAGAATGTATCTCTTCTCAGGGTTCTGCTGGAGGTTTAATTGCAATTATATGAATCTGGGAGATCATTTATACTATGGTAGCCCACATACAGTAACAAACATAATATTCAATCATAGAATCAGTGAAGAAAACACTGTACTTAAAAATACTATTAGATTAAATTAGTCAAATAGATACATATAGAACTTGCCATTCATTCAAAAACATGAAAGATTATTTGAAAATCTAAAGATTTTTTGAGAAAATCAAGTTGATTCCCAGTACTTTTTGGTTCTAATTAAAATAAATTTAGTAAGTGTCAGAAGAATATATGTGAAAAAATGTATGGAAACTCAACAATACACTCTTGAACACTGGGTCAAACAGGAAGCAGAAGAGGATTTACAATGTATATTGAGACATATATAAATATAATTACAAACATTCCAAGTCTTGCATGAGGGATCAGAAAGAATAACAGGGGTGTTTAAAGTGAAAAACATAAGAGAGAAGGAGACATAAACCTAAATAACATCATCTATAATCTGCAATCTACCAAAGTATGCTAGAAGCAGAAGAAGCAAATAATAAAAACGAGAACAGAAATAAAACAAGGAGTGAATACAAAATAGAAAAATAAATAAATAAAACCTAGCATTTAGTTGATTTCAAAAGACAAAATCAACAAATAGAAAAATAAATAAATAAAACCTAGCATTTAGTTGATTTCAAAAGACAAAATCAACAAATCCCTAGCTAGATGAAAAAGACAGAGAAAAGTGGAGTAAATAAAATCATTAATTAAAAAAAAAGACAGATGCTGTGGGACAATAGTCTTACCGGGTAAAGATTTGTCTCTTGTACTTGTTTAATAAAATGCTGATTGGCCAGTAACCAGGCAGGAAGTATAGGTGGGATGACCAGGCAGCAGGTATAGGTAGGGGGACAAGAACAGGAGAATTCTGAAAAGAGGAAAGACTGAGTCTGTAGTTGTCATCCAGACACAAAGGAAGCAAGATGAGAATATCTCACTGATAAAAGGTACCGAGCCACATGGCTAACACAGGCAAGAATTACTGGCTAATTTGAGATGTAAGAAAGAGTTAATAAGAAGACTTAGCTTATAGGCCAACCAGTTTATAATTAATGTAGGCCTTTGTGTGTTTCTTTGGGACTGAACAGCTGTGGAACCAGGCAGGAGAGAAATCTCAGGCAACAGACAAACACCTCCAGGATAAAAAGAATCTCAAAATCATTGTGGACAGGCAAATGCCAACAAACTGGGCAACAAAGCAATGATGCATAAACTCCCACAGGTAAAAAAAAAAATCATAAAGAAATAAAGTTTGGACAGAGCTATACAAGTATGCAAGTTGAATCAATACATAAAAATTGCTAAAGATAACCCCTGGGTCTGATGGCTTCCCTTGTGAAATCTACCAAATATTCAAGAGATTCCACCAATTACTCTCATAGTCTTGAGACACATAGAGGAGGAAAGCACATTTCCTAATTCATTGCATAAAATAAGTATCACCAAATACCAAAGCCAGGCAAAGACACCACATAAAAGAATATTACAGACCAATACTTTTGACAAGCATGGATTCAGAATTCTCAGTGTGACAACTTCAAGTCAAATTCAGTATTACATTGAGAAGATCACACTCCATGAGTTTAAAACTGGAATACTCCGTCCCTGTATGCGACAAGTTCATAGGATCACATGCTAATAGAATAAACGATTGAGATGACAGGAACATCTCACAGACAGAGAAAACAAATTTGAAAAAATAAAAAGTTCTTTCACAATAAAAGCTCACAACAAACTAGGAACCACCTAAAACTGCTCATATTCAACCTTGGAAAACTGATTTTCCTCTTAGATCTGAACTAAGAAAAGGGTATCTATCCTGGTTGCCACTATTCCGTGTGTCTAGAAATTCAAGCCATAGCAATTAGGCAAGATAAGAAATAAACAGCACCAAAATGAGAAAAGAAGAAGCTGCATTGTCCATGTTTATGAATAAAAAAATATTACACATAGAGGATCTTAAATACCCTTAAAATTATAGCTGGTAAATAAGAATGAAAATTAGTTATATTTCATATTAACATCAGGTAGCAATGAGCAGCAGGAGAAAAAACAGAAAGACAAAATAAACAACATATTAAAAACTAAAGAGTAGAAGGGCCTGAATACTGAAAACTAAAATCATTCAGAATACTTTGTTCATTGTGAAAAGTTTATGTTGAGGTTGCCAGAGCTGCCACCACAGCTGGCTTTCCCTCCCTCTCCCAGACCGTCTGAGCAAGTCTGGGATTTTCCCATTACAGTCTTTCTATTCAGCCTCCAGCCACCACCCTCCTGGCCTCAAACACTACAGGCAGCTGAGACGCAAAGGTTGCCACAGTTTAGCTGCCCACCACCAGCCAATTGTCTTTCGGGCAGCCCCATGCTTTCACCTCCCATCACAAGGGTCTCTTCCACATGTCCCTCTGTATCTGCTTTTCAGGAGGCTTGACCCCTTGCCCCATGGGTTTCAGGCTTCCCCTGGGACCCCTGCACAGGTGGCTAACTTCAACAGCCTTGATGTCCCCTCAGGTTTTTACTGGTGGTGCCGCCACAACACACTCTCAGCCCCAAGTTGCAGGCAAGCAGCCGCAGATTCCCTGGGCCAGGCTGTGCACTGCTCATATCCTCTGCCCAGCTGTGTGGCAAAACCTCAGCCATCCTCTCACTTTGCTGTTGTCAGCAGCAGAACTGGTGAAACACCTGGGAATTGTTAAAGGGGACTCAGTTAAAAGAAAACGTTTTACCCACATTAAGAATGAGGAGCAATATTACAATTCAGGGAGTTAGGACTCTGATTCCACTATGGGTGGTTTGACAATGGGAAAAATAAAAGAAGGATAATCAACATAGCTGGGGTTGACATAATGTCGATTATAATTACTATAAGTCTGGTAATTTATGTTTTATATTTTAAAAAGTGGCTTGATATTGGTACCAAATAAAAATTGACTGATAAGATTCAATCTTTAGAAAGACCTACTAATGGAACAAAGGAAAATATTCACAAGGAGCAGAGTAGTTTAGCACAGAACTTAACTCACCACTGAATTATGAAACTGAAGAGGAGCAGCCCAAGGTTGTTAGAAAACTAACCTTAATTTATCCAGTTACCAATCAAGAATGAAACAAGATGATAGACACCACAAGGCTATACAGAAGTTACCAGGGATCCTGTAAAAATATTAAATTTGAGGAAATTTAAGGAAGCAGTAGTTTCATGTGGTGTGCATTTACCTTTTTAAAGGAGATGTTAAACTCATGAGCAACTAGGAATAGCATTATCCCAAAAGATTGGAAAGATTTAGCTACAGCAGTATTGGAAGCTGGTCCTCAGTTACAATGAAAAACACGATGGAGAGAGGAAAGTAGGGTTAGAATAATCAGGTAGGACTAGAGGTATAGAAATTTCCCAAGACCAGTTTCCTGGTGAAGGCCAGTATGCTGATTTGCAAAGACAGTCTATATTTGATGATTACACTTTGGTTCTATGTCTCAGAGAAGCTTTGAATGCTTGGGACAGGGTTGAAGAATAGGAAAAGAGGACTGAATCATTTACTAAAATTATACAAGGCCCAAAAGTAGCCTTCACTGATTTTTTTTTACAAAGATTGACTACAGCTTTAAATAAAATGGCATCAGATCCAGAAGGTAGACAAATATTAATTGAATCTTAAACTTTTGAAAATTCTAATTCAGAATGAAAAGGAAAGATTAGGCCTTTAAAGGCAAGGAGAATAGATCAGAAATATGTCTGATATTGCATCTCACACTTATAATGCTACCTTGATAGGAGAAATGATTTCTAAATATTTTAAGAAAAATCAAAAAGTCAGATGTTTTAATTGTGATAAACAAGGTCATCTGAAAAGGAATTGTAGGCAAAGAGTTCCTAGAAACAGTGTTTTTTTTTTTTCTATAGATAATCCAAACAGACAGTCCAAGTCTTCTGGAATATTCAGAGGTAACCATTTTCCATAAGAAAACACATTAGGTACATTGCAGGTACCAATATCAAATTTGGTTCAATCATTCCCTGTCAGCATTGGGGAAACTCCGCCATAGAGCAATTAAATGACTTAATGCCTGTTGTTAAAAACCATACTGTTTTGGATGACAGAACATCTTCAGTAGATAGAGCAAAATTTTCAGGCAAGATCATAAAACATGTATTTTTGGCAAACTTCTATGAATGATCAAAGGCCAAAGCTAAAACACACTAATAAATGGCATTGAAATTGAGGGTTTGGTAGACACTGGTGTAGATGTAACAATAATTTCACCAAAATCTTGGCATCCAGATTGGCCTCTTCAGGAGGAAAATGCTAAACTTCGAGGGATTGGGACTTTATCTCAGGCAATACAAAGCACAAAGGTCAGTTATAGGGCCAGAGGGACAGATGGGAAAATTAAAACTGTATTGGGCCAATATAGCAATGAATTTATGGAGATGTGATTTGTTGCAGCAATGAAAAACACAGATTAACATTCCTCCAATCTCAGAAACAAACCATAAAATACAGAATGCTTCTGAGAAAAAAATATTAAAAGGTATTCTCAAGAACAGTCACCAATAATTCAGGTTATACCTAAGCCAGGCACAACTACTGTTGTTCATTCAAAGGCACCAACAGTCCTATCTTTAAAATGGTTAACTGAAACATCTGTCTATATGTAATAATGGCCTCTCACATCAGGAAAATTACAGAAATCAGAACAGCTGATATAGGAGCAGATAAATGCTCAACATATTGAAGAACTGACCAGTACTTGGAATTCTCCCCTATTTGTTATTAAAAAGAAATCTGGAAAATGGAGAATCATTACAGATTTAAGAGTCATAAATAAGGTGATTCAGCCAATGGGCTCTTCAGTCTGGAATTCCCCTACCTTCTCTCCTACCTAAAGAATGACCTATTATAATGATTGATTTAACAAACTACTTTTGTGCTATACCTTTACAAAAACAGGATAGATAAAAATTTGCATTTGCAGTGCCTACTTATTCAGAGCCTGAATAAGCCTTATCTTGAATCAATATACAAAAGCTATTAGAAATAATTCACAAACAATTTTTTCAATCTATAAATTACTATTATATGGATGATATCTTAATAGTTTATTTAAACAAAGAAGCCTTAGAAAAATGTCAGTAGTAAAGAAAATTTTGCCTTGTTGGGGATTAGAAATTGATCCTGAAAAAATACAAAGAAGAAATCATATTAATTACCTAGGATATAGAATAGGGTTACAAAAATTCATCCACAGAAAGTATAAATCAGGAGAGATCAATTATGAGACTGACGCACTACCTACTGCGCTAACGAGGCACCTTGGAGAGATCAATTATGAAATCTTAATTATTTTCAAAAATTCCCAGGAGATATTAACTGGCTACACCCCACATTTGGATTAACTACTCAAGAACTAATTTGTTTCAAACTTTACAAGGTGTAATAAGAACTTAAATAGTCTGAGAAAATTATCAGCTGAGAGAATTGGCTTTGGCAGAAGAGAAATTACAGGATGCACATGTGGATCACTTGGATCCAGAGCTTAATTTATTCTGGTTGTTGTACCTTCTATGCATTCTCCCAGAGGAATCGTTATGCAGACAGAAGATAATATTTTAGAATGGATGTTTTTGCCTCATAAAGAGAGTAAAAAATTAAAGACCTATGTAAAAAAAAGTTTCTGAATTGATTCTGAAAAGAAAATTGAGACTTTGTCAATTAATAGGAATAGACCCAACAGAAATTGTGATACCTTTTACTAATGCGGAAATAGTCTTATTATGGGCAAAAAATGGACATTAGCAAAGAGTTTGCAGTAATTTCTTGAGATAGAATAGAAACAAACATCCCAAAAGCAAGAAACTTCAGTTTTTAAAAACAACTCATTGGATACTCCCTCACACCAAATTATTGGAGCCCCCTACATTCTATATGGATACAAATAAATCAGGAAAGACAGGTTATGAGTCTTGAAATTTAATTAGTGTCTCAAATCCCTTATTATTCTGTTCAAAAGTCAGAATTTTATGCTATTCTCATGGTATTATAAAACATTACAGGACCTCTTAAGATAGTGACTCTCAATATGCAGAAAGTTGTTTTACATATTGAAACTGCTGAACGTATTCTAGATGATTCAGAATTAACTTTGTTATTCATTCAATTACAAGAAACAATCAGAATTAGAAACCGTCTTTGTATATAACTGTAGTTGTTTTTCATTGGGGCTGCTAACCAGCTCCCAAATAACTACATGGAGACTCATTGTTAATTACGGATGTTTGGCCTTAGCTCTGGCTTGTCCCATTAGTTCTTCCAACCTATTTTAACCTGTTTCTATTTTCTAAATTTGCTTCAGGGACTTTTAACCTTTCTTTCATTCTGTACGTCCTACTTTCCTGCATCCTCCATGTCTGCCTGGCCCCTGGCATCTCTTTTTCTTTTTAACCCTTCTCTCCTAAATTCTTCCTTCTACTTTTCACTCTCTTCCCAGAAGTCCTGCCCATTTATAACACATATCAGATCCCATACTGGTGTAGCAGGCCCTCTACAACTTGGTAATGATAAAATTGATCATCTATTGGTAGCAAATGTGCTAGAAGCCTCAGAATTTCATAAGAAACAACATGTTAGTATCAAAGGTTTGAAGATGGGTTTTTCTATCACTTGTCAACAAGCCAGGAAATTAAAAGAAAATGTCCTACTTATTCTTTGTATAACCAAATTCCATTACCTGCAGAAAGCAACCCAAAAGTACTCAAAGAAATGAAATTTGACAAATTGATGTGTTTCACTTGAGTACTTTGGAAAATTAAAGTTTGCACTCAGTACCACAGATGCATATTCAGGATTTCAATGAGCAACTGCTTTAAGTTATGAAAAGAAAGATTCTGTAATTTTACATTTATTAGAAGTTATAGCCACTATGGAAATACCTGTACAAATTAAGCTTGACAATGCCACATCATATTTCTCTAGTAAAATGAAACAGGTTTTTTTTACATGGAGCATATTACAAGTATACCATGCAGTCCTACAGAACAAACAGCTTTAGAAAGATCTAATCTCACTTTAAATGATATGCTTAATAAACAGAAAGGGGGTAATAAAACCCCCCAGAAATAGATTACACAATGCTTTATTAACTCTACATTTTTAAATGCTAATGGAAAAGGAATGACAGCTGCAGAAAGACATTGGAGAATAGAAAAAAAACGTTGAATTAAATCAGTCTCTATATTTTAAAAATGTGTTCACTTCAGCAAAGAAACCAGGATATGTGTTTCATAGGGGAATAGGTTTTGCTTTTGTTTCCATGGGGGAAGAAAAGCTATGGATACCATCAAGATTGATAAAGATTAGATCTAAACAGGAGAGACCTCTTGCTTAGGAGAGGTGATAGTTCATCAAAAAGTTTGGTAATTTAATCCAAAGTAACTTATAAGACTTACAAATGCCTTTCATTTTATCAGGTATGGAAAATAAATTAACTTTAATTATCAAAATAGAATGCTTTTTCTGTTGCAAAAACCATTTTATCTTAACAAAGATATAACCTGCCAAAAAAGGAACTCCTTGAAGTTAGGGTTGGGGCAGGGTTTTGTTTTGTCTTTCCAGGAATCTGAAGACCAATGGACAAATGAGACATCTGAAGAAGAGTAAGGGAAAATCACCCAGAGAAAATATCTCAAGTAAAAGAATAAATTGGCTAATAGTAAAGCACATTTGCAACAGGGTAAAAGTTCGTAAAACTTCCTGAATATTTGTTTCTACTGTTATCTACAGACATATAAGGCAAATAGTCTTTTTGTGGTCCCATGATGGAGGAAGGTCATTGGCTAATAAAGAAACTGTCTGGCCCATTAGTTTCAGCCTCTTAACCCATTTCTAATAATCTGTGTAGCACCACGAGGTGCACTTACCAGGAAGATTCTAGCCTACGTCCATCCTCGGTCGGAGCTTCATCGCATCTGCCCTGGAGAGGAGCAGGCATGCCGTCTGAGCTCACTTCCCTTCTTCCCAGCATTCTGTTATGATGGCTGGCCTATCAAATGGGCCAAGGCAGTTTCTTTATTAGCCAATGACCTTCCTCCATCAGTCCCAGTTCAATTAAAAATTAATGCTGGCTTTGGAATTGGAGCACGTCTCTCTCTTTGTCTAAACCCAAGCATGCTTACTAAAGGAAAATCCAAAATCTCTATCTCATGTCAGAAGAGCCACCTGTTATTAGACAGGAAAAAAAAAACAAGATTAAGAAACTAATCTATTGCCACTAATCTCATAATCCTTTGGTTTCATTTTTGACTCTTTAAATTTTTCTGAGAGTATAAATATTATATTAGAATGTATAAGATTAACATATATCATATATTTGATATATTATACATCATAAATATATATATATATATATAATATTTAAACTTCCTGTCAGGATATCAATGGTCATATAGAACACTACCCAATTCTAGAAATAGGCTTCATCTAGCTTCTTCCTGTGTATGATTTTAGGCTTGAGTCTGAATCAGGTAACTATGAATTAGTGTGTATTCAATAGATTGTGATCCTTTAACCTCTCCGAGATCTGCTGCACATAACATTTAAAATGTTTGTTTCTTCAGTGACCCATGACCTAACAGTGACCTTTGAAGTCTCCAAAAGGATGATGGGGTTCCATGATAATGATTCTACTTATGTGTTGGTAATACTACTGAGATGACAAACACTACTCAAAGATCAGCTTTGGCCTACAAACTGCTCGGGACAGTTTCAGGGCAGTTAGCTAAGATCATCCAACCTCACAGACTACTTGATCCAGGACTTCAGATAAGCCTTGCAATTTCCCATAATACCAAGACTGAAAAGTAGCTAGCTCTCTCAGGACTTGACCATTATCTCAATTTTCTCAGGGTCCCCTAAAGATGCGGTCACCCCAGACAATAGAAACTAATTTTAAAAACATGGCACCTGCATTGTCAAGAAATTGGGTACGTGGGTTTGGGTCATTCAGTTGATTGTTGATGTTTGTCAGTGTTTAGTGGGATTAGTTTCAAGTTATAATTGGTCATAGTAAGGAAACTAAGCAGAGGAGATTAGATTCAGGGACTTCATTCTGCAAAGAAAAAGAGGGATATAGGAATGATAGGATAAAAGGGTAGATTACTGAATCTAGGTTTAAACTTTAAAAGCAACTACGACTCTTAAATATTTTACATTGGTATGTATTTTTATATATTGATATAAATTTAAGGTTATTTTTGTTATACTGTATATATGTTTCTAATCTTGTTTGAGGTGTTTTTGTATTTTGATACAAATTTAAGGACTATATATATATGTAGCTTCTTCTCTTCTTTACAGTTTATTCCTATGCAGTTTGACAGTGTAATATAAAAGTTTAGTTCTTGAAAGATATTTGTGATAATTAAGAAATGCAGATTATGTGAGGCAGTGATGGTACACACCTTTAATCCCAGTAATCAAGAGGTAGAGGCAGGCAGATCTCTGTGAGTTTAAGGCCAGTCTGATCTACAAGAGCTAGTTCCAGGACAGCAAGGGCTACACAAAGAAATCCTGTCTTGAAAAACAAAAAAGGAAGAAAGAAAGAAGAAAAGAAAGAAAGAAAGAAAGAAAGAAAGAAAGAAAGAAAGAAAGGAAGGAAGGAAGGAAGGAAGGAAGGAAGGAAGGAAGAAAGAAAGAAAGAAAGAAAGAAAGAAAGAAAGAAAGAAAGAAAGAAAGAGAAAAGAAATACAGGTCAATAATTAGTCATAAATAATATTCAAACTTGTAGTCATGTTAAGTATTTTTCAATGTCAAACAGAGATATATTTTAGATAGACAAGTGGTCTTCAAACAGTTCAGAGATCTACAGAATATGGCACTTAAGATATTTTAATAACAAGGCTTTTTATGACTGTGAGATATGTTTGCTTCTGGCAGCACCAAACTACTTCAGAGAAAATGATAGACTTTAAAGAATTCCATATGGGTTTTTCTTTCTTTGTGGTAAAGGTTATCCACCAGGCAAGAAACTGCCCTTGCCTTGACTGCTGACAGTATGCTGTCCAAATTGTAACAGTAGGACACACAAAAAAGCAACTGTTAAACTTTGTCAAGACAAGGTAGGAGAGTCCTTCAAAATACTGGCTTCACAGGAAAGTCTGTCAGATATTCTAGGCCAAAGATAGATGCCCTAACCTTACAGAGGTGACTGTTTAAGCAGTCAGCTGTTTCTATCATTTCCATAGTTTCTGGAGTTGTTTGCTCTAAATTTCCCATTTACTTGGGTAATAGTTTATCCTTCTCAGATTGCCAATGGAGTTGAAGACAAAATAGTTATAATTACAATTTTCCTCATTAACCATATTCAGAAAACAAACTCTCAAAAAAGAGGTAAGTGTAGAAAGTTGAGAGACAGAAAAGCTTAAATCGTTTATCTAAGAAAATGTTTTGTGATCTAAAAAGAAAGTTTTAGGTTGGTAATACAAGTTAGAATAGAATAGAAAGTGAATTAGGTATAAAAATTGGACTCACCAAGATAGGATAGATAAAGAAATATTTTCTCGGAATTTGCCAAATGCAAATGAACTGGACACTGTGAATGTAATTCTTACCTAATAATTGTTCTTATTGTATATAGTTTTACTATGTTAGAGTTGAAAACCTTTCCTTTTATTTAGAGAAAAATGGGGAAATGTTGTGGATATTTTTATTATCAAAGTGTTAAACTTTGACACTCCCGAGACTGCCAATAAAGTTTACTTTGAATCAGAGGGCAGAGCTAGATACTAGTTGACCAAAATTAGCCATAAAAGTTCTGGAGGACTGAGGACATAGAGAGGGACACAGGAAGTAGCAGGGAGGATCTTGGAAAGATGATTGGCCTTTTGGATCAAGGAAGAAGGAAGGTCCCTGGTCACTTCTCAGCCACTTCTTTTATCAATCAGGTTCTTACCCCAATATCTGGCTCTTAAGTTTTTATTATTAAAGAATAATTAGATAAATGCTTCAGTATGATAACCTAAAATTAATGTTAAACCAAAAATGATTTATTTATTAATTTATACAAATAATGAAGAAAAAACAAAAATCTTCAAAAAGAATTTACATTGGTAGGTATCCAGAAGGTGATGTTGTCAAAATTCTATGCTATTCAAACTTATATTTGAATCCAATGGATTACCTAGAAAAAAAATTAATGGTTTATTTTTATAGGAGTATTAAAAATTATAATATCCCTATAAAGCCACAAAGAATCCCATATGGCCAAAGAAATCCAGAGAAAAACCAAAGCTAAGGGCGGATAATTCCTAATTTCAAAATGTATTAGAAATCTACAAAAACAAAAGCACATATGCATGCACACACACATGCATGAACATACAAGCACATACACTGTGTGTGCACACACACAGTACCACAGAGAAGTTGTGAGAAAGAAGAACTTTATAAAAATATGATGCTGGGAAAGCTGGATATTCACAAGTGAAAGAATAAAATTATGTTTTCATTTCACACTACAAATCAAGTCAACGTAGTGTGGAGTAGAACACACAGAACTGAGACAAAAGCTAGAAGAAAATGTAGGGGAGAACTTCCTGACATTGGCCTTGGCAGTGATCTCATGAACATGGCAACAAAAGCATAAATAAGAACAAAAATAGAAACATGGGACGATATCCAACTGAAAAGCACAGCTGGGAAAGGAGACGAACAACAAAGCGAAAAGTCAGCCTCCTGAGGGAGAGAATGTGTGTGTGCTGTGTACCTGTAAAGGGTGAATACCCATTGTACATGTGTGTGTATGTACACATGCATGTACATGTAGTGTGCACATGCATACATATATGCATATACATGTGTGTGGTCATACATATATGCTATGTGCATGCACATGTGTGTAGGAATTAATGTGTGCAGTGTATGTATACCTACATGTGATGCATGTAGACACGTATATGTGTGTTGTGTATATTAATGTGCTTGTGGACACATGTATGTATGTATATGTGTGTAGATATATGTATATGTACACATATATGTGTAAGTGTGTAATGCACACATAGATGTATGTTTACATTCATGCATGCATATATACATGCATACATGTATGTATGTTTGTGCATGTGTTGCCTGCACATGTGTGTATGTACATGTGTGTGTCCTATGTACATTTATGTGCATGTGTATATGTATAGTTTGCATGTTTATATGTATATAAACTACTACCACTCAACCATAGAGAAGCAAAGACAGAAATGCTTTTCAAGATTAGTTCTATTTGTTTAAATTATGTGTATGTGGGTGTGTACATATATGTGCAGGCACCTGTGGAAGCCAGAAGAGGGTGTCAGGTCCCCCTGAAGTTGGGTTAACAGGCAATTTAGGGGATGTCATGTGAATTCTAGGAATCAAGTCCATGTCCTTTGGAAGAACAATTGCTCTTCAGCACTGAGCCATTCATCTCTCCAGCCCCAAATAGATGTTGTTTTCAAAGAAGACATAGAAATGACTATTAGATACATGTAAAGATACTCAGCATCACTAGTCACCAGGGAAATGTGAATTGACACAGCTTCGCAGTCGTCTGGATGGCTGTCATACAAAGCAATATCAGCAAAGTGGTGGTGGAAATGAGCTGCCTCCATGAAGAGCAGCATGGCTGTGTTACAACATGGCTGTGTCACAACACAGTTGGGTCACAAGAATAACACAGAGACCCACACTGACCCACATACAGAGAGTAAGAGACTGTGTAGCTGTCCAAGATGCGGAACTGGAAAGATTATAAAAGCCAGTGGAAGTGGAGGGCCGCCGTGTGAAGCACAGATATCCAGACATGGTGGAATGGCTGCACACTGAACTCACAGCACTGGGGACTGCACACCCTAGACCTACATAAGAGGATGCCAGGCAGCCAAACTTCCAGCCCAGAGAACGGAGGGACTCATGAGGTCCCATCCTAGCTGAAGAGCTGTTGACAAGCTGTGGTACCATGGGATGAAGAGCAGAGATGCAGCCTTGGTAAACTGCCCACGCTCAGGGAATGACACTCTGCCCATGCACGTACTGGCCATACTAAGTGGACTGGGTGAGGTTAACAAAAACAAATAAATAAATAAAAGGGGGTGTCCATGAAGCAGAAAGGAGCCCTGAGGGGTCTAAAAAGAACTGGAAGAAAGGAAGTGGGGTCGATTTGAATTTTTAAAATATATCACACACAGGAATGAAATTCTCAGGTAATAACTTCAAATTTTAAATTGCCCCATGATACATTGAACCCACTTCAAGATCATGAAGACATTTTTACACTCCCATGTTTCTTAGATGGCAGTTCACAATCGTAGGCATGTAAACCAGGCAAGTGTTCTCAGCAGATGAATGGATAGTGAGAAGGTGACACACACAATGGGTGTGACTTGCAGCGTTAGGAGGGAGCGAGCGTCTTTGTCATAAACAGGGTGAACATTACTGGTATTCTGTTTAGTAGGATGAGCCAATCCCAGAAGCAAAACTACGGTGTAATCCTACTTACAAATGATATCAAAAGTAGCCATGTCCAGGCAATCCAGAAATAGAATGGGGGCTGTCAGAGGCAAGGTGGGCTGTGCCATGAGATTTGCTGATACACAGGCATTATTATGAGCTAAAGAAAACAAATATGCTCTGGACAGCTGCCCACAAGACAGTAGAATTCACCCCTCAGTTTCTCTCAGCAACACTGACCACAGCAACTTGGGGAGGAGGGGGCTTGTTTCACTTAGCTCTTTCACATCCTAGTCCATCACTGAGGGAAGTTGGGGCAGAAACTCAAGGCAGGAACCTGGTGGCAGAAACTGAAGCAGAGGCCATGCAGGAGTGCTGCTTTCTGACTTGCGCGTAAGCTTGCTCAGCCTGGTGTCTTATCGAACCCAGGACTATAAGTCCAGGGATGACATTGCCCTCATATGGGCCTCCCATATGATCTTTTCAGGAAAATGCCCCACAGCTGTGCCTATTGGCCAAGCTGATGGGTCAACAACTTGATAAAAGCTAGAGAGCACATTTATAATGAATAATTCTACATCATATAATGCTATTTTCTAAGAAGGTGTTAGGATTTGATTACAAAGTTCCCGTCAGGCTCATGGGTTTAGAGTTCTCTCACCCATTGGCAGAACAATTTTGAGAGGTGGTGGGAACTTTAGGAGCCAGGGCCCAGCTGAAGAAAGTAAGTCGCAGGGGCAAAGGGGTGATTTTCCTGGCCCTTCGTGTCTCTCTGTGTTTCCATCACTATGAACTAAGAGACTACACACTACTATAGTGCCCTAATGGGAGGTTCTGTCTCTCCGCAGCCTGATATAATGGAGCCAGCCCAGCGTGGACTGAAACTTCTGAAAATGAAAACACTCCTTACCTGAATCTGGGGTGTGGCTCAGTTAGAAGAGTCGCCGCCTAGCATGCACAAAGTCCTGCAGGTTTCATCCCCAAAACTGCATAAAAGAGGGCATAGTGATGTTCACATTTTATCCCAACACTTAGGTGGTAGAGATAGGGTGATCAGAAGTTCAAAGTCATCCTCAGCAACATAGCAAGTTCGAAGTCAACCTAGGCTACATGAGACATGAAGGATCTCAAAACAAATGAACTAAAACTAAAGAATTCCTTCCTTCTTTTCTTCCTTCCTTCCTTCCTTAACTTGGCTTTCACAGGTAACTGTCACAGCAGTGGGAAAAGCAGCTCACATAGAGAGGAGGTGATAATGTTCCTTTTACCACAACAAAATAGCTTTTCTTTAAAGGCACAAAGACATTAATGGATAGAAGGAAAACCAAGACTTGGGAGAGAAGTCACAAGAGTAAGACTGGGGTCAAATGCTGCCACCGGGGTTCACAAATGGAGGACTGGGTACGTGGGGATAGGGCCATCACTGGCTGCCTCTGCCAGAGAGCACTTTCTTCTCAGCCTGCCTGGGAGAAGCCGGGAGAAAAGCACAGGGAAGACAGTAGAGAAAACAAGTGGGGTAGCTTTTCTTCTAAGATATAGGTACGAAGGTGTAGCAGCCAGAGAAGGACAGTACCAGAGGTTTTCCTGGTAAGATGAAGGCGTGAGGGTAGATTGCCGTGGAACATAGACAAAGAAGAAGCCAATAGAGAGAGAAGCGGTGCTAGCTTCCTCAAGAGCAGACAAGAAGGACAGATTCTGGGTTCCAAGGCTTGAGTGATGGGTCACAGACACGGTAGCTAGAGAAGCCAAGACCAGACAGAGTAGAAAACAGACAGACATGCTGATAGAGTTTCTAGAAGTCCCGCGGTTCTCTAAAAGAAACAGCAGCAGTGTGAGGTAACTGTGCTGATGGGAGGTGTGCACCAAGTGGGAGAGGAGAAATGTTGATTCCCTACCTCTGACTCTCCACCCAGAGCAAACCAGGCTGTGTGCAGATGCTCGGCAATGCGCCCCATCCCTTGAGAATCCTATTCTCAAGTCAAGGGCCATTCCCTGCTGAGCACCCAACCAAGGCTGATCCCTTAGCCGCAATCTGCTGTATTAGGACTCTGATCCTCATGCATATGGAATTACTTATTAGTTCCTTTCTGGCATGTCTACTAGTGTGTAAAATCCTCGGGGACAAGGACAGCTGACACTGGTCACAGCTTGCTTTAGCTCCAGTGTCCACAAGTACAGATAGTAGCTCCTGGTGTCACCAAAGAGCAGCCTCTCTCTATACCCTGATTCTACAAGGACAGTACAGTTAATAGGCTGGAGGTCAGACAGGCAACACAGCAAAGGCGTGAATAGCAAGAGTTAAACCCTGCTCTCCAGGCCTTTGCTGAGCCTGGCGACCAGAATAAACTAGCTGGAGATGGGTTTCACTTTCATTTCTGTTGCTGTGACAGCAGCTTTGGGGAGGAAGGCCTAGTTCTCAGCTCCGGGTTTCAGTCGTCATCGGAGGAAAGGCACAAAGGCGGGAGCCTGGAACCCTTCACGTCCAGCCAAGAGCAGCCGGAAAGGAGTGCACGTGTGCACACTGAGTGCTCAGCCAGCGGCCTCTGCTCTTACACAGTCCAGGACCCAGCACCAAGGAATGGTGCTGCCCACTTTCAAGCTGCGCCTTCTCCATCAATTACAGCCACAGAGACAGCTTTTTTCAGACCCCTCCCTAGTCATTCTACGGCGTAGAGAGTCGACAAACGTGGTTTGGAAAACGGTCCTGTAAAGTGAGACGTGAGATCAATAACTCCATCTTTAAAATCTAGCAGACACCCTTGGAAAAGGGGCTCCCCTTCTAATACCCTTTGTGTTCTATTGTGGAGTTGTCTTTGCCGCCACACATGCTAAGTGTAATACTAAGGGACAGAGGCAATGGCTAAGCAGGTAAAGGCGCTTGTGGCGCAAGCCCAGCAAGCCGAGTTTGATCCCCTAACCCACGTAAAAGAAGAAGAGAGAAAACTCCATGAAATGGTCTTCTAAGCTCCACATGTATGTGGAGTGTGGATATACACATACAAACATACATATGCCATTCACAATAATAGAAATAATTTAACTTTTAAAATACAATCCAGAAAAAAATAAGAGGCGATGATGTTCTGCTCCCCTCTGCCAGCGCCCCCCGTCTCCACACACAGCACTGGGCACAGTCTGCCCCGTCCAGCTCTCCACCCCACGACAGCTAGGTAAGTCATGAGACCACTCTGTCAGGCAAGCCAGACAGCCAACAGATTTCCCTTTCAAAGGAGAGTGAGTCAACCCAAGATGTACTCAGCGCCAACACCGGTTATTTTAGAAGCGGTGAATGAAACTTACATGATTCTTTCAAAGCTCCTCTTCCTTATGGACTCACTCCGTATGGGAATGAAATGCCTGTCGCTTGCAAAACATCCATTTAGCAAGAGTGGCCATCCTCACACACTTTAGCAAACGTGCATTTAACAATGCTCATGTTTGCTGCATTTGGGACTGGTGAGTCCTCCCATGGGGTTTTCCTGGGATCGGGTCCCTGAGTCAGAGGGGACGGTCCAGCAGTGTAAACTCTGACTTACACCCTCGCTTCTTGGCCATTCCTCGGGACTCCTCTCACACAAAGTGGCACAGTTGGCTGCACCGGGTTTCAACTGCACCTCCCCTTTTATGGAAAATATCAACAGGGATTTTTTTTTCATGGCTGGAGGTCTTTTCCTCATCTAAATATTAAAGCCCAACAAGTCTTTCCGACTTAGTGGTGCATAATCATACTTGCTAATTAGGAGCAGAGTGATCGCTATTAAAAGTTGAAAGAGTTTCCTGGTGGCGGCTACAAGTTTCGACATGATCCCAGCTCTGCCAATAACCACAAGGAGAAAGAGAAAGCAGGAAATAAATGCCTTCCAGCCTCCCATCACAGAGAAGAGCCGGCGTCCTGGAACACACTCTTGCCGTCACGGCACCCCGGAACCCCAACTGAGTGGCCAGTCCATGTTCAGAGAGTGGACAGCAGATAAGTTCTAGAACCATCTCTCCTATCATTTGTGTGAGCTTGAACCTGCAGCAGAACCCATGTCTGCCTCCCTTTCCTCCAGTTTTGCAAGAAGCTCACAGGCTACAGAACAGTCTCCCACTTCAGATTCTGCTTCTACCGTACAATTGGAAGATCGATTTTCCAAACGTGTCAAAGATCGTAGACATTACAATTGCCTCTCTCAGTAGCCAAATGTTCTGAATTACAGCAACTGGCATCGATAAACCACATTTTGGTTGTGGGGAATTTGAGCATTGATATATGACACCTGTTTTGTCTTGTGACACAGACACCATTGTGTCCCCGTCAAGGAAGGAAGGAAGTAAAAGTGCTGAGATTTCTCCAGGTCTGAAGGCGGAGGTGCCACAGCTAATACCCGGTATCTCTTCCTATCAGTTGGGGCATTTACTCAGTAGTTTAAGTCTAATTGCTAACCTGGGGCCAGTTAACCAAGCAGGACCAGAGTAAGGGGGAGATAAAAGAAAAGCCCTCTGAGGAAAGAGAGATTGCACCTGGCTCTTCTGAACTCAGAGAATATGTTACTTTTCCACAGTGAGCAACAACCCTCCCCCCGCCACACACACATACCATTTGATTCACTGGGCTGCAGAGAGATCAGTCTAAAGTAAATTTGTCTTTGGTGACATATTTCCTTAAAACAAATATTGAGCACAGCTCCTGGGGTCTCTGTAGCCTATTATCACGGTAATGAGACATAGCTGCCCCATCTGTATACCGCATGCCTTTTATCGAAGAGGAAAATACACACATCATTCCACGGACCCGATCTAAAATTTATATTTAGATTATTTAAGAAAAGAATTTTAATAACAGAAGCAGGACCTTTGCCGAGCTCAAGGTTGGAGGTCTGGGCAGTGCAGCCAACACTCAGCCTCAGAGGGCTCACTCCTCACTGTGTAGCAGCAACCCAGGGCAGATCTGGAATCTTTCCAGGTATGCGGGGGTAAAGGGGGGCAGTTTGCAAGACAGAGGACATGCCAATTGATAACTCACCAAGTTTGAACTTTACAAAAAAGTACCTGGCATATGAAAGAGATTATAAACCCATGCGCAAAAATCACCCGTGTATCTGGAGCCCTGGCTGCTCTGCATCTGAGCAAGTGGGGTCCGCCAAACACTAGCATCTACTGGAAATTATGGTTTTGAAGACGCTTTTCATGTATCTGCTCCACTTGATCTTCCATAAATCCTGTGAGGGACATAGAGCTATGAGGGAAGAAAGTGCAGTCCCAAATTCAGTGGCCAGAGCGTGGATCACTCAGAGGACAGTTTAGATCTTGTCACTGCAGTGCTATTTCTCAGACAGCAACACAAAGCGAGGGTACAGCATGGTATGAGGGGCTCAGGGTACATTTCTTCAAGCCACCACAAAGTAAAAAAGGGGCCAGCAAGATGGCTTGGTGGGTAAGGGCACTAGCTGCCAAGCCTGATGACTAGAGTTCCATTGACTCACAGAGTTGTTCCCTAATTCCACATGTGTTCCAATGGTGCACACACATGCACAGACACACACACAAACACACACTTGTGCACATACACACAATAAAAGGACAAACATGATAAAAATGTATAAAAGAGAATTAAAAGATTCATAAAAATATTATTTAAAAGCTTTCTAGAAGGCCAGGTCCATCACTGTTCTCCAGTCACACCCAGTGTAAGAACAGAGATTTATAGAAAAAAAGGAAGAATTTGAGAGAGGAAGGGATAGAGAGACAGGTCATGAATTCACCCATAAGAGATTGTATTCCCTTTTATGAAACTCAACGTTGTGCAGCCAATGGTTAATTATATCAAGTAAAATGTGATATCTTAAGAGTTATAAGGGGATCCATGAAAGTTGCTGGAATTTCGATGTTTCTGCATATTTAGCTACAGCAAAGCCAACCATTGCTACAGTAATAACAAAAGGACTTACAAAGCCCAGCTCCAACTTCATTCAAGTTGGGGAAAACCTCAGCTGAGACCCCCTCTAAGCATTGGATCAGGAAGGTTTATTAACTTAAATTCATCATTTTCTAGGAGAAGAGATGGCGTTTCTTAGACTTCCTCAAAAAAAAAAAATGAAAAGAAGGCAATTTGCAAATCAAATCATCACACAAGATTAGACCCACAGCAGTTCCCCCTTGCCCGACACTTGTTTAGGGGGTTGAGATGGTTAGGAGTTGAGATGGAGGCTTGGTCTGTATCCCAGGCTACCTGGCACTCTAGACAATCCTCCTGCCACCACTTCCAAAATGCTCAGATTCCAAGAGTGAGCGACCACAACTGGTTTCCACTCTTCCTTGTATCTAGCCTCCTCATGCAAGTCCTAGTCAGTGGAACATTGTAGAGAGGAGCAGAACAACGAAATAATCAGGGCATGGAGCTGGCAGAGATCCATCTCCAAACCAAATCTTTTGAGCTGCTCAGCACTGATGCATCTGCAAAACTATAGGTTTGTAAAATTCTGTGACTGTAATTTGCGACACTGTGCATGAAGGCTGGATGTCATTCTCACTGACTGTACACAGAAATGATCTATTTGTGAGCCATTGCACCAGTCTACAAAAGGCCAGATTGGTCTTGAAAAGCCAAAATAAATAAGTAAATAATAAAAATAAACCCAAGTTCAATAAAAGAAACTCTCCCAAATAAGTAATACTTATGAAATTGAAACCAATTCTGGCTGATAGAATGCAGAAAAAAATAAGTGCATCTAAGATATTTGGTCTCTTCTAAATACTGAATTGTCTGAAAAATAAAACCTCAAATGTGTTTGGTTTTGATTTGTTTGTTTGCTTGCTTGACTGAGGCAAATCTCACCATGTAGCCCTGTCTGGCCTAGAACTGGACAGATAGATCAGGCCAGTCTGAAACTCACAAAGATCCACCTTCCCCTACATGCTAAACTTTAAAGCGTATGCCCCTGTAGTGATATTTTATATGTATTTTAATAAATGAAGCTTGCCTGAAGATCAGACAAGTAAAACAGCCACACTGGCCAGCCTTACAGTCCAGGCAGCAAAGACACATACCTTTAATCTCAGAAGCAACAATGACAAACACCTTTATTTATTAAAATATAAATGAAATATCACTATACTCCACCATACCCTGCTGGAAAGCAAAGGCTGTGAAAAGACCTGTTTGCATCCCTAATTCAGGAAGAGTGGGCATACTGATCTTCATGGACACATCTGCATCTCAGTTCTAAAGGGTGCACATGCATAGAAAAGTGTAAACTGGAACTATACTGTGATGTAGCTAACTACAGCTAACAAATAACTGCACAATGATAAAGTGATATATTTTTTTAAGTTTTTTTAAGTATTTATTTATTTATTATGTATACAATATTCTGTCTGTGTGTATGCCTGCAGGCCAGAAGAGGGCACCAGACCCCATTACGGATGGTTGTGAGCCACCATGTGGCTGCTGGGAATTGAACTCAGGACCTTTGGAAGAGCAGGCAATGCTCTTAACCTCTGAACCATCTCTCCAGCCCTAAAGTGATATATTTTAAAGTTGCCTTTTTCTTCAAAGAAATGAACCTACTCACAGGCCATCTACTCACAGCTACTCTTGCTTAACTACTTCAATTGAGTGTCTCCTTCAGGATTCTTCAATTGACAAATGGCCCAAGGAAATGACCCTGGAGCATTTGTTCCTGAACACTTGCGCACTCCTTTCTTTACCAGAGCCTGCCAGAGGTGAGCAAGCATTTTCAAATGCAAAACCTTCCCTCAGAATTAGGGGATTTGCTCACTGATGTTGCCCAAAGAACAAGCCTCAGGCTCAGCACTAAGAATCATTCCTGAGCAGCTTCAGCTCTTGTACCCTGGAAAGATTTGTCACTTGTATTGCTTTAATAAAATGCCGATTGGCCTGTAGTCAGAAAGTATAGGTGGGGCAACCAGACTAGAACAATTCTGGGAAGGGGGAAAGCTCAGTCTGCAGTCACCAGCCAGATGTAGAGGAAGCAAGATGAGAATGCCTCACCAATAAAAGGTACCGAGCCATGTGGCTAACATGGACAAGAACTATGGGTTAATTTAAGTTGTAAGAGCTACTTAATTACAAGCAGAGACTAACTGTTCATTTATTTCCAGGCCACCCAGACCTGAATAATCACACAGAAACTATATTAATTATAACACTATTTCACCTATTAGCTCAGGCTTCTTATTAACTAACTATTAATCTTTAATTTACCCATTTCTATTATTCTGTATCACCATGAAGCTGTAGCCTACTGGTAAGTTTCTGGCATGTCCTTCCCCTTCGGCAGCTACATGGTGTCTCCCTGACTCTGCATACTCTCTCTCTATATATATATATCTCTTCCAGCCTGGCGATATTCTGCCCTGCCATAGGCCAAAGCAGCTTTATTCATTAGCCAATAAAAGCAACACATATACATAAGGATATCCTATATCATATCCCCTTTTCTGTCTAAATAAAAAGAAAGGTTTTAGCTTTAACATAGTAAAATTACATATACAAAACAGTTATTAAGCAAGAATTACAGTTATAATATTAAGTCCTTTTACATTTGGCAAATTAAGGAAAATATTCTATCATCTATCCTCTTTGTGAGTCTAAAGTTTTATATCTAATTTATCTTTTAGTGTGACTAAGGAAAACTATAACTGTCTTCAACTCTTCAAAGGCCCCAGAAGGATATAATATTACCTAAGTAAACAGGAAGTCCATTGTAAGCAACTTCCAAAACTCTAGAATTGACAGAGATATCTAGCTGCCTGGACAATCACCCAAAGTTCTTCTGTAACATTGGGGCATCCAAACTTCAGCCCACAGGCCCATAGTATCAGGAAGACTTTTTCATGAAGCAGAAAATTTGAAGATCTGTTCTGTCTTGCAATGACAACACTCATCAGTTAGTTGCTTTCTTCTATGTCCTGCAGAATGTCTGACAGTTCCCTGTTCAGGCACCACAGAAAAGAGGAGATGATGTAGGATTTCCTTCTGTATATGTGTTGCTTTTATGTGGCTAATAAATAAAGATGCTTTGGCCTATGGCAGGGCAGAATATAGCCATGCTGGAAGAGATATAGAGAGAGAACAGGTGGGGTCAGAAAGATGCCATGTAGCTACAGAAGAAGACAGATGTTTCGGAACCTCACCCATAGGCCACAGCTTTGTGGTGATACACAGATGAATAGAAATGGGTTAATTTAAGATGTAAGAGTTAGTTAATAAGCAGCCTGAGCCAACAGACCAAATAGTGTTGTAATTAATTATAGTTTCTGTGTGATTATTCAGGTCTGGGTGAACGGGAAAAGAACAGTCTCTGCTTACAGTTAATAAGAAGCCTGACTAACAGGCCAACCAGTTTATAATTAATATAAGCCTCTGTGTGTTTTGTTGAGACTAAATGGCTGCATGACCAGGAAGAACAGAAACTTCTGTCTACAAATGGCACCCATACATTTGGCAAGAATTTCCACATAAAGTCTGAGAAAGCCTTTAAAAAAATAAGGGGAGATTCTAGACAGACAAAATAACAGAGTCAAGAATGGCTTCTTGGTAGCAGCATTGTGTTGGGTTGATAGAGGCAACTGCTTGCTAGAGACAAACAGAGGTATGACTCCTTTAAGAGAGGCTTTCTGGCTCAGCCTTAGCAGTAAAAACCCTGCAGCTCTCTTAAGAGGCCCCACCACCAAACACTTAAATGGTGTTTCTTAACAGCCAACAACATGCTTCTTGGTGATGACATAGACATAGAACCTCCACAGTTGTGGAAAAAAAAAGTGGCTCTAGCCAGTACCTCAGCCATGAAGGTAATCTCCCAGAAAGTCAAGGAGTGGGGCAGATCCATTCACCAAAGCTTCAGTTTTAATCTGAGTCATGTAGTTTAGCAGACTAAAGACTCATGTGGTCAGAAAAAGATACAGGGTAAAGACAGATTCAGTGGGGAAAAAAAGAAAAGAAAAAACCTCTAACTGGTTTACAGTTTGTTTAAAAATATACATGTATTTGGGAGAGAAAAGAAAAAGAATAAAGAAAGTCCTTTATAAAAGAAATATAGTCATGTGTGGTGGAACATGACTTTAATCCCACCTGGCACTTGGGAGGATAAGGCAGGAAGATCTCTATGAGGTCAAGACCTGTGCATGGTGGTGCATGCTTTTAATCCCAGCACTTGGGAGACAGAAGCAGCAAGATCTCTGTGAGTTTCAGGCCAGCCTGGACTACAGAGAATTCCAGAACAGCCAAAGATACACAAACACACACACACACAAAAACCCTGTCTCAAAAAGAACAAAAATTAAAAATAAAAATAAAAGAAATAGAATTCTTTAAAAAAAAACATGTAAAGATGGAAAATACATAGGTAGTCTGTACACTATATATTAATGTTGTCTTTGGATTGTTTGACTGCTGTGAAGGAGCAACAGCTGCTAAAAGACATTTGATTATAAATGTTGCTGGATTAATTTGATACACACACACACACACACACACACACAATTTTCCCAAAGGACTTGACTTCAAAATTTAAGTCAAAAGATATGTTACTTTGGAAAAGAGATTTTGCTTTTGTTCCCACAGAGATATGAGAGGCCATGGATTCATTCTAAGTTAAGAAAAACAAAGTTCGATTAAGAAAGATCCCTTAAAAAAATCTCCAATAAGAACAGATGGCCCAGATGATCCAAAGTTTCAGAGCACCTCTGTTGCAGTTTCCTCTGAGTTCTACATCCAGAACAACCTCAAGACTGTTACCCGAGATGATCAAGCCTCACAGGATACTCCAGTCAGGACTTGAGCATTATCCTAAATTTTCTTTAGGTCCCCACAAGATTATCAGTGCCCACAATCATAAGGAAGTAGCCTAGAAAACTATGCCCACATTCCTCCCCACCCAAAATGGACTGTGGGGGTTTATCTTTGTTTAGAGTGTTGATTACAAGTTGTTATGGATAATGATCAGGAAAAAACTAAACAAAGGAGATTAGATTCAGAGTTCTTGTTTTGAAAAGAACAAAAGGGAAAGTATTGTTGGGCAATGGTCTTGTACCCTATAAAGATTTGTTACTTGTATTAGTTTAATAAAATGCTGATTGGACAGTAGCCAGGCAGGAAGCATAGGCAAGGTGACCAGACTAGGAGAATTGTGGGAAGAGAAAAAGCAGAGATGCAGTCACCACCCAGATGCAGAGGAGGCAAGATGAGAATGCCTCACTGATAAAAGATACCAAGCCATGTGGCTAATATGGACAAGAATTATGGGTTAATTTAAGTTGTAAGAGCTAGTTAATAATAAGCCTGAGCTAATAGGCCAACCACCAACAAGTTTATAATTAATATAAGCCTCTGTGTGTTTTACTGGGACTAAATGGCTGTGGGACCCAGCGGGACAGAAACTTTCTGCTCTTTAAGGTGTGATGACTTTTTGGGTGTGGGAAATATTTAGACTGTCAACAAAAGCTGGTGGAACAGAAATTGTGACTAAAATCAGTTAAAACAGGAACTGAGGAGGTCATTCCACTAAGAACATGTAATAAACTCATTTCAGACAACCAAGGTGCCTAGAGTTTAGTAGAAGCTGGTTCCAGATCCTTCTCTGTCCCACCTTCAGTGACTGCATAAAATTCACTCACCATGTCTGGAACCATCTAGAGCCAGGAGTCTTATATCCTTTAGTTCTGGTTTGCTGTCCTGCTGCTGTGATAGAACACTGACCAAAAGGAACTTGAGAAAAGGCTCATTTGCCTTCCAGGTCACAGTTCATCACTGAAAGAAGCCAAGGAGGAATCAAGCAGGGCAGGATCCTGGAGGCATGAACTGAAGCAGAGACCTTGCAAGAGTGTTGTTTTCTGGCTTTCTCAACCTTCTTTCTTCTACAGGACCATCTGCCTAGGGATGATAGCTCTGGTCACCCACAGTGGGCTAAGTTTTCAAAATGAGAATGTCATTTTCTTTTTATTATTTTTATTGCATTTTTGGTGTGTGTGTGTGTGTGTGTGTGTGTGTGTGTGTGTGTACATAGGTACCCATATGCCGTGGTGTGAGCGTGGATGCCAGAGGACAATTTACAAGAGTCAGTTTTCTCTGACTACCATGTGGGTTACAAGAACTTAATTCCAGATTCTCAGGTTTCATGCAGGTGCCTGCGCTTGGCCAAGACTGATTTCTATGGACTCCTAACTCTAGGAATTCATCCTGACTGACCCTCTAATGTAAGAACAGGCCAGGAAAAGCAGTTGGCTTGGGAAGGCTGACCAAATGCAGGCTTTTCAAAACGAGCATTGTTGACCAAGTTACTACTCACTAGCCAGAAGCCCAGTGGTTACACACTGCAGAGACACCACCAGTTCCCTTCAAAGGAGACTGACAACCCAGGGACCTACTGACGTTCTCTGTCTATTACTTCCATTACAGCCAACTTAGTGAGTTTGGCTCCCGAGTAGATGTCAAACGTTTCAACCAATTGTGATTCAAAGTTTGAAAGAAACGCATTCTTTTCCTCGTACCCTGACACTTCCATGCGTTCTGCAGTTCTTTCCTTTCTATTCAAAATATAACAGTCAAAATGTCCTATTGGAATTAAACCACAACGTTCCCACGGCTGAGCACAACAACTTAGGTAATAGAAAGAAGTGTCACTTCTCCCCATGAGTCAGAGACGCTGTCAACACAGAAGCATGGGACCGCTTTCCCCGACACAGGACAAGTACACGTCAACAATCAGATAGCCGCTTCCCACATGGTACTGTCCTTTGCTGGTTCCCGGAACACGAGCCCTTTATAACACACACCCTGAAGATCTTTAATTGGTAGTTAGAAACACACTTTTGCTAACCACCAATCTCCTTTAAACATTAGAGTTTTAAGTACTCATTTAGGGGAACTAATGAGGAAAGATATGAGAGGGATGAAGAAGGTGGGTACGTCGTTTGCAAAATGAAAATTTTCAGGACATCAGTCCAGCAAGCATAGAGCAACATAAAACAGATAACTAGATAATCAAACAGTAAAAAGCAAACTAGAAATAATAAGAAATCTCCTTTAAACACTGTTATTGCACACATATGCAATACTTACTTCCATCAAGACTTTTATTATACATTTGTTTTTATGGACTCGGGATGCACAAGTGCGTGCTATTGTTTCAACACATCCACCACACACCCCACAACAGACCATGATGGCAATATGTATTAAGGATAATACAGAAAATGTGGCTAAATGCATTCTGTATTGTGGTCCCATAGTACAGCATGCAAATGTGTCTCGCTAAGCGGGCACAGGAGACGGCCACCAGTGTGCATGCTGCGATGTATATTATGAATTATGCATAAAAACTTGGCTAAACCCTAATGAGTCCACTGACATCCTATGGGGTCTAAAGGAAGCTCAGATCCCAAAGATAGCTATGGCATATTTCTAACCACCAATCATTATAATAATAAAAAAAAACAATGCCATGAAAACAAAAGACATTATACTCTCACCACAGGTAAGGTTTTAAAATACGCACCTAAATTGGCAGAAACTTTGAAAAGGGAGCTCAGAGGCTACCTTAAATCCTCACCCCACTTACAGTCTTTGAGAATTATCCATGGCCATTCAAATGGGACAAAAGCTGCCTTTGAGGGTTTGCTGTGATTTCTTTTCTGTGTTTTTTTTTCTTCTTCTTCTACTTCTTCTCCAAGGAGTGGTTATTACAGCAATGATCTGAGCTATCCGTAAGAAAAATGACCAAACTCTCAGACCATGGAGGTGCAAAGTCTTCCTTCACTGAGAGATGAACGCTTACAAAATGAATTTTAGACAATTAAAAAGGAAGTGGATGCAATGCGTCTAAAAGCACTGTAAAGTGGACACACCGGTTTTCCACGGCCCCTAAGGAATCAGAAGAAGAGATGCTAAAGGAACGTGATTTACTGCTCATTAACAAAAAGAAATGAGGTAGCTTTTTCCCCCCGCTTGCCATTATGTAGAGTGACTCTTGAAAGTAAGTGAAGTCGGATAACTCCACCTACAATACCAACATTCAGGAGGCTGAGGCAAGAGCATTGATTAGGAGTCTGAATCTAGGCTGGGCAACATAGTATGTTCAAGGACAGCCTGGGCTACACTGAGAACTTGAGCCTAACTTGAGCTCTAGAATAAGAATCTAAGGAAAGAAAGGAAGAGAAGGAAAAGGAGAAAGGGGAAGACAAAAAGGACGGAGAAGTAGGAGTAAAGGGGAGAGAGAACAAGAAAAGGAAGAGGGAGGGAGGGAGGGATGGAGAGAGAGAGAGAGAGAGGAGAAGGAGGGTGAGGAGAACAAGGAGGAGGAGGAAGAAGAGGATGGAAATTAACAACTCCCTGCTTGCTATGCTCAGGTAAAAAATGGACCTCTGGAAACGTACACCCAGGTTACAGAGAAGGGTGAGAGCCAGCAGCTAGCGCAGCCAGGCAGGATAAACTCTGTACCCAGAAAACCTGCAAGAGAGATGGATCCAAGTGGAAGCTGGAGGTGGTGTTCTGGGCTGGGGTGGAGTTCCAGACTGGGGTGCTGGTCCTAGCCTTGGCTCCGAAGGATTTTCTATCTCTCTCACTGAGGAGCCAGAAGGAGACATAGTCAGGGCAGAGCCTCAGCAGGGCAATGCTCTAGAGCCAAACAATGTGACAATCATCAAGTCCTCCAGCATGGACACTAACCCACCATGCCCCACAAGTCCAAATCTGGGCTCCGATCACCTGGGAATCGGCAATAATAATAAACTGGTCTTTACACTGTGAACTGGGTACGAAAGGAAAGTTGGGCAGACGTCGATGCTAAATATTTATTATTAAAACAACCTTCACAAGTTTCTATTTAAAGAATGATACTCTTGAGTGTACGTATAGATACGAGAGGAAAGTATGCGTTCATGTTTCTTTCCAGTTTGTTTTCTTTTGCAAGAAGGACTAACACAGCAGAGGAGCCAGTTTGGGGTTGGTGCCGAGCAACCAAAACTAGGAAACAGCTTTGATGTGAGACCTGCTGGCTGAGTCCCTTGCTTGCACTGGCTCACACATCCAGAGGCACACACAAGAGTTTAATGCCCTTGAGGAGATTCCGTCAGCTGAAACGCCCTGGCCACTCGAGCTTATGCTTGTGTGTGCAGTGGACAAGGGCAGTCGTTGGTCCAAGGATCAGGAAACGTGAGAATGAAGGAAAGGAAGGCTTCTGATGGAGCGAGGCTGCGTTCCTTCTTCTGCCATCTCCCCCGCCCCATGAAGTGCATTAGAACAAAGTCCAGCCCTCAGCAAACAAGAACACGAAGACAGTGTACCTCTGAACACCTTCTGTGTCGCGGCTAGTGCTACAGTCTAAGCGGCTGACAATTGCTCCCCGCACACACCCCAGTGTGCCTTCACCCCTCTCAGAAGCCACCAAAAGAATCACAGAAAGTGTCTCTGTAGCACTTTGGTTCCCAGCAGGAAGCTGGAGTGTTTGTGATATCCATTTTGATACAAACCTAAATTAGGTCTCTGGAAATAGGTAATGCATAAAAAGAAGCAGCCTGTGTCACCAAATTATTATTACAGGTTACCGCGAACCCCGGAAGACAGAGGCGAGTGCTGCAGCCCCCCCACTGGGGTGAATATTTTCATGAAATCACAGGCCTCATCTCAAAAGACTTCGGGTGAGCTTACAACTAGGCAAACACTACCCGGTTGACCTAGAGGATCCTGCGAGCTGGTTTAAGTGGAGAAACCTACAAACTGGCAGTTAAACAAAGGGGCCAGGGCAGTCGGTGGCACTGGCGTCCTGCAGGTACAAGTACGGAGGCTGACAGAGCCAGGAGGGACAGGGATGGAGGCATTTCTGAGCCTTCTGTAAGTGTTCCCTGTGAAAACTAGTAGGATTTGCAGGGCAAATGTACACAGCAGCATATACTAAATTGTGTGTGTTTATACAGATACATATGTGTGTGTGCGTGTGTGTATATACATTTCCCTTATGATAACACTACTAACTAGACCTATTAAAATAACCAATTAGTATATCTGACATACTGACACATATCTAATAAATACTGATGCAATATAATATTGCTATTTCCTTTCATTTATACAGTTCATATGATAGAATCCCTGATCAAAATTTTAAATGCCTGGCCTGTAGTTAAAATACAAAGGAATCAAGACTAAGGATATGACTCAATGATTAAGAGCACACACTGCTCTGGCAGAGGACCTAAGTTCAGTTCCCAGCACCCATGCTGGGTAGCTCACAACCACCTGCAATTCCCGCTCCAGAGGAACCGGGACCCTCTTCTAGCCCTGCAGACACTGCATCCATTGTGCACTCTTATACACACTCATACACGTAACAAAAAATAAAGTTAAAAGACTCGTAGAAATACAGGAATGCAGTGAAGCCATCCTGCATTTTAATTCTCACGCCGCTTCTAGAGGACACTTGTCATTTGTACTTCTCATAGTCTAAATGCTGTAATCCTTTATCCTCTTCTCATCACTAAATTAAAATGAGAACGTTCATAATGTCCGTCATGATCATGGCTGCACTGAAAACTTAAAATCACAGCCTGCTCTCTTTTAAACTAGTGAAGGGAGCGTGCAGTTTGCACACTGCCTTCTTGCCTTCTAGTTTCTGACCGAAATGTGTACAGGAGGAGTCGCACCCGAAGCTAACAACTTAGCTTTCCATTTTCTCTCTGTGTCTCTATTCTCTGCTTTGGTTTTAAACAGATACGTGCATGCACGCACGCATGCACACACGCACGCACGTGTCTGGGCCAGCTCATTGTAGGAAGCAGACATGGCTGAGCCCCTACCTCTCAAGACACAGCATATACAGCACAGACTGCCACACTCCACACTGCTATCGCTGCTACTTATTGAAGAGATGGACCGACTAACTTGGGGTTCTTCAAAGTGAGTCTCATGTTGGAGGAAGAAGAGAATTGTCATGCAATGGGTAACTTGAGGGAATAAAAAGCCTGTGGGGGAGGTCAGTGTCTCTCCTGGGATCTTAGTGAGCTATGGAAATAAGCTCGGCTTCATGGCTGTCCAGGATTCTAGCTAAGTTCCTAAAACTTGAAGGCATCAGACTTCGTGTTCTAGTATTAGAAACTTCAACCCATAAAGTAACAGCCCCTTACTAACAGCCCGGCACTGCACTTTGGCTTTATCGAGTCAACAGCAACATCTTCAGATTGAGAAAATGCGTTTGGTCTCTACAGTACACCCTAACATTCAAAGTTCTGCCACTGAGCTCAAGGTTCACCAAAGACCCGACAGTCTGAGTCAAGGCACTCGGACTAGTGGAAGGCTTGGGCTGACCGGGAATCTCCGGATGTCATTGGGATGCCAGCTACTAAAATTAAATCTCTTATGTTTCCATTTTCCAAAATAATTAGATTTGCCTCTCTCATACCATCTCCTATAATCACAACTAACGCATCTCACTGTCAACAAGGCACTTTCTGAAGTCTCCGCCAGCTGTCTGTCCACACCACGCATACCTGCCACCTTAAAGAGTCCACGCCCATCCTGCGTGGAGTATGTTTGGCTCAAATTCAGATTCACTGGTACTTTCCCATAGTTATACTTCTCATTCGGTTGATGTTTCTTTTTATTTATTCTGAAGTTTTCGATGTAAGCTGAACAGGAATGGCACCTTCTAAAATTACTGCTATCATACCGTGCTCCAATGGAACATTAGCAGGAAGCAATATTCTACAAAGCCACGAGGCATACCGTGCCCTAAATTACAGCACAGTCGCCGCCCTGAGCGCACACACTTTTGAATAGAGATAAATGAGGATCTCTCTGCACGGTTTGCTTTAAACCAGTTTTAACCCAGATGCCCATGCGCCGGTCTTCCAGTTCCTTACACTGAGCCCTTCACTGCTTGTTCTGAAGGGAAAACATTCAAAACATTGCAACAGGGCCTCAACTTTGACCCTTTTCACTTAAACATGAGACTCTTTTAAAAAAGAGTTTGAATTCCAGAGGGAATCGCTGAACTTTGACCTGCTTAAAATTAGTCTCGTTTTAGTGCCTCCGTGGTGACTCAACAGGCCAATTTTCCAGGCACTTCAGAGGCTTCTGCCCCTGAATATTCCAGTTCAAGTCCACAGCTACTTTTGCCGGTCGGATGAGAACATTGTGTCCCAGCGTTTCAAGCCACTAATTCCCAGATCTTCAGTCTTCTGCCAGATGTGGGCATTACTCAATATTAAACTGAAGTTAAGCATGAATGTGCATGTGTGAACACATGCACACACACACACACAGACACACACAGACAGCCCTCTTTTTTCTTTTTTTACACTTACAGCCTTTTAGGGAACAGAGTTTTCCTCCCACAGTTGTCAAGGGCAAATGTTTATCAAGATTACATAAACATTGCTTAGTAGCCTCACTTGTACCAGACCCAAACTCCTAACTTTTGGCATATTTATAAACCAGGCCTTCTAAATGAAAGTGGGAATGTTGGGGATAAGATGACTGCTGGGATTTTATTTAAAGTCTGTTAGAGATCTGAGAAATGAAATATTACACAAAGGGTTAACAGGCATGGGGAGGAACAAAATAGGTCAAGGGACAGAATAAGAGAGAGATATATAGCTATCATAATGAAACCTTTATTGTGTCTAACTAATACATGTCAATAGAAACATTCTTTTCCTGAACTTTGCCAACTGTATTCAGAATCTGGGGCAACTGGTAAGTTTATCGGAAAACTAAAGGTTCAGGGAAGAGTCACCTTGACGTAGCTCCTCGTCACTCCTCTCCCTGTGCAGGAAGAAGTAATGGAGCAAAGACGAAATGGTACCTAACTTCATTCCCAGACGCCCGGCTGCTTAAGGGACAAAGCAGCTAGCGGGCTAGAAACTGGCCCTGGATAGACTCTTCACATAAAACACTTGAGGAAAGTCGAGAACACATGGGTTCAGTAAAAGGAAATCCATTTAGGTGTAGCAAGCCAGGAAGGAAAGAAAGAAATGCTCACACAATTAGTTAAGCAGGCAAAGAATCAATATGACCCAAATTACCCTATACAAATTTTATACCTTACTGAACAAGAAGTCGTTATTTTCTCCAGTGGGTGAGTTTGCTGTGCTGAGAGACAATGCACCAGGTGACTGGCTTCCTCCTTAAAATCTGTTTTTCTGATATCAGTGAGAGAGAAAAGGAGAGAGAGAGAGAGAGTTCTATGCCCGTGAATGGATGTGTGCACTCACAGATTTATGCGGAATCCACAGCAGGCCATGGTCTCTTTCTCTACTGCTCTCTGCCTCTCACTGAGCCCGAAGGCCACCTTTTCAGACATCCTAGCTGGCCAGGGAGTCAGAGACTCCACCTGCCTCTGCCTCCCAATTCTGGGGCCTCAAGCCCAGGCAGCCATGCTTGCTTTTAACACAGATGCTGAGAATTCACACTGCCGCCCTCGAGCCGCGTAGCATGCCCTCTCAGCTCCTGGGCCATCTCCCTGTCCCACCAACTGTGACCTCACAAAGTGCTCATTTCATCTCTGCTGCTCTGGTCCAAAGCTGGAAGACAGGCATGACACAGGCGACAGATACTCAGAAGAGGGCCCGCAACAAAGGTGCGTTTGAATGTGTTACCCTCCTGTCATTACCTGGAACTAATTCTAATTCAAACCTTAGAAAACTGACAGCTACTCAGCATAGCTGGGCTGGGCACGGCACTTTTGTTTTCTACTTATGTGTGAAAGAATGCAATAGCGTTCCGAATGGGAGTCCGTAAAGAACTAAAATAACCGCACATTAATTTAGATTCACTTTATTTGGATTTCATTCATAAATCAGTCAAAACATACATACCGAATATCCCCCAGATTTCTTAAATTGGAAAATTTTTGGAATCCACTCCTCTCTTCAACCCGTGTGTGTAACAATCTAGGTCCTTTGAAGTGCTTCAGAAAACAGCCATTAGTAGTCTTGAAAACTAGGTCAATTATTTCTGTAGGTAGAGGTCACCTGAAACAAAAGTTGTAGGCGCCACCGCTGCCGCCTTCCAGCAACTCGAAAGTGAGCATCAGCCATGCCAGACACTAATGAAATCCGCCCAGATCGGACAACGAACAGCAGCACCTAAACAAAACAAAATTATACAGCAGGGCTCCCAGGTAAGGGCGTTATCTGAGGATCTGCCAACAGAAGATTAGCATTCTGGTTGCTTAATCCTCTAATTGTCTTAATAATGAAATATGCTACTAATTATGTAAGGCATTCTGGCTTTACATTCCAAAAGAGATATTTGCATTTTTGTGTATATGTTGTAAAAACTAATCTACTGTGTCATTAAAAAGTAATTCGACTGGTTTTAGAACAAGTGTTCTCAGCCATCTAAATCCAGAGGTGTTTTCCACCTAGAGTGGCCTGGCTAGAACACCACTCGAAGCTGAGCCGTGACTCACAGTACTGTTAGCTCTCCTGAAACCGCTTCCCAAGTTGGTACACATGTGGCCACATAATTGCACACACACATACCACTTAATAACCTAGGCAATGACAAGTCTCATCATTTGAAAGTCAATCTTTGCCAATTCCATAATTGACACATATTTATAGCTAATTCTACTGAACAGAAGATGAGAGGGGAGGGGCTGGGGATCCCCTGGACAGTGAAGCACTCATTTTACAGGCCTGGGGACCTGAATCCCAACCCTAGAACCCATGTGGAGACACCAGGCTCACTTGTATCCCCAGGGCTCTGGAGCAAAGGCCATGGGGTGTACAAGCTGGCCAGGTCAGACCTGAGTGCCCAGCTCCAGAACACTAAGAAGCTCTCTCTCAAAGAATAACTCATGGTTTGAAAGGGTACAGACCTTTGTGAGAGAGAAGGCCCAGAGGCGGGAGCGTAAGACAGCTGTGCACGTGGCATCCAGAGTCAGCAATCAACCAAGTCAATGCTGGTGCGCAGCCTGCTTTCTGCTCTCTCCCCTTTTCTTCAGTCCAGGACACCTACCCATCTCAAAAAAGGCTTCTGAGGGGTATGCCAAAGCTTGACATCTGCCCCCCCCACACACACACAGGATGATGGACAATGGTATAACGTAATGAACTGAAACAAATAAAATGGATTATTTTTTTAAAAGCTAGGCTTACAAATGATTCATAAGGCAGTTCAAGAGAGAGTTTTCCAGAGTATTTAGAGCAGGGCATCACAGTTGGAACACGGGCATTACTACTCAGAGCGAGAATCTGGAAAACCAACATTAACAGGGATACATAAATGATAGCGTGTTGGTTAAAGAATCAAACTGTATTTTTAGGAATCGTCTGCTAAGTGAGATAGAGCAGACACATAGCTCCCAGACAGCTTTCTATGTATTCAACACTATGAAACTGACTACAGCTTGATCTACAAAATATTGTATATTAATCATGTAAAACTGATAAACATTTTGATCTTTAAAAAAAGTATAATTTGTCTTTTAAAATTTTATTTTATAGATATATACATGCAACCCCAAATTTGGAGGCTCCCATAGATGTTGGTTTGGTTTTGGATTTTTTTTTTTTTGTTGTTTTGTTTTGTGTTTTGTTTTTTCCTTCCATATGTAGTCAAAATCTGACAGGAGCTCATGGCGGGATTATGCACAGAAACTGCAACTTTAAACAAGGTGTGATCAGAGACATTCTCACACGTTAGCAGATCACATGGCAGCAGACCGCTAATGTATGCACAGCTCGAAAATAGCCTGGACTATTACCTCACAGCACTGAAAACAGCCGAAGCCCCAACAGGAGTGCCTCTCAAGAGCCCATTGCCTCGTGGCTGTGACGACCGAAAGGCTGCTTGCCCACTTAGCCGCACGCGCCCACCTCACTGCCTCCTGAACCTCAGGTCTCCCGTCATCGTAGGCTCCCCATACTTGCAAGAGTTGCTCCACCAATTGAACTATGACAGGGGGCTCCGAAGTAGTTAATTGACTCAATTATGGAGCAAGCTCCTTCTTCCTCATGATGCCCTACTTTTGTTTAAGTTGCACTTGAATTATTGATGAAGTTACAATGAAGCACCTCTTCGTTAGGCATCGTTCACACATCGAGAAGAATGCTCCACGGTTAATTCTTAGACGCGCCGGGATAAATGCTTTCCTTGTCCTTTCTAAAGAAGTCAGTTGCAAGACACAAACTTCAAAGGATGATTTGTTTTCCCATTGTTTGGAGAACACAGTTTCCATATGTTGCATAGAAACATAAGCCAAAAGGAAGAACCTGTAGGATGGTTAGACAATGCTCGGATCTTCCTAGGTGACAGGGACCCTGGCTCTGAAACGTTGGTTCTTTTGCTGTTCAAAGATCTTTTCACCACACAGTCAATGAGGCTCCGGAAAACAATCCAGATACTGAGTTCTTACTAAATCACCTCCTGACTGAAATTCTTCTGTTACTTTCTACAAACGATAGCCAGAATATGCTCCTCTCTCTCCTCTCTCTCTCCCTCTACCACTCTCTCTGTCTCTCTCTCATTCTCCTTCTCTCCCCCTCTCTTTCTCTCTCTCCATCCCCCCTGTCTTGGGGAGTCACGTATATAGAATGTTTGAGGACAACCTTTGGTGATTTTCTTCAGTAGTTGGCCACTTAGTTATCAGAGATAGGGTCCTTCACTGCTCTGGAACTCAGCAAGAATCTGGGCCTGTTTTTACACACCCACACACACTCACATACACACCCACACACACATACACACAAAATCAGAACTGGAATTATCAGTGTGCCACCACACCCTGCTTTTATTAAAAGATATTATTTTGTATCTATTCTCCGAACTCCTCCTACAATGTATTTTGACCGTGCCCAACCACTGCCTCTGCCCAGCTCATCCTAACGTCCCTAACTCTGTGCCTCTCCCAACTTCAGTGTGATGTCAGTACTAATCCTGAGTTCCACTAGTGCATACACGCATGGCTGCGCCCGTGCACCGCATGCCCAGCTTCTCACAGGAGAGTTGGGGTGGACTTCAGGCCCGCCACGCTTACACGACAAGCACGTTACCAACTAAACCCTCTTCCTAGGCCCACAATCATGTTTAAAATCAATCTTTCCTCAGTTATTTCCTCGTCGTTGCTTTCAAAACTGGAAAAAAAAAAAACAAAAAACAAAAAACAAAAAAAACAACTTCACAAGCTCCTCCACGAGACAGTTCCTGCCTCGCCCGTCCTCCTCCCACTCAAACACAGCCTTTCTTTACTGCAGTCACGGTGACCTGTTAGTTCCGACATAAGACAGGCTTTGGAGAGAACCATTTCCAGTGAGGAGACATGCATGCCACAGAGCAAGCACGGAGAGCCGAGGGCAACTTTCAGGTCATGTAGTTTGTACAGGAAACGATTTCACCCACGGAACAACTTGAGGCCCATATTCCAAGCTTTGCCCTGCTTCAGAGATGGTTTCTCTGCTTCCTGCTCTCACTCCTCCATATTCTCGCAGAGGCAGATGGAATTTTCTGCTCTCTGCTACAGCCCCAAATTTAATTTCTTGGGAAAGAGTTCTGGGATTTCCAAAGCAAGTAGAACTACCTTGGGTCTTCTCTGCGCAATCGCCACAGGCATTCTCCCAGGACAGCCTGTGGTACCGAGAGCTTTGAAGGCACTTTCGACCCCTGCATCGTCCCTGGGAGATGCTCCACCAGCTCGGACAGCCTGTGAAGACCTTCTCAAGCCGCGGCTCACCACTTAACAGCTTGCCCCTGGATCCTTTTAGATCATTGATTGTTACCGATTGCACACCTTAATTCAGCACGGAAATAACTCAAAATAGAAGATGAGATTGAATATTTTCATGGGACTAAACTGACTGCTTGGGATAGGATAAAAACATTTTTGAAGGAACTTTAAAAATCTCTATGGTATCCCATAATTTTAGAAATGAACGCTGTTTAAAAAAATCTAGTAACCTCAGATTTTTAGATTTCTTGTCCAATGCCTTTGAGCTCTTTTGCCATTTCTAATAACTCAGGAGCAAAAATGACTAAATTTATATTCTGGGTCAGGGCTCCCTACCCAAGAAGACTGCATAGTGATCCCAAAAACCCATAGCTGATTCTGATATCTACACATTTATCAATGCTGATATCAATGCATTGACAAACAAGGACACTAATCAATCGAAGAGGCGCATGCTCACACTCAAATGCGTAACGCACATTGCACTTCTTCTTCAACGTTCTACGTTTTAGGGGTTTTTAAGTTTCCCAGAGAGGAAAGTGCCTTGCGCATGTCACGTGAGGAGCTGGATGGCCTCCATTCCACTCAATACATTGCAAGCTTCATGATGGAGTAATCAAATCTTCTTTGCTCAACATGGTAACCTCATTACTCAACTCACAGTGACAAAAATATTATGGATTGAAGAACTGATGCCCAGTAAAACTGACTTGAATGAGTAATGAATAGTTAATGAATTGATCATAGGTCAGGCTTGAGCTGCAGCTCAATGGTAGAGTGCTTGCCTAGTATATAGAAAGCTCTGGGTTCAATCCCCAGTAATAAAGGAGGGGCTATGATGGTCCAAAACAGCATTGTTTATGTTAAGATGATTATTATTAACTTCATATAGTTATGAAGACATTAAGAACAAACATAGGCATGATTGACCATAATCTTTTCACAATCTTTTTGTGTGTGTGAGACTATATGTTCTTTACTCAATAATAGAAAGATCATTTGTGTAATATAAAAAAGAAAGTTAATTTTTATTTATTTAAAATAACATTATGTAGCATAACAAGGTTTCTGCCTTTTAACTTATGAACTATATGTAAGATTACATGATTAGCTTTCCCCAGGGAAGCCAGCCATGATTACCATAGCCTTATAAAGACAGCTATGTGCCGCTTCCTAGCCCAGGCACCTCATCTTCCCCTGTAATGAAAAACACTAACAATGCTCTATTTAATCTCTTCCTTCCAAGAAATTCAAAGCGACCAATACCTTCTGAAGAGGCACTGTTAAATGTGAAAATGGGAACATAATAGAAATGAATTTTTATTAACAAAATAAAAAGATGTTAATAGGAAAACCAAGCCATCTAGAGCTCAGGCACAAGATGACTCTGTATAACGCACGCTGAGTTTTACCAGGAAAAAACTTACAAACAGTTAAAATTCAAAAAAAACAGGGGGGGGACTTATATTTATGGAAGGTTTTTGTCTTTTCAGATCCTCAGTCACAGAGATGACACAAACAAAGATCGCTTCTAATTACTGCACTTAGCTGATTTACAAATTGATGAATCTGAGGGGAAAAAAACAAGCAACACAAGAACATTCAAAAGCATTTAGGACACGAGGCAGGATGTGGGTCATAAATTAGAGCCAGATATACAGAGGAATAATGGTGTCAGTGTGGCCCCAACCTTCTAGTCAATTAGGAGGAATTGCTAAAGACACGGAAACGTTAAGTCATTATGACCCTGGCAAACACCCGCATATAAACAGATGCACACACACGCTCACACGCCCACACACACATACACTCTTTCCGTGTTTTTAAATACTTTAAAACATTGAAACTATATCCCCAACATTCTCTTATTTTTTTTTTCCTAATTTGCTTCTTAACCCTGGAGTCAGTAAAGCCTTGTTTAAATGGCTGCATTGGTTAAACTCAATATTGCCAAGCCAGTCTACCCAGTGTCTCCTCATTGCATTCTCTCCCCATTGGAGATAGAACGTGTGCTCTGAAAATCTATGCCCCCGGTCTCTACTGTGGGACCAAAGGGAAAAGCACCTCTGTTGGAGCGCTACCATAGAATACTTTGAACCTTGGGGGCTGGGGAGATGGCACAGTTGGTAAGGTGGACCTGGGTTAGGATCCTCAGTTCCCACATAAAAATAAAAGTCAGGAATGGTAGCCAAGTGTGTGTCTATGATCCCATCCCTGGGGGGAGGGGGAAGAGAGGATCTCTGGGGCTGCTGGTCAGTCAGTCGAGATCAACTGATGAACTCTAGGTACAGTGAGAGACCCTGTCTCAAAAACTAAGGTGGAAGGGCTGAGGGAATTGCTTAGTGGCTAAGAACTCTTGATGCTCTTCCAAAAGACCCACATTCAGTCCCCAACAGCCACACGGTGGCTCACAACTCCCCGTAACTCCATTTCCAGGGGATCCAAGTTCCAGTTCTCTCTCCTGGCCCCTGTAAGTACCAAGCACACACATGGTGTGCACATGCATGCAGGCAAAATACCCAAACACACGAAATGTTTAGAAATGTGAGGCACAATTAGGGAAGGCATACAAAATCAACCTCTGGAGTGCACACAGATGTACACGTGAACATGTTTGTACATTAAGCACACAAACAAAATTTTACAGCTTTTGTTTGCATTTCTTGTTTTATATGTAGTCTTCATTCCCACATCCCATTTAGTGATTTCTAGCAGTTACACACACACACACACACACACATATATATATATATACTAATGTGTGCCTGTCACCTGAAGACTCTGAGGGCAAAGATAGGGTCAGAAGTACAAGATAACCCTCAGCTACCTAAGTATTTTCAGGCCCTCCTAGGCTACATAACATAATGAGGGAGAGGGAGAGAGAGAGAACCACAGAGAACAGCGTTACTAAGATGCCACTGAGAGCCCTGAACCCAGGTCCTTGCTTCCAGGCTGGTCATAATTTACTTACTACTGGGCAACAAATCTGCCTCCCCTTCCTGTTCACCGGGACACCATTACTGCCATCTTCTGAGACGAGGCAATCAGCTTCCTTATTCTTAACTTCAGTGTTATTTATTATTTATTGCTTTAGATAATGAGCTCGCTCTGAGGCCAGAAATCCAAAACGGTCCTAAGATTTTTATTTTATCACAGGAACAGTGCCACCCGTCTGCAATCCAGCACTCAGGAGGCCGAGGCAGGAGAATTACAGGTTTGAGGCTAGCCTAAGCTACATAGTGAAATCCTGGCAAAGGAAACAGGAGCTAAGGATGTAGGTCAGCAGCAGAGCTCTCGGCTCTATGAGCATCGCCCTGGGTTTTATTCCCAACAGTCATAGGAAATGTAGAAGAAGGGAGGGAGTGGGGGAGGGACAGAAGGAGGGAGGAAAGGAGAGAGGAGTGAGGGTCAGGGGAAGGAGCGACAAACTGTTAGGGATTCAGTTGTTTTTTAGATCTAATTTCCAGGGAGACCTTCACTTTTGATCTCCCCCTATGTTCACTTTGTTCTTCTCACTCCTCCCAGGTAGTGTCCCCAATAGCTCCCCAAAATGTCACTGTAACGAGTCTACGGTCACAGATGGTCTCCTGGGGACTCGGATATGACAGCTCATCATACCAACCATGGAAACTGAACTTTGTCATCTGCAGTGCCCTGCATGCAACGTGACCAGAGGAACAATGCATGCACCTAAAGAGCATGTGTAAGCATGCAGGCAGGCAACAGAGAGAAAACCCCTTGTCCCTACATGTCACCAAATACTCAAAGACAGCCACCATTTGACCTGGCAGTTAGGAGCTACAGTCACCCTGTCAGTCACTGGTTCATCTCTTACTCAACAGCACAGGATCCCCCTCACGTCATTCCCTTCAAACAGGAAGTCACTGGTCCAGGGAAAGGTGGCCTTGACCTGACACCACCTCGTGCCAGCCTGTTCCGTCACAATGCCTCAGCTCTGCCAGCGCCAACCCACCTGTTGTTTCACAGACACCTTGTCGTATCTCACCCCCAAGATCTTTGACAGACACTGACCTGCCTGCAGGGAACGGGCTCCCACTCGGCTAGAGTAACGCCGTTCCCTTCTTCAGCTGAGCTCAGCTGCTTAGGTGGCAGGTTCCGGGGGTTGGTAATCTCACAGGCAAAGAGTAAGGGGAGAGACATGCTGAAGAAAGTTTAAGAAAATATCTGGCTGGAAGCCGATGAGTTTATTGTTGCTTGGCTCCAACGATGTGAACTTTTACCAGTAACACACTTTTCTTCAACCATGGCCAACTGCTCCCAGGGTTCCCTGGCTATAGGACAACATGAGAGGGCTTAGACACCATAAGCAACTCAAAGAGGCCAAAACAGTTCTACTCTAAAAGAAGTATCTAATACTCTTGGCAGAAGATTATGTATCCTCTCATGTTACTGAAGGGTAAAATTGTATCAGGGCAACACAAGAGAAAGAATGTGTGGTTGGGGAAGAAGAGGCAAGGGGCAGGAGGAGAGATGGGAGGAAGGAGTACTTAGTGTCTGACCCTTGGTTAAATTCAAAGAAAACAGGGGAAGAGCATTCTATTGAAAAATGTAACTCTGGAAGGTGAGGAGAGAATGGTTGTCAGTGGAACGGGCCGTTCTATCACACGGGCCTGGGCTTCCAGTCTACATCGTATCTAACATGCATTCATACACATGTCTGATACCAAACTACTGCAGGAGCTGCCTTACAAACACTCCCCCTGCCTTTCTTTAGTGCTCTTGAGTCTTTGCAGCCAGGTCTTACTCTCCATCACTCTGTCTCCCTGAGAGCTAGAAGGTAGTTTCTGTGACTATTCTTGCATGCTGCGCCCAGATTTGTTGATATTTGTAGCCCTGGAAACAACGATAAGTCGGTGTAAATACAAATTTGAGTTCCAATAGGCAAGAGCAGCTGCGATACACACAGGCACAACCGTTAACCGTCATCTCACGGCCAGAGGGAACGTTTTTTCCCACTGTGCTCGCCCTCTTGTGAGCTCCTTGCGGCCTCTTTGTGCTGCAGATGAGGAAGCACAGACTGGAAGCTCAGCTTCTCAGCCAGAGCGAGAGAAAGAAGGGCTGGGAGACAGCCTGGACAGTGTCCCACATGACATGTAAGCATTAGGACCTGAGTTTGAGGCCCAGAGTGTGTGTAAACAAGACAGGCTTACAGGTACATTCACAATCCTGGTGTGTGGCGGTGGAGATGGGCGGATCCTAGGACCTTGATGGCCAGCCGGCCTAACTTAACTGGTGGGCTCTGGCCAATAAGAGAGGGTCTGTCTCAAAAAACCAACAACAAAAACAGCTTCTTAGGAATATACCAAGATTGCCCCCTGCTCTAAGCAGTCATGAATTAATTAATACCTGCACGTACACCAAAGGAGGGAGGAATGGAGGAGAAAGGGAGAGATGGAGGGTGAGGGAAGAGAAAACTGAGGTAAAGGAAGATCCAAGAAAGAAGGACATTATTAAACTGGGCATCAGAGTCCACAGGACAAGCATCTTCTGGAGAAAAGACATGTCCACAATACCACTATGACACAATTCAGTATGTGTGTCCCCATGGGCTTCCTGTTGCTGTGATAAAAAGCCAAGACCAACAGCAATTTGGGAAGGAAAGAATCCCTTTGGTGTTGTGCGCTTCCACCCCAGCCCTTCAGTGAGGAAAGTCAGGGCAGAAACTCAAGGCAGGAGCTGACACAGAGGCCATGAAGGAAGCCACTTACTGGCTTGCTCCCAGGGCTTGCTTAGCCTGCTCTTACAGCACTCAGCCCCACCTGCCCAGGGGAAGCATGGCGGGGTCCTTTCATGTCAATCATCAATGAAAAGAAAGCACTACAGACTTGCCAGCAGACCAACCCAATGGAGGCATTTTCTCACCTGAGATTCCCTCTTCCCAGATGCCCTTAGCTTGTGTCAAGCCAGCAAAAAGCTAACTAGAGTGTGTGTCAAATGCCATAAAACCATAGGGAAGAACTCTTCAGCACCTGCCTTCTGTGAGGATTCTTGGAAAAGGGTAAATTTTAATTCAGAAACCAAAGGATGGGCAGGATTTTAGGCTAGTATAGGAGAGGGATAGAGTGAGGCCAAAACTGTGAACATAAAGATATTGCGCCCACAAGTGAGGGATCATTGGGCTTCTGGTGTAGGCAGACTAATGGGTGCAGGCAGTAGCCTTCTTTCTGGGTGTCTGAAATCTGGGGCGTGCCTCCATCCCTCATGGTCTGGATACCATCTTTCTCTTGTCAAAGGTGGTGTCATCGCTTTCTGCTAGTTTGCCTCTTCTGCATGGTTCGTAGGAAATAGGCAGGAGTACTAAAGATTTCTTGAGACTACTCTGTGTTTCTCGTCACTCCTACTACAAAGACTGGACTTTCTAACATGTCTGGGATGCTCCTAAGTCTGATCGGAGTATCTGGCTTCGTCTCCTAGCCTGCTCCCTCCACTCCATGCAGCCTCTAGCAACCCGGGAGATGCCCCCTTCCCCCTTTCTTCAGAGTCTTTGAGCAACCATACGCTGCCTTCTGCCTTGAATGCTTTTCTCTCCTCCGTACTGTATTAACAACTATCTTTCATTGTGACTTCCTATAACAGAATGTCTTTAATTGCTACAACCTTCACATATACCAATTGTCTCCTTTCTATCTGCTATATATCCTTCTTCGAAGTGCACAATACAAAGTTCTAAGTGATGGTCATTATCTGATTCTGGTTTTTCTTCCCCAGTTGACTAGCAATTCCTCAGGTACAGATCAGTACCTCTCTACACACTACTGATTCTCCGGCCGTAGCGTGGTGACTACCTCATAGGAGGCACTCAATGATGTGTTGGTTACTGAATGAAGGCAAGGGCAGAGAAACGGTGGTTAAAAAGCCAAATTATGGAGCAGGGTAGATTGGAAAGTTGAACCCATTGATGGAAGGGTTTGAAGCAGATGGAGAAAACAGCCACTCTGGAAGAAGTTCCCAGGAATTTGGGAGTCGAGAGTGACTTAGGAACAGTGGCCACAGCCTCCAAGCCAGGTTGCAGTGAAGGGCTTAGAAGGCTGCCAACAGTCTGGGGAGTGAGCTGCAAAACTGTGTGCAGCGTGGAGCAGATCGGCAGCAAAATGAAGGGAAGGTTTCCAACAAGCCTGCTAAGACAAGGAGGATTCAAGTTGCAGAGACCCTTAAAAAAAAAAAAAAACGTAAGAAGTGTGAGATTCATCCACATGTAGCAAGCACACAGCGCTTTGAGGTTTTAAGAAAGGGGCAACATGACCCAAATAGCACATCAGAAAGATTAGCCTGACAGCAGAAAACAGCGCACAGTGCAGCAGGAAATACTGGGCTAGGCAGGAAAACACTGGGCTGAGCAGATCCCGGCACAGGTGTGGGTCCTGGAGAAAGGGGAGGGGCAAATGTGGGCTCCTCCTGAGGGAGCTCTTCCTGAGGCCGAAGATACATTTGCTATATCACAGTGGGTAAAAGCCAGGCCTCCAGAACCAGGCCTCTGTAGGTTCGAGTCCCAGCTAGACTGTGGTTACCATGCTGCTTTCGGCAAGCTCAGGTTCCTTATCTGGAAAACAGTTTCTGTATAGGGCGAAGGTCACTGGAAAGCCTCAAACAAACCAAAACAGCTGCTTAGCAAAATGCCTAGGGATGGTTCCTGATCAACCACCATCAGTGAGGCAGGCAGCACAGGGCCACAGTACACCAGGGAGATGTCTTCCTGTTTCCAGAAGATAGCCATCTACACCCTGAAGACTTAACTCCGCCTGGCTCCTGCCTCCTGGATTTTTTATAACCCACTTCTGGCTTCTGCTCTGGATGCACGCCAGAGCCAATCTCTGCTGGCTCTTTCAGGTCTTTATTCTTCGTACTGCTGGAGGCTTTTCTAAACTTTTGCCTCTGACATTCAGTTCCAGCCTGCCCCCGCCCTGCTCCAGTGCCACCCCCCAAGGCAATGCTAAATACCACGCACCCCGACAAGCCCTCCGTGCCTAAATACACCACTTTTCCTCCTCCCGAGGGACATCGGAAGGAGAAGTGGGAAACAGTACAGTGTGGAGCTTGGTTTCTAAGAGTTAATAGAGATTATTTTTTTTCTCTCCAAGGATAGGTAATAGCGTGAGATTCCGAAATTAAGCACAGCAGGAGGAAGGGGCTGCATAGATTTCACACAGTATCACAGGCCCTGGCAATAAAGCACTTTTAAAAACGCCTTGTGTTACTAATTCCTTACACAATCTCCTTTTATTTCCGAAGCAGTGTGTGGGGCTGGAGCCACAAGATGCACGTTGATGCTAATATTATGCTGCTTGGATGAGAGCCATTTTTGTGCTGAAACGCCTGTTAGGTTTAGAATGACATGCTCGTTACCTTTTCTGTCCCCCCCCCCCAGTACATTTTCTAGACGGAACGAATGGCTTTCTCTTCTAGTGGGACTGGCATCACTTGTGCTGGCATTACCTTGGCAAGGATTCTCCCTTACAGTCTCTGGATCACCTGTCCCTGGGAAGGCTGAGTGACTGGGGACAACTCCCTGGGATGGGTTTCAGTTTCTCTCTGTCCTCACCGCCAAGCCATCCCCCTTCACTCATCCACTGAATTCTTCATCACATAATCAATAGTGCAATCGCACTCTAGACCACCGTGGGTTTGTGTAACAGTAAAGGACAATGCACAACAGCCACCGAGCAAGGTGTGGTTACAGAGAAAATCACCAGATGGAAACCCCACTGCACATGGAGGCCTTAGTCCGCAGATGGTCAAAGAGCCAATCCATTGCTTTCCCTCTATAAAGATACACGCCTGGCTTTCTGGTCTGTGGGGAAGCCCTGTTGATTGTTCACTGAATATTTGTTGAATGCCGTGATCACATGGAGATCCAAACAGACAAGGCTCCCATCCTTCCGGAGTCACTATCACTCTGAGGCTAACATGCACGGTACCTCGTGTTCGATGTTGTCGCTGATCCCAACGCTTTGTCTTCTTATTGTAAGAACCGCGGTGGTCTAAGTAAGATACTGCACTCATCTTATTTCACTGTGCTCCTCTGAAGCCTCCTCTTGTTCCCAGAAGATCAGCCTCTTCCTAAGCATGGTTTCAGTAACCCACAGCCAGCCAAGGTCTGGAACAGCAGAGAACTCCGAGAGAAAAACCGACTTTAAAACGAAAGGTTGTGGGGAGAGGCATGAAGGAATCTCACACCACCTCAACTCCACTAAGCCTGGAAGATGCTACATCATTTTGTCTCCTGGATCCACTCTGTGCACGCTACCTGCCAGTCAGTCCCTTTTGATGGAGGTGGGTCTTGTATTTATCTGTTGCTTTCATTGGTTAATTAATAAAGAAAACTGCTTGGCCCTGATAGGACAGAAAATTAGGTAGGCGGAGTAGACTGAACAGAATGCTGGGAGAAAGAAACAGATTCAGTGAGTCGCCATGATTCTCCCACTCCAGACAGAAGCAGGTTAAGATCTTTCCTGGTAAGCCAGCTCGTGGTGTTACACAGAATATTAGAAATGGGTTAGATCAATATGTAAGAGCTAGCCAATAAGAGGCTGAAACTAATGGGCCAGGCAGTGTTTAAAAGAATACAGTTTCCGTGTAATTATTTCGTATAAAGCTAGCCGTGCAGGCGGCCAGGTGCCAGGAACGTAGCCCACCGCTCCTAATACTACACCCTTTGCCAGCTTGGTTAACAGACCATCACGGTACCATAGAACTTATGTTCGAATGACCCTTCTGAAGTCACCCAATGCTATGCCACAGTGCCCGTGATCCTCAACTTGCTTCATCTTGTCACAAGACAGGTGTACACACACACAGTAGGGAGTCTGGAGAAAGGCCATACCCACACTCTTATCTTCTTATAACAGTTCCATCTTATTACTGGTTACTGTTGGTACCTGCCAGGCCTTATTGACATGCAAAATTTCCTTCTAGTTAGGGATATACAGAAAAACAGAAGTACATCTCTAGGTTCACGTCTAAGACAATTTCAGGCATCTAGGTGATCTTGGACTTTATCGCCAACACATAGAGGGGTTGAATTTACTGTAATCATAATCTAATTCTTTTAGTATTCTCTCTTTCTCTCTCTCTCTCTCTCTCTCTCTCTCTCTCTCTCTCTCTCTCTCTCTCTCTTTCTCTCTCTCTCCTTTTTATTCATTTGAACAAAACCTGCAATGGGGCTAGAGCCCTATGGCAGAACACTAGCAGAGCATGCCCAGGGCCGGAATTTGACCTCAGTATTACAAAAGTAAACAGATAGAAAAATATCTTTAAACATCTTCTGTGTCCCAAAGACTGTACCAAGTGTTTGGAATACAGAGAAGTCGGCCTCTGGTCTTCAGAGGGCTATCAGGACTGTAGACTTGGTTGTTGGAAAGTCTCTTCAGAGCTAAAGATGAACCTTTTCTTATCTTTTCTTTTTCTTATCTTTTTTTTTTATTTTATTTTTAAGACAGGGTTTCTCTGTGTAACAGTCCTAGCTGTCCTGGAACTAGGTCTTATAGATCATGTTGGCCTCGAACTCAGAGAGATCCACCTATCTCTACCTCCCGAGTGCTGGAATTAAAGGCATTCGCCACCACCTCCTGGCTTAAAAGAATCAGTTTTTAACAGATGCCCCAAATAGCTCTCCAGTGGATGACTGAGCAGTGCGGAGCTCCCCTTCCTTTTGTGGTTGGTGTTTACGTCTGCAGAACTGCTACCTACGGACATAAAACCATTCTTCTTAGGTAAAGCCTACGCAGCATGCCCCTGGGTGCTCCCTGGGTGTTTGGGGCTAATGTGGCAGCTGGTGCTCCGGTGTCATGTCTGGTGCCGTAATAAGTACCCTGACAAAGAGCAACACAGGGAACAATGGGCTGTTTTGACTTAGGGCTCATGGTTTCGGCCAGGTCAAGGCAGGAGCTCAAGCACCTGGTCGCAACACATCCACAGTCAGAAGCACAGAGGAAACACATTCCTGTCTGGTGTTTATACATAGCCAGCTTTCTCCACTCTCATACAGTGTAGTACCCAGCTCATAAAATGATGCCACCCACAAGGGGCCAGGTGCTCCCTACATCAATCCCGCATCGGCACATCTACAGGCCAACCCGGTCAGTTCATCCCTCAGTCAGTCTGTCTGCCCAGGTGAGTCTAGACTGTAGCAAATTGATGGTTAAAGCCAATCACCCCAACTAGTATGTACACATTACCGCTCAACCCTGGCTTCCCACAGCCTTTCCCATCTGATCCTCCATGACATGGGGTAGCCAGGAAGCTATCGCTAGTGTGCATTGCGTTGCAGGGGTCAGGCCCCCAGCAGTGCCTTAACACAGAGCAAGAGCCAGCGCGTCCAAAACTAATAGACCAAAGTCAGGCCGTGACTTTCCTGTCGATGACAGCTGTGGGAGGTGGACAGGTCACCTGACCACTTCAGTCTTCTGTGTGGAAAGGGCTGCTACACAGCTGATGGGATATGTGTGGCTATTCGTGGAAAGCATCCAGCGCCAAGTTCAGAGAATGATAAACAGCCCAGAGATGTAAATCCAGCCATTTCTCCACACGCTTTGCTTTGGTGAGGTCCAAGACTCTGCTCTTACAGAGTGATTTGGCTTGTAAGTCTGTTCACTCAGAGGCTTCTGTTCTGTGCCTGTTCTGTCCTAGGTATTGTGCTGGTACCAAGGAGATAAGCCCAGCCCTCTAGGAAAGCTTACGGTGTCTTACATTTCCCAGGCTGGCTACTAACTTGCTGTGTAGCCAAAGACTTCCTTGAACTTCCGACTCTCCGGCCTCCACATCACTGGTTCTCTTATTAGAAAGGTGCACCACCATGCCTAGTTTATGCCATGTGGGCAATGGCACCCAGGGTGTCTGCGTGCTGAGCAAGCAATCTACTGGTTGAGGAACATTCTCCAACTCACAAGGGGTGTTCTTTATTTCACCATGTAGTTACCTCTTTCAAACCAGGCACGAATGTGTCTACCATACCTTTCGTTTCCAGTGATACTAACACAATGTGGAGGGGGCAGTGGCACCATGGGAATAAATACTCTGCAAGACAATGGCTAAGAAAAGCCAGCACACGCTGACACGTAAAGGGACCTGGGATTTAGTGACATCTGTGTGACCTAAGGAAGTCCCAACAAACAGAGAGTGGCTTCCTTGTGTTTCTTTATCTGCTGATAGAGTTATTTATATACATAAAATGACCACTTAATTTCCTGGTTGAAGCAGAAAAGACACTGCATTCTGGTAGAAGCCAAGGTTGACTAGGCTCTCCAGGAAAGAGTCAAGGAAGAAAGTTCAAGATAGAATTCTAAGAGACAGTTTGCACTTGTTCAGAAATAGTTCCAGTGAAAGAATGAATTAATGAGACTGATCTTGCCAGACACTACGAACGCGATGCCAGCACCAGCGAGGAACGGCACACATCACAGGAGCTGGCATGCAGACCACAGACTGCCCCCGATACGACATCAAACAACCCTGGTTCTCAGCAGCCACAGATGAGACCTTGAGAGTCTGCATCAGTTTATACAGAAGAACCAGCAAAGCAAGGCATGTGCCCAGGCCCAGAGAAGAGTTTAAACGTACAGGGAGAAGAAGGTGCTGGGAGGTGGCTCAGTTGGGAAAAATGCTGGCTGGACAAGCAGGAGGACCGGAGCTTAGAGCCCCAGTGCCCAAGCCAAAAGGCAGGCACAGTGGTATGCATCTGTGTGTGACCCAACTGCTGAAGGCAGGTAGGTGGGAGCCGGTCTAGACATCAGTGAGCCCAGCCAGGTTCAAGGAGAGATCCTGTCTCACAGTATAAGGGAAGAGCAGCTTGACAGTAGCAATATTTGACCTCCACAGCACACACCCACATGTGCAAGCATGCCTAGACAGACACGCACGCACACGCATGCACACAAACACACAGGCACACATACACACACCAAGAATCAAATCAGTAACTTAGAAAAAGACACCATCGAAAGCACTGCTAACTTTTCCTTCCTTGTCCCTTGTTGATGTCCGTCTGTCTTTTTAAGCAGAGACCCCACAGCAACCCATGCTCACTCACTGCTGGGGAAAAAACAATGCCATAATTTCAAATACACAGTCAGTAGCCTGGGCACAGATTCCCCAGAGGAGTCTGAGGAATGTGTCAAAAATTAGCTCCCTTTTCCTGCCTCCCAGCCTCCGCGGATCCTGGTGTTGTCTTCATGCCAATTTCCCACAGTACAACACAGAACCCCCTAAAACTCTGGGGCGGAAAACAATACATCAGAACCCCCGAAGAACCCCAGGCCAGGTGGGAGCCCCTTGTCCGGGATCTACTCTTCGGTCTTCACAAAGACATCACTCTAGACAATAGATAGCTCCAACAGTCAGGCTACTTGAGTCTATCACCACCGACTGCCCCACCCCCAACCCCTGACAGTGCCCCCCCCAGCCCCCACATGGCAACAACTCAATTCTCAGTCCGATAATGTCTTTTTCTCAGATGTTGTTCTCCCGGTGGGAGAAGAAAGATGTGAGGCCTGACCACCAACTCCTCCACAGTTTCTTTTAATTTAAAGTTACAACAGGAGGGAAGAAAAGAGACTTCCTATTAAGAGACAAGTCCCTGAAGGGGCTCTTAGCTGACAATCGAAGGACTGCTCATGGCAGCGATCAAATCTGAGGCAACAAAGTGCTGGTGGCTCTGTGACTCATCCCAGCAGGGGCTGGTGCTGAGGGCCACTTGAGTTCAGCACTTTGTGGTGCTTGCTAGTTGGTTTAGGATCAGTCACGCAGGGGAGGAAAGACTTCGGGAGGTGTTTGAGGCTTGAGATAAAATGCAGCCCAGAGTACATTGCTGCGCCACTGAACAGAAAGCCTACAGAGCTAAGGAAAGGAGAGTTCCCACTACCTGGTGCTTTGTTGGATGAGTTACCGAGTTACCGGAAGACGGTCAAGGTCAGGTGATCTGTCTGCTGTGGTGTGTAGAGTCAGAGTACGGAAGCACGAGGAAGAAGCAGAGCGACTTTTTCAAGGTACGCCTGAGGACACCTGCTCGCACAAACACTGCCTTCCACTTACGTGAAATAGCCCTTGTTTAAATACATCCAGGACCATCTGATACAATGCATCCACACCTGGTGGTTGCATTTTGAGTACGTTTGAAAGGAGCAACGTATTTTGAGCTTTCCTTCTGTGCTGTGCACGGCACAGTGGCTTATGGGTGTACAGCCTCGTTTAACCTTGTCTAGTAGCACGTTCATTTTACAAAGGACGAAGACAAAACCCCAGGGAATGCAAAGAGTCCGCCATGGTTTCTGGTGGTTGTGTGTTTGGTTGGCTTGTTTGGGGCTGATCCTCCTGACCAGACTTAGAGCTACTAAGCTCCAGGCTACACTGGGTGCCACATATAGACCCTGTTGCTGGCCCTGTACCACTAAGCACCATGGCCAGCTGTGGCCTCCTCCCTGATCCAGGAGCATCGTGGAAACTGCCGGCACAGTCCTTCCAAACAGCGGTCTCCTCTAGAGATAACTTCTGCTTTCAAACCGCTCGTGAACTGCGCTTCTCAGTCGGATGTCTGCCTGCTCAATCCTCCACATCATCTTTGCCGCTCACTCCTTTCTACTCTCCGGAGCCTCTACAAAGAGATCTGCAGCCAGAGCCTCGCGTTTTTATTTCCCTTTACCTATTTATATAGGATGAAAATGTTAATTACTGAAGAAACACATGAATAAAAGATAGAATTCACACCTGTGCCAGCTACAACATCTTTAATAAAACCCACATTGTCAATAATCATATAGAGATGCTAACTGGATTACCACAGTGTTGCTCTCAGCCTTGAGAAAGTGATATTTTTTTCGTCTTGCACTCAAATAAGTTTACAAAATGAAGCCTCAAGCACATTTGATCACAAGAAACTGGACTGGTCTGGAAGGGAAAGAAAAGCAATGCCAACGTTGATTGAGCAACCAGCTTGTGGCAGACCCTCTGCTAGAAATGCCCCATCCACATAGCCTCCACATAAGAACACTACAGGTGCCTAAATGCTGCAGTTGATAAGGTGCCTGCTACATCCGTCTAAGGACTGTTCAAATCCCCGGCACCCATGTAAAACCCAGGAACAGTCACATGTGTCTGGAACTCTAGTACTCAGTGGGGAGAGGCAAGCAGATACCAAAACTTGCCCAGCAGTCAGTATAGCTCATCCCTAAATGTCAAGTTCAATGAGAGATCCTGTCTCCAATGGCAATGTGGAAGGGAATCGCAGGAGATTCCAGCATATCTAGCCTACCCCTGGCCCTCAGACACAGCTGCACATCCCTGCAGCTCATCAGCACACGCAGAAACACAAGAAAGAGGGAGCAATGTAATTACCAGCGTTAGAGGTTAGAAATGGGCACAGAGCCCTGAAGACTCCCGATCTGCAGATAAGGTTTGGCAGGAATCACAGACCTAAACTGCAAAGCTCCTCGGCTAATGTGGAGGCATCTTCGGCTTCCTGACTCCCTCCAAATTCCCTACCCCTTTGCTTCACTCTGAACCACAGTAAGAACAAAGTTCTTTGGCTTGTCAGAGCATACCAACTAGATGTCAGGCTAGTGTCCTCTAGTCCCCATGACCACTGCCCTATTGTCCATTATGGACAATGGTGCCATCGCACCAGAAAGTAGTTAAACATCACTGAGAGCCGAAGGTACAAGCAAATCTTTGGGGGTTTTGTTTGTGTGTTTGTGTGTCTGATTGATTGGCTGATTTTGGTTTTGAAAATTATGAAAAATAGGGAATGCTTGACTCTACATGGAGTTGGAGATCCTACTCCACCAGACAGACGATTTCCGGGGCTCGGGTTTTCCCTCTACCTTCACCACCATGCTGTCCCTGTTCAAAGTCTTCGTTAGCTAAGTGGGGCAATAGTTGTCTCTAAGTTCTAATTTGAAGAGCACTGAAAACTTTGATTTCTTCTGTAATCTCCACAGCTCTTTCTCTGAGAAACGGGAAGATCATAACAAATGGGGGTGTGATGATATCATCTAAGCAGAGAATTAAACCATAATGAACTATTTATACCTTTGAATTAATTAGCTTATGAGCCAGAGTTTAAATGGGCCAAATGGGGTAGGAATCTTGGAAGGGCTCATCAAAGCAACCTGGACCGCTGTCAAGGGCCCTTCCTGAAACTCAGGGTCCTCATTAGGAGAGCTTTCAAAAGCACCTACATCAGACAGCTAAAAGGGTAAGGGCTTAGAGAAAACAACTCAGCACACAGTCCCCTAATAGTTTACGCTTGACCTTAACTCAATTTTAATACCAGGAAATTGCATTTGATGACGTTTATGGAAAAAAGTCCTACAGAAACATCCCAGTAAGGCCCAGCAGCAAGTCCCTAATGTACCAAGGTGTCTGCTCTCTACCCTTAAGGGGTCTACACCACAAGTCACCTGGCAACATCAAAGTCCATTATCTTCAAGCAGAAGGTGAGGCCCTGGCTGCCAAGCTTCATCCTTCATTTACTCTTCTCTCAATGGTAACTTCTCAGGCAAGTTAAGTCTTGGTTCACCAGAGTAAGTAACTTCTGTACATCCCAAGCCCTCCTCATACATGGACACAACTGGTATTTCTGTCACACCGGAGAGAGAAAACGAATAGCCAAGACCCCACTTGTACTTTATAGTCATTACCAGTCCTAGCCGCCCCCCACGCTCCCCCAAATAGGAAAAGGAATTGCAAGACAGATCATAATTGGATTAAGACCCATAGTTCTTTAATTCATTCAGCAAATGGAGGCATTTGGAACAGTTTATTTACAGAGTTGTTTAGACAGTTTTGTGTGGTGTTTCTGAAGATAAACCAAAATGCCTTTCTGAAATAAGTTTCAGAGCCCAAATCATTAACATATGAGTCTCGAATGTAGACAATTTACAAACGGGTGTTTTTAAACATTGTTTGGAATGAAATTGGACTTTTATTTTATTAACTATCTACAAATCTAGGTTCAGGATATAGTTTATAGCTATGTGAAACAGATAGGCACTTTCTTCACCTCTAAAATAAACCTACATTTCTTGAACAACAAATCCCTCTTTAAGAGTACATTTACTTCAGGCCTGGATGAATGGTTTCCAGTTTGCTGTCAGGATCCTAATTACATGCCCTCCCTGACCACTAAAGTTGACCCCGTGTCGGATGAATCGCGTAGGCTCTGCCAATCAGCCGCATCTTGTCAGGTCCAATCCACACTTCACATTAGTATTCTCAGCTCTTTGAAAGCCATGTTTTCAGGAAATCACGAACCATGAGTTCTTCTCCCTCAGTTTCCCTCCTTGTATCTGCTCTGAACGTACCTTGATGACCAGGACTGCTTATCACGCAGAAAAAGGACGAAGCATTTCACAGACGGTACATTCTTGCACGCGCATGCACTGTGTCTTATTTTTAAGTGTGCTTTGCAAGAAAACATTTCTGCAAGAGTTCAAACTCCGTTCTTTGGAAAAGGAAAATTTGAAATTTTTAAACTTATAGCTCACTCCAGCAAGGACCAAAAGAAAAAAGAAGATGTTATACCTGGCTAACAACGTCGCGCTTTCATGTACAACGGACTCTGTATGCCCTAAGAACTCTCCGCAAAGAATGTCCATTTTCTCGCTCGCCCACAGGACTGCATCAGTCCAAACAGGATGCGTGTCTACATGAGTCAACTAGTGTATCCCAAGAACCTGCTGATTTACCAACTGAGGTTAACAGATGTGAGTGCTGTATGTATGCAACACACATCCAGCCATGACTGGTTAAGCACAACAACAAAACTAATTCCGTGTTTCTGTGTGAAGAACTAAAGCATCCCTCAGTATCAGAAGCTTATACTACGTCAGAGCAGATCGGCACTGCCCATCCAAACAGGCTACAGAAAGAAAAGAATTAAAGCCCAGAGGAAACAGAAAGCTTCAGAAACAGGATAAGCAGACCACTGGAAAGACGAGGAGGAAGAAAAAGAAATTCTGCCTAGGATGCTACTATGTAATTAACACAAACAACCAAATAATTATGCGCATCCCTTCCCACCCCCACAATTAAATGTTTTTAAACAACTGTCGTGATGAAAGATCTACCTTTTAGGCAAACAAAAGCCATCCCCAGCAGTTTGAGGATTTGAGACTGGATTGCATCAGTTTCTAAGTGATGCTGGTGATTTTTATCTCCTAGAGTTCTGAGGATAAACATTGGATGGCATAATCTCCAAGAGAATTTTGCACGGTGCCCAGGAGAACTTTCGATGTAAGTGCTTAATGTTTTAAATCACTCTGGCTGAATTTATCTAGGCTTTGGCCTCGGAGCTATATTTAAATCAGGAAGAAGCACCCCCTGGAAACCGTGCTCCCTCTATCTGCTTCTGAAAACAGATTCCTCCCCTATCTGCACAAACAACCATCCTCAGACAGCCGGATTCCTTTAAAATGAGACAGATCAAAATTTAGCAGTTCTGTACAGACTATGAAATCGTCCTCCTTCTAAAAGCTATAAAAGTCAAACTTTGGGCAGGGGAGAACATTTCCGTGTACTTTAAAAAAAAAAAAAAAAACATCTGGCCCTTAACCTAATCATTCCTGGCAATCAAGCCCCCAGATTCTGGTTTTTCTGATTGAAAACGTCTACAGATCTCCCACCAGCACTTTCAATGGGGTAGTGTGTGAGTGTGTGTGTGTGTGTGTGTGTGTGTGTGTGTATGATACTAGGAGCCATAATTTATGAACACCAAGAAAACAAACCACTGTTGTCTAGCCTGTTTGCAGATTCCCACATTTATTACCCAAAATCCCACAGATTTCCCTCTGCCTTGCCCTTGACAGAAACTGTGCTGAGCAGAAAAGGTTCTCTGGGGAAATCTCTCCTCATGCCTTTCTTAACAAACCCCTTGCATATCTGGATACGGAACATCTCAACTGGGTTACAACAAATTTCAAAACTTTCCTGAGGCAGCAAAGCCAATAGCCACTCAGAGTATCCCGGGTGGCCAGCCCCGAAAGCGTGGGCTCTGCAGTCACACACACACTTCCTCATTTTGACCTGCTTTAGTTGATGAGGGAAGACTGGAAATGAATTCACGTTCCTCACTCTCAACTTAGGCACTGAGACCAGCGCCTTCTGAGAGTCAACGCGGGCCAATCTGCTTATTAAAATATTCACTTTGCAAGATGACTACTAAAATATGTGAACCGTGTCCCACGGATCTGAGGCCGGCAGATCGGTAACTCCAAACAGTCTTCAACTTGCTTCCTACCTGCATAAGCCCGCTCCTTACTTCTTACTCCCCGTGGCTGTGAAGCGCCAGCTGAGTGTGACACAGCACGTGAGGGGGCTATACTCTGCACCAAGTGAGGAAGGGGGTTTTAAAGAGAGAGGGAGAGAGAGAAGTTGCAATAAAATGAAAGCTTCCGGTCTCTGAAATGCCTCAAATCCAGAAGGATGAGACTTATTTCTGAGCCTCTGGGAAGGACTGAAGAGGAGTAGAGGGAGAGAGATTGCAGAAAGCGAAACAAAAAGACAAGGGTGAAGGTGACGGGGGTGGGAGGAGAGTGGTCTTTCTGTTCTAGACAGGCGCAGGGGCTTTGTCCAAGTTCGAGGGTCTGTCCCTTGGAGACGCACAAGCTTAGCCCGGGGCTGATTCCCCCCTGCGCTGCTTGCCTCCTGCACCTCGCATCACCGCCACCACTTACAAAACAATACAGGCAACAGGACACGGGTTTTCCAACAGCAGCCCAGAGAAAGTTGGCCCAGTCCCGCGGATCGCAGCCCCCTCCTTCCCGGAGGGGGAGGTGGCAGCGCCCCCCGCAGCCTCCCCCGCAGCCGGGCCCAGCCCCCTCCCGGGACTTGAGCAAACTCCCGCGCCCCCTCCCTGGTGCTGCGCGGCTTCTCCAGCTGGAGCAGGGCGCCTTGGAGGGCTGCCCGCCACCGGCACCTCCACAGCGGGACGCGCCACAAAGTTAAAACGCTGCGGTTCACGCACCTTACCGGCTCTGGTTAATCGCTCCTCTGACGCGGGATGCGCAGCGGCGGGAGGGGGCCCCCGGAGGACCCTGGAGACGGGATGGGGCGGCTCGCCTTTTGCACTCTGTGTGTGTGTGTCTGTGTCGGGTGTGTTTGTGTGGGGTGTGCGCGCGCGTGTGTGTGTGCGCGCCTGTCCCTCTCTCTTTCTCTCTCTCTTCCACCCCCCCACCCCAACCTCTGGCTCCCTCTCTCGCTCCCTCTCGCTCTCTGTCTCTCTCTCTCTCAAGGACGAAGTGAAATCCCTTGGCTGGTCATGAGGCGGCTTCGGAGACTACACAATGCTGGTGCAAATAAATAACAAAAGGCGAAAAAGACAGTGGGAACAATGGGGGAGGCGAGGGCAGCGCTCCAGCCGCCAGTGACCGTGGCCGGCGCGCGCCCCGGGGTGCGGCGGGCGGGGGCGGCGCAGGGGCCCGGATTGCTGCAGGTCGACCCCCGGAACCTGGAGTCCACCCTGACCTCCTGCCCGCGGCCGCGCGCCCGCATCCGAAGCCCTGGAGCCCCCCACGGTCCTCCTGCTCGGTTGCAGCCCAACTGGCTTGTAAATAACGCACCGATCACCCACACCGTGCAGGAATTTTTTTTTTTCTTCCCTTTAATCTGCCCTCCACTTAAAGACGAAATGGCAGGAGTGGAAGGAGGCGGGTAGGAGAGGGGAGCTCGCTTCTATCCCTGCGCTATCGTGTCTGGTCAAGTCTCCTTTGTCAACTTCTTCCTCGCCCTGTGCCCACCCCCCCACCCCTGTCCCTCTTGCGCCCACCCCCGTGTGCAAATAGGCTTTCACCGGATGGCACGGGGACGCGCGTGGGGGTCTGCGGGTGTCGGTGGAACCTTCTAGGTGGTCAGCAGACCACCGTTCGTGTTTTGAAGCCACTACTGCCTTTCAGGAGTCGGGCTCTGCACCCGGGTCCTCTGCAGCCTTTTGCGGGCTCTAAGCACCTACCCACTCCTTGGGGGAGAGGGGTAGAAGAAAAGTTTAGAAGCCCTCTGATCTCCACCTCTGGGGTGACTGAACTGGTTGATTCTGTGTGCATTCAGCCAAGGAAAAAAAATATCACGAATGCCCAAGAGCCAGGGGTTGATATTGAGGGCAGCGAGATGAGGTTGGGCACTGGGTTCCGGAGCTGCGCCACTCGGGAGCGCGAGTTACATCACCACCAGCAGCAGCAGAAACTCGGTGGGTGAACCGCCCCAGGCAGACGCTGCGGGCTGACGGAAGCCTGTTCTCTGACAGCTCCCGCGCTGCTGCTGGCTTAGCATTGCTCTTCTTGCTTTCACTGACTTAAAACAGCTGCCAGGGGGAGGGGGCTAGAGAGGGGATCCCCAAGAAATCTCTAGTCAGGGTTGGGCAGAGATAAGGGCTCTTGCAGAGACCCAGAGGAACATGCTATCAGGTAGCCAGGACCAAGGGACTGGAAGAAATTGATGGCAAAAGGCCCCGCCAAAAAAAAAAAAAATATCTAGCAATATGTTTTTTGTTTGTTTTTTTTTTTCTGGCCCCTCCTTTCCTTTGCCTTTCTTGGCTTGTGTGTGCCCCTTCCCCACATCTGTGATTCCCCTGAGAAGAACATCCCTGGCCTGCACCTCTTCTCCAGGCACCCCCAGCATTTCCCAGAGTGCACCAAAGCTGCCCAGAGATCAATGAACCTGCTGTTTGTTCTTCATCCTCCTGCAGAAGCAGGGCCCTTGGAGCAGCTTGGGAAGCAGACTCAGAACCTGCCCGTCAAAGGTCCACTCCCTCTGGGTGACTTATTCCCTGACGCCTGTCTACAGAGCAGATGTTAAAAAGCAATACAGTGTCTGGATGCCCAGGATACCCAAAAGCTTGGAAAAGTACTTCTCGTTTCCTGCCCCTTCCACCCTTGGTAGGTGGATTGCTAATACCTGGGATTTTTTGCACTTGTCTAGAGCAGCAGGTTTCCAGGGAGGAGATGCTTTGACAATTGATTACTTAGTACCTGCTTTCTAAAAATGGCTAAACACCTTTCCCTTGGAAGAAAAGTGAGAAATGCAAATCTTAATAACTCGAGGCAGAAATTTCAAAGTGTAAACACAGCCATTATCCACTCCCACAAAGAAAAGCGCTCCCTTCAACAAATATTTGATAGCACGGAGCCCATTAATTAAGAGAACAATCCAATAAGCCCAGAGCTTCTGCGGGGGTGGGGGGTCTGAACTATCATCAGCGGCGAGGACTTTATAAACCGGATGATCATCCAATGCTCAGTGTGTATCGTTAAACACCTTTACTATATTCCTGTAAGTGTAGTTAACAAGAGAACTGAAATAATAATAATCTCATAACAAAAATATAAAACTCTTGGATTAATGTGGCCTCCCCACACTGAAAAAAAAAAACAACAAATCTGTGTTTGAATAAAACACCTTCCACATGTGTCCTTTTTCTCCACGGGCTCTGTCCCTCCAGCTCCTAGTCAGTCATTTGCAGGTGTGACCCACTCGCTTGGTGATAATTGCCTTCCACCTTCAATCTAAGTGGGGCTTTTACTCTGAAGAGTTCTCTGGCTGGGGAGGTGGCTCAGCAGTGAGTGTGTTAAGAGGACCTGAGTTGGGGGTCCCAGCATCCAGGTGGGGTGGCTCCCACTCTGACTTCAGCTATGATAAGATTCGGGCACCTCTGGGCACCTGCACTCACAGACACACAGACACATAGCAATAGCAGCTCTCGCCACACGAAGGATGGTCTGTTCTCCTGGATGCTAAGATGTCTTTCAAAGTTTGCTATTAGAAGGTCAAGCCTGGTTTCTCGAGAAAACGAGCAAAGGGCAAATGTGGACCAGTTACAAAACACTGGCTCCTCACTGTACTGGTCAGAATATGTGTAACCCTTGTCAAGGGATTGCTGTATGTACAATGATTTCCACAGGGAAATCTAGAACCCACTGTATGAGGAAAGGGGAGTGAAGTAGATTCTCTCCGCATGGTCGTCTGAAGGCGCCTGCTTGGCCTAAGCCAACCAACCAGAGCAGGGCCAGAGCCTCTCTTTAGAGGCCTTACTTCTTGTTCTTCAGTGTTCCAGCTTCAGGGGCAAGCAGGTGTCCGACTGACGAGGGAACGGGATTGGTGGAGGAGGAAGACAGCAAGCTCCCTGGTTATTGAAACCACATGCACTCCAGACTAAGCCATGGTTGATCAAAACCTTCCAGTGAGATATGTTTGTTTGTGTTAAGTCTGGAAAACAAAACCACACCGAAGTGAGGCTATCTCATTGAACATCAGTGTTTCCATTTATCAAGCGTGCACTACATCCCGGGTTCCTAGCCAAATGCTTTGTAAATGTGTTCCTTTCTCTCCTTCCCACAACAGACTTGCAAGAAGTGCGACATTCCTGCTCTGCCGAGCAGAGGAGGGAAGCTTGGCAAGGCACGGTTGCTCACCCAAGGCCCTGCTGTGTGGCAGCCGCTGTACCACAGTGCACACCAGACCTGGCCAGCTCCAAGACGGGACATTGTACTTCCCCTAGACTCCTCCAAAATCATGCCAGGGCCAGTTCACAGTGCCAAATATTAGGTCATTATGTGTGCGCAACTTAAAATGACAAATTTGTTGTTGGGTTTCTAGCTCATGAGTAGAGGACTTGCCTAGCATGTGCCTAGCATGTGCAGAACTCTGGCCTCAGTTCCTAACATTGCAACAACAGTGAAGTAAAATACAAACATTACACCTAATTCCAGACGAGCCGTGTTCATGATCTCGCTCACCTGGGTCTTCGGATAACTATGAAATTCCTAAGAAATTATATTTGTACCGTATATACATCCAGGGTTTTAAACAATACATATCAAATTGTCTTATTTTGTAGATTAGACAATTATGTATTATGTGTACCCATACTTACCCATGTAATTAGTATATATATATAAAGCTAAACCTTATAGACTTGTATGGGTGCAGCTCTTTACATGACGTGCCAACTCAAGCCATCAGTCACCATAGTACTTGAGAGGCTGAGGCAGGAAGATCTGCGTAACAAGCCCCAAGACATCATGTCTATATAGCAAGAGCCTGTCTCTTCAGAAAGAATAAAACACTAAAGTAAGTGAATTCCCAAGGTGAAGCCGTGAGCTACATCATTTTATTCTATCGTTTCACAGACATGGAAACAAACGTGGAGAATTACGTTAAGTTCTAGAAGGTTGTACAAAGAGGAAGAGAGCCTGGGTTCAAAGTAAGCAATGAGTGACTTTGTTATACTGTCTTTCAATGAGCATATATATATATGACAAATATTTATGCATGTAATGGCAATATATATACAGAATATAGACATATATTTATGCATATATGTACCTATATATCTTCATGGGCAGACAAACTTTTACATAGCTAGAAATCATACAGATAGCTATAGGAAACACTTATGCATGAATGGAAAGTTTCGTATGCTTAAGATATTCACGACTGAATTCCTCTAGTATAGCTAGAGATATCGGTAAAGTGCTATTAAATATTACTTATTGATATGCAATATTAGTTACTGGCCTAGGTGCATAAGGTCCAGTCCATTGGTGGATTTGTGTGGATTTCTGTTAAAGGTACTTGGGAATCTACCTATGAAAAGGGGAAATACAGTCCTTATTCATTCTTTTGCTACAAGAAAATATCAGACACAGGGCAGTTATAAAAGAGGTATACTTATCTCCCAGTTTGGGAGCTGCAGAGCCCAAGATGAGTGGCTGTTTCTCCTTTCAGGAGAGACTCACACCATCAAAATTCCAGAGAGACCTAGCTGGGGAGACGACCTAGCAACTCAACCCGGTCCTTGGTCCTTGACAGAGCCCTGACTGTGTTCACCAGGGCCACACCCCATACCAGGCACCTCTCATTCTCTTTGTTGACCCAGGCAGCTCACCCAAACTCTACACTGGGAAGTTCAGTCTCAGCGCAGCTCTGGGGGAGACAGACATCAGCCCACAGCCAAGCAGAGAAAACCTTGAGAGGAAGGGAACCCTCAAAGTGAAGCCGAGCAGTGAATGCACCCCTTCCCCAAGTTGGGTCAGAGCTTTTACTTCTTCAATTAGGGCAGTGTTCCCATCTCCTCCTGGCAACAGGAGAATAATATCAAATGTTGATGCAAGTTCACTAATTATGGACTCAAAACCGTGACCTCCCTTCCAAAAAAACCTTAAAACATTTGATAAGGATTTGCGATAGCAGAATGATGTGTTTACCTCATGGCTATTTTCATCCGTCTCCCCAAAAAGGAGGGAGGGACATGTCAATTTTGGGCAGTGAACTCCAAAATCAACAGCTTTATAAAACTGTTTCGAGTTTCAGAATTCTCTCTGTCTCTGTCTCTCTCTGTGTCTCTGTATGTCTCTCTGTCTCTCTCTGTCTCTCTGTCTCTCTCTCTCTCTCCTAAATATGGTATCTGTTGTCATATCAGGAAGGAGTAACTACGGACAGCTTCCAGGCACGCTTCACAGGTTTCCAGCATATTTCACAATCTCCCAGCATGCCTGACAATTTCCCTGCATGCTTTATAATTTCCCAGCACACCTCATCTTGATGAGTATTAACTATCCTGACTTAATGAGCCCCTTAAGGAAAACCGGAAAGAGTTGCCTATTATCCTAGCACTTGAGAGGCTGAGGCAGGAGGATTGCTGTGAATTGAAGGCCAGCTTGGATTACCTAGTAAAGGTCAAGCTAGTGTGAGCTAGGGTTCTCAGATCCTGCCCCTCACACAAATGCCCTGCCCAAGGTGAGATAACTAAGCCGGTAAAAGCACGCTAATGACAGGAGTTTGATGAAAAAAGAGAACCATCTTCTCAGACACTGTCCCTCACCTGTCCCCGCACAAGTCACACACACAGCAGTAACAACAGAGGGCTGAGCTGAGCGTGGTGGTGCATGCTGGGTAATCCAGAGACGAGAAGACTAAAGCAGGGTGATTGCAGTTTAAGACCAGCTTAGCCCATGTTCTGAGCTCCAGGCTAGCCTGGGCTACAGAGTGAATGTCTCAAAAGTAAATAAAAACAGAAACTACAGCCCCCATGACTGAGATACCACACACAAAGCTCTCGTTGAGGAAAAAAAAATAAAACTTTTGAAAGCCTATTACAGATACAGATGTTTTCATTTAGAAACTACTATGAAATTGAGTGTTCTTTCATTTAAACGTTCCCCTGTGGTTCCGCAAATTAAAGATTGGTAGTGTGGTATTAACAACCAAGAGCTGGACTGAATGGAACTGGCTAAACACAGTTGGTTAAGCTGCCGCCGATAGTTTCTGTAGCTGAAGCTGACCGAAAAGTGAGGTCGCTTAAACATTTTGTATGTAAATCTAATTTTTAAAAACTTATCCACTTGGGTATGCATCCTAGAAAGAACTTTTTATGTCAGACATAGTTTTAGAAAGGAAATAATGTAGAGAGCCCGATACTTTATAAACTCCAAACCACAACCACGCTGCTCTCATTAGTGAAACGGGTTTATTACATTCATTGTTAATTTTTTCCTTCCTGGGACAAGAACCAGAGGGAATAACAAAATTAGTGTGAGGCAAATGCAGCAATGTGCGCTCACCACAGCTCGTCCCTTAACCTGCAGGGCTGTTGTATTTATTTATTTACTTATTTGTTCAATTTGACATGTCATCTTTCATTTTGAATAACGAGCATTCACTGTGGCAGTGTGGGAGGGGTGGGCCTTCAATCTTGTCTCTCTCGAGTGTGAGAGGCCGAGGATGGGGAGGAGAGTCATGTAAGGCTGTCCTCTGGACAAGACGTGTCTGTTACAGCCAGAGCTCACAGCAGCGTGTTACCTGCCCAAGCTCAGCATGGGTGGGGTAGAGGATGCTGAGGACCCAGCTCCACTGAGGTGCTCTTGGGAGTGGATGGTTTCTGAGGATGGAGAATCATTCTCTTTTGAGGATAACTGGCCATGGTAAGATTCTCATGCTCCCATGGATGTCCAACACCCACTAGAAAATTTAAAAGAAAAAAATTATAAAAACATAAAATTGGTTGGGGAAAAATGGGAAGAGTTGATCTATATGATCAGGTTCCATTGTATTCCTGAATGAAATTTTTGGGAACAAAGAGAAACTCTTTGATGGTCTTCCTTAATATATGAATTGTCCCCAAACGTAGCCCGCTGAATAGATTCTGTGCTCTCCACTTTACAGTATTTCCCTATAAATATGTGCATAGATTTTATGTATGAGCAAAACAGAAACAACTGGTGCTGTAGAACTTTACAGGTACATAGAATAATCCCAGCACTCAGAAGCCTGATGCAGGAGGATTAGAACATAGAAGCCAGGCAGGATTACCCAGAAAGATTGAACCCAGGCTGAGGGCGGGGTTACAGCTACAGCTGAGGTAGAACATCTGTCCAGCATGCTTGGGGTCAGGTTCAGTCCCCAGAACTGCCTAGGAATGGAGCTGTCAATCAAGGTCATAATTGCGCATGCACATAGATACACACACGCACATGGATACATACATGCACATAGATACACACACGCACATGGATACATACATGCACATAGATACACACACGCACATGGATACATACATGAACATAGATACACACACGCAGATGTGGGAGGAGGGGTCTCAGAGGACTGCGTGGAGGAATTGGCTCTCTCCTTCCGCTGTGTGAGATCCTGGGTATCAAAGGCAGGTTGTCAGGCTTGGCGGTCAGCATCCTTACCCTCGGAGCCATCTTGTTATCACAGATGGTAAGTTTGAGCCCCACTTGTGTGTGCATGTTCGAATCTGTGAATGGATGATGACATCTGCCTCTCTTCCGTCCTTCAGACATGGAGTGAAGTGTCACCAGCTGCCTCACCCACATACGTGTCACATGATGAAGCATGTTGGGCAAATGAAAGTTGGAAAAGCATGCACAACCAAGAGGGGAGTTTAAAAATAATCACTAAAAATGACCTTGCTTTAATCTCTGCAGATTGTTTGAAATGTGCTACTAACTTCTCCATCTCAGGATATCTGAGACCTATCGCCCTCTCCTCCCAGGATTCTGACTGAATTAAAATCTTTACAGAACTGGAGGTTGGACCCAAGAATCCATGCATGCCAGGTAAGTGTTCTACCACTAAGCTACATCAACATTTATTTATTCAGTTACTTAGTTATTTAGTTATTTATTTAAACACAGGACTAGCCTTAAACTAGCAACAAGGCAGGCCTCATCCTCTGCTAGGATTACAGGCCTATGCTGTCGTGGTTAGCTTACACATTTAATTTAATCAACAGATGAGAGGACTTTTTTAAAAAACACATTAATGTACTTTATCCTAAACTGCCTACATAGTCAAAATGACTTTTCCCAGATAGCTTTGCTCTGCGATAGCGTCAGCAGTCAGATTCCTGATTCCTATTCTACTGTGCAGCTATTTCCTCAGAATTTAAACACTCCCTCCCAGAAAGCTGGGGAAGGGGATGTTCTCATGAGACTCCAACGCCAAACTCAGAAGACTCAGGAAGTTCATAAAGTTGCAAGATTCACTAGATTCGACCTTGAGGTTGTGTAAACAGGAAGCATGGCTGCGAAGTAGAGACTCTTCCACGGATCAGCTGCAATTGAAGGGAGAGATCCAAGGGTGTAGCTTTTGTGCTGGGGCAGGCTCTTGTTGGCGCAACTGCCTTGACGCACACATGCTCCCATGGGTAGCACCAATAACACCCTGGCTCATTAAGATAGACGTGGGTGGCATCGTTTCTCTGGTCTGTTTACAGTGCCCTATCTAGGGTGGATAAACATTTCCTGGAGTCTTTCCAGGCAAAGTCACATGAAATCTGCTTATGAGATTTGCTCGAGAGCCATTTCCCTTATCCCATCCATCCCTTTGACCACACTATACAGCCAATATTTTTTAGCTAATTTAACTTTTAACGCACATAATCTAGGCTGCTTCTGAATGCTGGGTGCTTCCCTGGATACAGCCGGGGCCACTGATGCCCCTCTCACTTTCCTCCAGCAAGGGCTTCTGACACATGAAGCATTACAAAGGTTTCAACCCACGAAATAATGAGATCGGAAACAGGTCAAGGGTCAAAGGCAGACTCCAGGGCAGCCTTGTTTAAAATGGGAAACTTTGCTTCCAGACGGGTCTCTAATAATATTCATAGTGAAAGGATCCAGGGGTATTGAGTTAGCTTTCAAAAACATGGGAAGTCTTCCAGTTAGCATCAGAGAAGGCCATTTTTTTCCCACTCTGGGCCGATATGGATAAAACACAAGGAATAGGTCATTTCAAAGAGGGCTTGTGGGCTGGGAAATCAGAGTGTTTTCAGGCTGTGACCAAAGATTGACACATCGCACAAATGGTGAGGGTTTTTTTCTTCTAGGTCAGTCAGCTCCAGGTTTTCTGGTCCCTACATCCAGACAACCCTACGCGTACAGAGGGGAAGCTTTGGCTCTTCCTCTTCAGAATGAAACGTCTAGACAGATGGAGGACCAAGCTCTGTGAACACCTCGACAGGACACATAAGGCTGAGCTATAAAATTATTCCTTGTGAGGACAGAAACAAGCTCACTAGGGAGAGGGGCTTCATGCAGTCCCCAGAGCCCGAGTTGGATCCCTGGATCCTACAAGGCATGGGAGAGAACCCAGACATTTCCTATGATCTCTACACATGTGCACATGAATGGGCGCATGCATAGAATTCATTCTTAAAAATCTATCCCTAGACACAGCACTTCAACAACTCATAGCACTCTAAGAACACACAGACCCAGCTAGAGCCGAGTCTATGTTAAGCTATCTGTTTACCTCGTTCACTTATTGTTACAAAGATCGCCTAAGATGATGGCTACAAATGACTTGATAACCTTAAGGATAACTACATCAAACTCTGCCAACTTACAAAAGTTCAGTGACTGTCAAAGGTGGTATATCCTCACTGAAATAATGAAGTTATAACATTTGATTCTTGGGTAATTTGCTTATTTGCTCATTTATTCATTAATTTATCTTTGAGACAGACTAGACCCGAACATCTCTGACCTTGCTCTGTTGCCTAAGATAACCTTGACCCTCTGATCCTCCTACCTCCGTCGGGATCCCAGGTCTGTGCTAGCATATTCAGTGCTGGGTGTAGAGCCCAGAGCTTTGTGCATGTGAGCACCCAACCCAGTGAGCTCCACCCTGCCAGAGCCACCACCTTCAAGGAGAGTGGAAAAGATTTGGCTGGACAAGCGTTTGCTGTCACTTGGCATGGGGCACAAACAGCAAAGCAGCATTAAACCACAGAGAAGGTTCCAGGCCTGTGAAATGTAGCACACATTTAAGACAAGGGAAACATCACCATCAAAAGTGAAAATGACCCAGAGAATCAAAAGCAAGAGAAACATTAGAAATTAAGGCACCAAGACAAAATCTACTAGTCACTCCTCCATGTACACATGCATAAAACCAGCCGACGGGGAGTCCGCACAGAGGCTTCTTAAGATTCAGAGCCCTTTAAAGTTGAATTTCCTTCAGTGGGCCAGGATCTGCATCAGAGTTCATCATCATTCGGCGCCACGGTTTGCAGAGGAGAAAGCTCCCCTAAGGCACTGTCAGAACTGCTAGCCTTGGCCTTACTGCAAATGGAATCTTCGAAATGAGCCTATGGTTATGCGGCTCCCAATCATGCAGGAGCTTTTGAAAACCCTTCACCCTGTCTTTCTTCTAAGAGCCCATACCTCAGCAGAGCCCTAGACACTGAGAGAGGATTAATGCCTATGAAAATAACATTTAAGTAAACAAGGTGGTCTTTTAAGATACAGTGTTTCTCTCTTAAGTGACACATGAAAGCTTTCCCCCCCTTCTTTTTAATTTTGTTACTTTGCAAAAAAGAAAACTTTCTTTCTCAAGGGTCCACTTTCATGTCAGACTGATCCATGCAATTGTCTATGCTTCCTGCAAGTGGGAGGAAAGGGGAGACTTCAGAGGAACGAATTCGGTGACCCATGGCCCTGCACACAGGGACAGTGGTACCTTGCCTGGTTAAGTCCCAGGGAAGTCAGTCCACAGCTCCCAGACCTTCGCCACCAGCTCGGGACAAAGAGCAGAGGATTTGAGTGTTAGGAATCTGCAAGTAAGAAGTGAATTTTTAGAAAACATCTTTAACTTTATTGTATCTGTCTTGAGAGCAACATGGTCAATAAAAGTAATAACAAGAAATGAACACTTGGGGTTAAAGAGATGGGTCACTCAAGTTCCCAGCGCCCACATCAGGTGACTCAAAAATGGTTAACTCTCCCTCCAAAGGATCTGACACCCCCTTCTGGCCTCCACGGGCACCCAGTCGACCACCGTCATACAGACATACACATACATAAAATAAAACTTTAAGAAACTAAGACTTAGAACCCTTATAAGAATGTATTTCCTCTGCTAAGCCTTGATTATCTCTTTTAATCTTCATGATTATCTCTGTATTATCAACAAGAAATCTGGAGCACAGTCTGGGCAATAAACTGTTTCAAGATTACCTACCTGATATCCTCCGTATAAAAACGCTAGAAATGCCAAAATTATGTTAAGTCCCAGGTGGTCTGCATTGACAGCCAAAATAGCCAAGGACTAAAGAGATGGCTCAGTGGCCAAGAGAGCTTGTTGCTCTTGCAGAATTCCTGGGTTCATTTCCAGTAACTCACATGAGCAGATCATAGACACCTCTTATCTTCAGCTCCTGGGAACGCAGCGCCCTCTTCTGCCCTCCACAGGCACGGCACTCACATGTGCATACAATCACACAGACAATTACATAATTAAAAGTAAAATAAATCCATCATGGCTTTGACCTCTTTGCTCATATTCTCATTCCTCCCACTCTTCAACTGGACATTGGGAACTCAGTCCAGTGCTCCGATGTGGGTCTCTGCCTCTGTTTCCATCAGTTGCTGGATGAAAGTTCTATGGTGATATTCAAGATATTCATTAGTCTGACTACAGGGCAAGTCAAGATTGGGCCCCCTCTCCTCTATTGCTTTGGGTCTTAGCTGGAGTCATTCTTGTGGATTCCTGGGAATTTCTCTAGAGCCAGGTTTCTGCTAACCCTATAATGGCTCCCTCGATCAAGATATTTCTTTCCTTTCTCTCTCTCTCTGTCCTTCCTCCATCTCAACTATCCCATTCCCTCAAGTTCTCCTCAACCCTCCTCTTCCTCTCCCAACCTTCCTTCTCCCCCCATCCCCATGCTTCCAATTTTGTCAGGCGATCTTGTATGTTTCTAATTTTCCAGATGGATCTACATATGTTTTTTTTGGGGGGGGTTACCTTATTACTTAGCTTTTCTAGGATCATGAACTATAGGCTCAATGTCTTTTGTTTATAGCTAGTATCCACTTATGAGTGAGACCATGAAGGGTTCACCCACTGAAATAGTCTACCTGAGCTAAGGGGAGCTCACCAACTCCAGCCAGACTGGGAAGAACAAGCATAGGATCAAATTAGTCCCTCTGAATGTGGTTGACAGTTGCATGGCTGGGGCAGACTGAGGGGCCAACTGGCAATGGCACAAGAATTTATCCCTACTTCCATGTACTGGCTTTTTGGGAACTTATTTTCTTTGAATGTATACCTTGCTCAGCCTAGATATAGTAGGGAGGGCCTTGGACATTCCACAAAGCAATATGCCCTACCCTCTCTGAGGACTGGAGGGGCTGGTGTGGGAGGGTGTGTGGAGGGAATGGGAGGAGGGGAGGAAGTAGGAACTTGGATTGGTTTTGTTTTTAAAAATCTAATAAAATTTAAAAAGTAAAATAAATCTTTACAGAATCAAACATCATGTCGGCAAAAGTTTATATAATTGTAATATTGTTTTAAATTTGCAAGAAAGGAAGAAATCCACAATATTAAATATAATAAAAAATAATAAAAGCTGAAATGGATTTCAGCTTCTGTTAATGCTGAAAAAGCTAAGAAGTAATCACTCCAATCTGCAAAGTCAGAAAAAGTTTCAACAAAAACAAAATTAAAAGAGAAATTTAGCTAAAAACAAGTGCCGTAGGTTTTCCCAGAGTGACGAGACAAGTCTGGTCTCTAGGTAAGCCATCATTCTTATGTCTGCATAGATGGGAACTCAGAGGCACAGCTGGTGACCACTTCCCTGAATCGGAGGAGCCTGGACCTGGACATTTACAGAGAGGACTCACTGGTGACTAGTAAATTACTGGAGGTAGCGTGAGAACTGCCAGGGAAGGGATGAATTTCTCTCACCTTGGCAGACTTTCCACAAAGAGCCCCACCAGGCACTCACAGTGTACTGCCATCGCTCTGGCTCCAACAGGTGTGGTCTATAACCATTCAGGGCAAAACAGTGCACCCAGGGCCTCCTCCATAACAAGGAAAAGACTTCACCAGAGCCTCATGCCTTCTGGGAGAAGGGCACCTTCCATTGCAGCGTTCTTACCTTTCTCCTGTTCCCTTAGTTGGTAAACCATAGTTAACAGTCCTGGGCAAACAGATCTAGAGGCTCACAGACAGAGAAGGGAGCAGGGCTTGTGGGGGTGGGGAGAAGTTGCTACAGATTTGTGATATTTCAATCCTCAAATCTAGGGCTCATTGTATCTGGCGTATGGAAGTATCTCTATGTCCACACATTCTACCACCAATATAATAGGACGTCACTAGAGAAACCTCAGATCATAACTAAAGATCTAAAAACACAGCCTCTTGGAAGAACACCCAGGGAGGTGTAATTCTGGGAAGAAAATAAAATCAACAACCATAAGTAATTTGAAGATTCTGGCAGTGTTGCTATGAGCAAACATAAGCCTAAATACAGATTCACCAGGTCTGACTTCAGTCACATGAGCAGTAACTTCCATGACTGCTCCTGAGGAAGATTAGTTAGTTTTCCATCTCTGCTTTCCCAAAGAGACTTAAAAGCTCCTTAGAAGTCGGAGGACTCCATCAGCATACTCCATCGACAGAAATGTGTCCAAGTCTCATGACCTAGAGATAACCAGGCACAGTATGGTGGAGATGAGGTGACTTTTGTTCCGGCATGCTTCCCTGTCTGCCTGTCTTCATGCGTTATGTACTGCTGGCCCAGATCATGGGATCTTGCTGACACCCAAGACCACACTTCTGCCCATAAATCCTCTAGACAATTCCATCCTCAAGTAGTCCAGCTCACTACTTCTCTTTGGCCTTACTTCACTTCATGCCTGACTTCCTTACACCAAGACTGGGTCATTTACAACACTTTTCTATAAGAAATTCAACTATTGACATCAAGAATCAACAGCAAAAGGATGTAAAAAGATAAACCAAGCTAAACGAGAAACTGGGATGGTTACATCGATTTCAAACAAGTTCAGTCCCAGAAGAACCAAGGTTATTGGGAATCAAGAGGGACCACAAAATGAGAAAAGAATCCATTCTTCAGGAGGACATAAACATAAGGACATAAACTAAAATATATGACACAAAAACTGATGAAAGAGAAAAACATCAAATTCAAACATAAGTCAGAAACTGTTGTTTCATCTAAATTATATAATTTATGGATTATAATTTTTTATATTTTTCCCGTATCGTCAGAATCACATTCAGACAAATTCAAGATGCTGGCTTGGGGCTTCACCACCCTGTGTCAACACCCAGAGTTTCATAGGCAGAAACTAAGCAAGGATATAAATGATCCCAATGGCAGTATTGGTCAACTTGATCTAATTAAATTTATAGAATAGTCCTTCCAAGGACATCAGATACAATCATCTTAAGTTCCTATGTAACAGAATGTATTCAGACAAAAATGAAAAAGTCCACATGAATATTAAGGCTCAAATAACATTTATAGTTACAAATAAAGACAAAACACACACTTTTAAGACATGCATTAATCCAAGAAGACATTTAAAGGCTGTTAAAAACAGCTACAACTGACTGAAAATGACATAGCAACTTATTATAACCTAGTACCATGCCCTGACCAACTGAGCTAACCAGGCAGTTAGTTTGCTAAAATCTATACCTCATGAAAAAAGAAACGCTTAGAGGGAAATTTACCAATTGAAAAACCAATAATTTAGCTTAGCTTAGAAAACTAGAAAGAGTGGAGAAAATTAAGCCTAAATCAATAAGTAAATAAGAGAAATAATATTACATGAGAAATTAGTGAAATTCAAAATAGTCAAAGAGAAAATAAACAAAAACAAAATCTGGATGTTTATTATTGATTTGTTCTCAGGCTTAGCTTTCCAAGAATAATAAGAAAAGACATTAATTATTAATTTCAGAAATGAACATGAGAAAACACTACCAATCTCATAAAACAAAAAAGACAGAGAAATAACATGAACCATTATGATCCATAAATTAGATAATTTGATGATACAAATCAGGTCTACAAAAAACTCCCATGCCAAAATGCATCCAAGGAGATAGAATAAACTTCAACAGACATGCCCACTAAGGAGATTGGATGGCTAGTCAGGAACCTTCCAAAGTGAAGCAGCAAGCACAGATGGTTTCATTGATGAATTCAAGAAAGGAATGCTACCATCTTCTCCACAATCTACCCAAGAAAAGAGAAGCATGGGATGACTCAGTGGTTCAGAGTGACCACCGCTCTTACAGAGGACCCGAGTTCAGTTCAGTCCCCAGCACCCATGTTAAGAAGTTCATAACCTCCTGTAGGTCCAGTTCCAGGGAATCTAGTGTGTCTGGCTTCCATTTTCCAAAGGTACCTGAATGTATGTGCGTGCACATATACATACACAAAATTAACAATAAAATAAGAAAGCTGAAGCAGAATGGCCACTTCCCCGTGAATTCCATGGAACCAGAATTACCCTCTTACTAAAACCAGGTAAAACCATTATAAGAAACAAAAGCAAAAGGCCAGCACCTCCTGTGAACACCGATATAAATATCCTCAACTTAACTTCCTAGTGAGAAAGAGAATAGAAGTTGCCTCCGTGTGTGCAGCCAAGGAAGAAAGTCAGACTAAGAAGGAAAAGGAGCTGTCCTGATAAGAAATGTATCAGCATGAAGTGTGCAACAGATGCCTGAAAGTGGGGGGGGAAACATACCTCTCCCAGCTCGAGCCATGTGACTCGGAGGGGGGGGAGGAGAAAGAACCCACCTCCAGAAGCTCCTCTTTCCTCTCTGAGCTGTCCTGGAGATTAGACCACCAAAAGAACACTGCTCACTAAGGGGACTCCAAAATAAAGCTGAACAAGATGCCCAAACCAGCAAATATGCAAATCACAACACAAAAACGCAGGAAATATGAAAAGGTAAGACGCCAAAACTCCTCCAGAGATCATACCACCTACCAGAGGAAGAATTCAAATGCTTACTTTTAAAACTAGTTCATAAGCACAAAGGGAATACAAACAAGCAAATGAATGAAGCCTTGAGACCACTCTAGGACCCAGAGAAGCAACAGCGGTAAGAAAGCCGACAAACAGATGGGGATTCAGCAGTGCGGGGGAAAGATCAACGGAAGGTCAAACAAATCCATCGGTGATTATTAAGATCTGGGGAAACCAGAAGTGTTGAAAATTAATAAATAAAAAGTAGTACAAAATATCACCAACAGACTAGACCAAGGAGAAGAAAAAAAGGAACAGAGTCAGGGGATGAGATCAAGGAAATACTACATTAAAACATAAATCAGAAAAATATCTAAATACATGCTTTAGATCACCACTATATCTAAGACCTCTGGAGAGAAAGAGAACAAACGTAAGAATCCATGGGTGGAAGAAGGAACTCAAAAAACCCTAAGGGCGCAGAACTCACCCAGTGAAAAGACAGCAGGATGTTTTCTAAGTCTAGAAAAGAAATGGGCATCTCAGCACCAATGAAACTTACAACCCTAAATAGACATGACCAGAGAAGAATTCCCTCATACCCCATTACAGCCAAAGACCCAAAGGACAAAATGAAGAAACAGTATTAACAATCAATCAATGCTAAGAGAAGGAAATGCTAACCCATATACAAAGGCAAACACTTTGGAGTTACCTCCAACCTCTGAACAAAAACCCTAAAAGCCAGGAAAGCACAGGATGATGCTTCAAACCCTGATAGGATAACTGCTGACCAAGATCACTGTATGTGAGCCAGGTGGAGTGGTTTACAATCCTAGCCATCATGGGGCAGGAGCAGGTGGTTCTCTGTGAGTTTGGAGATAACCTGATCTACAAATATTGTTCTAAGCCTGCAAAGGCTACATATGAGATCCACCAGAAAGGAGAGAGAGAGAGAGAGAGAGAGAGAGAGAGAGAGAGAGAGAGAGAGAGAGAGAGAGAGAGAGAGAGAGAGAGAGAGTTACTTTTTAAGGTAAGCATAAACTCAAACAATTCATGACTACTGAATCAGCCTTACCAAAGACAGCTCAGAATCCTAAACACAGAGGGAAAAGGGTCATCAACATCAAGAGGGGACTTGGCAGAATAAATTTCAAGACAGGAATAGATGAAGAAAGACGAGGTAGGAAGGACTTCATCGTGTTCATCTAAGTAAATCAGTAAATCCCTAATATGAAGATGAGAGAAAGAATAGAGCAGGCAATAATGGAACCAACTAGAAAAAGAACCAAAAAAGTTACAGGAGCTAGCAAACTTCTCTCAATAGTAACCCAAAATGCAGACAGTGGTAATTCTACTATTAAAAGATTCAGACTGGACTGGATTTTAAAGAAAGAATCCAAATCCAACTATCTCTTTATCTGTAAGCAGAGACTGCTCATTTGTTTCCCAGCTGCCCAGACCCAAATAATCACACAGAAACTATATTAATTCCAACTGTTTGGCCAATGATTCATGCACATTTCTAGGTAGTTCTTATATCTTAAATTAACTCATCTTCCTTCATCTTCAGCAGCTACATGGCATCTCTCTGAGTCCACCTACTCTGGTTATAAACCAGTCTGACTATATTCTGCCCTGCCATAGGCCAAAGCGGTTTCTTGATTAACCAATGGTAATAAAACATATTCATAACATACAGAGGGGAATTGCACATCATTTATCTCTGAGAAATACATCTCACGGGCAAAAATACTGATGCAGAGTGAAGGGGTTTACTTCAATCCACCAAGCAAATCAAGTAGAGAACAAGTTAGGACAGCTATTCTGATATCAGACTCCAATCAGCTATTATAAGATATGAAAAGGGCCACAGTGTTATTGAGTAATCTACTAAGAAGATATAACAACTGTAGATACATATTCACTGAACATTGAGGCTCCTAATTTTATAAAAATAAATACCAAAGGACAAAAAAGATAGACAAGACTTGATACAGTAGTGATGACTTCCATCAACAGATGAGTCAACCAGACTTAAAAATCAATGAAGGCACTTCAGAGTTTATCTGTACCATAGGTCAAAGGGGCAAAATAGATAATTATGGAACCTTCCATCCAAAGACTGTAGAATACATATCCATTCAAGTCAGTAGCCCAAAGAACTTTCTCTAAAATAAAACAATTTTAGACCATAAAGCAAGCCTTTAAAAACTTATTAAATCATAGTGAAATACAACTAGAAAAAAAATGCTTAAGAAAATGTTAGAAAATCAAATCTGGTATAGAATGAAAGTATGCTTCATGGTCATGAAGTATTGATGCAAAGCTAGGTCAATCAAAAGAATTCAAACCATTGTTCTGAGTGCAGTGGCTCACAGATGCAATCTCAGCACTCGAGAGCTGGTATAAGAGGATCACCATGGGTTCAAGGCCAACCTAGGCCATGGAGTGAATTCCAGAGTAAGACCCTAGATAAAGAGGAGAAGGAGAGAGAGAGAGAGAATAAACACACTGATTTTAATTCACCACATTAACAAACTGAAAATAATTATAGAATCATATCAACTAATATAGAAACTATTCCATTCAAAAAGAACATGATAAGGCTGGTGAGATGTCCCAGCAGGTAAAAGTACCAAGTCAAACAACCTGTATCTGATGCCCAGCTCTCACAAGATGGAAGGAGAAAACTGATTCCCACAGTGTGTTCTTTTACCTCCACACGCGCGCGCACGCGCGCACACACACACACGGGGGGGGGGGGGAATATATAAATATATAAGTAGTAATTTTAAAGTTTAAAGCACCACCTCATAAAAACACATTGCAAAAAAATTAAGAATTTTTAAAATCTAAGTTGGCTTTTTGATCAAAAGTGAGCAGTGAGTATCTTTCCAGTTAGCACTGAACAAGAACAGTACTCAAAGTTGAAAGAATTGCTTAATAATAAATGTTAAAGCTCTAATTTCTTCTGCCTTTTACTATCAAGAGATTCTACCACGCCCACTGGGAAGTACAAAGGCCCTTTGAAAATCGAGTGAAAGACGGTGTCCCTCTTCCATCTAATCCGTCTCTAAACTGGACTCAAATCACTGCAGGGATGTCTGGCTCGGTTTCGTTGTTTTGGAATACCGTCAGTCCCTGCCACACTCTTTTCATTCTTTATCAAGTTTGCTTTGGAGAAGAAACTGAATATCTTAATATTCTGCCTAATGTTTTTAAGAATTCATTGTTGAAATTTGTAAGAATTTCACATATTATTGAGGATTTTTCCCATAGTTTGATCAAGGCTAAAATGCAAAACATAAAATAATAATTAAAAAGCTCTTTTAAAAAAAAACACAATTCTTAAAGGCTGGAGAGATGACTCAAGGGTTTAGAGCACAAACTGCTCTTGCAGAAAACCCAAATTCAGTTCCCAGCACCTAACATGGCTGCTCACAATTACCTGTGGCTCTCGTTACAGGAAATACAAGGCCCTCTCCTGGTATCTGAGGGTCCTGTGGGTCCTGTGTGCTGTGACACACATAATCTCCCACAGCTCACCGACACGGAAAAATTAATACAGAGAATAAAAAAAGCAACTCTGCAACAACCACTAAACCAGTTAGCTAGACAGCATTTTCACCTAACAGGAAATATTATCTGATTCTGGTCGTAAATTCATGACTGACTGCCCTTCCGTGAAGAGCCGCTCCTGACACAGCCATTTCGGACATGCTGTAGGTGAGGCACACGTAGTTCTTCGGCACACGTAGTTCTTCTGCCACTGGACAGATTACAGATCTTGCCTCGAAACCTTATTACGTATGCTCACTTGGAGTCTATGAGTCATGAATTGAGACAAGTACTTTCAAAGATCAAAGGGAAGGAAGATCTGATCAATTACCAACGATTCTAGCAAAGCTCCAAGGTGGGGAAGAGAATGCCGTGCGAGTATTGCCTTGATTAGCGTTGCCGCCATGGCTTCCGTGACGGGAAAGTACAGCGGGTTTGGGATCTAATCCGTGCAGCTGCCTGACATGCTCAGATCTGAAGATAAGCACACATCAAAAAGAAGGGGAAAGAGACTGCAGAAGAATACCATGAGGACTTTGTAAAGTTCCACACAGATCCAAAGTCCAGAATGAGCAGCAATTCCTTTGGAGGAGGGAAATCACGGAAGCTGAGAAAGCAGTATTGCAGCTACTTAGAAATTTAAAAAGGTCTCCTGTTTCCGGAGAATTCACATGGTTCTGATGGGAAAGAGAGCAGTCAGAGGAACCAAGAAGTACCTTTTCTGTTCCCACCTCTGTGTTGAAAAGAATCCTCTTGACAAACCGCCACACTGATTTCCAAAGTTGTTGCACAAGTTTGCAGAAAATTGGGAGTCAACCTAGCCCAGGATCCAGCAATACCACTCTTGGCAATATACCCAAGAGATGCCCAATCATACCACAAAAGCATTTATTCAACTATGTTCATAGCAGCACTATTTGTAATAGCCAGAACCTGGAAACAACCTAGATGCCCCTCAATGGAAGAATGGATAAAGAAAGTGTGGAATATGTACGCATTAGAGTACTACTCAGTGGTAAAAAACAATGACTTCTTGAATTTTCATGCAAATGGATGGGAATAGAAAACACAATCCTGAGTGAGATAACCCAGACCCCAAAATATGAATATGATATGTACTTACTCATTAGTGGACTCTAGCCATAAACAAAGGACATTGAGCCTATAGTTCGCGATCCTAGAGAAGCTAAATAATAAGGTGAACCCAAAGAAAAACATATATAGATCCTCCTGGAAATTGGAAGCAAACAAGATTGCCAGGTAAAAGTTGAAAGCATGGGGATGGGGGTGGGGTGGGGGAAGGGGAGAGGGGGAGAGAGAAGGGAGAAGGGGAGGGTTGTGAGAGTTTGGGGGAGTGGGATGGTTGAGATGGAGGAAAGACGGATATGGGAGCAGGGAAGAAGATATCTTAATTAAGGAAGCCATTCTGGGGTTGGCAAGATGCTTGGCTCTAGAGGGGTTCCCAGGTATCCACGGGGATGTCCCCAGCTAGGACCCTGGGCAGTGGAGGAAAGGGTGCCTGAACTGGTCTTGTCCCGTAGTCAGACTGATGACTATCTTGAATATCACCATAGAACTTTCATCCAGCGACAGATGAAGATAGAGACAGAGACCCACATTGGAGCACTGGACTGAGCTCCCAATGCAGACTTTTAAGGGGAGGGGGAAGGGTGACTGGGGGAGCGGGAGGGAAATGGGAGGAGGGGAGGAAGTAGAAATTTTGAATGGTATTATTTATAAAGCAATAAAAAAATTAAAAAGAAAGAAAAGAATCCTCTTCCAAAATGGGCGGTATATAGTCAAGGCAGCCAAAGGGCAGCTGACACCCAAACTGAGCACCAACGGGGAGACTGCAGCCCCAGCACTGATACATTTCAATCTCGATAACTCACGTCCCGGGGACAACAAGAACCCACAATGTAAACACTGGCAGTAATCTTCGGGTATCAGTCACAGTCTCTCTCCCTCCCACCAGTTCCTCAATATCCACTCTGAGGCTTAGTATTAATTACAAACTGCTTGGCCACTGGTTCAGGCTTTTACTTACACGGTATTACAACTTAAATTAACCCATTTCTATTATCCTTTATTTTATCGTGGCTTGTTACCTCACATCTTGCTTCTCGGCAGCTGCTGGCATCCCCGCCTTCTTTCTCCCTGTATCTCTGCTTGCATTTCCCGCCTGACTCTATTCTGCCTGACTATTGGCCAAATCAACTTCTTTGTTAACCAAGGGTAATGAAATCTATTCACAGCACACAGAGAGACATCCACATCACCGCATGACAAGCCCTAAGACTTGTCATCAAGGGAAGCAAGATTGAGCATGTGCGACTCAAACTTCGTACATAGAAATGCAGGTTTACCTACATTAAAAAAAAAAAAAAACTGGAAGCCAAACCAGTAAACAATGAGGCATCCACAGCCTGGGGGCAGAGCATGGAGAACAGAAGAGAGGGAGCCGAGAAGGAAAGTCCTGTTGGAAAAACAATAACGTATATATGCTCTTGGGACGTGGAATCACAAACAGATGAAAGGATAAGGAAAATGTGCTTCATAGACATGGTACAGTGTATTCAACTGGGAAGCAAATTAAATCACAGATTTGAAGAAGAATAGGTGTAACTGTAGATCATTAGGTTCAGAAAATATTCATTGAGGAAGGAGGAGGAGGAGAAAGAAAAAAGAAAGGAAGGAAAAAGGTAGGGAGGAAGGAAGGAAGGGAGGAAGAGAAAGAAAAGAAAGAAAGAAAGAAAGAGAGAGAGAGAGAGAGAGAGAGAGAGAGAGAGAGAGAAGGGGAGGGAGGGAAGGAGGAAGGGAAGAACGAATGGAGAGAGGGAGAAAGAGAGGGCGGGGAGGCGGGGGGGAAGGGAGCTAGCTAACTAGCTAGCCAGACACAGGAAAACAAATGTTGCGTTTTCTTCCCTTTGTAGACTCTAGCTCCAAGTGTGTATGAATGGCGGGGGAAGGGGCATGAAGCAGAAGAGGAAGGAAGAGATCTGAATGAGTGAGTCCAGGGAAGGGAGAGAGAGATAAAAAATGTGTGACCTGAAAGGAGGGTGGGGCAGGTTGGTGAGGGGTGGAGGATTAAGAGCACAGTATAATGACCTATACATTTGGAAATGCCATGTGAAACCCACCATTTATGAGCTATCAAATCAATACGTGTGCGCGTGCGCACACACACACCACATGGACAGATAGTCTGCATCATGGATATGTGGAATTCAATAGAAAATTGCATGTACTTTGTTCAAAATCATTAGGGATTACATAAATTTTTCTTTCTTGTGTTTTGTTGTTGCTGCTTGTTTTTAAACCACTTTTTCCCATTCATTTGTGTGTGTGGGTATTCAAGTGTGTGTGCATGTGTGTTCATGTACAAGTTCTTGCCACAGCACAATTACAGAGGTCAGAAGACAATTTACAAGAGTTGGCTCTCTCTTTTTACCACTCGGATCCCAGGAATTAAGCTTGGGTGATCAGGCCTGGGAGCCAGTGTCTTTCCCCACAGAGCCACCATGCTGAGCCTTCTTCCTCGTGAAAAGTATTAAGATTTTTTTTAAATGTTTTAAGTGTGGGTGTCATAGATGTGCACCTCAGATCCCCTGGAAGTTAAGTTACAGGTGGGTTTTAGCTGTCATGTGGGTACTGAGAACTGCACCTGGGTCCTCCGCAAGAGCTAGGTGCTCTTAACCTTTGAACCCTCTCTCCAGCTCCCTGTTATGTCTGAGCACTTACTGTGGTGGGAGCTTTCTGAGCAGAGACTCCTGTGATGCTGTCCAGCTTGATCAGGAATCACAGACAAGATAACCACGGCCTTCTGTATAAATATATATGCATCACATATGTTTGTATGAATTCACGGCACATGTATCTCTGGGGTGTAAGCATGCCTGCAGAGGGGCTCCATCCTTGAATACAGTAACCCTGGAGATGTAATTCCCAGGCCCCATCCCGGACCCACCCTGTATCGCCCCTCCCAATGCTCTAATCGGGGACATCTGTTTCCTTCCTGTGTGTCACCTTTAGAGAGTTGTCCCCTTTTCCACACCACCCCCTTTATGTTTTAATAGAGTACATCAGAAGCAATGATTAAAAACCGTCTAAGTTAATTAATGGGGTGTAAATTATATGAGGGGTGCATTATAAAATCGTAACCAAAGCTTAGGTGTGGACTCTCCCTCCTCTGCACATTCCCAAGGTAACATGAATTCTCGAGAGAAATAAACTCCTCTTGACACCTAAGTATATGATCTTCGTGCCTCCACCCTCATCAACAGAGGGTGACAAGGTTCAAAGGCGTCTTCAGAGCTTCTGTAGCCTGCTGGGCTGTCATTAATTAATTAATCAAATGTCACACTCCGGCACAGCAGAGCATGTTGACATAAGACCCACTGAAGAAAACTGTCCACACGGGGCATAACTTCGTGTCGTACATGATTTCCAGTCGCCAGGTTTGGAAGGGGCCTAGACCTTAAATAACCCAAGTGTTCATACAGTTTCTCCTCCATTATTTCCTGTGACCCTGAGCTCATTTCTATTGATTTTTAGAAATAAAGGCATTTAAATGCCACAGAAATACATTTTGTCCATTTCATCACACGGAACTTGTTTGACTTTAGAGAAAGTAAGCTCACTGCCTGTGTCATGGGGTCTCCTGACCTGGAATATCCTCTGGTTCTTTTTTTCCTATGGATGAGACAGGTTAGGTTTCCCAGCCAAGTCCTGAATTTCTCCGGCTAGGGAAATTCTCTAAAAACGGTGACTCCAAGTTCAGACAACAGATATTTTTCATATTGAATATCTAGTGCCTTGGAACATCCATTCGTCACATCTGGCTCTGCCTTTCATGAGAATATGTTTGATTTCCAACCATCCTGCAAATGCGTGATACACACTGTGAAGTTAATTCTCATGGCCCAAGGACCATCTCTTCTCTAGGAGAATATTTCAAATACAGCACATGGGCAATAGGTTTGGATTTCCTCACCCAAACATGGTTCATTTCTGAATGCAATCGTACTTGTCTGTTTCACAGATTTGCAGAGCAGAACAGAACATACCAGGCGTGTTCCAACCGGTTCCCGGAGCAGGACAATCACTTCCCACATTCAAACCATTGCAAGCCTATTAGAGGGGCACTCACGTCCTCAACGGCCATGTTGTACTGCTGGTAGCAGTTGAAATAAAACCCATAGGTTCTTCTTGCACCAGTGCCAATAAGACAAGCTCCCTTAGCCTACAGGAATACTCGAGACAGGCGGGAGACAGAGTCAGCAAGACATGGGGTTCTCAGTGGCAACTTCTAAACATGTCTTTGTTAGTTCTCTTTTGTTTTGGTGTCCTATCAGCTATCATACATGAAGTTCTCTAGGTCCCCCAGTGGAAATTTGATACACATTCCTTTATACGTATTCATCAAAGTGTCTGATGAGATAATAGTGAACGTGATGAGACAGAATCTGCCAGCTGGCCTCAGGAGCCAGCTTCTACACCTGCATGCCCAAGTCCTTGGTCCCATTTTAATTCTTCATCCTAAGTTTGATGAGTGATAAGCAGAAGACAGAAAGAGCATCTTCCTGGAAAACTGACCCAAGATCTTTCCAGAAGCTCTTTGAGCAGCCTTCCCTGGGAAAGCACATTGGCTCTCACTGGAGCTAAATTGAAGACAAGCTTGGACCATCATGTCAGGTTTTCTTTGTTACTCATTGACTCTTCAAAACAAAAACTTTCTTAAGTAAGCCCCCTGTACACACACACACACACACACACAGCCCTGGATGTGTGAATTGGGGTTGTGAGGGAGGTTTCTTTTCAGTATATTCATTCGCAAGTGGTTTTCAATCCAGCCCACTTATGTGTCTGAGCAACCATTTGCTGAGCCAGGTAAGGAGCTGGATCAAGGAACCCCACTCCTGGCTCACAAAGCAGCCCGTGCAGAGGCAGCCTGCAGCGACACAGGACTTCCAAGTGAACCCATGTGTTCGGTATCTGCACCTGTCTCGTGGTGTCTAACACCCAGCTTACACACAGCTCAGCTGACAGGGGCCTTGTCCTTGTGTTATTGCTAAGACAAAAATGCCCGACAAGGAGCTGTCTCATAACCGAGGGGAATCCATTATGGCAGGGATGCCATGGAAGCAGAAAGTGGCTGGCCACAGGAAGCAGGACCTAATGAATGCTGCTGCTCAGCCCTGTTTCTCCATTTTATCCCATCTACAACCCTGGCTCTGACAGAATCCCACCCATGCTCAGGGTAGGTCTTCCTCCCTCAGCTAGCCTAACTGAGATAATCTGCAGAGGCACACATCAAGACAAACCTGAGACAATCCCCCAGAGACAGACCAAAGGCTCCTTTTCTACATGATTCTACCTTCCGCCAAGATGACCATATTAACTGTCATCACGTGTGGCGTGGAGGAAGCCCTGGGTTTCATTCACACAGCAGAGTAGGTAGACGTCTGTAGGGCGAGCACTCAAAAGGTGGAGGAAAGAGGACTGGAAGTTCAAGGCCAGACTCAGCTACTAAAGCTAGTTTGAGGCCAGTCGGGTTACACAAGACCCTGTAATGATAGCACGAAAAGAAAGGAGGGAGGGAAAGGGAGAAGAAAAGAGAACAGAAAAAAGAAAGAACCGTCTCTGAGTCATCTAAAAACCCATGCTTTGAGCATTTCTGGCTAGTTTGGGAGGAAAAAAGTTTCCAAGAATAATTCACAAAGACCTGGCACAAAAGACGGCCGTTGGGTTTTCAAAGTCTTCCTTACATGTTACAGTTGTCATGGTCTACAAAATCGGGTCGTTTTGTTAAAGTTCACCCCCCCAACACATATTACTAACTGGAATTTTCCTTCACTATGCTGGCTGGTAACACATAGTTTCCTCCCTCCACTGTCTCTGCTGCAGCTTCTGCAGTTGTGCCCCCAGGATGCTCTGTTACCTCCCCTGAGTTCAGCTGCCCCTCCCTCCACTGTCTCTGCTGTCAGCTTCTGCAGTTGTGCCCCCAGGATGCTCTGTTACCTCCCCTGAGTTCAGCTGCCCCTCCTTCCACTGTCTCTGCTGTCAGCTTCTGCAGTTGCGCCCCCAGAGCAGCACAGCCTGGGCCCAGAGGTGGGAAGAGGAGGCAATTGTCATGTCCTACATTTCTGGAACCCTTTGGTTTCTTGTCTTTTGCTTCCCTAGTCTCGTACCTTCTTTTCTTTCTTTGCCCTACTCTGTGGATCAAATCAAGGGGATCAAAACAAGGCCTGCTGCATGCTAGCCATGTGTTCTACTGAACAAGGTCTTTTCAGACTTGAGAAGGTCATATAAACGGCCCAGGCTGGCCTTGAACTCACTCTGGAGCAAAGGCAGAGCTCCAAGCAGCTGGGATGACAGCCTTGGGTCACCAGATACTGTTTGGTCTCTGACACTCTCGAGTTTTCATTCTTGCTCTTTTCTTTCTACCTTTTAATATTTCCTGGTCACATTCACACATACATGTGCGTGTGTGTATGTATGAGTGTGTGTGCGTATGTGAGTGTATGAGTGTGTGCAAGTGTGTGAGCGAGTGTGTGTGTGTACCTGAGTATATGTGAGTGTGTGGGTGTCTGAGTGTGTGTGGGGGTGTCTGAGTGTATATATGAGTGTGTATGTGTGTGTGTGTGTGTGAGAGAGAGAGAGAGAGAGAGAGAGAGAGAGGGAGGGAGGGAGGGAGGGAGGGAGGGAGGGAGGGAGGGAGAGAGAGAATGAATGTGTGTTGTGAGTGTGTGTGTCTGAGCATATGTGAGTATGTGGGTGTCTGAGTGTGTGTGGGGTGTCTGAGTATGTGTGTATGAGTGTGTGTGAGAGAGTGTGAGTGAGTATGTGGGTGCATGAGTGTGAATGTGTGTCTATGAGTTTGTGGGTGCATGAGTGTGAGTGTGTGTATGAGCGTGTGTGGGCATGAGCGTGTGTGGGCATGAGCGTGTGTGGGTGTGTGAGTGTGTATGGGTGTGAGCGTGTGTGGGCATGAGTGTGTGGGTGTGTGAGTGTGTGTAAGTGTGAGTGTGTGTGCATGTATGAGTTGTGTGTGTATGTCCTCCACTTTCTCACCCTCTCCTCTGTGGATACCTGTAGCTTACTCAGTCCCTGATATTCATTCCCTCACCCGCCTCTGCTTCTTCGACTCTCAAATGTCTTTCCTCTTCCGTTCTTATTTTATACAATTTACATTTACAGGAGAGAACCAGTGCCTAATGACAAAGTGAGGTGACTTTTTGTTTTGTGTTGTCTCAGGGAGTTTTTGTTGTTCCTGTTGTAGTCTTGTGAAAATCATGGAAGTAACATTGGAAGTGTTGAGAGCCACAAAAAACAATCCAGAGTTACCAAGCATAGTAAAACAAAACAGTTACGTGCTGGTGTGTGTGCTGGTGCGGGTGCCTGGGATCCCAGTGCTAAGAAGGCTGATGGAGGAGAATCGAGAGTTCAAGGCCAGGCTCGACTACATAACAAGTCTATTCAAAATAAAATAAAGTCCTCCCTCTTTCTCTCCTGCACAGCTCAAATATCAATTTCAGTAGAAGCATGCCCCATCAACATTTTTCAAACTAAAAGTTTGTTTCAGCCAGATGTGGTGGCTTGGCTGGGATTGCCGGGGGAAACTGTCTCAAAAAGCAAAACAAACAAAACCCAGTAGGATAAAAAATTGAAACAATTTTTTTAATTTTGTTTTCCTGAAATTCTAATTTAATGAAGTTTTTGGTTTTGGTTTTTGTTTTATATCTGACAACCACTACCACATCCGGTCACTTCCTCACAGGATGTGTGCAGCACACCTAAACTGCACACCTGGCGATGTGCGAGACGCTGTGTAACCTAAAGTCAGACCCTTCCGAAAGTAAGCCCCAGTGGAGCAGCTGAAGGCTTTTGAAAATGAAATGGGCAATGATACAAAATAGTGGACTTCAACTTTTCAGACCCATTCAGGGAGCTTTGGGAGTTCAGGCACAGATCTAACCCAAGGCTCAGTACTCGCTTCATGGGTGGAGGCTGCGCTGTGGCTCAGGGCCAGGGCATGTGCTCCAGAGTAGGGAATCCTTAGTCTCAGGTACCCCAGCAGCCTTGCCTTCTTCTGCCTCCTAATACTATTTCTTGCTTGGGACCAATGGCCCTGGAATTCATTTCTTTTTCACTTAGTTCTTTCTATTTTTAGTTTTAAAAACTAATTATTCTAGTTGGATTTCATTATGACCTTTTCAGACCTACATGTCATGATACTTGGCTCAGGGTCTCCCCTGTGCCCTCCCCCGTACTGCTTCTTCTCATCTATCCCTTCCTGCTAATAGTGTCCTTCTGATTTCATATTTATGTGATATTTGAATACATTGTACAGATTCTATAGGGATTTGTTTAAAAAAAAACAAATAATAGTAGTATTGGCAGAATTGCCAAAATATATATATATATATATATATATATATATATATATATATATATAAACCTTGTTACATCCATACATGTCGTATGAGAGAAAACACTCTGTCATTTTCACTCCATCCCAATTACAGGCTCTTGTTTTCCTTAGACCCTTCACACCTCGGTGTGTGCATGTATATGTGTGTGTGTCCTAGATTTTCACATGAGCAAATACATTTATTCTTTCTCCTCCGTTATTCCATCTTGTCTCCCTCTCCCTTCACTGAGCCCCCACCCCCCATGAAGCACCATTTCCAGTTCCACTTCTTGCCGTATCAGCGTGGTTAGAATCTGGATTCCGCCTCTAGTGTCGTGTTTAGAAACTCAACACCGAGTCTGCCCCCTTTCCTGAGTATGATGCTCTTAGTTCCATCCACTCTCCAGCAGATGACATGTCTTTCTCTCAAGCTGAATAAAGCATCACTGTGTACAGCACCACATTGTCTAGCCGGTCTTCCATTGATGAACGTCCCGGATAGTCCTGCTTCCCTGGTCCCTTTGAGTAAGCAGCAATAGACACAGACTTGCAGGGTTCTCTGTGGAGAAACACACTCTGGGCACATGCACAGGGGAGCTATAACTGGTTCGTAGGAAGTTGCTCCTTTTAGTGTTTTGAGGAACACCATGCTCTGTTCCTAGTGGCTGCACCAGTGTATAGTCCCATCAGCAGTGACCAGGTAGAGTCTGTCCCCATCCTAACCAGCATTCATAGTACCTGCTTTCTTAATAGCGGTCACCACTCTGACCACGGTGAGGCAGAATCTGGAGGAGGGTTTAATTTAATTTGCATTTCACTGGGGTTTAAGCAAAGTGAACATTTTTCAGATATCTGTTGCCTTTTGTATTTCTTCTCTTGAGACTCCTCTGTTTGATGCGCTTGCCTGTTGATCGATTGACTTACTTGTTTGGTGTTATTCTCGGTATTTAATTTCTTGAGCTCTTTATATATATTCTAGTAAACAGTCACCTGTTGGACATATGATTTTCTCTAGTTCTGAAAGCTACCTCTCTCTCCAAGTGGCTATTTCCTTTACTATATAGCTTTTTAATTCTTGTGATTATTTTTTGAACTATCAGACTCCTTTTACATACTTCTTATAGTTTTGCCTATACTTTAGTGTTTTCCCTCAGAATTTGAGAATTTTAGGTCATACCTCTTACCTTAGTCTTGGATCAATTTTCATTGAGTTGTATAGGAGAAGGATGAGGTATAGTTTCTTTCTTCTACATGTGGGTACCCGGTTTTAAGTTCAGCGATCAGTATCCCTGGATGCTTCCTCACGACCTTGTTAGGGTTGAATGTTTGTATCTGTGTAGGTTTATTTCTAAGTCCCTGCTTATATTTATCCGGGTTTGCACAAGCCCCTTGTAGTTTTTATTGCTATGGTTCTGTGGTGCATTTTGAAATCAGGTCTTGGGATGGCTCTGCCATTGGTCTTTCTCCTCAGAAGTCTTTGGTTTTCTGGGCTAGTTTGTGCTCCCATAAGAATGGTAGGATTGGTTTTTCTAGTTTTGTGAAGAAGATTACTGGAATTTTGATATAGGTTGTGCTGTATCTTTAGATGCCTTTAGTGATACGGTCATTTCACGGCATCACTTCTGCCCATCCAGGAGCAGCAGAGGTCTTTTTCTCTTCTCATGTCTTTCTTCAACACGGTCAAGTTTCCATCATGGAGATCTTTCACCTCCTCCATTAGGTTTGCTTCTAGGGTATTTTTTTTATGACTGGGGTTTTCCCCACCACTAGCTCCTTCCTCAGCAAGTGTGGTATCGGCACCTGGACTTTGACACCAAATCAGGCATTTTCTCTCTCTCCTTTAAATCCCAAGACATTGTCCTTGTCTGCCTAAGTGGACTAGAGTGGCCCTAGTTATTCAGACTAACTTTAGATGATCCTTTTGGGCCACCTACTCTTTGGGGGGAAAATGGTATGTGTTCAGAGTAAACACATAAAATTTGGTGAGGTTAGTGAAATAACTACTTCTAGCTTTATGTCTGAGTTTTCAAGAATTGTCTTGATTTCCATTTTGTTTTTAACAAACACACTTTGTCAGTGTCTATATGTATGGGTCTATAAAACACACACACACACACACACACCCCTTCTCCATTAGGTTTCTTATAGGCAGAACTCGTGTACCTCCAGCTCAAGACTTCCTTAACTTAGAAGGCTATGCTGCTACCCAGTATTTGATGTGTAAGTTGCTCCTGCTAGCCTGTAACCTAAGCCTTGTTGTCCTTTGCGGTCATGGAGTTTCTTCTCTGTTGAACACTGAATGAAAATATTCTAAGAGAAGAAGAGTGGATTGGTTTTTGTGTTACACTGTTCTTATATTGTTTAAACAACATTATTGTAAGCTAACAACCATAATGTGCAGAAGAGCCTACTTAGAGTAAGATCAATTATACATGACACACATTTGGTTGTAAGCATCTAGTTTGTGTGCATATAACTCAATTTCTTGGTTATTATAAAAACTCCATTGGAGATGTGACCTTTAATTTGTCCTAATGTATATAGGAGGCAAATATGTTGCTGGGATTTAAGTAACTGCATTTGCATGGTAATATGTTTATGAGAACATGATGGTTATTTATAGGACTTTGGTCTGTTTGGAATTATTGTTTGTAAATTTTTGTTTTGTCTATAGCAAAAAAAAAAAATCCTGTGAGGCTGTAAGTCCTTTCTAGAAGCCTTTGTGGTCTGTGTTTGGAAGACCTCCAGGCAGCACAAATTACCGAGAAGCAATGCCGGGCTTCCAAAGCGTGTCCATTTGCACTGTGATCGGGACTTGTTGATCAAGCTCAGGTGCCAGAGGGCTTCACTTCCACTCACACAATAGAAGGCTTTCCTGCGGAAAAACTTGCAGTCATTCACTATCCTTTCCTTCCTCCGCCCCCAAGGACTGCACAACACTCTGCCTTGCGGGGTCAACATCAAAGAGGAAATTCTAGTCAGGTACAACTCACTCCTCAGGGAGTGCAGCGATGGATGGCCAGTGAGCGATGCAGATTAGTCAATGTAAGATCTTTGAAAGCTTAAGTCCCCATGCTGTAACCCCACCCCCACCTGCTGAGTCAGCATTCCTGCAGCAGGTCTGAGCATCAAGGTCATCAAAGCTTAGACTGAAGGCTGGGGGCTCAACCACCCTGCCAAACACCTATGGCAGCTACTCAAGGGGGATCACACCTTCTTGGAGAAAATTACCTGAATTGTGAACAATACAGTGGGTGCCACAGACTTGCTTTTCACAAGTTATAACATTTTCTCATCTACTAATTATTCTGTGGTTTGATCCGGCTTCTTTTTATTCACAGCAATAACTAAAGAAACTGACCTACTAGTTAATTATGACTATGCCAGCTCATTAGCATTGCGACTGGTTGTCTTGAATCAATTATTCTGATCGTCTTCTAACAAGCAGGACGCGTTGGCTATTCTGCAATTCAAACTATTTGGGGGGAAAGTTTGAAGATGAAAATGCCTGCCCTGTTAACTTGAAATTTGCTAAAGCAAAGTCCCTGCCCTGATAGAGTGTCAGCTGTGCACCTATATGCAAGAAGACATTTCTATAGACGTCATAACAGCTTCGAGAATCCCATCACTTGCACCATTACCCAACTGTGCCATATGATGCAAATCACTTATGTATGATACCTATTATACACAACTATAAATCTACTTAATTCTCCCGTGATATCTTAAATGGATCTTTAAGGAGATAAGGGGGCAATTTGTCTCTTCACTGAACAAACCAGACAACTTATCATCAACTCTAATAAACTGAAATTAATCACATAAAAAAAAAACGTGCACAGTTCTTTATGGAACGGCTGTAAAGAGTATGACTTTATGTAAATTATCCTCTCCCTGCTAAAACAAAATTACTCATCTTTTCACAACCGTAGATTAGGAACAATAAACACTTGTCTTTGTGTCACTGGTATTTTCAAAGTGATTTTCAATGGTGATTCTGGCATCCTCTGCAGTCTGTTATTTAATTAACCTGGTTTCAGAATAAACAAAGGCGCTGTGTGTGTTTAAATCCATTCCCTTTGGGTAATTCCATGGCCTTTATGATGGAGGAGCATCACCCCCTCTAGTGGATAAAGTTAAAATGCAGGAAAGACACTGCACTTCAAAGGCCCACTGGGTTTCCTTAAGACATCAGGCACTCCTAAGGGGCTGATGGGCTAATTTCCTCCCACCACAGTTTGCAGGGAGCATACTGTCTCGGAGTGAGGACTGTGTCCCACACATTTGCTATGTTAAGACAGAGAACAGAATTTGGGAGTTAAGACAATGCAATAAAGGAAACAGCCCCGGATATAGACTTCCCGCTTCACAGTGAAAATAGCAAAGAGCAGCTTGTGGATACTACCCCAGTCGGTCACCCTCTGTGAGACCCTGGTCACTAGCTACACTGTGTGTGTGTGTGCACGTGTGTGTGTGTGTGTGTGTGTGTGTGAGAGAGAGAGAGAGAGAGAGAGAGAGAGAGAGAGAGAGAGCAAAACAGAGAGAAATCCAATTCCCACTTTCTACACCAGGAATTTGTAATCATTAGGTATGCTAAAGTATATTTTGTTGTTGTTGAATTAAATGAGTGAACCATTAGCTTCTAGATTCTTCATTTATATAGAGTTGTTTAGAGGCATCATTAATAGTTCCCTACAACATAAACATTTTTTTTTAGTTAGATAACATAATCTCTCTCTCTCTCTCTCTCTCTCTCTCTCTCTCTCACACACACACACACACACACACACCAACTGGAGAGCTGGCTTATTCTCTGGGGTTCATCTATCAGCAAATGGTCCATTAACTTCTGCTCAACCATGGAGATTTAAGGTCATTCAACCCGCATGATGGTTGGCTCTAACTTCAGATAAGCAGAATAAACAAACACCCACTGAAGTATAAACTAGTTTTACTTTCTCTGTTTTAGCTTATAAAAGCTGAGTTCTCATTGCCAGCATCCCAGGGGTGTCCTTCATTATCTTGTCTGCTCTCCTTATCCAAGGAGATGGTGGAGTTTGCTCACAAACATGTTAAAGGATGCTGAAGCTGGTCCTGAATAGCCCTTGATACTTTCCTTTTGTTGGGTGAGATTTGATTGGCCTATTTAAATACATTTGAGGGCCTGGAGATGGCACAGTAATTAAGAGTGTACACAGCTGTTATAGAACACCTGGGTTCACTTTTAGCACTCGTGTTTAATCATATATATTTAAAAATAAAAATAAATCTTTAAATATATTTTGAAATAAAGGAAAACAGGGCAAATCTGAATGTATATATTATACATCCTGATATGGTTCACCAGATGAAGGCTTGTTTCCTTCCTGTGATAATTCTTCATGTTGTCCTACTTATTTCCATGTCTATTCAAAAGACAAACATAGAGGGGTGGGATTTAAAACACTCCTAAGAAAAATAAAATTGTCACTTGGCTACCACATGAGTTGTAATATCCCTGTAAGTCGGAAAACTCTTACAAAGGGATGAAGACCTTTATCAGAGAACATGAAAGGGATTTTGCTGTAAAGACATCCCTGAATCACGAGCAATGAAGATGTAGTTGGCAAGAATGATAAGATTGATGAAGTAGAAGATGGAATAGCAAACATAAATAGACAACATTTTACAATGCTCTCGCTGCTTCTTGGCTCATAAGATACATTTTCTTTCATTGGTTTATTTTGGGTTATTTTGTTGAGAAAGGATTTAATCCTGCAGTTTGGGCTTACCCAATACTTGATCTATCCAGGTTGGTCTTGAACTCATAGGAATCCTTCCACTTTAACCTCCCCAGTGCTAAGATTATGAATATATGGTGCCAAACTTGGCTTGGTCTGTTTCTTTATCTGCAAAACGACAGTGTGCCTTTATTCCCTCAAAGAATTGCTGGAAGTGAAGAGGTCACCAACACCAGTTCCCTGGCCCTCAAGACAGCACGATAGAGATGCTGAGTTAAACACCATAGATCTTCACATTCGAGTAGGAAGTGCGCCTCAGAAACATTCTCAAGAATGTTGAGAAACAGCATCGAGGCTGAACCTCTGGCTCTGTGTACGGAGATAGCCGTTGCACGCAGACATATGGAAGCAGGCGATGAAGTGTGACTCATGGGAGTGGGTGAACCCTTGGCACTGAAACAACCTTAAAGAGCTACCTACAAACCAGCAAGCAACAAGAGCTGGAGCACAGACTCAGCAGCAAAAGAAGGCGCTCAGACTTCATGGGAGGAGAGCAACCTGCCACACGCACATTAAACTTGATTCCCAGTCTCGACACTCCACTTGAGCATCATGATCCTTAGGGTGCTGCGGGAAGGATTTTCAGGATGGCTGGAAGACAGCAAGGAAAGGAGATATGCCATTAATGCATGACCTCAGATGACATGAAACTTAGAAGAAGGGTGCGTCTAAGTGGCTAAAAGAAACATGGCTGGCCATGTAATGTGGGAAGGAGGGGGAGTGGAGTATAAAATCAAAAGGGATATTGAGCTTCTTAGCCTGGCATTGGGTACCATTTGTACCAGTAGAGTGTGGGCTTAACGGGGAAGGAGAGAGGTTCAGTTTTGAGTTTGTTGAGCAGATGCATCTTGCCATAGTGTCCAACCTCTCAGGGAGACACTGGCTTCTGCTACGAAAGCATTCCCTTGATGACAGCTTTTCAAATGCTAAGTGAAATAAATTTATGCTCAGCTATTTCATCGGCTGTAGGCTATCCTGAGTTTTCAGAGCCCACTTCCCCTTTTCAAGGCAGCTTTGCACACCACCACCATCTGTGGTTAAACCTGGACACCTGCGGGCACCATCAGTACCAGTTTTAGGCAGAGCGTGGAACGGCGGAACGGGCAATCAAACTCTTCTCCCTTTTCTGTGTGTGGTTTCCTGCTCTGGGCACCATCACTGCATCAGCGTTCTGCCCACTGCCAGCCAGGGAGAGCCACTCAGGGTCTTCCCCCAATTCCTGTCTCTGGGGAGGACTGTAGCATGCTGGTAAGCTCTCTGTAAATCCTAGGTGTGGCACTAAAATGGGTGACTGAATAGATGGGGAAGGACTTGCTGACTGAGAGCAGCATCTGGTCAACTTCTTTACTCTGAGAGTTTGGGGTTCACCGGAACACACCGACCAGCTAGATTAGCTGAATCCCAGAGCTCTGGCTTCCAGTGAGATACCCTGCCTCAATATATAATGTGATTGAAGAAACAATCCAATGTCAGTCTCTGGACTCACATGCGTGTGCACACACCTGTCCATCATATACATGCAAATACACACACACACAAATTAGTCATCTTAACACTTTAAGATTGTAGTTCAGTGGTAGAACATTTGTCTATAATGTGCAAGGCCCTAGCGTTTCACATAGATAGATAGATAGATAGATAGATAGATAGATAGATAGATAGATAGATAGGTAGATAGATAGATAGATAAGAGTGAGTCATTGGAAGTGGTATGCACATTAATGGAAGAAATTATTACATACTGGAGTAGAATTTCTAGAACAAGGGCCACAATCTAGCACTTTAAATAAAATTATATCACACAAACACTCATCCACTCAAGGGATTGGCTGACTGGGACAGTGCTTCACATTTTGGTTAATGGACCCTCACTTCTAGTTAGCCAAGTCTGGATGAATAGAAGTGACATTGTGTGAACATAAATTTCTGTGTAGAGACTCGCAGGGCTCAGTATTGCTCTGTTAGCCTAAGCCATGCATGACCTCTCAAGGACTCTCTTCATAACCTGCAACCTGAGCATTGACAGCCTGGTGTAAGCATCTGACTAGGGCTGGCTCCAGGCCTGCCAGGAAGACCAGATCTTACAGCAGGGATCATCAATATCACAATTTCATTTGGACTTCTGTTTGAGCAAATCATTAAAAGAGTCATGTATGTCTGTGCGTACATGTGTTGCATGTTCATGTGTCTTGGTACATGTGTACATGTATGCATATGTACACAGATACTTTCTTCTTTATGGAATCAACTGCTCCGTAGATTACATGTGATCTCCCTTAGCATGGGGCTCTCCTATGGGAGTGCCCCATGTTTAGGTCAGGCATGGTGGTGCACACCTTTAATCTCAGCACTCAGGAGGCAGAGGTAAGTGATTCTCTGTGAGTTCTAGACCAACCCGATCTACATAGTGAGTTAAGGACAGCCAGGGCTATTAGAGAAACTCCATCTCAAGAAAAGAGTGGGGGAGAAAGAAAAGAAAAGAAAAAAAGAAAAGAAGAGAAAAGAAAAGAAAATGGTCCATGTTTAAACTCTGGTCCCGGCCAGGCAGTGGTGGTGCACGCCTTTAATCCCAGCACTCGGGAGGCAGAAACAGGCAGATCTCCGTGAGTTTGAGACCAGCCTGGTCTACAGAGTAAGTTCCAGGACAGAAAATCTCTATCTCTAAAAACCAAAACTCTGATCCTGATGACATCTGGTGACGGTTTTTATGTTGACACCATCCCTCCATTGAGGCCTCTTTGAAATAATAAATATCAAAGTGCATAACTAGACAATGTAGTTCCCTACATTATAAATTTATCTTTAAAAGTTAGGTCTGGTGGCTCATGTCAATAACCCCAGCCTCGGGGAGGCTAAGACAGGAGAAATGCTGGGAGTCTCAAGGTCAGCCTGGGCTACACAGTGAGTTGAGAGTAGTCAATGCTATGTATGGAAATCCTGTCTCAAAATAAATAAATAAGAAAACCAAACTTTTTAAAGAGACTAAAATATAAAAATAACAGATAACAATATAGCAAAACATAAACGCTAACACATACAAAAATTATCAACATGTTTGAAAGGAGAGGAGAGGAAGAATGGAGGGAGCAAGGAAGGGGAAGAGACAGAGAGAGGAGAGAGAATGGTGTTAGATTAGAAGTGGAGGAGTAACACAAACGTGAAAGGGCCGCTGTTGGGGAAGAGATAGGGAAGCTATCCCACACTAGGAACTTCCCGGGGGGAATATTTGCACTGAGTGGTTTCTGGGGATTACCGTTGGGACTTGAAAACCATCCTGTCACCCTGTCGTGTTAGAAGTTAGAATGTCCTCCGTCCTTGTGCCTGCCTATTGTGTTGCCCAGATCAGCCAGCTCTGAAAGAGCCATAGGCTAAAGTAGCTCACTGCACTCCCCTTTCCACTGGAACTCATATACTGAGCAAGTGAATGAAGGAATGGAATGAATGAAACAGAAAACATGATCTGCTCTTTGGTCTAGACGTTGGGAATACAGCTCTACCAAGCAGAAGTGCTTGGTCTTTATTGGCCATCAGCAACCTAAGGCAGAGGAAGAGATGGTTCACTCTTCTCTGCCAGCTTCCTAGGGTCCCCCTGAAGCATGGTGTGTTGGGGTCACACATTCGGCTTCTTCACTGGGTTATGAAGCCCTCGATCTTCTCCTCTGGGGTCACCTTACTTTTTAGGGGAGTGCTTGTATGGGCTGTCACCAGTCACGGAAGGAGATAGCTCTGCACATGGCTGGCCCACCACATACCCATGTAACCATTACTGCTGAGTCTGTGCTTACATGTGGGATGGTGCTACGGAAGTGGCCCTCGGGGGAGCCATGGAAACACCCCAGAAGGCCTGAGACAGGGGTGTTTCTTTAAAAGTCACCAGGGCTGCACCCTCCACAGTCTTCAGAATTAATTTTAATTAGCCTCACCTACTTCCTAATTTGCTAGCTGCCTGTTTCTTATTTTATTACAGCAGATATTTTTAACCCGGGCGCTATTTTAAGCATTGAGATAGACTAGGGGTGGAAAATCACTACCAGAACGCTGGTTTGTCAAACAACAACATCAAAAAATTTACATCTCCTTTCTCTTCCTTCTTCCTTCAAGGGATCAGACAAGTTTTCAGAAGTGCTGATAATGTCCCTGCTAGGTGAAGGCACACAGGGAGTGGCTGCCCCTCCAAGATCATTGGACTAAGAAACAGCTCATGTTTTCTCTTAAGATTGTACATCCTCTTCAAACACAGAGAAGAAGGTTCTTTCGGATGGGGGTGAAGACAGAAAAACAATTTCCCACCCCATGACTCAGACCCAACAAGTCCTGACTATACCGTAGTCACTCATTTTGGATCCAGGTTTTTTGCCAATACTGTCTCAAACAGTCTAGAATGTTCCGCCTTTCTGCTCAGTGTGAAGGTTTGTATTTTCATAGCATACTCAATACACCAAACACCTTAATTTTAATAACTCTACACATTAATTCTTCAGGGGCATCAGTGACGTTGCTAGCCCGAGCTAGCCTGTGGGAGCTGGGAGCTTTTTGACTAACTCAGTTTTGAGCTCTCAGGTTGGTTGACTTAACTCTTCTTTGAAGTGCAGTCTGCGTGAGCTGCATCCTCACTGAATGGTTCACACAGTTAGATTCTGGGTCCTGCTATCAAGCTTCAACTCTTGAAGTCAAGTTCACGTGGTGAGGCCCTACAGCTGCCACAGAATCCCATAGAGAGATCTGGGCGGACAGGGGAACTGCCAGGCTTATTTTTCAGTATTTTTCTGTTTCTTTTCCTTCCTTTCAGTTGGTTCTTCATCTGTTCCCACAAAGGATTTGTTTTTTTAATTGTCTTGTTACCACCTGAAATAGGACCATCAATAAAGAAAAGTGGGCTAAGGCTAGGCCTGGGCAAGATGGAGGAGTTTCCGTGGACCCCATTTGTTACTGTGGCTTTTTTTTATATTATAGCTGTTCCCACTGGCACTAATTCAGCGTTGTATTTAGGTTTTGTGAGCACTGGATGGAGAGGTTTAATTAAAAACACTCTTCAGGAACAGCCTCACGGACCCAGGACTTGCGCGGCCTCTCCTTTCCAGGCTCCGCTCCGCACACTGATCCTTTTATCACTTCATTATCTCAAGTCCAGTGTTGACTCGGTCGATTTCCTGTTTGAGCAGGAGCCAATCCCTTGAAGTTATTTCAGTACCGTAGCCCGGACAGCACAAGGTTCCTGTAACATTTCCACCATTTAACACATCCTCTGTTGTTCCTTCTTTTGCTGATGACGAGCTCAGAGAGGTATGGTCAAGGGGCCACTAAATAACCCGGGTGTCTTTGATGCCACTGGCCCGCGCTGATAGGAACAGACCTGCCGAAACGTTCAGACACCCTGAGCACACACAGGTACCTCAGGGGAACTTTTATAGGAAAATTTCATTTAGGGAGCTACTTTCTCTCCTGCATTTGCATGCTCAGTTTTCCCATCCTCAGATCTGTCTTGAAATGTTGTCAAACAACATGAATAGGGGCTTTCTGTTTCACTAACACAGCCTGATAAAATGGAGCCAAAATGGTTGATTAAATATTCCTCAGGAATAGCTGTCCTGGATGTGAAGACAGCCAAAGACTTTGGTAATTTGGGAGTAGTAAAAAAAAATGTTCATTTTTGTTCAGGCTTCTTGTTTTCTATATAAAACTATGGGGGTCGGAAAGGCTCTGTAATCTGTCTGGAATTGCCCATATAGAGAGAGGTGTCATCTCCAAGGAGACATCCACCTTTGTGTTTATTTTTCTCAGTTCTGCGGGTTGGATGCGAGCACCGGAGTGTGAACGCAGTGCCCATGGAGCCCAGAAGAGGACGCTGGATCCAGTGGCGCTTGAGTTAAAGGCAGATGTGGACTTTTAACTACTTGTTTTCTGAGACAGGGTTCCTCACTAGGACCTATGGGGTTCCTGGACTAGGACAGGCCGGCCAGAGAGTTCCGTGCACCAGCCAGGCCAGCATGGTGTTACAAATGCAGGCCTGATTTTTATGTGGGTGCTCACGTTTTTGTGACAAGTTTTACCGACTCAGCTACCGTCAGCAGCCTCTAAGTTTTAAACCTCGTGGCCCTCTGCAGGCAATGCTCTCTCTCTCCTGGCCCAGGATGCTGCCAGCCCGTTTTCTTTCATTACACTTTGTCTTTTCCGGATGTTGGTAAACGTGGTCATCTCAGCTTCCGTGTTTGACTTTTTTTTTTTTTTTTTTTTTTTTTTGGTTTTTCGAGACAGGGTTTCTCTGTGGTTTTTGGAGCCTGTCCTGGAACCAGCTCCTTTATGTATCAGGACTGATGTAAGGGTTTTGAGAACAACGGGACCTTTCCTTCTGGGCAGTGACCTAGGACTAAGATGCCAGACACTCACAGCCATCAAAGATGGACCTGAGGCAGGCGCTCCAAGCTTGCTGTGGACTCATGAGGGCAAGCAAAGCAAAAGCAGGCTTAGTAAGACTTACTATGGAAAAGAGAGAGAGAAAAAAAGAAAAAGTGAAAAGTTGAAGAAATTTCCAAGCACTGGGAAGGGTTTCCTAGAGGAGGGAATGCCAGTGAATTTCCTTGGTTTGGAGTTTTATACAGCACGGGCTGAGTAATCTCTGTCGACTGGATTACTCTGGCCTACCATGGCTCCATACAGGATCCTGCCCAAGATGCCCCTTACCCAACCAGAGGTGGCCGGAGCTGTGCACATGCTGCCCACTCACTTAGGAAGAATTCATGCCCCCGCCCCCACCGTGCACCGCACAGCCTTGACTTTGCCAGCAGGAGACTTCGGGTATCTGGAGCCCTTAATCACAAGCTGGTGTTGTTGCCTGCTCTGCCCTCCAAGTTGTTGAGGTGCAGTTAATTATACTAAGCCCCTTGTTCCCAAAGCCTGTGACCATGGAGCTCATCGGCGGTGCGATCCAGGGTCTGTTCCCTGAAATATGTCCGGCCCCTTCGAAGCCGTCATTACTTATAACTATTTCGTTCTAGTTAGCTTTATTAGAAGCAGCACATGAAAACAGGACTAGGACTAAGCCCCAGTGCCTAGAGTGTTTCTCAGTGGGGGAAGAGCCCGCAGGAGGCAGCCTGTCCTGACTGGCCTTGCCTCTCAGGTCTGCTTGGCTATTTCACAGCCAGCTTCAGGTCCTGTCTCTCATCCTTGGTGCTCCTGGCGGCACTGCTTTAACCCTTTCAATCCCTTTCCCTACTAACATCAATTCCTACTGTAGTATGGGTGAACAATTGTCTCAGTTCCTGACATGGACCATTTGGCTTGCTGCTAACTGTGAGCTGATACCCGACTCAATATTGTGTTCCTTTCTGTAGTTTCCTTTTAATTAAATGATTAGCATTTCATTACATGTATTTATTTATTATATGCATCTATGAGGATTCCACCATGTGGTCTTGGAGATCACAGTACGTGCCTTTATCTGCTGAACTATCTTACCAGCCCCAACATTTTGTTACATTTATTTTGTGTGTGATGTGTGTATGCACCTGTGTCTGTTTATGTGAGTGGGCACATGTACCATGGCACACATGTGGAGAGTGTTCTGTCCTCCTACAAGGGAGTCCCTGGCCTTGTTAGTTGGCTGCCAGGTGTGCAGCAGCAGTGTCTACTGACTGATCATCGCAGCGGCTCTCCCTCCTGTCCTGAGCAATATCTCACTTTATGAACTCACTGTGATGACTCACTCCCATGACTGTTTCCTGTTTCTGCTCGTTACGAACACAGGTGCTGTGAACATCTCTATGAGGCATAGGCTTCTGGTTCTCTCCAATAAAAACTCAGAAGTGGAAAATCTCGGTCATTATGTCAAGGGACTGCTTATCTTTGTGAGAAACGGCCTCTCTGATTTTCAAATAAATTGAATTCTCCAGCTTTCTTCAATATTTTTTTGTACTTTGGGGCTCTAGATTTACACCCACATTTCACTCTGAGTCGACTTTTGTACATGGAGTACTGTTCTGTGTGACTTTTGTACGTGGAGTACTGTTCTGTGTGACTTTGAATGACTCACCGCTGGTAGGTTCTCAAATCTGAGAGAACCCGTGAACATGTGTCCTGTTGAGAATGCCTAAGGAAAGCTGGTACACGCTCCAGAGTGATAACTCTGTGTGAACGTTGCTGGCGTGTTAGGGTATCAAACTGAAACGCGTGAGCAACTTTCAGAGTCCTCTCTTTCCTACGAAAGGCACCCAGTGAAAAACTCGCATCCTTTTATAGTCGGATCTGTCACTTCCAGGTACACTGAGAATGTTTGATGAATGTCACTGACCTCCCTTGAGGTGGACAGATTCTAATCTAGATCACTAGTGGAGAACTGGCCCTCAACTTTAATATTCATCTATCACTATCTTCCCATCAGAACTGTTTAGATATAGGCAATTCAGCCTAAAAATAATGTCTGCTTCTAAAGTCAGATGCTAATGCACTTCTCCTTCTAGAATGTTCCAGCTATGCTGCCGAGTGAAGGAGGCATCCTGGCTGCGGGCATGATGGGATCGATGTTCTGTCATCACTGACATACATTTACTGACATCATAAGCTTAGCTGAAATCACGTTCCTTCTTTACACTCCTTTTATTTATTTTCTGTCGTGGAGAAACGACATTGTTCTAGGTTCATTAGCACTTTTTCTCTTAAAATCATCAAAATGATGAGAACAATCATTACAATTTACTGACAGTACCACAGACAATAATGCCAGACTTGTAGATGTGTGTGTGTGTGTGTGTGTGTGTGTGCATGATCACCATCTCAAAGATATAATATCAGTGAACACAATGTAAATGTATCCAAATGGTAAGGTCGGCAGAGAGCTAGTGCAACGGCTTGGTGGGTAAAGTGCTTGCTGATCACAGATAAGGATGTGATTTCAACCCCTAGCATGCATGGGAATTGGGAAGCAGAATTGGGAAGGCAGAGGCAGGAGGATCCCTGGGTCTTGCTGGCTAGCCAGCAGGGATGAATGGGCAAACTCCAAGTTCAGTGAGAAGCCCTACATCAAAAAATAAAGTGGAAAGATATTTAAAAAGACAACCAAGGTTGACTTATGGCTTTTACACACATGCATACACACACACATGAACACTCACACATATGTACACATAATGAACACACATGTGTGCATGTGCACATGAACACTTGCATACATATGCATGATACACATAGGTGTGCATACACACATGAGCACACATACATTGCACGTGCATGCACGAACACATACATGCACACGTATGTGTGCACATATATAAATGAATGCACATGAACACACATATGTGCACATGCGCAATGAAGATACACATCTAGCAGCTGAGAACAGAATTAGATGGCTGTGGCATCTCCAGGACATGTTCAGTGCTGTTGCTTCATGTTCGGCTGTAAAAGACAGAGGGGCTAATGAAACCCTTTATTAGACAAGCCCCGAGCATGAATTAAAAGCCTGATGTGGTCCTCGGGGACACATAGTAGTTGAAGGTCAGGTCGCCATTGCTCGCTTCCCACTGTAAACTGACTAGACTGTGGTGAGCCGGTGTGTTTCCTTTCTCTTCCCTCTGGCTTCCCCAGGGAGCGTCTCAATTCAAAGAAAGACCAGCAGAAGCAGGCCACTTGCCGTGAATAATTGGAAAGAATCTATAAGTTCAAAAGCAACCAGAATTCCTAGAAGAGATTGAATGTTAGAAGGATAAACAGGTTAGTGTTTTAAAGACAGAACTACCCTTGTTTAAGATCAATGCGTGCTAGCTGCAGGTTCACAGTGGTTTTCGTTATTTATGGTGCCTCTCTGCACTCTGCTTCAGGAAACAGAATCCACACATTCAGAACCCAAGCACAGTTTAAGTCAGAGGAGTTGTTTTTCTTTCGGTCTCTTTGTCCCTTTCATTTTTGAAGGTAACAATAACAGCAGTCTGTAAGTGATATTCTTGCTGAGGCCTCTGTGCAGTGGACTACACAGGACACTTTCTTAAGTCACTTAGACAAATCCAATCTATAGCTCGAAGGAGGGAAAGTGTGTCTCTTGGGATGTGTTTCTTAAATAGAAAAATGGAGGTGTTACAAGGGTCAGAAGTAGGGAAAGAAAAAAAGAATTGTTTTCTATAGAACTACGTCAAATATATTGGTTTTTAAATTTTTTATGTGCATTGGTGCTTTGTTTGCACGTATGCCTGTGTGATCCCCTGGAACCGGAGTTACAAACAGTTATGAGCTGCCATGTAGGTGCTGAGAATTCTCCTGTGTCCTTTGGAAGAGCAGCCAGTGCTGTTAACCGCGGAGTCATCTCGAGGCTCACAACCAAATGTATCAGGGTTTTAAGCTGGCACTAAAACCCTGCTGAACCTCCGATCTACTTGTGCTGGTAAAGGAAGCAAGCATATGTTTCAAATAGCTTTTAAAACTTAAGCTACAAGACACCCCAAAAGTGTCACCCTCACAATGACTAACTTTTCTGGGGGCATAGCTTTACCAGAAGAAAGGATGGGAAGATGTCAAATTCCAGATTTGCCCCCAAATCCGTAGGGTGGAAATTCTATTTCTCAAGATAATGCATAGACTTTGAAGAATAAGTCGAAGTCAAATCAGAGAGATCCATCCAATTCAATTCTCTTAGATTCTGTGTGCACAGAGATCTTTTTAAGCTGTGTCAATAATCTAAAGGGCGAAAGTGACGAGGTGGGAGAAGAAGGCATGGGATCCTGCTGGGACTTCTCCAACTGTCCTGCCGTCGTGTGCGCACACTCACTAGTCAGATGCCGTAGCTATAGCAGGGCGTGCTACAGACAGAGACCAATCCAGGTTCTATTAAAGGACAAATAGCCTCGTCGTCAAGAGGAGGTCATGACAAACAGTAGCAAGAAAGACTCCTTGGAAGAAAGTCACCAGCTTCGCAGAGATAAGCACAGAGGGTGATTCAGGCTCATTCATCTCAGGACGGAGGCTCGCAGTCTACAGCCACTGTCTGGTGCACAGTGGGCATCCAGGCATCTGAGCTCCTCCACGGGGGTCACTGAGGTCAACCCATGGGTGGAAGAATATGAAGGCCTCCTCATCATTAATCCCCAGGCTTCGGTACTTCTGATTATGACACACAGGACAGGGTGACACTCTTGGTGATCACAAGTCAGCTGCTTGCAGAACTCTTCCCGTGTGGGCTTTGTGTGCAAGCGGCCTTTCCTTTTATCTGGGCAAGGGTGAGGATGGCCTTCTGAGGTGGTGACGCATCTGCTGAGCAAGCGTGACGACCTGAACTCAGGTCCCCAGAACCCATGGAACAGAAAAGAGACTGCCATGTTCTGCACATTTGTCCCCACTCAGGGTGGAGCAGAAGTGACAGGATCCCTTGGCTCGCTGACCTCCAAATTTAGCCAGGAAGTGAGCACTGGATTCAGGAAGAGACTCTGCCTCAAAAACTAAAGTGGAGAGCACTAGAGGCTGATACATGGTGCTGAGGACTGTTACACATACATATACACACACATATCCACAAGGCATGCATGAACACACACACATATACACACACATGGACACATACAAACTCTTGCATGCACACATACACATGCACACAGATACACACATACACTCACACACATGCACAAGCATAAATTTTGTGAGGCGTCCTGATTTGACTGTCATTAATTATACTACTTATTTATGTCCACAGGCTCTGTCACAGATCAGCAGTAAGAGTGTAATGAATAAATTAGCCATCTTACACCCTGTGCCTATGAAAACCTTGATGGGGGACATTGCCTTTTGAGAGCCCCTTTTGTGAAAATCCATTAAGTTACCCTTCAGAAATTCTGGAAGGCCCTCAGTTCAATATTGCCAACATGTGATCGTGTGTTTGCATTCCATCACCTTCGTTCTTAATAAAGCATCCCGCTGTGTGCTCTGCTCTGCTCCAGGGCTGTGGGCCTTCAGTGATGGCCACTTACAGTATGGCGTGCATGGTGGGCCGTGCCACCATGCAGGGGACATTTGTTCACCCAGAGCTGCTACTGACGGTTGTGCGCTCACCTTACTGATCTGTCTGCCAGGAGCACACACCTTTATCCTGTTTGCAGGGGCCAGGAGAGAAAGAACTTTACAAACAAGGATCTTTTCTGTCCCTTTTTGGATTGTTTAAAAGCTGAGTGGTCCCAGGGTAGGCGATTGTGAGAATTTCCTAGTCCCAGCCCCGTGGTGAGTAATTAGGGACTGTAAGCAAACTATGTAATTCTCTGCCTCAAGCTATTTCTTGACGAAAATATTTGAAGAAGTTTCCAAACTGCTCATTGAAAAACTTGCAAAACAAAATTATAAAGAAAAATCTCTGCAATGAGTGGTCTGTGGGACTGCCCATTTCACACTACCATAGTGGGCTATCCTGGGCTTATTTGTGTGTGTGTGTGCGCGTGCGCGCGTGCGCACGCATGTGCATGCGTGAACACTCTTGACTGTCACAGTGAACATGTAGAAGTCAGAGGATAACTGGGGGAATCAGTTTTCTTATACCACGGGAGTCCCAGGGATTGGAAATCAGATCACCAGATTTAATAGCAAGTACCTTTATTCTCTGGGTCATCTTACCAGTCTTTAATTTTCCTTTTCAGAAGATAAACTAACATTTGGGAGTATGAGTCAGGAAGATCTCCAGGAGTCTGTGGCCAGCCTGTGCTACATAAGGATACCTTGGGGAAAGCTGGACAAGAAGAAAGTGGAGAAGAAAAAAAAAGAAGAGGAGAGGAAGGGAGGAGAAAGAGAGGAGAGAGAGGGAGAGGAAGGGAAGGAAAATTCAGATCTCCAGAAACTCATTAAAGATTAGCTGTATTTAGCATGTTGCCTTTAACTCCAGCCTCAGAAGAAGGAGTCATGGCCCCAGAGCAAGCTGGCCAGTCAGATTAGCTAAATTTATGAGTCTGGTTGAGAGATTCTGCATCATGGAATAAAGTGAAATACTCTTAGCAGGCCTTCAAGGGCACAAACACCCCATGCACATATACCCACACATATGCAAACACACAAACACATGCAACACACAAACAAGTGGAAAAGGAAAGGCTGAGATGTGACTCTGGCATTGGACGCTGCCTGTCCTGGCTGCCCCAGAGAAGTGTGTGCTTTTCTGAATTGCTTCTCTTTAAACTATTAGAGCTGCCCTCTCAGCTGCCCCATAGCCCATGATCGAGAAACAGCTTTGTTATAGGTCGGGATGTTTACCACACTCGAGTTAGAGCAAAGGCAAAAATCCACTCCCAGCCAAATGAGGAAGTTCCCATAACCTCCGTAAGTTCACCCCCTTGTGATTTTGGAAAACACATGGCCTTCTTCTGTTCCAATGTCTGCATTTAATTTAGGGAGGTGAGAAGGTTAAGAAAATCTAGGTCAGATACAATAGCTGCTGATGCTACAGCTTTTTGTGTGCTAAATGATGCAGCCTTCTCCCTTACCTCCCCAGGCTACTAACCTTTCCCACCCAGAGTGGATGCCTCCGTGCTCCACCTCACTGTGCAGCTGTGCTCACTGTGCGGCCGTGCTCACTGTGCAGCCGTGCTCCACCTCACTGTGCAGCCATGCTCACTGTGCGGCCATGCTCACTGTGCAGCCGTGCTCCACCTCACTGTGTGGCTATGCTCACTGTGCAGCCGTGCTCCACCCCACTGTGCAGCCGTGCTCACTGTGCGGCCGTGCTCACTGTGCAGCCGTGCTCCACCCCACTGTGCAGCCGTGCTCACTGTGCGGCCATGCTCACTGTGCAGCCGTGCTCCACCTCAGTGTGCAGCCGTGCTCCACCTCAGTGTGCAGTCATGCTCACTGTGAGGCCGTGCTCACTGTGCGGCCATGCTCACTGTGCGGCTGTGCTCCATGTTACACAGACACAGACTTCTGCATGTGTCTTATCTCACATTTCCTTGTCTTTTCTCCTTTTAATGCAGCCGTGTGTGGATGGTAAAGCACATATATGTGCCTGCTAATATATGTATGGTAAGTAGGTAGAATGAATGTGTGTGGTAGAGTTTGGGGGTATAGGGTGTAGGAAGTGAGCTTCATTTGAATTAAAGGAACTGGAATAACGGTAACCATAATCAGAATCCACCATTGGCTTAGAATATGTACTTAGACGGACAATGTCAAGTTCAAAATGTCTGCTTTCCTACTTCCAACTCTTCCTTAGGTTTGTTTATTTTATGTCTCCTGGTCTTTTGCCTGCATGTATGCATGGTACCCAAGGAATCCAGAAGAATGATTAGAACCCTAGAATTCTAGTTACAGATGATTGTGAGCTGCTATGTGGGTACTGGGAACCTAACCCAGGTCCTCTACAAGAGCAACAGAAGCTCCTTGTAGGGTAAAAGGGCCAGCCAAAGAAACACACCCTGACCCCAAAACCAGAGCCAAAGAAACACACCCTGACCCTGAAACCAGAGCCAATTCACTGGCCCTGAAACCAGAGCCAAAAGGTTAAAAAGGGCCAGTGAAAGAAATACACTTGACTCTGAAACCAGAACCAAAGAAAAATAATTTTGCCCTGAAACCAGAGCCAAAGAAACATGAAAAACAGCCAATCCCTGAGTACAAAAATCAACCAATCCCTGAGCATAAAATCCAGCCAATTTCCGAGTTTCTCCAAGCTCAGGGATTAAAATTTAACCAATTCCCACCCTGAAAATCTTCACCCTGGAAAAACTCCACCCCTAAGAAATGTCTAAAAGCCTCCTATCTGTTCATTTTGAAGCTGCCTTTTTCCACCCCGGCCGAGGCAGCCACTGTCCTGGATCCCTCCCTCCCAATAAATCTCTTGAATGAGGTTGGGGTGAGACTTTCTTTTTCCAGAGAGGAGCGGCACAGAGAAGTAACAGAATTCAACAGCACAGGAGCAGGCTACATCCCTGCAGGGAAACCATCCCCCCCCACCACCACAGAGCTTCTCACCAGGCACTGTGTCATCTTCCTAGTCAACAGTTTTAAGAAAATCATTAACAGTTAAACACGATCTATTTACTATAAAAGAAGTAACTCGTTTACATATTCCCATAGGTTGGGCTAGTGACATCATTACTCCAGGGAGGTCATACTCTACAGGTTCAGGAACTACATGGAGAGAATTCCTCGAGACTTAAAAGGGAAAGTTTTTCACTGTTTTAAGCAATCTTGGGTGAGTGGTAAAGGTTCTAGACCATGCTCTGAAACGCTTCCTAAAGGACATATAAGAACCATTATTTCTATAACTACTTTGAGAATACTATTAAGATATATATGACTTTCTAAAGATTTATTATGAATGTTCTGTCTGCATGTAAGTCTGTGTGCCACATGCATGCAGTGCCCTGGGAAGCCAGAAGAGGGTGTTGGATCCTTTGACTCTGGAGTTACAGATGATTGTGAGCTACCACATGGGTGCTAGAAACTGAACCCAGGTCCTCTGGAGGGCTCTTGACTGCTGAGCCATCTCTCCAGCTCCAAGATTTTTAGAGAATGTTTTTAATTTTCAGTAAGAAAGGATAAAGCTTCCATGGACACTATGAACACTGATGAATAAAGAATTCAAAATTATAACAGAATTTGTTACACAGTACTCAACACAGTAATACTAAAATTCATGAAGAAACAGTGTATCAGAGTGGTCAAGAAACTTTAAAGGGACTGGATGTTAGCACACAGGTGAACCTGGCTCTGCCCCAGAGGACTTGACAGAGCACATCACCCTGGCATCTGTCTTCCCTGTCCCTTTAAAAGGTGAAACTCTGACTACTTCTTCCTCTTTTTTCTCTTTGTCTTTCTCTCTCTGCATCTCTCTGTTTCTCTTTTTCTCTCCCTTCCCTTCTACTCCCTTTATCTCAATAAAACTCCCCACTTAAGCTCTGTCTGTATGGGGTGCCCGTCCCTCATTCCCCCTGGGCTCTCATCTCACCTGTTGTGGTTTGGACCCACCCACTGCCAAGGTCCCTCTCACACAGAATCGTATCACTGGAAACCCAGATTTGATTCCCAGGACCCACATGGTTTTGTTTGTTTGTTTGTTCGTTTTTCGAGACAGGGTTTCTCTGTAGCTTTGGTGCCCGTCCTGGAACTAGCTCTTGTAGTCCAGGCTGGCCTCGAACTCCCAGATATCCGCCTGCCTCTGCTGAGATTAAAGGCCTGGGCCACCACCGCCCGGCCCCACATGGCTTTGATTACCAGCTCAAAAACCTTCTGTAACTCCAGTTCCAAAGGATCCAGCGCCCTCTTCTGTTCTCTCCAGGTACTCCAATCATGCGGCACACATAACCATTCAAGTAAATACCCAGGGACATAAAAAATTAATTATTAAAAATGAAATTCACTCCTGGAATGTCCCTATTATATTCTATATTTGCCTATGTAAGTTCAGAAAATTAGTGAATTTTGGGTAGGCATTGGTAGTATTTTTTAAATCTAAGTATTTTACTTTAAAAATTATTGTACCAAAAAGTACATATATTTGTACTCAGATATGAACGTATAAATTTCAACATAAGAACAAGCCCATGCTAATGACGAGCAGCAAACCACACAATTATTCACATTAAGAAGAGCGATGGGCAGATGGCTGCACATTTATGGTAAGAGCTGAGCACACCAGCTCAGCTTCCCTATTGTATCGGGATAGAGGATCTGTATGTGCTGACATTTAACATGCTCCTGGTGAGAAAAAAATCAAACTGCAGAGCGCTATTTCCATATGTATGAGAAAGACAATCTTTATTGAAATATCTGTGTGCACGCACATATACCAACACATGTGTGCCCATGAAAAGAGTATGTTCACAGTACTAGCCATGTTTCTCCTGAGAAAGAGAATGGGGTCTGAGGGAGGATGAGGTGGTTGGCGTAGGAGTGACAGAGTTCTTTTTTAGCCCAAACATTCCTGTGCATGTATTTTAATCTCTTCCAGCGTGCACACGTTTTCATGACGTATTTACAATTGCACCGTACATCGGCTGCCAGCATCTGAGCTCTGAGGCACAATCTTCTGGCTGCCACTTTTATCACCCACTGCTTTTTCTCCCACCGCTACTATAAGTCACGTTCACGCCTCGGCTTCAGCAGATACTACAACAGGCAGGGATGCAGATGCCCAGGAGGCCTGGCAGGGATGCAAATGCCCAGGGATGCAGATGTCCAGGGATGCAGATGTCCAGGGATGCAGATGTCCAGGGATGCAGATGTCCAGGAGGTCCTACTGCCACTGTTTCCCTTTGGCTATCAGACCATTATTGAAACAATGGACCTAAAAAACTGGAATTCCCTCGGGAGTCTCTGGTTGGGAAAAAAGAATGCCTAAAGCCAGGGCCAGCTGGAGGAAAACTTTTCTCTGGGGAAAAAAATTATAACTTGTCAGATCATCTTACAGAAGAGACAACGACCTGGGAATGTGGCCTTCTACTTTTACCTCACTCAGAACCCCCAAGGACTTGGGGGTGTCACTGGATCTCACTCAGAATGCCCCAGGTGGACTTGGGGGCCTCTCTGGATCTCACTCAGAACCCCCAAGAATGACTTAGGGATCTCACTGGATCTCACTCAGAACCCCCATGGAGGACTTGGGGCCCTCACTGGATCTCTGACCCTCTTCTGCATGAGGCTATACTGGCTATATCTCCTATGGTCTTCCCTGTTAACTGGTTTAAGCGGCTTATGGAGCACGAGTGGCCAACCCGGCTTGTTGGGACACAGGCTGTGACCCTAAGTCCAGCGACAATACTAAAGAATTTTATGAGTTGAGGCCCAGTCAGAGCACAGAGTCTCAAGTATTTCCATCACCAGACCTTGGGGTGTTCCTGGGAACAATGCCTAATGACATCTTCCAGCTTCCTCTTCCAGGGAGGTGGCATTAATATCCAATGACCTCCATGGATATGGCTAAGGATAGCACTACTGTTTTACTCAAAAAAGATTGCTACTTATAAAAATGATTGGATTTCCATGATTTTTTTCTGTCTTCACCTAATAAATTTTAAGTTGTCTCTGTTATTAACTGAACTGGTGTGATTTCTCATGACACGTGACTCATTTGCCCAGCTTCTAAAAGGAAAGAGGCGATTGCATCTAGAACATGAGTCTAGATCAGTTCTCATGACAATCAACGTAAATGCCTAATAGAAGAACTAACGGCCTTTTTGTCTAAGTGTCCAAGGATCCCCCAAACAGATACACCTGTAGTGCACAAAATTTTGCAAGCTTGACACTCCATATCTTCTCAAATACTGATGCTCGGAGTCTGGATGCTTTATGTCACCGTGTGTAGTCATGGCTGCCAGTGACTGACAAACTGGGCCAACCTAACTCTAATCTCAGAAACGACATGGGCTTCATATTTAAGGAAGCTTCTGGACGCATGTTTGTGCTTCCATAATTTGTAATTTACATGCCTGGCCCTGCTCTCCTACAGTACAGCCTCTGCCTGTTTAAACAGCAGGGGCTTTGATCAAAGTCAAAGCCAAGCCTTAAGAGTCGTGGTCAAATCTCCCCAAGTTCAAACTCAATTTGGACACTCTCAACGGCCGGGCTCTGGGGCCAGTTTCAGCTCAGTCTGGGAGCCAAGTATTTCTTCATCTGCAGCCATTTATTGTGTCTCAGAGTAGGTGAGGGTCCCAAAGAGCTGACCCAGAATCAGGTTCTAGGGAGGCATGGAACTCCACAGAAACCTGAAAGCAGTTGCCATTTAACTAAAGCTGGAGGTGTGACAATGGGTCCGCGCTTCTTTTAAGAGCCGCCCCGGAACCCCCCCCTGGCAGGGACCATCGGGCATTGAAGGTTTGTCTCCCTTTTGACAAAGGTCACCTCCTTTATCCAACTGCTCTTTTATCAGTAAGACAAAACTCAACTCAGCCCACATGAGATTTCCTTTATGTTTCTCTTGAATAACAGAGTTTAATGTCCACGACCAACGCCCGGGCAAATTACTATGTGGGGTTTTGAAGCTGTCTGGCTTTACCAACAAGAAGTAGAAGACAGGGGCTGGAGAGATGGCTCAGAGGTTAAGAGCACTGACTGCTCTTCCAGAGGTCCTGAGTTCAATTCCCAGCAACCACATGGTGGCTCACAGCCATCTGTAATGAGTTCTGGTGTCCTCTTCTGGCCTGCAAGCATACATGGAAGGAATGTTGTATACATAATAAATAAATAAATAAATAAATATTTAAAAAAAAAAAAAAAAAAAAAAAAAAGAAGTAGAAGACAGAAGGTTTTGCGCATTATGGTGAACTTCACCAAATTTTTACGGATTATAAGAGCTGGATTTTTTCACAACCACGCAGTGATTGGCAGTGTGTACTAGTTTGGTGAGTCCAAATTGAAGTTTAGAGGTTAAGCATACTTTCTGATATCAAATGAGAGCAACTGGAAATTTGAAAAGAAATCTCAGTTTTAGAGTCTTTAGACAACAGTGAGGAGTGAGTTAGGGGTGGGCTACAAGGACACACCAGAAGACTCTATGCAACAGTATGATCCAGTTAAGGAAAAGACACTTTCCTCACAGACTGAGACTCCACAGCATCTGCCCATACTAAGCTGTAAGCAACTGCTTGCTACAAAGAGCCACAAAGACTTCTAGAGCAGGAGACCGGCAACGTTAATTTTCCTAAAGGCTAGGAAATCATCCGTCTGGCCTGGCTTTATGTTGCCCAAGCCAGGAACACTTGACCTTGGTGAGTTTATTCAGAAAACTGTCCGTTCTACTGTGGGTAGCATGTCCGAGCAACATTTTCTCAACTAACTAGTAAAACAACAACAACAACACCCTATTTCTCCCTGCACATTTACACGAAGGCTGCGTGTGTGTTACTGACACAAGGAAACACGCCGCCGCCACTTGCCCCAGTTAGCTCTTTCGTTATGTGATAAAACATGAACCAGTTTGGGGAGTAAGGGGTTTGTTTCCTCTTCAGGTGAATGTAGAAGATTCCAGACTGTCATTGAGGGACGCCAAGCAGGAGCTTGGAGTGCACACTACCTTCCTTTCACAACCCAGGCCCAGCTGCCTAAGGATGACTCCACCCACGGTGAGCTAAGTGGTCTGTATCAGTTAGCCATGGGGAAAATCCTCCCATAGAGATGTACACAGGCCAATCTGAGGGAAGCAGTTCCTCAGCTGAGGGTCTGTCTCCCCAGGGAACTCAAGGCCTGGGTCGAGTCAGGCACTGAAGCTGTGGCACTGCTCGGCCATCTTAAGGTTAGAGCGCGAAAACCTAGACTCGCTTTCAGGGGTAGTTTACTAGTGATAGCAGCAGCAGCACCAACTCTCTTCCCAGCTGACGGCAAACTCGCTCAGCCTGACCTCTGTGGTCTCTTCTAATCTCAGAGCAACGTGCTGGTTTGCTATGGCGATGTTAAATGTTTTAAATACGACAAAAACTGAGGCTCACAGTGTTTCAGGTTTCCTAGGGGTGGAACTTGCTTACACCAGACTTTAACCCCTACACTCCTGTCCTCTCGGAGTAGACCGAGATTTAAGCAGCTCACGCCTCTCAGCTCAGGACCTCTGCTTCTGAGATGGTAGGACTCAGCGGCTATCAACAGGATGAAATGGCTTCATTTCAAAGGATGTTTAGGTTTACCTGTTGCAGAGAGACATCCGGCACAGCCTCTGAGACGAGTCTTCTTCAGAGAGATCGCCAGCACGGTTCAGAACCTGAGCATAGAGAGAGATACTCCCAGCTGGGGGCTGCCAGAAAGGGAGGGCAGAGACTGACGCTGTGCAAGAATCGTGTGTCTCCTTGGCAGGAAGGCTTCGGGGACATGGGAAAATATGGTGTTTGTGGCAGAAAGAACTGTCCACCTATTCCACTGAGACAGGGTCTCTCGCCAGTCCTGGAGGTAGGTTGGCAGCCAGCAAGTCCCAGAAATCCTCCTGTCTCTAACTTCCTGCGCTCCAAACAGGCACACCTGGCCACGCACATGGCGGCTGGAGATTTGAACTTAGGTCCTTACCTTCACCTAGCAAGTCTGTCGCTTCTGCTGAGTCCTCCCGAGTTGTCTAGATCAGTCCTTTCAGACGACCTAAAAAAAGAAAGAAATAGAATAAAGAGCACGAGATTCTTTTGTTTGTTTGGTTGGTTTTTTTTTTTTTTGGTTTTCTAACATAGTTCAAGAGCGTGGTTCTTAGGGGTATCGAAATCAACAGGGCAAGATCTAGGGCCCAGTTCCCCTCCAGACCCATTCAATCCGGATGCTGGAGGAAGGAGAGCTCTCGGGACTATCCCAGGTTCGTGTAGGCTTACACTTGAGAAATGCCACTTCTATGGACATGGACGAAGATTGGGATGTCTTTCTGGTCGTTGTTGTCACAGGCAGTACTGTGTAGATTCGGACTCTCACTATGCACAGCTGTAGCACCATGCTACATGACAGACAGGTGTAAAGTGTTATAGTCCCAGCCCTTCCCATAAGTGCATCCTATTACCAGTTAGAAACCAAATACCCGGCTGAGCGTGTGTGTGTGTGTGTGTGTGTGTGTGCGCGTGCGTGTGCGTGTGTGTGATGGTTTGAAAGACAATAGCCCCCATAGACGCACAGGGAATGGGCCTACGGCGTGGCTTTGTTAGAAGAGGCATGACCTTGTTGGAGAAGGTATGTCACTGCTGGGTGGGCTTTGAAGATTCATATGTGCTTAGGCTACTCCCAGTGTCTTGGTCCACTTCCTGTTGGCAGTGGGTCAAGATGTTGGACTCTCAGCTTCTTCAGCACAGTGTCTGCCTGCACGCCACTGTGGCTTTTGCCTTGATGATAACGGATTAACATCTGAAACTGTAAGCCCCCTCAAATAAATGTTTTCCTTTATAAGAATTGCCGTGGTCATGGTGTCTCTTCACAGCAACTAAACCCTAACTAAGACAGTGCGAATGATTAAGCAGGTGTTGTGGTGCTGAATGGACTATAACAGAACCATTAAAATAGGTTTGGTCATTTTCTAAGAGAAAAGAGTGAGCAAAATCCTACATGAATCTCATTACATTCATTTACAGTCTGGGAAACAGCAGAGCAAATGGCCCCAGCCAAACATTTTATACTAACTATACTGTCCTTACATAGCTGTAGACACACGCTGTTTTCTCCACTTGTGCTTTTTTTATCTTGTGTCTGTAGGGTTCTTGTATTTTGCATGGTGAGCACACGCTAATTTTATTAATTAAATCCAGCCTTTGACAGCTTCACACGTGTATGTAGTATATTCCCAGCTCTGTCACTTGACCCTCTTACTTTTCTACCACCCTCAGGAATCCCCTCCTCCCTAGAAGACCCCTTACCCACACTCATGATTTCGTTTTACGAATCACTGAATTTAATCAATGTCATCTGTACAACCAGTGGTTTAGAATTAGCCAGTAGCATCTGGTAGAGCACACAACAGAAATCAAGGACTCCTCGACTCCCAGAATCCACCCATAGCCAATAGTTCAGAGTAAGGAGTGGGGCCCCATCTGTCCTGCTCACATCTATGACTGACGGTTGACAGGACCAATCTTGTACAAGCCCAGAGCTAACATTTACACTAATTTAATTAAATGCATAACTTTGTTTTTATAAGGGAGAATTCTATCCTTTCCTCATGTTCAGTTCAACACAGGGCCTGGAAGGTTCTGGTGGGATGAGAGAAAGCTGTGGGCTGAAGAGGGCTGCTTGAAACGTCCCAGGAGCCAGACACTGGCTCTGCTCTCCCACCCATCCCTCCTAGAAATTCCTTACATTTGTGAGGCCATATTGCATCATCAGGATGACGCTCACTATACAGAATGGAAAACCTCAAACGGCAGGGATTTGACCAAACTAAGTCTATTTCAATCCGTATTAAAAAAAATTAGGAAGGTTTTTCTAAACCACTTGCTTCAAAATCCACCGAAACAATTCTGCCTGTATCTCCAGGCCAAAATCTAAAGCTATAAATTCATTTAGTCACAAAGAGGTTGGAAAGCATACTCTTCCACCTGCTGGACACGATGCCCTGAAAAACTTAACCACCAAACAAAGGAGATGAGACGCTGGCCAAAGCCTCCGCTGCCCACTCTGAAGAGACGCATGAGAACACAAGCTGGCAGATGACAGGCTCCTCCTGCCCTTGCTCTCCCTAGAGGGAGGAAAGAGCCATTTGGGAGGAAAGGAAAGCTCTGTGCTTATCAATAACACTGTGTGTTCATCCACTTTCTGTCACTAACAAAATACCTGGGGTGAAGTTACACTGTGTTGGTTCTCAGCTCTGGGTATTTTGGTCCATGAACCAGTGGTCCCATGGCTTCCAGGGTCTGGAGAAGAAGCCCATCCTGAGATGCCCTCAGCACCCAGTTACAGCTGACCACTTCAAAATAAGTTTTACTTGCCAGCCTGGGGAGAGGGCTGCCAGTCAAGTGCTCAGTGTGTGAACATCAGGGCCTGAGTTTGATCCAGCTGACATTAGGATGTGTGCCTCTAATCGAGAACTGGGGAGGCAGAGACAGGAGACCCACTCCCCTTGGACTTGCTGCCCAGTCAGTGTAAATGAATTCTTGAGTTTCAGGCTCATCTAGAGACCCTGTTTCAAATTAAATAAATAATAAAAACCTTCTTTTAAGATTTATTTTTATGAGTATGGGTCTCTGTATGTGGATATATACACCTGTATGCAGGTACCCACAGAGGCCAGAAGAGGGCATCATATTCCTGGGAGTTGGAGCAGCGAGCAGTTATGAACAGCACTGTGGGTGCTGAGAACTGAATTCAGGTTATCTAAAAGAGCAGCAAGTTGCTCTTGGCCACTCTGCCATCTCTCTACCTCCCCCATAAACAAAATAAATGTTAAAAATGAATCTCTCAATTCTAAGACTCATGCCTGCATCTTATGTAGGTTCGGGACAGGAAGTGACATCAGGCAGGAATGATCTAGTGCTCAGAGAGGCTCTGTCCCCTGGGCCTCTGCCCCCAGAGCACTGCACATGAAGTAGCTAAGTTCACCCCCAGAGCACTGCACATGAAGTAGCTAAGTTCATTACAAAACTTGGACTTTTAGGATAACTTTTAGAAATTTCCATATTTCCCCAAAACTTCTCTAGGACTTTCAAAGGGTTGTAACCCCAATTTTGGATTAAGCAACTTTAGTCATTATTCCAGATAGCACCCTGGTGGCCATCTTTCACCTAGTCAGAACTTCAATTATAAAGATTAAACCACAAAGAAGGAATCCACACGGAACAATGGATGTGGCAGCACTAATCAGTGTCTGAGGCGATGGTATCGCCTCACTACAGTGAGATTGAGAGGCTGGCGCTGGAGAGGAACATTTTCCTTGAAGCAGAAATCAGAGATAAGTTCAATAAAAATTCTAAAATATTTCCCAGACGTCACTTAGAACGTCACCAAAACAAGAAGTGATCCAACAACTACAGAAGGTACATGGGGTTTTCTCATGGATTAATAAAATGACGTGTATGTCTCATATGTTCAAGGAGATAAAATGAAGAAATGTCGAACACGGATACAAGTGGTAGCCACAGCCTGAGATGCTGTGAAACTAACCACTTTGTGAAATTGTGAATTCCAATGGCCCTGATATCATCAAATGATTTCAAGACTTTGTGCCGAGACTCCGCAAAGAGGTAAATGGCGCTGTGGTTAGGGCGCCTGCCCACTGAGGGGTCACCCTGGGCACTACCTTAGTGTGCTTTCCACTGTGATTTAAATCCAGGCTGGGACAGGCACGGTTGAGGGTGGCTCAGCAGTACAGACTGTGTTGCTCTTTCAGAGGACTGGGTTTTGATTCCCAGCACCCACATCAGGGAGGCTCAAAGGCAGCTGTGTCTCCAGTTCCTGGAGATGCCCTTCTTCTGGCCTCCTCAGGTACACACACATACACAATTAAATATATATATATATATATATTTATTATGGGACATGGTGGGCCTCTAATACCAGATGGACATGGTGGACCTATAACACCGGATGGACACGGTGGGCCTCTAATAGCAGTGCTGCTGAGGAGGCAAACACAGAGCATCCCCAAGCAGGCTAACAAGGTAGAAGTGTCCCATCCTGGTAGCTCTGGGTTCAATTGAGACACTGCCTCAGTACATAAAGTGGAAAGCAAGAGCAGACAACACGTGTGGGTCCTTTGTCGGCATATTCATATAGTCCAGATATGCATACATGAGCACCCACACTTATGCAAACATATTTATATATGTACACCAACCATGTAAACATGTGCCTCCGCCACTCATGCAAACATATTTACATATGCACACCAACCACACTCACTAGACGAAACCAAATAAACAACTGACCCCAGTAGAGGAGTCCCCACCACTTTTACTAGCATGCCACACCAGAGTTGGAGCTGGAGACGTGTCTAGAGGTCAAGTGAGCTCCTGTTATCACAGACATGAATGCACAACCCAGGACTGTGCAGCTATAGAAAGAAACAGCGGGAAAACTTTTGGGCCATCAGATAAGGGAGACAGTTCTTGGGTGAGACATTAAAATCACAGTCTATAAGAAGAACAAATCAGTAACTGTAATTACTCCAAAGTTTAAATCTTTGCTAATTGAAAAGGGTATCAACCAGGTGAAAGAAAAGGCAGGGGCTAAGATGAATCTTTACAGACTCCATGGGGACTACACACACAGAAACACATACATGAACATAATTAAGCATAATTCAAAAGTGATTCTTTAAGACATAAAATCTTTACATGTAGAATGCATAAACAGTTGGTGTACCAAAAATAAGAAAATAACAGCAACAGAAATAAACACCAAAAAGCAAGTTGTTCACGTCACAAAAGTCTAATATATAGATAGCCAAGGAACAAAGAAAAGATGCTTCAGTCCTTAGTTCTTAGAGCATCACACAAGGGACAACAAAACACTGTCATGTTCTCATTCTGAGAGATGAATCAGAAAGACTGACCACACCAAGTGTTGAAGATACAGAGGAATCCCAACTCAGATGCTGTAGAAACGTAAGTTCTACAATTCCTTTGGAAATGTTACATAGTCGGGTCTTTTTTCTAACTGTATGTGTATGTATATGTGTATCTCTGTGTAGGTGTGCACACGTGAGTGCAGTTGTCCTTGGAGACCAAAGAGGACACTGCATTCCCTGGAACTGGAGTTACAGGCTGTTGTGACCTAGCCAAGGTGGGTGCTGGGAAATTGGGTCCTCTGGAAAAGCCTTGTGTACTCTTAGCTACTGTGTCAACTCTCCAACCCACACACAGAGTTTTAACACATTGACCCAGCCATTCTGCTCCTGGATGTCTGTCCAAGATAAATACAAGCACACATGCACATAAAAGTATGCACATAGCACTTTTTACTTACGATGGCCAAAACTACTCAGGTGTTTATCAACAGGTAATAAACAGACTGCTAAGCAGCCATTTGATAAAATGCTACTGTGCAGTAAAAATGAGCTAAGGAAACTGGCTATCATGTGGACCAACGGTCGGTCGATCCTGCAAGAGTGAGTAGATGGGGCGGGGAGAGAAGCCCTGGAATTATGGAAAAAGAAAGCTAATGTGTGGTGGCGGTAAGAAAGTCGGTGGTTGTCTAGAGATGGGAGCAGGATGGGAGGGGCAGACAGCAGGGGTCACAGAGCCTGGAAGAATGGTTGGTCATGACCAATGCATTGCCTTCCTTAGGAAAGATTATTTTATGAATGTATACGTCGGTTGAATGGAGCAAACATGTCAAGGTACAGATTCACGATTCGGAGTCACCATAACAGCCATTGAGAAACACAAGCGACTCTCTTCTTGATTGATGACTCTACCAGCTTGTATTTTTTCAGTATTTGTTGATATTCATCTTACAGGGTTTTCTTTTCTCTTTTTTTATTTTTCTTGCATGTTACATCCCAACGGCAGTTTCCCTTCTCTCTACACTCCTCCCAGACCCTACCCCCACCTTCCATCTCCCCCAGATCCACTCCTCCTCTGTTTCCCTTAAGAAAAAAGAGCATACCTCCAAGGCATAGCGACCGAACATGGTATAACACATTATGCTAAGACTAGGCACCCTCAAATCAAGACTGGACTAGACAACCCAGTATGAAGAAAAGGGTCCCAACCACAGACAAAAGAGTCAGAGACACACCCACTCCCACTGTTAGGAGTACCACAGGGATACCAAGCTATACAACCATAACGTGTATGCAGAGGACCTAGCTCAGAGCCATATAAGGTCTGTGTTTGTTGCTCCAGTCTCTGGGAGCCACTATGAGCCTTACATAGCTGGTTCTGTGGGCTGTGCTTTTTGCACAGGTTTTCAATATGAAATAATCAGTACTCTGGACTGTCTTCAGGTCGTGCCCTTTTTTTCTCCTTTTAAAATCATTGTAAGATTTTTTTCAAGGTTAATTTGTTTTAAAATTTTTCCAGGTATTTAAAGTTTTAGATGCATTTTATTTTATGGATGTAGTGTTTTGCCTGTGTGTGTATATGTGCATCATGCATGTGTCTGGAGCCTGCAAAGCTCAGAGGGCATCAGATCCTCAGAACCTGATTTACAGGTGGCTGTGAGCCACCAGTGGGTGCTGCAATGGAACCTGGGTACTGTAGGAATTCATACTGCTGGTAGCCTTTAAGTTACCCGCCCACTTGGGAGTGGCCTCTTATACTATATATGCTGATGCACACTTCTAGCCTCTCTTCCAGCGGTGCAATTCAGTTCCTGTTCCCTGTTCTTGCAGAGGACTGAAATCTGTGAGTCTATCCCTAAATAAATAACCCTCTATTATACTCAATTCTGAGCTAGTGTGGGATTTCTTTTAAGTGTGCTTCTTCACCCGGGATGAAGAGCAGGCAGTGCTCTTAACCACAGAACCATCTCTCTAACCCCAAGAATTCTAATTTTTATATGATGTCCCTTGTACTGGATCCTTTCCCCATGGCCACTCAAAGAATCTATGACCTTAAGACAACGGGATTCTGTTCTTTTCTTAGGAAATGAAAGAAATTACATTTTACATAGGGCTCTGAAGATAAGTGAGTTTTTAAAAATGCTAATGTATTATGCAAATGAGAAATGTTATCATTGTGACTGCACCTAATAGTCACCAGTGTGGCTATTATCCTATCAAGAATCTAAAGAGCCATGGGCTCTCTACAATCAATAGCAACAAGGCAATAAGAATCTGCAGGAAATGGGCTGGCAAGATGGCTCAGTTGGGTAGGGTGCTTGCTGCCAAACCTTACCACCTGAGTTTGATCCCCAAAATGCACAAGATGGAAGGAGAAAACTGAATCCCGCAGGTTGTTCTCCAACACACACTCCCAATAAATAAATAAATCTCCCTGCAGAATTAGACTTTTTATTGCTCTCTCTGATAATTCTCAGTCTATAATAAAGACACAATAAATGCCTGGGTTATTAATGTTTTCTTCTCATACATATGTTTTTACCACACAAAAGTGAAAACATTGCAGAAAACAACAGAAGACTTAATTATTACAGGGTTTGGGGTTTCCCCCCACACACTTTTTTTTTTTTAAAAATCTACTAAAATACTACATCCAGCTTAAGAATACTAGGGTAGGACCCATACCTGGATTGTCTCTCTGACACTGAACCTGGTAGAATTTCCTGGAATCTCCCTGTGCAGTTTGAATCTCAAACCCTTGACCTGAAAGTGTTCAGTCCCTGAACTCAGACGCATGTGTTTCCATCCACACAAACGCTGGTGGAGAGGGCGGGCAGAGTGTTAGTTTATGACCATTCTCCTTCCTGAGTTCTACAAAATTCCAGATTCATAAGGTGCTAGCAGAAGTGGCGCTTTTAAAGAAAAAAAGTAAATACATTTTGGAAATGTTTACTAGCAGATATATATATATACGCACATACATACATACATACATGCACACACATATATTATATATAAAGATTCAGACACATATCACAGGGGAAAGAGTGCGTTTCCCTTCCTTTGCCTTGTCTCATTTGTTTTGTTTTATTTTAATCTAATACTTTTTTTTTAAACCTCTAGAGTGTGGATCTGGGAAGAAGGTCACCTTAAACCTTCCTTGGGACCTTTGTGGACTGACGGGAAGACCACTCACAGACAAGAACCATGCGTGAATGCAGCAAGCGGGCTATCTGTGCAGTGTGCTGTACAGCTACTGGTGGATCTAAGAGCAGACCTTTCTCAAGTCTCCCCTAAGTCTCCTATGGCAGCTGGCTGCTGGTTGCAGCATTAATCATATCAGAACACACCTGGATTGTTTTCCACTAAGATTGGCAAGGGTAAAACAGCCTTATGCACAAGTTCTAATTTCATAAAAAGGTTAAATAAGTTGGCGTAATAATGAACGTCCAGGCACGGATTGGAGATATAGCTCGAAGGTGGAGGAGAATGTGCCCGAAATGTTCGAGGCACTGAGTTCCAGTCCTAAAACCACACACACACAAAAAAAAATTCCAAAAGCTTGGTAAAGACTCAGCTATGCAGATTTGAAGAGCCTTATGACTTCTTTCACTGTCTAAAAGACTTCTGGGCTGAAACCCCACCTATGCACACAGAACGCTTAATGTGAGCTGAGAAATGTGGGCACAGAAATGAACTCTGAAGAATATACAGAAAAGAGAGCTAAGTCACCAACTGATTAGTCTGGCTAACAAGACCCTAACACCCTCCTGTCTCCCCTCCCAAGACAGGATTACAGGCACAAGCCATCACATCATGTTTTTATGTGGGGAGTGGAGATTCAAATCCAGGGCGCATGCATGCATGGCAATCACTTCACAGCCTGAGACATCTTCTCAGCCCCATGATCATCCTTCTAAAGTAAATTAACATGTGTGTTCCGAAATCTAGAGATGAAGAACACCCTTCAAAAGCCCCCGGCTCACTCTTCATACCCTCTGTCCAGTTCCAGGAAAACTGCCCTCCCCTACTGGGTTTTTGCCCTAGACCCTAAGTCTATGGACTTTCAAACACCCTTGCCACGGGGTTCTGTAACACATCCATCTAAGAAAATGTGTGCTGTGAGGAAGGCAATACATGTAGTCAGGATGGCCTTCTCTTCAGCAGCTAGAAGTGGGGCACCGCTGGGTTACCTTTCTGCTCTCGGTCTTCCTTGAGGTGCTGGGGACTGAACTGTCGCACATGCAAGGCAAGCACCTACCACTGAGCTCCACACCTGGGCTAACTCACCCGACACAGCAGTCTCAGGTGAGGTAAAAGCTGGTGGTGTGGGCCTTATACACACACCCATGGAGATGGGCCCCAGTGGGAACGCAGGGACTCTACAGTGAAACTCGGCTCCTTAAGTTTGTGAGGCAGTGAGAATGACTAAAAACCACTGGAGGGCCGGAGTTCTAACGTCACGTGTATGACTCTTTGGAGTAGGTAAACTAGGAAGAATGAATAAAGACCTTGACAACAATGCATTTCTTCCAGGGGGACGTTTCCTTCCTGCGAAGGGCAGGAGAGAAAGCGTGAACAACAGCGCCATTTCCTTCCGTACAAAGCACGGCGATGCAGAGAGAGGTCTCGAACATAACAGGATGAAAACGAAAAACATGAAACACTAAAACTCTCTAATTTCCATGTTATTCTCATTTCTGTGATTCCAAATGCCGTTTTCACGCACGTCGCTGTTGAGATCAAATGCTGTGGTACTGAGACGGTTCTATTATCAGAGGAGCTCCTGGGAAAATCACCCTGCTAAATGCGGGATGCTGGGTAAGTTCCTGGCCTGCCTGCTGACAGTGTCATTTCGCAGAAACAGGGGGTAGCGACAGAGAGAGTTTATCTCCAGAAATAATTCTAAATATGAGGGAAAACTGTCCTGGTCAGCTGAGCGAAAGGGAATTTGGACAGACTAATTGCGCCATGTTAGTAACCTCTAAGGAAGGTACTGAAGAAGTTATCTATACCCTCAGGAAAATGATTGTTTGATTCAAAAATATTTCATAAGCACGTACTGAGTGTTCTACTTATCCACTAGGAAGAGAGAGAGAGGAGGGAGGGAGGGAGGGAGGGAGGGAGGGAGGGAGGGAGGGAGGGAGGGAGGGAGAATAAGTATGTAAGCATATAAATACAAGACATTTCTGTAAATCAGTCAAACTCTGGGGCTTTTTGTATGCTAGGCAGATGCTATATTACTGAGTCAATTCTTCTGTCCCTTAGTAGGTCTTCATTTCTGAAGACGTTCAGTAAGACCAAAGGAAAAACAAAACCATGACTTCCCCCAACATGTGTGCGTGCAAGTACATGCACAGCCCAGATTCACCATACTGGGAACTGAGGCATGACGTCAATAATGACTCACAAGTGCTGGTGAGAAGAGTTTAGAGTCTGTAATGCCGTCCCACAGTGCCCTTCTCTCCCTTCCCATGCCTTTCCTCCCCACCTCCTCCTCTCCCTGTCTCCCTGCCCCCTCTCTTTCCTCCAGAGGCAGCCAGCACTCTCTCTCTCTCTCTCTCTCTCTCTCTCTCTCAACTATCTTCTCCTTTTAAGTCCCTCCCAAACCCTCCCCCGCCCCTCACTAAACAGAAGAACAGCAGGACCAGGACGGCCATAACAGTTCATGAGATTCCTCATAGTGTAGTGGCAGCTTTAAGGTCAGGCCAGGGACTCTACCACAAAGAAACTGATTTCTACGGCTCAGATTGGCAAAGGTGGGACATACTCAAGTATAAAATATCGGAGGTAATTTTAAATAATCTAAACATAGACAAAGAGGGAGGAAGAAGCTGAAGGAAGCAGAATGCTTGGGATAATCAAGGTGCATGTTTAAGAAGAATGTGTACAAAGAAAAAGAGAATAAAAAGTAAAACTACAAAAAAATGAAACTACACTGTTGCTTTGTCAAGAATACTGATTGAGTTTGGTTTCGGAAAAAAAAAACAGTCAAAATAGAAAAACTTTTGAGCTACCTGGGAGTGAGGGAAAAAAAGAAAACTAAGTGAAGTGTTTGATTTTCCTCTTATTGTGCTAAAAAAAAAAAGTCACTCAGCTTCTAATTTGCTTCTATTTTCCCGATCTCAGAAAATGATCTTGAAGAGGAAGATGTGGAGCAAACATGGCTAAGAGGGAAATCAACTCCAGTTGGGTGAAGAGGAGACAAGAGCTCCTGGCTGCTTCGAGTGAGTTCAAGTTCCCAGATTAAGGGAAATTACTCCCAGGAAGACAGTGAGATGGCACAGGTGTCACCTTCAAAACACTGTCAGCAGCAGCCACCCAGCGAGGGGGCACTGGGGTGGCAGAGGCTGGGAGGAGAAGCCTTGACCCCTGTGGTGCTCTACACTTGGAAAGGGACTCACCAGGCAAACAGCTAAATGCTGTGTTTAGCATCCACCCATGGAAAAAAAAACAGAGAACTTTGCTAAATCACCGTTCTGAAAGTCACACAAGAAAAAAAATGAATCAATCAATCCTTGAGAATCATCCTGGATTTGCTGAGACCAGAGTGAACCAAGATGACATTCGGACATCGTCAAGACGAGTGGGGGCAGATGGATGGATCGACTGGCTGTTCCATTGACTGGAAGACCCTGTTTGAAAAGATGGGATGGGGAAAGACTGGATTGGCATGTGCCTCTATGTTTTATATATCTGCTTGCTAAAGGCAGAGTTGGAATAAGAGCTGGGGAAAAATAATAAAAAGTAATAATAAAAATGAACTCTGAAGCAAGCAGCCAAGTTGCAGGGTGGAAGAGAAGCAGGCTAATGTTAGCAACAAATGCTACAATAAGCGCCGTGTGGCTCACAGCGGACTGGAAGCAGCGAGTCTGTGTGTTTACCAGTGGAGTGGAAAGGTGGATACAGGTATGCACGCTCCCCAAGGTCATCACTGTCCACTAATAATGAGGAGGGTGTGCGTTTTTCTCTGGACTTTATTGGGGAGAAGTACTGATTAATGACGCAAGAGCAGGAAATTATCTCAGTCCACAATGTTTGTGCTGAAAGGGATCTTTGCACCCCACAAAGTGGCAAAAGCGGACTAGTCCCAGGAAGAGCCACAGGCTGCACGCTGAGCTCCGTCGGCTTTGAAATGTTTGCCAGGTGAAGTGCAGGCCTTGCTGTAACTGTGTTTCAAGAGGCCATTTAACAGATTTCTCATGCTGACCATTTATAAAATGTCATTTTTCTGGGTCTCCTGTGTGTCACGCACTGTGGTGGGCCCTCGGTACTACTATGGTAATTCCTGCAGGAGCCCTAGGAAGACGTGATGTCCTCAAATGACACATAATGAAAACAAGCCTTTAAGAAGCCATGTCATTTCCTGCCATTCCCAGCTATAAGCAGTGGAGAGGGGCTTTTAATCAGGTCTGCCTGTGTCAAAGCTTCTCCCACGAGCCACATCTGTGCGCTGAGATTAGAAGGTTGCTACCTCGTGATTGCGATCTCTAGACAAGCGAAGGTTAGCCAGAGGTGAAGGCTTTGGGGCTGCTCAGGGAGGACTGTGCTCCTGGGAGTGCGTAGCTGGGGGTTAGACAAGCCTGAAGCCTGTGCCTTCCAAACATGTGTCTTCTTGACTGTCCTGCCTTCAGTCCGGGGACAGCACAGATGTGAGCACCCGGATAGTGGACTTCCCAGCCTCCAAAACTATAAGAAAGAATCATTCCTTTATAAATTAGTCTGTCTGTTCAGCTAAGCAGCACAAAATTTATTTATTATTTATTTCTAAATAAATAATTACACTAAAAGAGCTTTGACAAATTTCACATATTAAAAAAATCAAAACAAAACGAGGCCAGTATTCTTGAGTTGATTCAATGTCACTCTCAAGGACTTGGGTAAAAAGCATACAGCATGGAGTCATGATATAAAGGCTTCAAGTGAGAAACTAATCCATATTTTTAAATGTGTACAGGGTATAACAATGGGCCTCAGACTGGCTATGGAAAATTAAATAGGGATTAAGCAGTAAATCCTCCATTTAGGATAAATAATTATGATTTTTCTCAATATATTATGAAAATGTTTTAGTTCTCTAGATTTCTGGGTTGAAGGATGACTTGGTGATTAAGAGTCTGTACTGCTCTTGCAGAAGCGCTGGGTTAGGTTCCCAGCACCCACGTCAGGGCTCACACTCCTCTGCAGCTCCAGCGCCAAAGGATGCCCTAGTTTGGAAACTGAGAACTCTGTACTCACAAGTACACACACACACACACACACACACACGCACGCACACACACACATCCAACACACACACACACACGCACACACACACACACACCCAACACACACACACACACAAGCATATGCACATAACTAAAAAACAAAATAAATCTTAAAAAAAATAAGGATTTTAATCAACCACACTTCAGTAGTGTAGGGGAGACCCAGCCAATCACTTTGTTAGCAGGGGGCGGGGTCCCCCGAGGATATTTTTTACTTATAAAGTTTGCGGGCATGCTCCCAGCCGTCCCTTCTTCTGTTTTCCTGTTCTTTGCTGGAACTTCGGTTCTGTGAGTCTTTCCCTAATTAAAGCTGAATATTTTATTATAATTTCCGTCTGCCTTTCATTTACGCCGGTACACAGTAGGAACAGCCAGAGGTATGTGACTAAAAATTTTTAAGTTACATTAATCATTATTCTTATTATTTATTGTGTACTAATGAAAAAAATACATTCCTAATACCTCACCTGCTACATGAATTGCAATGTTAGAGGCTGCACAGTTTAAAATCAGCTCAAAGTCATCTGAAATGGGACTAAGGATGGGTGTGTCTTGGAGAAAGGATGATAAAAAGGGTGGAAAACAGGTCCATTAAGAAAAAAAAAAACCAAAACATTCAGAATGTTGAGCTGGAAAACTCAGCTCTTTGAAGGGAAGAGAATTCATTAAACGCGTTATTCATTCTGAATTCATTCAATGTTTCCACAGCTTTGACTTCAGGCTTATGCTAGGCACTGTCTTCAGTACTGAGAAGAAGAAAAAAAACATTAAAGATGTGGATCTGCTTCCACTCTGAAAGACAGTTTAGCCTAGTGAGGCACAGACAAGGATGGTTAGGCATTTGACCCTGGGTGGTGATAGAAGGGTCTTGAGACCCAAGTAGGTTGGGGCAAATGGACGCTTTCTCCCTGCGAGCAAGGTTCCATGGTACCAGAAGGAGCCATGCAAGCTGATGTGGGTTAAGAACTCATCAGCAGTCTCACCCAAGTGTGAACTCTGAGAGCTATAGTCACAGTCACGGTAAAAAACAGTGGCATGACAATTACGGGGCAACCAATCACTTTTGGCTAGATTTCATGGCCACCCCACAGGAAGAAAGTCATGGATATCTGAATCTGGCCAAGAACCCATAGTTGGGGAGCTCACTGACCCCAGGGATAAACCTACTACTATCATTCTGCTAAAGGGACATATCATCAAACTACCCTCTAAATCTGAATCTACGTATCCATTCACTAAGGTAGAGTCGTGACCATTTGACTCTTCCCTGAAAAGCTCCACCTTCCATGCCACCCAATGGGGTTTAAGAGCCAATGTGACTTAGAAAAGGAACACACTCACACTGCAATGGAGACAACCTTGGGCTACCTTGTTTACCATAGAGAGCAGGAAGAACAGAGTAGGATCAAGCCAAAAAGATGAGCTTGAGAAACCTCCCACTTGAGAGACCCGGCTTAAAGAAAGACACACAGAACTGAATTGTCAGGCTCGCCTCTCAGAGTGCTCCAGTAAAGGATTGGGAATATTTTGCTTGTATGGTGCATATGGGTCATGCCTCTGCATGGAGAAAACCATGTGGCTAAGGAAGGAGACAAAAATGGACTTGAAGAACAAATTAAGGGAAAGAGACCAAAGAGGAATGTTGACGGGAAATAACACTAGAAGCTGAGAGGAGGTAGAGTTCTTAATGTTTTTTCTTTGTGTTTTGGGACAGAATCTCACTATATGTACCAAGATAGTCTTGAACTTACAGCCATTTCCCTACCCTTGCCTCCAGCATGCTGGGATGACAGAGAGGCACCACTAAACCCAACCAAAAGAAGACACAGTTTTTAGGGGGAAGTCTTGATCGTAATCATCAAGTTGTAGGAAGGCCACATAAACAAAGGACAGTAAAGATCCTGGAGGTGAGAGGTCAACTCATATTTTTTCTGCGAGAGGGAATTATCTAACACTGTGAGCAGAAATAGCGCATGGTTTCCTTATGAGATGGTGCACACTATGTCATGGGATATCCAGGTACCTGGGGACTTCCACTCATCAAAAACCAATCCTAAGACAACATGGGGAGTGGAGGAGGTGGAGCAGAGTTTAGACTGGAGGTCCTCCTGCAGACACCAGGGATTCAATATTCTGCTCAGGATTCCTGAAGGCAGTCCTCATTGTTCATGGGTGTGGCCAAGAAATTGGATGCTGTGATGGCCAAAGAGGAAATGAGATCAGGATGCTAGAACTTCTTTGGTACAGTGTAGGATGAGAGGGGAGACAAGATGGTGAGGGTTGTTTGAATGGTATAAGATGCAAGTCCAGAAACATGCGTCATACCCTTGCTCTGCTCCTGAGACTAGCCAGGGGATGGTACAGTGTGTGACGGGCTCACACGCAGCAGTAGCAGCAAGGTCCCTTGATCTAGCATTGGATACCCTCCTTCTCTGCATTCCTCCGAACATGCCCACTTCCTCTCTCTCTCTCTCTCTCTCTCTCTCTCTCTCTCTCTCTCTCTCTCTCTCTCTCTCTCTCTCTCTAATTACACTTGACTGTAAAGCAGCAGCAGCAGCAGTGGTGTGGCCCTTCTGGAGAGTCCAGACCACAGTAGTTTTATTATAAGTACACTCTCAAGGGGAAAAGACCCTTTCTTAGGATCCATAGATATAAAAAGATCAGTCTGTATCATCCCACAGTTTCCTCCAGACTGTATCTGTGATGCCCAGACAGAAGGTCATTTTTCATTTGACTCCTGTCTCTCTCCCACTGGCACTTTTCAGAGGACATGGGAGAAATCTCATTGGTCTTATCTAGAAAGTTCCAAGCTGAGTCTTGTGTTGGTTTCCTGACATTGCTGCCTGCAGCCTGGAATCTTGTGTGACATATCTCTTCCTTCACTAGAGTTTGCAGCCTGGAATCTTGTGTGACATATCTCTTCTTTCACTAGAGTTTGCAGAGCCTTCCGACAACTAGATAAACGTGAGCGCAGTCGGACTCAAGCAGCTGTGTGTATTTAACTACAAGGTCGGATGCCCAATTCGGGCACTGCTCAGGCAAGCACCAGGAGAATTCTGAAAGGAAAATCTGCGAAGCTTCCAGCATATTTTATTAATGACCAGCCAGACATCATAACCCACACGAGGGAGATGAGGACCTAATTAATTAGGCAGAATACTACTTAGCACTTAGCATTTTCAATAAATATTACTACATGAATGAAAGAATCCTCAAAAGGCCCCTGGGAAGCAGAAAACGTTAATCCTCCTTTACAGCCAGGAACTAGGCACAGAACGGCACTCGGCCTTTCTCGGAGCCACTGAGTGCAGCGTCAATTCCCAGGCCAGCTTGCTCAGAGTTGACTCCCGAAGACATGTTTGGAAGACAGTGTTTCGAAGGTCACAGGACAGTATAGGGCCATGAATGTGGTTCACTTGGTAGAGGTCTTGCCTAGCATGCATGGGACCTGCTTTTATTCCCCAACACTGTGTGTGCCAAGCTCAGTGGGACTCCTGGAATCCGAGTCATCAGAAGATGCAGACCCCACTACCTAATGAGTCGAAGGCCAGCCTGCGATAAAAGCCATTTTGTCTCACACACACATTCACACACACACACACACACACACACACACACACACACACACAGCACCATGCCAGATGCCTGCAAGTGCAAAATCAGCATTGGAGACTTCATATGGAAACCCCCACACTTGCCTCTCTATTTCCTTTGCAGGTAGGGACATATATGTCACATACGTGTGCTAGCAAGGAAATGATTCTCTATCCATCCTTTAAACAAAACATTTACCAATTCCCCACTGTACCATAGGTATACCTTCTTGCTCTAGTGGAGATAAGAGACTGGTGACCAAGAACAGAGAAAAACTAATAAGTAAAATGCATAAATATATATAAATAATTATATATAAAACATTTATATATATAAGTTATATATAATTACAAATAGACTAATAGTGATAAATGCTAGGAAGAGGGATGTCAGCCATGGAATCATCAAGAATGGAGCGCTAACCTAGGTGTTGACCCTGTAATCTCAGAACTTGGGAGAAAAGGCTGAAGTAGCACGGAGCTCATCTCTGACACGTAGGAGTTCTGAGACAGTCAGTCTACAGGGCGAGATCCTGCCTCAGGAAGCACAAACAAAACAGTGTGTGTCAGCTAGAAGGGACCACACATACAGACTCCGGAGTCAGGTGAGTCAGCACCTCGGTGAAGGAAGAACAGGAGACAGTGGTCCGGGAGGTGAGAGAGGAGTGGAGGAAGGCACCCTGGAGGACAGTCTGTCCTCAGCCTACAGGCGTGTGCACCACTGAAACAAGCATTTCTGCTTCAAAACTAGGGGGCCGGAGGGTACCACATAGTGCTACGGCATCCGGTGAGGGGCTTACAATTTATTGAAACCATTCTTGCTGCAGAGCTAGCAAGTGTGAGGCAGGAAAGTTGGAAAATTGTTTCCGCGGTATTGAGGAATGACGGTGGCTTACATCAGAACTGTAGTGACAGGAGGGATGGGACACGGTGTGGTCCCAAAGGTATGTCTAAGGTGTGTGTGAAATGGGATTTGATTTGATGAATTAAACAGACTCTATGGCTCTGAATAGGGGTGGAATTCAAGATTCCTTCCTTTCTTAGACTGATTTATCAGGTGTGTGTGTGTGTGTGTGTGTGTGTGTGTGTGTGTGTGTGTGTGTGTGCAGGCCATGGTACACATGTAGGGCTGAGAACAGCTTTCTGGGTCAGTTCTCTTTCCTCCGCATGGGTCTGGAAATCAAGCTCAGAAGACAAGAGTCTTACCTACTGCACCACCTCCATCACCCATCAAGCTTTTTCCTAACCTTCTGCCGCAGGAAAGCATGGAGAATATGCTCTCTACTAAGATGAAAAAGAGGGGAAGAATCTCAAGAAGGGCATCAGCACGGGTTGCAATGTGTTGATTTTGAGAACTGTTTACGCTGTCTGGTAGAAACACTGGATGGGGATGACATGTCAAGGAAAACATCTCAGAGAAGGAAGAGTGATCTTCGGGGCCTAAAGTTCCTGATGGGAAGGAGGCAATGGGAGAAGGGATTTGAACACGGAATTCAGAAAACAGGAGGATGTTGCCTCTGCTCAAGACAATGGGAGTGCTGGTGGGTACTGCTGTGGGTACGTATGTTAGTTCCCTTTCCATTGCTGAATGTCCAAGACATTGGCTTATCAAAAGAGGTTGATGTCGCTCTCACCATCCCCATGTTCCTCCTTGCCAGACCCAAGCATTGTGTTGTAACTGCCCCTCAAAGACATTTGCTTTCCTTTCTCTTGTGCCCAGCCCTCCCTGTTGTCTGACAGGCTGTCTCTAAGAACTTCTCTATCTTTTTCTTGTTCTCTTTAGTATTTTTTTTTTGAAAATATTTCTCAAGACCATCAGTAAAATGATGTCTTGAAGCAGAAAGTAGAAGCAGGTTGCTGGGTGACATTTCTACTGCACAAGGCTGGGATGAGCAAATCCCCATGTAAACATGCTAGGCAATTCTGTAGCGCGTCTCAGAGAGGGAACCCTCTTTCCTCTCCTACACATTTAGTAATGGTCCAGAGAAGTGATTCTTGGCCTCCTGGATTCTACAGTGCTGGGGTTTCAGTGAGAAATAGCCCCAAGAGGCTTACACGCTGAGCAGCTAGTTCCCATTGGTTGAGGCTCTTTGCAAAGACTGTGGAGCCTTCAGACATTGTTGGAGGAAGTGCATCACTGATGGTGGGCTTTGAGGTTCAATAGACCTGACTCACTTCCTGTTCACTCTCGGCTTCCTGACTGTGGACACAATGTGACCATTGGCCTCGCATCCCTGGTGCCACATATCTCCCACCATGATACCCCTGTCCCCTCAAACAGGGAGCCAGAACACACCATCCTCACTCAGGCGGCTTCTCGTCTGGTGGCTTGTCACAGCAAGGGGAAAACAAATGAGTATCAAGAGCCAGAGATGTGGCCTGAGCTTGCTGATGGAGACTAATTTCAAACCTCTAAACTCTCGCCAAGTGCTGCCGTCCCAAGCAGGTACAGACGAGAGCCTGGAGATCAGCCTTCAGTGGTGTCCCTTGGTTTGCCTGGACGTGTCCCTGTCTTCTCATCTCATGTCCCGTACTTGGCAGGAAGCTCGAGCCTTAGAAATCTCAGCCTATTCATGAATGCGCTGTGTTCAGTTACTATGGCAATGTTGAAGGAATCCGTCATGGCCAAACAGGATCACAAAAGGATCATTTTTATTTTTATTCTCAGTGTTTCCACCAACAAACAAACAAATAAATGCTGCCAGCAGCCAGAGTCACATTTGCTACTTGGGAAACAACTCGTGGGGGCTGATTCCATATTCCACACTTCTATGCGGTTGGTGGTGGTTTTTTCACTTTGCTTCCTCCTTTCATGGAGTTTTTGTTTTCCCAGATATTTCACTAGAAAAGGCCACTCCACATGGCATTTTCTGAATCGCGATGATCTTTTTTCTCCTACCTCTTTCCTGTCAAAGAAGGCAGCTGAAGTTGCAAAAACTGTGGAGCCGTCTTGATCCCGATAGGATGTGCGGAGGGCTCCTTCAATAAACACACACTTTGGACCATCCACAGCAGCAAGGCTAATGCTCCCCCTTGGAAGCTGCTATGGCGTTGACACCCACACCTCCTCACCTTTGTGCTTCAGTGACATCGGGAAGAAAGTAATTCCTTGGTGTAATCTACTGAAACAAGATGGTCGCCCTGCGTCAGCCCTCAGGCACAGATGACAACTCAGTTGACATCAAGGCTGACAGGTGAGCCCTTAGGCGCTTTGCGGGTCATGGCTCCTGCAGAGTCTACTCAGCGACACACTTGCCCTGAAGAACCTCTAACCTCCCAACTTCCATAGCAGCTTCCAAGACCATGACGGGTCCTTGATCTTCAGGGTGTACCATGCTTTCGAGAGGTTGCAAGACAAAGGGAAGGCATTTGAATCCAGTATAGGGAAGCAAGAAGCCCAGAGTATCAGGAAGAGGTCATGGAAAAGCATGCCCTGCCTGCACTGACAGGTGAAGGAGGACCCGACCTAGAGGAGGGAAAGAGGTTTCCACTGGAACAGATGAGTGTACCGGGGCTGGTTCTTCTACCGGTCACACCATGTGTTTCCGCTGCTGTATGCACAAATATGGAGGCCATGGGAAAAAAGAGATAGTAAGATATTGAAAATGATCTCGGTTTATCCTTGCTCCTTATGGTCATTCATCACCCTCCTTCTGTGAGACTTAGCATCCTTGTAACTGTTAGGAAAACCCCTTGGAACCTTTAAAGAGACCTCCATCTTCCACTAATGCGAGCACCTCTGATGCCTAGAGCAGAGATTTCCCCCTTGCTCTAGCCACCTACCTGGTATGAGAAGTAGCTTGGCTTATTGTTGTCTGTGACCATAAAAACCTCATGAAACCAATACCGCATGGACATGGTACAGGGGGTGACCTGACTCTGTGTCCCTGGGTCGCGGTCACTCGTATATGACTGTGGACAAAACTCTCTTAAGAAAGTAATGATGACCGTAAATGAGATGTGGCCATGCCTGAATCCTCCTTACCTGTCTCTTTGAACACGATGCTGCCTAATATCTGCAATCTTGTGTTATTATCCCAGGGGAACGGTATCATGATAACACCTGCAGGAAAGGACGGTTGCTGGCACTGTGCTGTCAACGGCATACAATGTCCTTAGCGTGGTGCACTCTCGAGGACCCTGAGTTCCAAACAAATACCGATGATTACTAGGCTTGTTACTATAATTTTCAACAGAAGAACACATACTCAAGTCTCCGTCTGCCATGATTTAACATATATGTTTTATATTTATGTTGCTTATTATATATACATTTGCTTATATTTCAGCAGCTCATACAATGCTCTGGATGACTGTGAAAATACAGAAAGCTATTCTCTCCTTCGCCCTAAGTGGTGCCTCGGAGGTAGCTCCTCACCCCTCCCATGCTATGGATATACTAACCAGGAGGCAGCCCGCTTCCTGCTCACTCCCATGCCATGGAGAGACTGGGCGGGACGTAGATAGCTCATTTTGCACATCAGAGAATGGGTACTGAAGCTGACTCCACTTAACTAAATTGAGAAATGCCAATGAACACAGTCCCAATAACATTTTTAGCAACCAAATAGCACCATAGCTGGCCAGAAGCGGATAGAATATGCATCCATTTCAGCCTGCTTTTATTCACGCAGCAGGTGTATACCTCAAGTTTACTCTGCACCTGGTGCTGGGGCCAGTGTCCATGACAAAACCATGAGCAGGGTCACATTTGTTTTCGCAATCACAGGTCAGGAAAAGCGTGCAGCTGCAGCTAGGCTGGATGGAAAGTCACCAACGATGTGAGAAAAGCTAACAGGGCACGGGCAAGAATCGGGATATGGAGCTATTAATATTAATTCCACTGTGCCCTATGGCTCAGGTTGTAAATATTGGAAGTAACTTCAACTTGTAACTTTCAGTGTTAAGTCAACTTCCACGTATATCAGCTTTAGTATTCTAGGTACGAGCTCCGAGGAGCAGCTAGAAATCGGGTGCTCAAAAACAACTCCATTGTTTTCTATATATCTATGTGTGTGTGTGTGTGTGTGTGTGTGTGTGTGTGTGTATGTGTGTATGCATATGCACAGGTGCATGGAGATGTGGCCGGAAGTTGAGTTATGGTGTCTCCTTGATTATTCTCCACTTTGATTACTGAACCCAGAGTTTATCTATTCTGCTAGTCTGTAGCCAGATTGCCCTGAGATCCTCATCACCAATTCCCCCCGCACTGATGCTACTGGCAGCCTGCCGTACCAGCCTGGCTTGTGTGGTTGCCAGGGCCCAGACCCTCTCCTTCAGACTTGCACTGTAGGCATGTGGTGGTCTGAAGGAGAATGGCCCCTATGGGCTCATCCATTAGCATATCTGCTCCCCAGCTGGCAGAACTGTTTGAGAAGGATTCAGTGGTCTGGTCCTGTTGGCGGAGGTGTGTCTGTATTTCCTGGGGATGGGATTCGAGGTTTGAAAAGCCTATGCCATTTGCAACACCTGCCGCTGCTGCCTCATACCTACAGATCGGACATAAACTCTCAACCAGGCCCGCCTGTCTTCTGCCATATTCCCCAACAGGATGACCATAGACTTGCCCCCTGAAAACGTAAGCAAGCCCCCAACTAAATGCTTTCTTCTGTAAATTGTCTTGGTCATGGTTTCTCTTCACAGCTATAGACCAGTAACTAAGACAGAGCACTTTATCTACTGCGCCATCTCCCTGGGCCAGGGACAAGCATATGTTTCACACAATGAAAAGCACACAACGTTGGGAACAGCCAAGTTCGGATCTTCGCGCTGAGTCTGCTTGGTTTAGCTGTCCTTGCTCAATGCTCGATGCATTCTCCGCAAAAGCTTAATCTCGAAGTTACTTTTTATACGTAAGAGGGAAAATAGTGGCAATATTGATCTAAATAGAAATGTTAGACACGATGAGTCTGTGGCACCCTAATCTGCCATCTGGGGCTTTGAGTTAATCTGTTGGTTTTAGGAATAAGATAAACATGAAGATTTATCTTATTATATATGAAATAAATGAAATACCCCCCTTGGGGACTGGTATCTGAGGGCTCACTTGTGAGCAAAGGACAATCTGCAGCCCCCTCTCTGGCCCCACATCAGAGAGAAGAACTGGAACGGAACACAAGGCCAGGTGTGCTTCCTCTGCAGTCACCCGGAGAACCCACCAATATAATCGGGGGACATCAAAATGTGGGTTTCTGTAGGAGAGTGCCATAAAAGCCCAGGCCAGCACACCAGCTGATCTGTCCTAAACCGCTCCAGAGCTCTGGCCCTGCTCACATGTCCTCACTGGCTCTACGCAGCTTTCTTTGTCCTCCCCACCCCCCAGCACACACCGTGAAACCCTAAAGACTGTGTGAGATCTGAACTCAGAAAATTTGGTTCTGGTTTAAGAATTTACACACACACTTATGAATTTACATGAGCACTGTCCATGCACAAGGAGGTTTAGAACAGTTTATTGAGAGTTGAGGCGAAGACCGAAGAGGAAGATTCTTGAGCGGAGGTGAGACGAGCCGAAGCCCCCAGGCCCAGCTGCTCTGCTTGACCAACCACACCAAAGACTTCTTTCCCTTCCCATGAAGAGCCTTGGGGATAGAGGATATTAAGACACATATCAGAAAAGAGGTGCTCACAGATATAAATTCCCTTCAAATAAATAATGTGCACAGCTTTTGACAGGAAATGGTGGGTGTTGTTAGGTCTTTGGGAAACCCTGAAGCCAACCATGAGATAGACACATAGGAAGCATTCCAACAACTCAGATCACACATGCTAACAAGAAGCTTTTGTCTAATTTGTGCCTAGCACATGGTCAGAGCTGTATGGAATTTGGGTTGCGGTTGCATAATTCCGCACAGGGCTTGTGACTATCTAGGCACCACCTACTCTTCATGAATGCTGTGACTGACATGGGTCCATTTCCATATGGTGACATCTTGGTGACTATTTGTCTTCTTACGTTTTAATGGCGACTTCAATTAAGATCATTTGAAGTCTGTTTTGCCGTCACTTCATAGAACTAAAACAGTGCTGTTTATGAAGAGTAGCTCTCCATATTTTGAACCAATGTTGATTTTTATTTTTTTAAGAAACTAGCTGCGGAACACCAGCACTAACAGCCCAAATGAGTTATTTTTCAGTCGTGAGTGAAAATCAAGAATAGAATCGATATGGGCACCTCTGTAATTGAAAGCCAGTGGGTGATGATTTTGCGCTGAAAACAAGATAATAAGAATAAAGATGAGCTATTGGTGGGAGAAAAATAAGATTAGAGATGTGATCTCAATTAAATATCAACCATTACTAACACTGAAGAACAGCAATTTCCACTTCTAATTTGTCCTATATTTTCATTCTTTGGAGTGTAATTATGAAAGTATATAAAAGTATGTAAGCAAATCAGAGTTGAATCAATTTATTACTATTTCTCTTAATTTGATATTTAAGGCATCAATAATATCCAAATATTTTGGTAAGCAGAAATAGTTGGGTTTCTTTCGTGGATCAAGATTTATTCCACTCTCATTCTGGATTCTGGCATACTCAGTGACCAGGGTCTCAAAATAGCCAAAGAAACAGAGCAAAGCCCCTGCCACAGTGACCAGGGTCTCAACAATAGCCAAAGGGACAGAGCAAAGCCCCGCCATTAAGAGACACAATGGAAGGAAAAGCTAATTCTCTTACCTCCAAGCCTGACCATGGTTTTCTGTGTTCTGTTGACTAAGAAGCTAGTGTTTGTGTGTTTAAGAGAAAAGCACTCATAAGGAAGAAGACAACCATGTTCCTGATTCTGATAAGGCTCCGTTTCCTACATTGAGTTATAAGCTACCCAATTAATGTCCAGCCATTGTTTTGAGGCTGAGAACTTTGGCCACAGCTGTCCCTGTCCTGGGTCTTGGAGGAACTCTGTGCACAGTGTTGGTGTCTTCAGTTTCCTGAATTTATCCTACCAGACTCCAAATTCTTTTCTTACTCAAATCCACACGTTTTTGCCATAATATTTAGGTGAAGAGCCTACAAGAATCATCAAGCTAGGGCATCAGAAACAAAGCCCTTGCTTTATCCTCCAACTGTTAGCAACTGTGTCGGGAAATAAACACCAGAGAGGCTGAGTTCACAAGAAAATGCAAGCATTCACATATAGCAAGGGATGCAAGCTGCGTCTTCCTCATCTGATATGACTAAGTGTGTTAAGTAATTGGTAATTCAGACCAGTAGATCTTTAAGTAAGCCTGGGCCCACAGTAGTGCTCAAGCCCATTTAATTCCCAAGGGATTCTATAAGTCTATTGATTATTTGTAGAATGTGTTATTAAATAATATGCATTCCAGTTTTTAAATTTTGGCATACTCAGAAATGAAGAACGTTTATCTTCTTACTACAGATTCTTACAAGTGGCTATCTGACAAAAAATATTTTGTGACCAATACTGTGTAGATTTGGTTGTGTCTGGCATGGGTGGCCAAGAAGACAGTCAGTACGATCATGGTGGCAGTTTTGTGAAGAAAGTTTCATGTAAATCCGTTTGGTTCAGTTCTGGCCAAACACACGTAGTGACACCTGCAATTGTGCTTGCATCAGTCCCGTGACTCTCGCCCAGGTAGAAACAGACCCTTCCTGAAGTGCCAAAGAGAATGACTGTCAAACCAGTAACCTGCATGGGCGGGCACGAGTGGGAAGGCAGAGACACGCCATCGGAAATTCCATCGGGGGAGTTTCCACATCTCAGTTCTTTACATGGTGAGCATAATCTTCACCCCAGCCACACGACAAAATTATGTCAAAAAATTTTTAAACATTCCCCACATGTTGCTTATATACTTTAACTTGAGACAATCATTCATGTTGGTAGAGTAACCAAAAAACAAATGGGATTTTCACAAGTTTCAGAACAGGTGAATATTAATGAAAAGGAAAGCACCTTATATAAAAGGAATATGGAAATGAATTGCAACAACCCTATGCAAGCCATATAATGAAACAAGTAAGTGGCCGCAGCTATATTTTGGCAGCCTATCCAGCCCAATGGAAGCTTCATGCAATCTTGCTCACCTTCATTAAGAAGGCTTGAGGGACAACCAGATAGCAAAGCTGGCTTGTCCTAACACAAAGAGGTCAGAGAAGCAGCAACCATGCAGCTCAGTCAATATCTTTCATGTCTGTGTCTAACAACTTTAGTTATCTCAGAAACATGTATTCACATATTGAAAAAACACACATGCTAAGCCGAGTTATGGAGAGTTTTTTTTAGCATGTCGAGATTATGCACAGGCCAGTCGCTCTGTGCCTGGCACACAGATTCATCCGCTGGACACACGTGTAGCAAATTCATGGCTACAATTGCTGGCTCTGACATTTTTTCTATATTCATGTATAAAACCAACTTTGATTTTTCAATAAATGGTTTCTGAGAAGTTGGCGAGAAACTCAAGGAAAGCATCCCCATTTTCCTGTGGGAGAAACATCATTCCTTATACAAACCCAAATTTCTGCTGGGTTTGCTAGTCTGGGAGTGAAGCCCTAAAGCAGAGCGCCCGTTGATGGCAGCAAGCTCTAGACAGTTAGTTCATCTGTGCCTCAGATAATAAGTCCCAGATTTGACTAAAAGCTCGCATGACAAAAGTTTCCCAACCCACAGGAAACGTGCTACCGACCAGGCTAAAGAAGTAGGACAGAATGGGATGCAAACAAGGAACCAGGGACGGCAACTGTGCTCCCAGGACCTCACGTTGTTAACACTGGTCCTTGCACGCAGCAAAAGGGAACTAACTGGTGACCAGGCTCTTCATTCTCTCCTTTCTCTTCAGCCTCCAACAGGCATCTCCTGCAGCTTCTAAACCCAGGCCAAATGTTACCCGTCATAAGAAAAGCTCCTGAAGAACAATTGGCTCCTTTTCTTTTTCCTGCCTCCTCTGCATTTTATAAAGAACTCACTCATCATTTACCCCGATCTGTTCAAGTCCGTGGTTCATTTCATCTCTCCAATAAGATGCTGCATATCAATTGCCACATGTGACATGATGCTCAGAACAAAACCCAAAGCTAGTAAATATTTACAGAAGGAGGAGCGACTGGATGGATGCAATACTGTAAATAGCACTGAAAAGAAACTACTGGTCTGAGAGCTGGAGAGGTGCTCAGAGCTGCAGGGGACCCTCGTTCAGGTCCCAGCACCCACACCAGGCAGCTGTATTGCCAAGGGACCCAACTCCTGCCGCTGGAATCTGTGGGCACTTGCGCTCACATCTGCGCTCACACTGGTGCTCACACCTGCACACATGCACGCACGCACACACACACATAATTAAAAGTAAACCTTACCTTTTACAATATTATTAATCTGATAACAGTTTTGTTATGGCACTGGGAAGGGTGGTGTGTGCCTGCGATCCTAATACTTGAGAGGTGGAGGCAGGAAGATCAGTGACTCGAAGTCAGCCTCAGCCAGCTCATGAACGGCTGAACTGCATGAGATCCATAGCCAAAATAGATGGGAAGAAGGAAGGAAGAGAGGAAAGAGAGAGAAAGAGAGAGAGGGAGAGGGAGAGAGGGAGGGAGGGGGGAGAAAGGAATTTTTGTGGCCCGTGTGTTACAGTTTCCATGGGATCTACATACCATGTCACGTTAGCCACACATTATTTTTATGTGTAAGAGGCTGTGTAAACTCTTTCATCATTTTACGTGAACTTCTTGGCACATTTTCAGGGAGGGATTTAGGAAGGTGAATTTTGTCTCATTAACTATGAAAATGAAGCCCAGGCCTTCGCTCCTGAGCATGGCTGCCAGACCCCATTGCCTCCTGTGCCCTTCCCACGCTCGTCTGGGAGAAAGCGCGTGTGTTCTGTCCGCGCCTCAGTCTTCCTAATAGTAACAAGTCTCTCCGCCAACGTAACTGTTTCCTTTCTTCTTAACAATGGCATATGGTTCACACGCTTGCAGTTAGTCGCTCAAAAAAATACACTTTTCATTTTTATAGAAAGGTTGGGTTACGAGCTCTTAATCTGCACCCCGTTCCCTCTGCACTAAACCAGTGTCCTTGGTGTTGAGTGGGCTATGGACACCTTCGTAGGGAAAGCAGATGGAAATGTATTGCAATGAGTTTGCTATAAGCACACTGTTTTGTTTTGTATTTTAATTGGTAGGTTTTAAAACTGGTATTGGTAAGTACTAAATGCCTAATTATCTTCATATAAATGACACCGTATCGTCTGGAAGCGCTGTACTCTGTGCCCTGTGTTGTTTATTATCTTACATTACGATTATCATGCAAAACAGAGAAGGTGACTTTAAGCGACTCCTTTAAAGTGTTTTTTCTTTCCTTAAGTGTAAAAAACTTGGGGAGGCTGTTTACATAGCTGTTTATCATTGGATATTAAAATCAGACCAATTATAGGAACACAAAAGTTTGCATCCCGGTCTTCATTTTGAAGCGTAATGGTCACTGCACAATGCCTGCTGAATGTTTAATTTGCGCTCTGCATTTGGGTCTGTGCACTAGCGAGCCATCCTGCACGGAGATTAATTATAGAGACGTAGAGGCGTTCAAAGGGAACAGAACCTGTGAGGCAGAATTACCTGAAGGTGCAGCTTGATCGTCTTTGAGTCGGACATTAGAGACGTGGTAAGAAAGTGCCGCCTGCCACCCCAGCCACTAACGACACCATGCAGATGACAGGCTTCTGCTTCCCATGGCATTCTGTTGCCATGGCTATGATGGTCTCAATACTGTGTGCTCACAGCAAGGTTGCAATTAGTATTTGGATTTAGAAGAGACACATAATGATCTCATATTGAAGAAACACTTGTTTAATACTATTTGGATCTGGCATCCTTTCAAGTCACTAACAAGAAACGTTGGTGAGGATAAAAAAAAATCCTTCAGCCATTTTGTGCCTGTATCTCACTCTCTTCCGAATGAATCTCACCAGGATGACAGGTGCTGCTGCTTGTGCCCCCACGAAACTTCGGGACATTCTTCAGATGTCTAGCACTGGCGTGGGACTTGTGTGTGGTCACTGAGGAAGGGCCATGGCCTGGAAGAAGAAACTCAATAAATGCGAGCCGCCCTTGAAAGTGCAACCCAGGGGCTGGAGAGATGGCCCAGCGGTTAAGAGCACTGACTGCTCTTCCAGAAGCCTGGGGTTCAATTCCCAGCACCCACATGGCAGCTCACAACTATCTGTAACTCCAAGATCTGACACCCTCACATAGACGTACATGCAGGCAAAACACCAATGTACATAAAATAAGAATAAGAAAAGGAAAGAAAGAAAGAAAGGAAGGAAGGAAGGAAGGAAGGAAGAAAGAAAGAAAGAAAGAAAGAAAGAAAGAAAGAAAGAAAGAAAGGAAGGAAGGAAGAAAGGAAGAAAGGAAGAAAGAAAGAAAGCACAAACCAGGTATGGATTCAGAGGGCTCAATATCTTCTAGATGCAAAGTTCACCTCACAAAATGTGGCTGGAAGGGCAGCAAGAAAAGGGCTTCTCACTTCTTAGAGGAGGGACTTTCATTTCAGTGGTCATACATGATGGGTCCTTTACCCTGTTGGCTCTTACAGGGTTAAGTTTCGCGCCACACACTTAGGAGTGGAAAAGTAGGAACTTGAGTGAACGGACCTGAAGCGGCAACAGGGAGGTCATGCTTGTGAGTATGACCCTCTGGGGGGGGGGGGGGTTCCCAGAGTCCTCTACCTACCAACTATAGGCGTACACTCGGTGTCATGATTCCGGGATTGCAGCCACAGGGAATGAAGAAAAGGGAAAGAGATGAAGCTAGGGACTCAATAAGCAGAGAAAGATCAGAGGAAAATGGGCAGAAGTGTATGTGTCCACAGCTCAAATATTGGAAAAGTTTTAGGAAAATACCAGGTTTGTTGCAAAAGAAAGGGTGTGTGTGTTTGTGTGTGTGTGTGTGTGTTCTTGCTTTAAAAAAATAAATTATATTTTTGTTTATTTATTTCAGAGGGTATAAGTGCATGCACGCCCCAGTGCATGTATGGAGGTCAGAGGTCACCTTCCTGCAGTTCTCCCTCTCCAGTGCATGGTCCCCAGGGATTGAGTTCAGGTTGTCAGGTGTGGCAACCAGCATCTGTACAAGTACTGACCCATCTCACCAGTCCTGGTGTATTTGTTTTAAAACACAGATGTGGCTTGACAGGTATGAACATAAAAGGTAAAGTGACCCCATATTTTGTATGGTATCATCTTAACACTTAACCTTCTATCCTTATAAATAACCGAACCCACCTGTCTTGTCTATGTGGTTACTTATCGAAATCACACTCCTGGAACCAAAGGCCGCTGCTGGGAATTCACTTGCAGGTAAGCTTTGCTAAGCTGCAGAGGCTCCTACATCTTCCCAGGATCTAAACTGTTGAGTTCTGAAGAGAGTTCTGGGGATAACTGAGAAATGGGCACATAGGAACAGACTCAGAAGGAGACACCATGGGGCAGACTACATGCAGGGGCACAGGAGCAAGGAAGTACAGCAGAACCACCAAGCTGGGGAAAAATGGAAGCAAAGGCCTTGGAGAAAACCCAGAGATGAAGGAGGAGAGAATGGAAGCTAGAAGGGCTGTTGACTAAGACAGGAGAAGAAAAATTATGATGCTGGTCACAACCCCAACTACAGACCGATAATTCTACCAGCCATGTACGAATAAATGTGTAACACTTAACCTCATTTTAAAATGTTTTAATTTTAATATTTTAAGTATGTAAACATGCCATGGGGGATGTGTGCCGATGCATGAAGGTGTCACGCATGTTCATGAAGGTGCTCTTGGAAGCAGAGTTGCTAGAGTCTCCTGGAACTTGAGTTATGGGCAGTGTTGAGCTGTCCAACATGAGTGGTGGGAACAGAACTCAGGTTCTCCGCAAGAGCAGCCAGTGCTCTTACTCACTGAGCCATTCCTGTAAGCTCTTGACTGGGGAAGCTAAGCAGGACCCTCTTTGTATTTCTGTTACTGACTCTCGCCACTGTAGGCTCCACCTTCCCTAAATGTCCAGCCTCAACACCCCCACTCAGTTCCAACAGATGACCTTGTCTCTCAAACATGGAAAATAATTAGCAAGCGAAAACTTCCTGACGCCTGCAACAGACCTAGAAATCTGCATCCATGGCTATCCTTCCTGCTCCTTGTTATTTCCTGAGAAAGAAGATTACCCACAGTCCTCCAGTGCTTTGTTATTAGCACGGTCAGGCTCCTCCCACCTCCTCCTACAGAGATCCACCGACTGCTACTGCCAGGATTTCCTACCCCCTCCCTGAAGGCTACCTATCCATTCCATTGACTGTTCCTTCTGTCTTTATTCTGGGCCTCAACTCTACCACCCTGAGTCCCATTGGAGGCAGAGAGATTGCTAGAAACTATAAATCTTACTGGACAAGTCCCAAATCTTAATGGATTTTCATTGTCCTTAGGATAAATCCAAACTTGCTAATATTTTTAAAATCCTTCATCATCAGTGTGAGTTCTCAACATGACAGATCTATGTACATGACAGACCATGTACAGTCATGTCAAATCTCAACCATTCCGAGCCATGGCTGCACTGAATTTGCGCAAGCCTACGTGAACAGGAGCTGCCGGAAGCACTGTGGAGCCACCAAGCATTTGACTTTGAGTTCACTTTTGGTAATTCTATATTGAAAAATCTCTTACAGTTTCTAATTTTTGTGGCCAGTGCCACAATCCATTTTCATAAGCAGCTTAAGAAGTCACGACCTTTAGCTGAAGAAACTGGGAACCAAAGAAACTTGAAGTGAATACATGGCCTCTTAAATCACTTGGGACTTCTTCAGAAATAAACTATTTTCAATCGTGTAAAAAATTTTGTCAATATGAAAAGATAAAAATTTAAACTTTCTTACAGAATCAAATACTCCCGAATACATTCCCAAGGACTCCCAGTTAGCTGTAGGATCCTACTTGAGAAACGGCACTGTTAAGTTTAAACAATACTAACTAATTAAGGGCTTGGTACATGCCAGACAGCAGACACTAACTAATTCCATTTTATGGGGAAACTGAGGCACAGAGGGGTCAATTCACACCACTAATAGCTGATGTCCTATGAATTGAACCTTGGAAGTATTGGGATAGAACACTCAGTGTTCCTTGAACTGTAACTCACTCCATGAAGCTCAGAGAACCATTTGTGACTGATCCACTCAGTAAAGTATTCTCAGGAACACTCTGAATGGACCAAAGGCCCGAGGATTTCCTGTTTGTTCATCTGTTTGTTTATTCAATGTTTTCCTCTTTTGCAGTAGTGACTTGATACAGAAAAAGGTATAAGACAATACTCTCGAAATCTGCCATCTACATCCACAATCAGGGAAGTATGCCGCTGTCTATAACAGTCAAATGATTCTACCATGCATGCGTAACTAGCCTTAGCCCCCTTCCCACCAATGGCAACCTTCCGAAAAGAAAGTTTGCATCTATTCCAGACCCAGTCCAGCCTCGTGCATCTTACACCAAGGCCCAACCTGATAAGTGTAGGTCCCACTCCCATCAAAGAAGTTTCCCTTTGCAGCACACAGAGACACTACAGAAAACCACAGCAGGTCACACTGCAAAGATCGGAGGATGCCCGCCCCGGTGGATATATCTGCAATCCAACTCCTGCACTCAAGGCTCAGGAAGCATCATGGAGAGGGGAGCAGGACCAGAGCCAGAGGACCAGGGAGTCTGCTGTGAGATTGTGTCTCCTAGAAACGACAGGAAGTATCACCCATGATATCTCAACAATATGGCACCTGAAAAAGACCCAAAACAGAGTAACATGAAGGGGAAAATCTCAGGGGATCCCACTGCTAGACAGAGAACTACAGGCAACCAGTAACTGCTAAAGAGGGAGAGTTAGTCTCTCCTAGGGAAGAGCCCTGATTATAAAACTTAAAGAAATTATATACATACAAGAACACTGAATGAACTCAACAGGATATTTTTATATAGTCAGGCATATGTATATAATATATATGATACACACACACACACACACACACACACACACACATATATATATATATATATATATATATATATAAAACACATATAGAAAAAGAAGCCATAAAGGGAGGGATGGGGACATGGGAGCAGTTGAAGTGAGAAAAAGGAAAGGGGAAATGATGTAATCCTGGTTTAATTTAAAATTATTTTAAAGAATTTCTATGTCCAATTGTCGAACCTATTATATTCTTTTGGCATTATGCAAAAAACCTTACAGAAGCAACTTAAATGGAGGGTTATTCTGGCTCACAGTTTGGAGATACAGTCTATCGTGGTATGGAAAGTTAATCCCGTCCAAAAATACCTCCACAGGCACAACTTTGGGTGTGATGAATCCTGAAAACCTCCTGCTAGGCCATGCCACACACAAGCCTAGAGGTCCACAGTCTCCGTCATTTAATACAGAACCAACTGTACCAAAGGGAGCTTAGATTCCAAGCTCAGAGAGCTACATCTGAGGTACCACTGTTTGACCCCACACCTTGAGAACATCGCCTCTCAGCGCGGGCCGGGAGAGCACGGAGAGAGCGCCATAGAGAAGCATGTTCTCCAAAGCTCGTCCTGACAACCAAATCCCATCAAAGAAGCACTTCCAGTGACTGTCACCACCATTGTCTAAAGCAGGAACAAGAGGGATACACCATGAAGCCAGATGACTCGGTATTTATCAGTCAAAAATGTCTTTAAAAATACAGCTTGATTAGCGAATTGCAGTATGTTCAGCAATTAATTAAGAGTTTGATTTGTAAAAACAAAGCATGATGTCTCCCACACACACCATGTGTCCCCCGAGCGAGCGAAGACGGAGCTGAATGCCGAGGCCCCAGTTCGGCTAAGCAGTCGCTGATGTGCCTGGAATTAAACAAGTGAACTTGGAACAGCAATAACACCCTTTGAATTAGCACAGAGTAGCTGAAATTTCTCCTGGAAAAGCAGGGACTCGGTCTAGGTCCAGGATGGAGAGCCTGGTTGTCTTTGAAACCTGCGTTTCGGATGTTCCTCGGCCAGGCCACATTACATGGGAACCTTTACGGAAGTGAAGATGTTCTTACCAATAGGACCAATCACTAGAGAACTCTGTAAAGGCTAGTCTATTGTTCAGAAGGAGAAAAGTGCCCATCTTCTTCCAGGGAACTGTACATCGTATGTGTGTATCTGTCTGTTCTTCGTGTGTAGTGGGAGTAAGATGCTAACAGCACACAAAAGATGTTTAGGAACAGGCCAATAGAGTCCTTCTGGAGCAGGCGCTGAGAGCCTAGCTCAGGTCTTCAGCAATGGGAGCATGGGTTCACAGTGTTGACCCATCGGCAGCTCCTCTTGAACTTGTACAAGTATACACACATTTAGTTTTGACAGGTATATATGTGTGTGGAGTGAGTGTGTATATGTGATCACAAGTGTGCAGTTGAACATGTACACATATGCATAGACATTTATATCGCACAACTTTGATCGCTCACCCTTGGTTGAGACAGTACCATCTCTTGCTGAACCCAGAGTTCACAGGCTCAGCAAGACTAGGCTAGCTGGCTTGCTCAGGGAATTCTCTGTTCATTCCCTCGGCACTGGGGTTGCCGGCGGTCTACCACACCTGCCCAGCTTTTCCATGGGAGCTGAAGCTTCAGATTTAGGTCCTCATTCTTCAATAGCAAGGACCCTTACCCACCAAGCCGCTTGCTCAGCCCTGTACCTACGTTCTTACCAAGATGAGAGCCATGGATATTTTTACACACCCAGCAAATAAGCTTCTCATACCGAAGCGCCTGCTCTTCCTTACAACAGGAAGGAACCCCTGCCATGTAGCCTCTAGTTTGAGAACTGCTAACAGGGCAGAGCAGCTGACTCAGGTCTGTCCTCCTTCCCCTTATTACATCACTCAGGTTCAGATTCGCTCTTGGTCGCGTACTCTTTTTTCACTGGCCCCTCTCTCAGTCTCGTCTCTGTGATGCTTCTGCCCTGCCTCTGATGAGGGCCATTCTGCCTGTGTCTCTCTCTTGCCTGCCACCTTCCAACCATTTTCCTTGTACCAGCTGAAGGACTAACAACACTCGCTTCTGGCCGTCCATCAGTAGATGTGATGCTCATGGGGCATGGCTGGGCCTTCGGGCTTTCGTGTCTTCACTTCTATTCTGTGGTCTTTCACATCCTCAGTGGGGTCAAGATGGTACACTGTGGAGAAGAGGAGATCCACAAAGTCCTGGGATCTGTAAACAGATTTTCAGGAGGAGAGCTCAAATGTGCCTTTGAATTTGCAGGGGTACGAAACACTTTGAAAATTCCGGACAAAAGTCCAACAGATGGTTGTGTTCCATCCTCTGAAGTTGAAAGCTCTCTATACTCCCTACAGCAGGAAAAACTGTATCCTTCAGTGTTTGCTATAATTTGCTTTGTTGACAGACACAGACATACCTCTCGTGGCACTTGTTTTTATCATTCCACAGTCCCAAAATGTCTGAGTCAGTCTCGGGACATATGCTTATAGCTATGAAGTTCAAGGACACGGTCTGACCCCAAAGATCATCTGAAATATTGTTTTTCAGGAAATAGCAACCCCGGGGTACCTGGGGGAAGAGGGGAGCTCTGGTTTGGGGGAGGGGAGGGATGGAGGGAGGAAGGGAGTAAATGTGTGTGTGCATGTGCACATGTGAAAGCTAGCTGACAACCTTAAATGTCATTCCTAATATGCCATCCGCCTTTGGCTTTGTTCTGTTTTATTGAAACAGGGTCTCTTACTGGCCTAGAACTCATCAAGTAGACTAGGCTGGCAGAATCCACCCGACTCTGCCTTCCCAGAGCTGGGCTAAGAAGCACACACTAATCCACTTGACATTTTATTTTATTTTATTGATGTGGGTTCTGGGAGCAAACTCCTATCCTCGCGCTTGGAAAGCACGCATTTTAGGAGCTGAGCCCTCTCCCATTTTGCTGTGTACGGATGAGCTGAAGGCTAACTGGCAGTCTGGCTCTCTAGACCTCCGACCTTTGGTGGGAGCTGACTGCCCCGGACTCCCCGGATGTCTTTGGGTTGGTTCTCAGTTGACAAGCCTCCATCCTCATCACTGAATCTTAGTTCTAACTCGATTTTAACGACAGAGAGGAGCTGGTTGCGTGTGTATGAGTTCTCCATTAGGCCAGGGAAATTAAGAGACAATCCGCCCTCGGTCTTTAGTCATTTAAAAATAAGCTTCCTTTTTTTTTTCCTGCCCCAGATGAGTTCTGCTTTGTTTTAATGAATTTATTCACAGTGTGCGGGCGCAGAGCACTGAAGAGACCTCAAGCAGCTTCCTGTGCAGACACTGGCAGAGCGCGAGAGGGATCTTCAAAGCCCTCCCTACGTCACCTCATCTTTTCAGGATTGTTTTTAGGCCATCATGGTACCCTTTCCTTCTTAAACAACAACAACACACATACATACACATACTCACAAGGCACACATACAAAAAATTAAGGAAATTAAAAGCCAAACAAACAATGTGAACTATATGTGCTGTTTAGAAAAAATAACATGTAACTGATAGAGATTGCTGGTGAAAAGATTTGCCTCATTTGTGAAATGACAGAAACGAGTAAATTGAAGTGACTGAATTATGAATGTTCTTCCCTCTCTCTTTCAACCAGTAGAAACCTATTTTAGATGATAAAATGCCATTTACAGATGTCTCCCTCTACTTTTAACCAGGTTTTCTGAACCCTTTGATAAACTCCTACAATGAGATACTGGACCAGGCCACCCCGGCACACATTGAGAAGCCAAACTCTCCAGGGTCGGTGTCGATTCAGTCCAGCTCAACAGAAATATAGCTGGGCACTTCTGCATAACCGGAGCCAAAGGGGTAAATGAAGCTTAGTACCTGTTTCAAGAAGCTCACGGGATTCTGTGTGTTGAATACAGTGACCCACTGGGCCTGCACCCCATTTTATTGGGAAAGTCAAAAACAGCCCACTGTGATTGTGATCTCTCTCTCCCCCGTCATGTGTGTGTGCATACATGTATGTGGTGTATATGGTGTGTGTGTGTGTGTATGTGTGTGTCTCAGAACAGCATAGACCTCCGTGCCCAGTTACTACTGGTTATTGCTCAATAAATCCTCACTGAACAAATTTATTGAGTGACTAAGAGCATTTGAGTTAACTAAATGGGAGACTGAGTAAAATAATGGGTAATATATCGAGTGAATAAATATAGTTTAAGGAGAACGGTAGACTCAATACAACAGCTTAAAATAAATATCACCCTTCTGAGCTGTTAGGCAAGCTTCTGTGTAGTAAAATAATAACAATAATAATAATGAATGTTCTTGCTAGTCAGTTCCCCTGGACCAAGGAGCAGTCACATCCTGTAGAGAAAATTCTATCTTTTCCTCAGCCCTGGAACCACAGACCATGAGAAGTACCCAACTCCAATACATGAGTGGCATGTGGTTTGAAATAAGGGAAAGAAAGTTTGATGATGCTTAAATATGAACCTTTTTGGATGCCTTACTTGAGCCTTTTAAGGCCTGCTACCCTCCACTAGTAACCTCTAGCTAGAGAATGTCCAATAACAGCAAAGAAAACTAACAATTGCCCGCATGGGTTAAGTTGAGGGCGCATATATTTTTTCAGTGTCTCCTTCCCACAGTAAGGGCTCTGCCTTACTCTCCTTCTCTTTTAATGACACCACCCAGCAGCTATGATTGGCCACAGATCAGAATGAAGATGAGTGTCTCGAGAGCCCATCAGAATGTACATGAGAACACTGAATGGCAGCTGGCGGAAACTTCCAGAATCTCACCCTGGCCAATAGCTGCGCTGTCCAGATAAACAGTGCCTCAAGCCCTCTGCAAAGTCCTTACATCACTTCGCAATGTTCTGCTAGGCTAATTGACCCATTTTCACCAGAACCTTCCATTTGGTCTCGCTTGCTTTGGAAGCTAAAATGGCAAATGACTGAAGAGAAGATGGGCCTAAACTCTCCAGACTCTGACTGACTCTGATTCAAAGAGTGCTCAAGGGAGGGGGGGGAGAGAGAGATTTCTTCCTCTAATTAGTAGAATGGTTAGAGCAAATCCACACGTGAATCATACTCGACACAGAGACTGTGGTAAATCTATTTAGAACCCACCCAAAGCATTTTAACAAAAGACAAGCATATAGGACAAGGTGTCTGCCCACTGGAATATAACATAGTAGCTTTAATAATTTTAACATTGATTTATTTTGTGTGTGTGTGTGTGTGTGTGTGTGTGTGTGAGCTCTTACACATTCAGAAGTCAGAGAACAACTTACAGGAATCTCTTCTCTCTTTATACTACAGGTCCTGGGATTTGAACTCAGGTCATGAGCCTTGGTAGTAGGCATCTTTACACACTGAGCCATCTCACCAGCCCAAAAGTCATTTAAAATCATCCCCAGAATATCACTGGAGTAAAGTCTGGCTGATAAATGTGGCTATTTAATCCACAATCCATATTGATATAGCTATGGCAAAACAGAAAATTTAAAACAATCCATTAAAATAAACCTCCATGTTTCCTTTAAAGGAGACACTAATGCCATTTGATCCTTACAGATACTTTCCTAACTGTAGAAGATTTGGTATTCCAATTTAGATGTTTGGTTAATATAGCTACTCAAACTGTCTTTGTATCCAAAAAGTGTATGGTCTTCTAAATCTGAATTGAAATATATATAATACAAAATATCTAATGTATATAAGATACTACATATACCATATAAAATATCTGTCATATTATATATACCATATATAATATCTGTGTCTTCTAATAGAGTTCTAAGAGAGCTATTTGAAATTTAAATGGACAGTTTCCCTAACCAACACCAAGAAACATCAAATTTGGATTGACTATCAAACACTTGTTCCAAAAGAGAACACCTAAAACTTCAGAGTATTGATCCTTCACAATCCTCAAAGAGAAATGTCAATTGATCTGTCATTGGTATTAACATAAAAACCCTTCACTAAGAGGAAAGTAATATCACCTTGCTCTTTTGCGCTTGATAGCGGGGCATTTAAAAGGAAGACCATTCAAGATGTGCATCAAAATTCAAATCAATCAAAACAGTTTGAAAACATCTCCTACCATGTAAAAATATGGACTTAGAGTGAACCAAAGACTACGGTTTATAAGGTTAAGGTTAAAAGGATGAGACCCTTAGAAGAATCCACAGCCACATAAACGTTGCCCACTGCTTCATGCACACAATGATTCCTTAGTTATGACACCAAAAACATGCATAATGAAAGAGGGGGAAAAGACAAATCTGATTGCTTTGAAATTAAAATTTTTTCTCTGTTTCACCATTTCAAGTTACATTTCATCTCTAAAGCATCAGGAGCTCGAGAGAACTAGTCATGCAGTATGCTTCTGGTCAAGAGTGTAACCGATCAATGAGAGCACCAGGAGTTCCAGAAAACTAGTCACAATACGCTTCCAGTCAAGAATGGAGAGCAAAGGATCGATGCACTGTGCTCAGCTCACCTTCTCCATTCTTACACTGTTCTGGTTTCCCTGACTAGGGAATGGTGCCGCTCATGGTGGGCAGATCTTTCCACCTCAATTTCTATAATCACGATGACCTCTCACAGACATGCTCACCGGCCAGTCTGATCTAGACAGCCTGGGAATCCTTTCCCCAGTAATTCTAGAGTGTATCAAGTTGACAGTTTAATTCCACCCACCACAACAATTAAAACTAAACATGAGCACATATGTACATACAAAGCCATGCATAAATGTTTACAACAGTGGCATTCACAGTAACTGGAGGAGTAGAGAAACAGTGGCCTATTCATACTATGGAAGGTACTTCCTCCATAAAATCAAATACAGATTCCAACACGGTAGCCATGAGCATTCAAAGTGAGCAAAAACAGACAGATTGCAAGATTGTGTTTATCTGAAAAACCAGTGCATGAAACCGTACAGAGAAGGGCAACTTATACTTCAGGAGCTAGGATGAGGGAGAAGAGTAGAGATGACCCATAATGGGCATGTGCTTGCCTTCATCCTGTCAGGGTGAGGAAAGTTGTAAACAGACAGCCTGGAGTGTGCAAAGCAGGAGGAGGCAAATTTATGAGCCAGCGAGAAGACTCTGTGGGTAAAGGGGCCTGCACTAAGCCTGATCCTTAGCCTCTACATGGTGGAAGGAGAGAGCTGACCTCGGGCTTCCACACTCACGCCATGGCATGGGTGCATGTTCATACACACACATACATACGCATGCACACATGCATGCACATCTCAATAAATGTCATTTAAAATGTTTTAAAGAGGTGACTATTCTCATATACTATTTCTTTCTTTTTAGTACTGTGGATCAAAGCCAGGGCTTTACACATATTAATTATATCTCAATTTTTTAAATGTGTAGGGTGACTTTTTAGCCTTTCTTAAATTAAAAAAAAAAAAAACACTTTTCAGAAAATCAGTTTTATCAGCCAGATACAGCTCGTTTGTGCCGTTGTTCCCATGGCGTCTGACCCCACTGCATCCTATTTTCTACACCCTGGGATCATGGTAGGTAGGAGGAAGGATGTCTGATTTTTCCTGCTGATGGTTTTTAGATAATGACAGTCATGTATGATCATGGCGAGTGATGTTCTAAGAGCTGTGAAATGTCACACGGGGAGACTTTTTGGACAGTCCTGGGAGAGCTCTCCCATCATGGCAGACTATGGACGCATCCCATGGAGCAACTGTTTTCAGAGCAGACTCTGGGTGACAGGTAGACCAGGACTATGATGCTTGAAAGAAAGGGGGCAGGCAAGATGAGACATTTTCCAAGCAAAATGCAAAATCCCAGAACTTGGCAGGCAGAGGCAGAAGGATGAAAGTGAGTTCAAAACCAGCCTGGTGAGCATAGACAGTACAAAGCTAGCCTCAAGTATGGAGTGAGAACCTGTCTCAACTCATAAACACACACACACACACACACCATAGTACCAGAACTTCGAAAGAAATATTTGTGTGTCTGTGTGTCTAGGAGAGGCAGGTAGAAAACACTGGGGGAAAGGATGCCCTAAACCTTTTCAAGTTCAAAGATTTGGAAGTTCCCTCAAGTGTTCAACACTATAAACACCCGGGAAAACAAACCCACAGAAGAGCTAAATCAAACTGCTGGAATTCTAGGAATAAAGGAAAATGGCTGGCGTCATCTGACCTAAAGCGGTCCTGAGTAAATGAACGGGTACTGCAGATGGGACTGAGCACGGTTTTCTTGGCAGAGCTCTGCAGGCCAGACGACAATGGAAACATGTCGTTAGAGTGTTGAAAGGAGGGCAAAAGCCGCCACGACTGCAGGGTTCCCAGGATGCTGTGTCCCTGAGATGCTCCTCCAGGAATGAGGGTCCTGTCATAGAACTGTACTGCAGGAGATGGTAGAGGCTGTGGGATGAAATGACAGATGGAAGCTGATAACACGGAACTGTAAACCTTCCCAGAGAGGACCGCCTCGTTTCCTGGTGGTGCTGAAGTACACATGGGTGTAGATGTTTGGGTTCAGAGCAAACAGGCACTGCTATATTGAAGGCTCCTGCATCCTGATGCTGCAGAAGATGCAAGTTTCATTCCCAGCACCCACAGCAGAAGGCTCCCAACAGCTAGTCACTCCAGCTGCAGGGGAATCAGATACCTCCCGCCTCCATGGGCTCCTGAACTCCTGTTCACATGCCCATACACAGATACACACACACACATATACATACACATACACACACACATATACACACAATACACACACACATATACACACATACACACCATACACACATACCCATGAACACACACACATATACACACACACATACATATACACACACGTATACACCATACACACATACCCACGCACACATACACACACACATATACACACACAACTAAAAAGAAAATAAAATTTAAAAACTAATAGAACGGGTGCTTGCTTTTATATGTTCTGCTCCTGTCTTCTAGGGTATTGCTTTGATTTGTGACTGATTCTGTGGGCTGTTTTGTTCTGCTTTGCTTTGGGTTTTGGAGACAGACTGTCTCAGCTGAGACTTTCTACGTAGTTGAGAATAACCTTGAACGTCTGACCATCCTGCTTCCACCTGCCCAATATTGGGATTACCAGTGTGTACCCCCATGTCCCCATTTATATAGTGCTGGAGATCAAATCAGTGCATGCTAATGGATCATCCACTGATCCACCCATCCAGCCCAAACCGCCTTGGGTACAGACGTGCCCTCTGTATCCGTAACCTCAAGAGTTCTCTGAAGTCCTGTTCATTCCACCTCACAGGGCTTATGTGTAAGATTAGGAATCCAAAGCTGGGTGGTTTTCATCTTATCTTTTTTATTTTCTGAAATATATGGCTGGCCTGGAAACAAATATCCCCGTAAAAGAAAGATGCAGAATCGACTTCCTCCCTCTATAGTCAGGAAAACCTTGAGTGCTGTCCCCCCTGGGTTTTGGGGGTCCAGCTGCTCCTTGGTGCACTTGATTATTGAGTGGCAACAAAGAGAAACGGAGACAAGCGAGGCGGGACTGCCCACACCCACACTGTTCTCCGCTGCCTGTCCCGAAACACTTTGTTAAGAGTTCGAGCTAAGGGGCCTGGCAATGTCAATCACAACTGGGACGAGGCAATGGGAAGTGGGTTTCCGTGGCCAAGTTTCCTCTGAACAGTGTCAGAAGAGTGCTCTCCAGTGCTGGGGCCACACCCAAGGCCATCCTCCTCAGGTTGCAAATTCCTTCCCTGCTACAAAGCCGCAGTGACAGCCAAGGAAAACAGGCTTCACTGTGATCTGATGAGAAGAACAGAAAGCTGCCAGCCCAGAGATGGTTGTGGAAAGATTTTTTTTTTTTCAGAGAAATACAGAGAAATGCCAGGAAGGCATACACCTGTATGAAAATTCATGAAGCCCAGTGCTGGAGTGTGGTAACCGTTCCAGTGACAGCAAAGGGAGAGAGTGATATTGTCCTGGACACAAGTCTCGCACTAAATGGCTAAAGAGGGAAGATTGTCTAAGGGCTTCAATGCAGTCAGTAATGCTGACACAAACAGGGATCCAAGCGAGCAGGCAACGCAGGGTTTTAGTTGGATGGACTAGCTGAGTCTGCTTAGTTCTCAGGCTTGAGAGCACTAAGGAGGAAGGAAAGGGGAACTGAGACTCAATTATGAAGTTCAGGGAAGAATGAAATAAAGGCTGTTGTGACAGAGGCAGGAACTGTGTGTGCTGGCTGCTCCTGTGCTGTAGAGATCTGTGACCGTAAGGGACTCCAGCCCCAGAAAGAATCAGAAAGATGCCCAACTCTTGGGGAAGAGATCTCAAAGACAGCTCTTCACTTTTAGTGGTACTGTATCTCTAGAGAGAAGGTGGATCCTAAGGCGGGGGGTGGGGAGGAGAGCATTTCCCTACATGGTCATGACTGTCCACTCAAGAATTGTAGCTTGTGTGTGTGTGTGTGTGTCTGTGTGTGTTTTATTTTAACTTGTTGTTTGTCTTCTTCTTCAGAATTTTTTCAAAGATGGAGACTCATGTAGCCTATTCTGGTCCATAACTTACTATGCATAATGAAAACTGGCCTGGAAATTCTGACCATCTTGCTCCTGAGTCCTACAGTTAAGTATGTATCACCACACCCAGCGTGTGCAGTGGAGGAGATGGAACTCGGGGCTCTCGGGAGGGTGGCACCCTACCAACTGAGCTGCGTTCCCAGCCCTAATTTCACATTTTAAAAAGGGGGAAAGTATTGTGGTTATTACATAATGAGTTCCCCATCACTGGAAATCAAAATTCTACCGTGTGGCCACTAGGTAATGGAACCCAAGATGGAGGGTGTGTACTGCATGACTAACTTCCTCTTTAAAGGCACTGGCCAGAGCCCTCACATTGTGAATCTGGGCCTTTCCACTCCAGAGAAGCTTCTGGCTCTCTTCTCCTAGCTATGATTTTAAATGCACTGAGTTTCAAAAGAAACCAATTATACTGAAACAGCATTATCAAGATTTAGGGAGCAAATTTATACTATAATAAAACATGTGCTTTTATTAATGTATTAAATAATGAGAACACTAGGCCTAATAATTCTTACAGCCATGAATGATTATCAGTATCAATGATGTTTTAAGATATTTGAAATAAATTTGCTATTATGTGATAGTACCTCAGCCACTACTAATCCTTGTTACCTACATTCAGATTGTAGGAGCCACCACAGTATAGTCAGCCATTTGAATAAATAAGTGTGTAAGTCTTTGCCATGCAAGCTCTAGATACCATGGGCTTCATACAGGGCACTGTGACAAGCTGGGGAAATGGGAACATTTGAAGTAACATGAGATTTTCATTGCCTGTATATGGAAGCTCAACCCCAGTACAGTGGCACGAGATGCCCTTAGTACAAAGCTTTGAAGCACAGGGCTCAGGAGACAGTTTGCCTGGGTTCAAATCCAAATGTATATTGGAGGATGCAGGCCAACTATGTGTCCTGTGCACCCGGCTAGCTTACACCCAAAATAACCACACAAAAATTGTGTCAAATAAATCACTGCCTGGCCCATTATCTCTAGCCTCTTATTGGTTAACTCTCACATCTTGATTTAACCCATTTCTATTAATCTGTATATCACCAGAAGGTTGTGGCTTACCAAGAAAGATTCAGCATGTCTGATTCTGGCAGCTCCAAGGCGGTTCTCTGACTCTGCTTTCTTTCTCCCAGAATTCAGTTCTATCTCCTCCGCCTACCTAAGTTCCGCCCTATCAACTAGGCCAAGGTAGTTTCTTTATTCACTATCCAATGAAAGCAACACACAAACGGAAAGAACTCCTACAAATGTAGACATCTAACAGTTGTCTAAAACTTCAATGCCTGGGTTTCCTACAAGTATATGGATGAATTTGTGGATTAGTGGGTTGAAACATGCATGGACAATGGATGGGAAGAATGGATGGATACTTAAAAGAATGGGTAAAAGCCAGGTGGTGGTAGTACACACCTTTAATCATAGCCCTTGGGAGGCAGAGGCAGACGGATCTCTGTGAGTTTGAGGCCAACCTGATTTACAAGAACTAGTTTTAGGACAGGCTCCAAAGCTACAGAGAAACCTTGTCTCAAAATACAAAAAATAAATAAATAAATAAAATAAAAAAAAGAATGGGTGAATGAATGGGTGAATGGGTGGATGGAAGGCTATGAATGGATGTGTGCATGGAGGGCTAGATGGGCTTGATTGATGTGCGCGTGAAAGATGCTTGCATGGATGGATACATAGAAGAATGGTAAATGGATACGTGGAAAGATCTGTAGATAGATGATGCTTGGCTGGGTGGGTGGATATATATGGAAATATATGGATAAAAGAACAGGTGAATGGGCAGAAAAGGAGGGTTTTACAGATGAATATAGAAATAAATGCTATCCTGCTATAAGGACCTCAAGCATTCTTATAGATGAAGACAGAGATCAAACTATGATGACAGAAAACTGATGGGATCCTTGAGTATGGATGCTGCTGAGACGCTAACTTTTGACCAGTGTGCGACCTGAATTACCACACTTAGGTGAAGGGAGCAATGACGTCCTGAATGAGTGCTATTGTTGTCATGGATACAGCCATGTCAAGGACCCCAATGACCCAGCCCCAAGGGAGTGGCAAAGCCTTACCCAGTTAAAGCTCAGATGGATGCCGAAGCTGGGCTCTGGTCACCTGACACTACCTTTCCTGCCGTACTCTGCCCCAGAGTACCTGTCTGGTTAGTGTCTCACAGCTTTCCTCTGAATGAGAAAATGGTGCTGGACAATTGTCTATATTCTGTCAATTATGTTTTAAATAAATGCTGACTGGCCAGTAGCCAGGCAGGAAGTATAGGAGGAATAACCAGACTGGAAGTAGAAGTGGGTCAATGAGAACTGGAGAATTCTGGGAAGGAGGAAGCCCATTCCTCCCCAGTCCTGTCCCAACCACAGAAGAAGGAAGATGTGACCCTCCCTGCTGGAAAAGGTACGGAGCCATGTGGCTAACATACATAAGAATAATGGGTTAATATACATTATAAGAGTTAATAAGAAGACTGAGCTAATGGGCTGTAGTGATGAGGCGAGCAGGCCTGCTTTTTGTCCCGCCTGGCTCCCGCACAGCTAGCTTAGTCCCGGAAATAATAACACAAAAACTGTATTCACTTAAACACTGCCTGGCCCATTAGCTCTAGCCTCTTATTGGCTAACTCTCACATCTTGATTAACACATTTCCATTAAATCTGTGTAGCACCATGAGGCTGTGGCTTACCGGGAAAGATCCTAACCTACATCCATCTCGGGTCAGAGATTCATGGCATCTACCTGGCTCTGCTTCTTTCTCCCAGCATTCTGTTTGGTCTACTCCGCCTATCTAAATTCTGCCCTATCAAAAAGCCAAGACAGTTTCTTTATTAACCAATGAAAGTAACACATAGACAGATGACCCTCTTACATCAATGGGCCAATCAGTTTATCATTAATATAGACCTCTGTATGATTTCTTTGGGACTAAACAGCTGTGGGACCTGGTGGGAGAACATAAACCAGGCAGGACAGAAACTCAGTCAACAAGAAAACATTTCCATTTCATTGGTTTTCTGGTGCCACCTGGCCTTGGTGACTCATAGAAGAGGAAGTAGAAACAGCAACATTTTCCTGGACAGAGGTAAGACTGAGCTTTGAAGCCAGGTACACTGCGTTCAATTCTTGAATTGGATTCAAAGTCTGAGATGGTTCCCCTTATCCCTTCAGCCTTGCTTTGGTGGCCACCACTGTCTGCTTGCTTCTCGTTTCTTTCTAGACATGCCATTACCTGTCGTTACCATCAGCCATGGGTCATCATCACCTGCCATGGGTCAGCACCACCTGCCATGGGTCAGCACCACCTGCCATGGGTCAGCACCACCGGCCATGGGTCATCACCACCGGTCATGGGTCATCACAACCTGCCATGGGTCATCACCAACTGCCATGGGTCATCACCATCGGCCATGGGTCATCACCACCTTCCATGGGTCAGCACTACCTGCCATGGGTCAGTACCACCTGCCATGGGTCATCATTTTTTCCTTCTTGAAGCACAGTCACGTCTTGGCTTCTGGGGAGTCTACTTTCCCATTCCTGCAGCTACTTTGTCAACCTTTCCCTTTAATTCCCCCACTGGGATCTTTCCTCCTAGCCTTTAAATATGAGAGGGACTTAGGACTCAGAACAGTCTCTCTTGTCTTCTTCTACTACATTGCTGGCCATAATGCATCATTCAACTCCAAGACTTAAGCTACAACCACAAGTCAAAATGATAATAAAGCCCACATGTGTATATCCATCTCTGACCCATGTGTTTGATGCACATATCTAACAGGATAAATCTACGGAAAGCCTGATACACAAAACTCTAAACTTCCAGGAAGGAGTGTGTGAGTCACTTCCTTCATCCTGACTTCTCTACCATGGTGGCCTGAACCCTCAAGTCAGGAGCCAAAACAAACTCTTCTCTCTCATATTGCTCCTTGCTAGGTATCTGGTCACAAAAACAAGGAAAATCATCAATCAATACAGTATAGCTTGAAGGGAAACAAAATTCATATCAACATCTATGGAGCCTAGATTTATCACACAAAACAGTAGCTTTTGGACTAAGCTAGTAGAGAGGCTTGCAGCCAAAACTGATGTCATGAGTTCAGTCCCCAGGATACATTTGGTAGAAGAAGAGAACAGATTATCACAGTGTCACTTTGACTTCCACACGCACACCAGGGCAGATACACACACAAAATCAAGAAATAAGTGTAAAACAGAAAACAAGAAGAAGTACTAGTTTCTGTATTGTTGAGGTCCAGACCACGTTCACACCACAGTGACGATATGACCCAGTGACTGGCTACCCATCTTGCCCATGGAGAGAACCAAATGGAAAACCATATTTAATTCTGTGCATCTCCAGCTGCCCTGATGACAGAATTCTGGTATCTGGAGATGCTACATGAACCCTGTCAACCACACTCGGCTACACAGTGTCCCCCAAAGCTCAATGAATTTGAGGATTTGCTGTTAATGAAAATATGGGTCTCTTGACCCCAGGGCTGGACGTTCATCTCTGCTGGCTATGCTGGGGACAGTTGCGCGGCACACACACAGAGTGAACTGAATGCCTGTGATTCTACCAAGAAAACCAGGATAAAATGACATCTACCCTGTCCTAATGTCGTGAGCATTAAAGACAAGCTTGCTGTCTTTAAGGGTTGCTAAGACAACTCCTAAATACGTACCAGTAAATTGTCTCTCCTAGACTCTGCCTTTATGTTCCTAGCGCTTGTCTCCTTGTGACCATCCCCCCCCCACACACACACACTACTGGGTTCCTCAGTACTGCCAGGCTTGCAATATGAACTATGACATCTAGTCTTGGTGACTCCGCATAGACAGCCTGTGTCACACATTTGTACCCCTTCTTTACAGGGTTTGCAGGACATTCTTTCTGATCTCATTGGAAAAAAAATTACTGTGTAGACCAGGCTAGCCTCCAACTCATAGAGATCTGCCTGCTTCTGTTTCCTGGGTACCAAAATAACCCGTGTGCCTCTATGACTCAGTTCACTAGTAAATATTTTAATGGTTTCCTGTATTCATGTGTAGACTGGCTATGACTAGGCATGTAAGAATTTACTTGCCTGTTCAGTATGTTCGTGTACACAGGAAATAAATGCTGAATGTCTCTTCATGATTTACCAATTTCTCTAAATAGCATTTTATCTGACATTCCTCATGAATCTTTACAACATGAAAACCATGTGGGGCCTTCTAGAGAGAGCTCATGCGTAAAAGGAGAAATGGCTCCGTGGTTAAGAGCACACACCCCTCATGCTGAGGACCTTGTTTAAACGTGAGTCCCAACCTTACCCATCTCACACCAGAGAGGACAGCACCTCTCTGCCGACAGCTAGCATTGAGTGGCATCTGGCTGCCTCTTTTGCCTTATGAAAATAGACATATTCCTCTCAGAGGCCTATAAAATCTCAGCTCCCAAAATCTCTGTCCACGATCTGTCTCCCTTCCCACTTCCCTCTAGCCATGTCTCCTCTCTGCCCTGTGTTCCGGATCAAGTGAGTCTCCTGTCTAGCCTTTGCCTCCCATTGGCTTCTCTGCCAGCCTGCACGTCTTCCACCTTGACCTTCCTCCTGCTTACCTAAGGACCTACTTCCTGGGAGAAGCCTTTAGTGACAACACTCCCCACCTTGTCTCTGCTCTCTCCGATCTCCGTTTGCCCACAGAGTGCAATTCCCTATTTGGCTTTTTGCTTTGGGTTTTTTAATTCTTATTTTTTTAATTTTATTTTATATCCCAACCCCAATTTTCCCTCCCACCCCTTCTCCTGCCCCCCTTCTCTCCACCCCCCTCCCACCATCCACTCCTCCCAGCAGGTAAAGGCTGCCATGAGAAATCAACAAAGTCTGATAAATTAAGCTGCGACAGGACCAAGCCCCTCCCTGGGCATTAAGGCTGAGCATGATATCCCATCATAGGGAATCAACTTCAATAAGCTAGCTCATGTACCAGGGATAGATCCTAGTCCTGCTGCCAGGGGCCCCTCGAATAGTCCATGCTACACAACTGTCCCACATATGGAGGGCCTAGTTTTGTCCCATGGAAGCTCCACAGCTGTCAGTCTAGAGTTCCTGAGTTTCCTCAAGCTTAGTTCAACTGCCTCTGTGGATTTCCCCATCATAATCTTGACCTCCCTTGTTCATATATTCTCCCCTTCCTCTCCCCAGTTGGATTCCTGGAGCTCAGCCCATTGCTTGGTTGTGGATCTCTGCATCTGGTTCCATAAATTACCGGAAGAAGGCTCTATGATAATAGTTGGGGTATTCACCAATCTGATTAAGGGGAAGGTCAGATCAGGTACCCTCTCCACTGTTGCTAGGAGTCCTAGCTGGGGTCATCCTTGTGGACTCTTTGGAATTTCCCTAGCACCAGGTTTCTCCGTACCCCCACAGTGGCTCTCTCTATCAAGATCTCTCTTTGATTGCTCTCCCACTCTGTCCCCTCCCCTCTCGGCCATCCCTTTCCCTCCTGTCCTCATCTCCCTATTTTATTTTTTAATGATATACACCAGCAACCAAGCGTCCCTGGGTCATAGGGGCTTGGCCTTTATCACGTCGATAGCACCAGATGTACTTCAGTGATTAAGGAGCTCAGGCATCCTTAGATTGTCCCTCACACCTCTCTTTACCCTGTGAATCCTGGGAAGCTAGATTGTAGCCACCCCACTCTTGGCCTCCAGAGGCAACAGGCAGTAGAGGTCCCCTGCTGGAGATCAGGCCTGAGAAGTGTCTGAAGATGAGCCAGCCTACTGTGCACTGCCAGTCCCTCTCTCAGAAGGCGGCTCCTCCCGCAGGCCCTCTCTGCTCCCTCGGCTTCCCTTTCTCGACTGCTGGAAGGACCTTTTCAAACCCCAGATCCTGCCAAGGTACCATAGGGATTCCTGCTGGTGCAGGAACCAGAGCTCACGACCCAGCTGACACCGCCCCAGACTCCACAAGTTCCTTCCATTACTTAAGCTCTGTGTCAGCACCATCACTTCCTTGTCGGGGTTCTGTTGGGGACTTTAGTGATCGCCTTGGGAGGGAGGAGCGGTAAGGGCCCCTCGGCTCCCCAGCCCTGGTCCTGTGTGCCTGCCTCTGACTGGTGTCACTGGCTGTGCCCCGTCTGCCTTGTCCAGTAATTAATATCTGTGAAGATGGCACCGTGGCCTCCAAGAAGAAAGGGTAGAAAAGAAAAAAAAGATGGCTGCCACTACATGCTGTTCAGGAGACAGACTCAACACTGTGCCAGCATGAAGTAACAATCATGGGAAAACACGTCCTACTGGGAATGCTGGGAAAAACCAGGAGTCACAGCTCAGGGTGAAGGAGAGGAGTTCACAGGACAGGAAGACTCAGGAGCTTGGCCTGGGCTGCTGAAGCAGGCTGAGTGGGGAACATGAGCTCCAGGCCAGATACAGAGTGAACCCAGACCAACCTGGGCTACAGAGTGAGTCCAGGTCAGCCTGGGCTACAGAGTGAATTCTAGGTCAGCCTGGGCTACAGAGTGAGTCCAGGTCAGCCTGGGCTACAGAGGGAGTTCTAGGCCAGTCTGGGCTATAGAGTGAATTCTAGGCCAGCCTAGGCTACAGAGTGAGTCCAGGCCTGTCTGGGCTATGTAGAAAAAAAGAAGGGAGAGAGAAAAAAAGGAAAAACTTAAAAGTCGAGGAAGAAAACAAGTCCAGAGCTTAGGAGAGCTGGTGGCATTGGGCCAAGATAAATTACTATAAGACAGTTGCCATGATCCCTGCTCAGCTGTCCTGGAGATTTCTGACGTGGGAGGAGTCTTCAACTCAGAGCCCTCTAAGGGATGACACCCCAGAATTGCCCTTAGCAGACAGCCAACAATGGCTTTAGCCACAAGACACCGACCTGCCTGGGGTTCCAGGATCCCAGGCAACAGAGGCAGTGGGTGGAGCCTGGAGATTCTCATGGCAAAGGCCGGTTCAGCCGCTTCCACACCCAGGCTCGTCCATTTGAACCGTCGGTCAGGCTGGAGTGTGTGTGGCTTAACCGTGGAGCCTGGCAGAGGACCTTGGTTCTGACAGGCCCACAGAAGAAAAGCAAACAAACAAAAAGTAAGAATTAAATTTTCCGCTCAGGGTATCATCATCCCTTCTTCCCAAACTTCAGCCATAAAAAGTTGAGGGATACAGCAGGACACAAGCCTCAAACGCTCGCTCCATCCTGATTTTTACAACTGAATGATTGGTTTGTGTTTTCATCAGTTCTCTGCCCCCTCTCTGCTGCAAAGGGGAGTTTTCCAAAACACCTGTGCTCTGATCGCAACCCTTCCGTGCTCAAACATGGTGGAAACCCACGCGCAGACAGCATGAAAGCGGCCCAGCGAGCGTCGATATCCGAGTGGCATTTGGAATCCTAACCCCTTGAGAAGTGTTTTCGCCATGTCTCCTGACTAGAAAGCACCGGAGGGAATTCACGCTGTACGGTTTTTGTGTGGTTCAGAAAAGGGGTCCTGGGTTGCTTTGCAGGGTGTCCATGCTTGCTGGCTGGTGTGTGTGCCAGCCTGTAGCTCTGACACACCCGCATCAAGAGCCACCCAGGCGGCTCAGGTGGTCCTGAGTACCTCTCCGCTGAGGGATTTAAGCATCCCTCCACATCGCCGTGGCTCGGCAGCCAGCAGCAGCTGTGTCTAAGGTGGGAGGCCTTCGAGTAGAGCCATCCTCCCAAGCACGGAGAGGAATCAGTTAATCAGGGCATGGTGTGGCCTCTTCAGAACACCTGGGCTCTCCAGCTCTGCCCTTCATCACCAGGTCCTGACATCTTTTCTGGAGAGAGCTCATACAAACCTGCAGAGGAGAAGCAGAGCCTCACTCCCTCCAGAGCGTCAGGACGCCTCACAGCGGAGGGGAACCAGCTTTATGCTCCCCTAGGACACTAGCTGGTGAATCCCATTTCCTTACGCTGATGTCTGCACTGATTATTGTAATAAATGGAGTTTACACTGCTAGTGAATCAATTGTAACAAGGCAAACAAAAGAATCCCGGGGTTAGTCTTCTTTGTAAATAGCATTCCCATCATTGAGTCAAAACCCGGGGCCGGCACCGGTGATGAACAAAGGTGGAACCGGGTATGTGTGCAGGAAATTGGACGCCAAGCTCAACCCTGTCCCATCCAAGCTTCTGAAGGAGAGAAGCAGAGGTTTCATGAGAGGAACGTGGCTGAGTCTGAGGACACAAAACAAGCAGATGGAAAGCGAAGGAATTCCTTGCCTGTGCCCAAGACACATAGCTTAGGATTCTTTGTCTTCAACATCAATTAATACATTTTTAAAAAGCTCCTTCTGGGCCTGTGGTCCCAGCACTTAGGAGGTAGAAGCGGTAGATTAAGAGTTTTAAGCCACTCTCAGCTACATGGTGAGCTTGAGGCCAGCCTGAGCTTCGTTAAGCTCCGACTCAAAAAAGAAAAAGGGGAAGAAAAACAAGTTTTACCTCTGATATACTTAAGCTCAAGAAATGTTTTGTTCAGCCTGAAGTAACTTTACAAACTTGGACATAGTTGACCTTCAAGGTTGTCTGCATAAGAGATCAAAGTGTTCAAACTGTGTTTGTATACACTACCCTATCTCCTCTCTTTATAACCTAAGAAGCAAGTAAGAGAGATAATATTCTATTGAAGGTCATATCATTTCCTCAAGGTCACACGCTAATTAGTTACTGAACTATTTCTAGAGGCGGCATCTCTCTCTAACTTGTTGGCGGGGACACATCCTCACCAGGTAAGTCACCTACCTATTGATCAGACCACTGATGCTACTTCAGGGTGACTGCTGGGAACCCTGAGGAGGTACATCTATATTTAGATCGCTGCTGTGCCCCCCTCTCCGTGTAAACACTCTTGGAGCTTCCTGGCCATGAGTGAAGTTAGTTTTGCACAACTGATGGAGAATGGAGGGGCAAGAGAAGAGAGTGTAATGTTATTTAAGTTTGGGAACCATTAAATACAATCGAGAGAGAGAGAGAGAGAGAGAGAGAGAGAGAGAGAAGAGAGAAGAGAGAAGAGAGGGGAGAGAGGAAGTGAGGGAGACTTGAGAGCTGGAAAAGTAACACATTCCAGCCTATAACATGCTGTAGCCCTGTGTGTCACACAATCCATGAAGAAGCAATGAGACACCATAGGTCAATCAAAGCCAGGAAGGCTGAAATGTGTGCTAAAGTGTAAGGATTAAAATATTATGCCTGACACTGTATAATGCATGGTGGGGAAAAAAATCTTTGTGAGTATAAATTAGCTTTACTGTTGAGTGTAAAAGTCTTCCTTTTGGTTATTTATGAAGCTTCGTTTTGAAGATTGCCTTCCCTGCCTAACAAGCAAATCAGAATTTGTCATGTGCAAATCTTGTAAAGATTGCAAGGCCAGTACATAATTAGCCTCAGAAGAGTGTGACCAAATTGGGTGAAAATAAAAACACTATGCGAAGGAGAAAGGCCAGGGAAAGGAGGTCAGGGTGTGGCCAGGGCACGGGAACCCCCCACTTTCCGTTTTTCTGACGTGGTGATACATGTTCAAAGTCTGGAGAGAAAGTGAAATTATGTAACAAGAATTTCTCCTCTGCTATTCAAACGGCTGCTATTGTTCCTAGATCAAAGAATTTGGTGATGAGGCGCTTGAGATGCTCTGAGGAGGGAAAATATTCAGACTGGGAAGAACAGAGAGTGAGCTGGCAGAAGAAGAAAATGAGGGGATGTGGAGGAAGGGCCGGCTCAACGGCTCCCCAAACAGTGAAGACCCAAGGGAACAAGTGCCTAAGGCTCTCAGGGCTTCTTCCCTCAGGCTGGAGCAAGCCCGCCCTTTTCCAGTGACAACACCCAACCTCCAGTTGTATTTCTGCTCTAAACGTCAGAGGCTAGATCCCGGCGCCACTCATATGCCCTTTCGACTAATCCTGAAGTCATGTTTGAGTTTCTGTGAGGCACCAACCACCCTGCCTTGCCAAAGAAAGTCTTCTTTCGAGGGCGCGTGGTTCTCGCCAACGACCCTGAGAAAATTCCCAGATAATTGCTCTTGTTCAAAACCTTCTTCCATCTCCGTCTCGAGGGATGGGAGCCTGGTGCCCACAGGGACCATTACATAGCAGTCTGTCCAGGCCTTAGCGTCTGAGCCCTGTTGAGATCATCCCCTGGCAGGGTGGGGTGCCGGCCAAACTTGGGTGTGAAGGCTTTGAGGGGGAAAACCCAGGAAGTGGCCAATGACTCAGTGGTGGTACATTGTTGAGTCAGACCTGAGACGGTTTCAGTGTGCAGGACAGACGCCAAGCTTCCAGAAAGACACTTGTCCAGTTCATTGTCATGTAGGTGCTCCTTAGACCGCAGGAGTGGGAGCCGAAGAATCTGGAGAAGTGAGCAGAAGTTTTGCTAAGAATATTCTCGTTGTCCGTGTATGTCCAGGGAGTGCCCTGAGCGTCTACCCTGGAGACTGCTCCTCTGCTACACAGACCCACCGACAGCCCACATGCTCCTGAAAATGCCTTTAGTTCTCACCGTATGACTTCAAAAGCAGTTGCTTTCTTTACCACGGTGGCAAAGGAAGCAAGTTAAAAAGAGGAACGGTTCCTTGGGTTTCACGGTTTGAAAGGGTCCATAAGGAAAGATGCTCAGCTGAGGGAGTGGAGGGGATGACGGGGACTCTTCACCTCCCCACTCACCAGCAGGCAGGAAGCGGGGTCAGGCCGTAAACCTCAAGGCTGGCCCCACCAGCAACCCACTTCCTCCAGATAAGCTCCCCCGCCTAAAGGCTCCACAGCCTCCCCCAACAGAACTGCCAGCTGGGAACAGGTGTTCAGTCGCATGAGCCTGTGGGGACATTTCACATCCAAACCATAACACACTCCTTAATTAAGCTGTTGTCTGTCCTCTGAGAAGCGCGGCTGAACAAATGTCTTAATCTTGTCACTTGAGCAGAATGGTTGCCGTGTAATTCATAGAGAAAAGACATGTCATAGAGGCATCAGTCCTTCACAGAGGAAATTAAGGGTCTTTCAGAACAGACCAGGCACTAGGTGTGAGGAGGTGGGGAAAATTATCTGTGCTCTACCCATAAATCCAGATAGCACTTTGCTTAAAAAAGAAAAAGAGAGAGAGAGAGAGAGTCAACTTCCCAATATCTATACCCTTTCTTGATATGATTGTAGAACTTTTTGTGGTCTTTTTATACTGTAAATCTGGGTGTGATAATGCTTTTTGTGGTCTTTTTATACTGTAAATCTGGGTGTGGTAATGCTTTTTGAAAACTTCTCCTTTAGTAAAAATATTCTTTTAATGAAAAACCATAGCCCAGAAGTCAGAAGGCCTAAATTCTGTGGGTTCCAGTAACCGTCCCTAAAAAGACCCCAAGAACAATTTCTTAGGCGGAGTAAATGATCTCTAGTGTAGGTTGACACCAAAGTTAGAAATTTTGCAGATGGGACTAAGTTTACAAAGATGGAGACACAGCGCTGCGTTAGCTGGGAAGGGCCGCTGCAGCCCTAAGCTACTGTATACGAGGGAGGCAGGAAGGCCAGAAGAACGGAGGAGGGACAAAAGAATCCAAGGCTGGAGTGAAATGGTTTCTGAGACAGAGGAAGGAGCCACACGCCCAGGACAGAAGTAACCATTCAGCTAGAAGACACCAGAAAGGGCATCGTCCCTAGAAGCACGCAGGGGGACTATAAGCCTCCTGATACTGTGTGGTCCAGGAGGGCTCAGAGGCTTCATTCCTACAGGAGTGGTTTCCATGACCAAGCTGGCCATGACTTCTGCCTCACCCCTGAAAAGCTACAGCCATAGACAAAGGCAGGTCATAGGAGCCCTGGCTCACCTGGTGTGTCTTCTCCTAGACTTACTCAGGGAAGACGTGTGCGGCCCTGGTGTGGATGTCAGGACAGAAAATGTTCTCTGGGCCGCTTACTACAACTGTGCCAACCCAAGAAAGTCAAAGCAAAAATGACGTATTGTGGCTTGCAGATTCGGATACTGCAGGCCATGGTCACTTCAGTCCCTATCTCTGGATCTGAGCCAAACAGCATGGCAGGATACGATGGATGTGAACAATAAAAGCTATTTGCCCCCATGAAAACTAGAGCAGAGAAAGAAGGAAGAGAGGAGGGAAGGCAGGAGAGAAGCAGAGGCTGGGGGGGAGGGGAGCAGAAAGGAGAATATTGAAGTCATCGTTTTTTATAAACCATTACATTTCTATAAGAGCAGAAGGTTTGTACATTCACTAAAAGCACTGCCGTGGGGCTGGTGAGGCTGGAGAGGGGGTTAAGAGCATGGGCCGTGCTTGCGGAAGGCCTGGGTTCGATTCCCAGCACTCACACAGTGGGTCACAACCAACTAGCACTCCTGTTCCGGAGGATCTGGTGCCCTCTTCTGACTCCACAGAGACCAGGCACACATACGGCAAACAGACGTACATGGAGCTAAAACTTTCCTACAATAAAGATATAAAGTTGAAAAATAAAAACGAAAAATTAAAAACACTATGATTCAAAGCATGTAATCGTCTGGAGCATGAGCAGTGTTCTAGGCAGAGTGGTACCAACTGGCACTGCATGGCATGCAGGACAAGAGAGTGGTGCCCATTGGCACTGCATGGCATGCAGGACAAGAGAGTGGTGCCCGTTGGCACTGCATGGCGTGCAGGACAAGAGAGTGGTCCCTGTTGGCACTGCATGGCGTGCAGGGCAAGAGAGTGGTGCCCATTGGCACTGCATGGCATGCAGGACAAGAGAGTGGTGCCCGTTGGCACTGCATGGCGTGCAGGACAAGAGAGTGGTCCCCGTTGGCACTGCATGGCGTGCAGGGCAAGAGAGTGGTGCCCATTGGCACTGCATGGCATGCAGGACAAGAGAGTGGTGCCCATTGGCACTGCATGGCGTGCAGGACAGGAGAGTGGTGCCCATTGGCACTGCATGGCGTGCAGGACAAGAGAGTGGTCCCCATTGGCACTGCATGGCATGCAGGGCAAGAGAGTGGTGCCCGTTGGCACTGCATGGCGTGCAGGGCAAGAGAGTGGTGCCCGTTGGCACTGCATGGCATGCAGGACAAGAGAGTGGTGCCCATTGGCACTGCATGGCGTGCAGGACAAGAGAGTGGTGCCCATTGGCACTGCATGGCATGCAGGACAAGAGAGTGGTGCCCATTGGCACTGCATGGCGTGCAGGACAGGAGAGTGGTGCCTATTGGCACTGCATGGCATGCAGGACAAGCACACTTGATCTGCATTTAGAAGCAAAGCTTCTGTGAAGTCATGTGTTATAACACAGGCAATTGTCTAGAAACACCTGTTGATTCGTTGTGTATTTGATTTTGAATTAAATTGTCGTCACTGCCCGTTCTGCGGCCTCTTACCGCTGTCATTGTTTGCACTGCCCCCTCCTTCACTCAAGCAACCCTAATGGCCACGGTTGCAGAACTGCTTGACCAGAGCTGGGGACTTAATTCTGATAGAGCAGTTGCCTCACATACACAGGGCCCTGGGTTTGCTCCTCAGCTCCAGAGAAACAAAACAAAGGAATTGCTCCAGGAGCTGGGGAGATGACTCCACAGTTCAGAATGCTTGCTGCTTTTACCAAGGACCCATGTTTGGCTCCCAGCATCTAGGTGGCTGCTCATACTACCTGTGTCCAGTTCCAAGGGATCTGACACCCTCTTCTGACCTCGGGCCTGTGGGTCACAGATATACTCTCACATGTACACATATATAAAATAAATATTTACAATTTTAAAAAAGGGCTTCAGTACTCTATATAGTCCACTGAAGTTGGGACAGAAACCTGAACCTATCCTATAATTCACCCCAAATATACTCTAACCTTCTCAGAGCTGTGAACAAAATAATGCCCTTAGGAGGTGGTGACTGACATTCAGAAGGAAATAAATAGAACAGAAGTGATTTATCATTTGGGGCAAAGAGGAAGGCCTATGAGATGGTGGGCATTCTGACTCTCCTGGGAAAGAGAACAGAAATTAATATTCCATAAATACAGCTAATTGTTTTATCATAAATGTGGGTCCTTTGAAATTCAAACCACAGTTTAAACTAAAGACAGACTTGTGTCCTTGACGCAATACATATGTGCACAGATGCATAATGAGATTGGAAGCCCCTGTCTTGCTTATTTTTTAAGAGATGTCTACCAGGCAATGTGACTACGGGAACTAATATATCTATTCACTTAGAGCCTAAGTGATTATTGTTTAAAGTGTCATATTCTATTTTCTACAGAATAATCAAAAGATATTTTCCATCTTCTTTCTTATCTGACCCACTAAAGGTTTAAAATCTAGAAAAGGCTGGTATGCCTTTACCCCCAGCACTTAGAAAACAGGCAGGTAGATCTCTGTCAGTTTGACATCAGCCTGATCTACATAGCAAATTTTGGTCCAGCCAGGGCTACACAGTGAGACTCTGCCTCAAAAGAAATGAACAAATTAAGAAGCAAAGTTTAAAAGGCCATAGATACAGCCATTTGATCCCTTCCCATGAGCCCTCATCAGAGATTTAAACTATCCACTGGGGCAGTCTCAGATTTCTGAAAGTACCTGCATTCCAAGGTAGATGGTTCATCCTGAGGGCCCACCATAGGAGGTCTGATCTAGAAAATACAGATGGCCCAAAAGTCAAAATGTCATAATCCCTGTAAGAAGTGTGCTGGCCAGCCTCTCGGGATGCTACAACAGGCGCCAGGAAGACTACAGAGAACAAAAGGATGTGCTTGGCTCCTGGTCCCAGAATATTCAGCCCATTAAGATGAGGAGGATGGGGTGAGGCAGGACACTTGCTACCATGCCGACCAGGAGGCAAAGAGCACCTGTGTTCAGTGGCTTTCTGAATCCCAGCCTCCTAGTCCATGTTCTCTGGAAGGGCATCACCCACACACCCAGAAGATCACTTACAAATCTAGATGGTTCTTTGAACCAATCACTCTGACAATGAAGACAAACTATCCCAAGAAGAAACACATTTATTTGGAAGACAGATCCACATTACAAATTACTACAAGCCCATATCCACACTATCTGCTAATTTTCTTTCATGACGTATATCAGGACTCTGGACTTCTCTTCCCACCCTAAGTTTTTCTGGTAAAATCACTGTGTTCCAGACCAGGCTTTAACTCAGCAATGGAGTGTTTGCTGGACATGTATGACATCCTGGTTTGACCTCCAGGGCTATAAGACAGAGAGCGGGGAGGAGGAGGAGGAAAAGGAGGAGGAAGAAAAGGAAGGAGAAAGGAGAAAGGAGAAAGGAGGAGGAGGAGGAGGAGGAGGAGGAGGAGGAGGAAGAGGAAGAGGAAGAAGAAGAAGAAGAAGAAGAAGAAGAAGAAGAAGAAGAAGAAGAAGAAGAAGAAGAAGAAGAAGAAGAAGAAAGGAAGGAAGGGATAGAGGGGAGGAAGAAAGAAAAAAGGAAGGAAGGAGAGGAGGGAGAGAGAGAGAGAGAGAAGGGAGGGAAAGGGAGGGAAAGGAAAGAAAGAATGGAGAGGGAGGGAAGGAAGGAGGGAAGGAGGGAGGAACAGAGGGATGAGGAAGGGAAGGAAGAAAGAAGAAAAAGGAGGGAGGGAGGAAAGAAGGAAGGGAGGGAGGGAGGGAGGGAGGGAGGGAGGGAGGGAGGGAGGGAGGGAGGGAGGGAGGGAGGGAGAGGGAATCAGTTTTCCTCCTAAATGCAGGCCAAGTACTCTGCGCACACCAGTGCAGGTCTCGGAGGCCTCTTTCCTCTTAGCTTGACATGGGATACACCGTGTCACCTCTGCAGCTCTGCCCCCGCACTTCTACACAAAGGGAACCCCTTTCTCCTTACTTGGCACTAGGTCTATTTCCCTCCCCTGCCAAGTCCTCCCCACCTTCCCATGAGGAGCGCCATGCCCCCCTTGCAGTGTCCTGGCTTTGCCTAAGACTCTGCATTTGAACACATAAAAATAACCCTGTGGTCTCACTCTGGAGCTCCTGTGCTTCCTTCCCATCCTCGTTGCACAGGGGGTGCTCCCCAGGGAGCACGATGCTCCCCACACACAAACATTCACAACCAGCACAGTCCCTCATCTGAGGAACGCTTTCCTTCATTAACCTACACACAGCTGTCCTCATGGCTAACCCTCTCTCTGCTGCTTCCAAGGGTCTTCTTTCCTATCTCTTAGCCTTATTTCTCTCCTACTTAAGATTTTTTATTTTTTAATTATGTGTATATGAGTGGGCGTGTGCACATGAGTGTGGGTACCTGTGGGGGCCAGAAGAGGGTGTCAGAGTCCCCTGGAACTGGAGGTACAGGTGGCTGTGAGCCACCCAATGTGGGTGCTGGGAACAGAATTTGAATCTCCCACAAGGGAGGTGTGCACTCCTAGTCACTGGGCTGTCATCATTCCGCCTTATTTCTCAGTGTGCATCACCTCAGGCATCCCGTCTCCGGTCACCTCATTTATCCTGTTCACCTTCTGTGTCCACTGGTTCATGAGAGGATTTTGTGATTTCACTCACCGTCTGCAGTTGGCAAACAGTAAACCCTTGCCACACACGTGAAAAGCGTGTGGGCATCATTCTGTTGTTCTCACATACTTGTCTACGCCCTCTTTCCCCTCATGCCTTCTTCACTACCTGGCACAGAGTTGGGTACAAAAACAGAAATCACAGATGGTGTATGAAGCAGAAGACAACATAGATGACCGTAGTCAGCCGTGCCTTTCCTAGAGCTGACTTAGGAAGGAAGTTGTGTCTTAGCCCAGGGTGGGTTTTGTAATTCTGTAGGAGATGCCTTCCAGTTCTAGTCCCATTGCTGAGCTTCAAGGAAGGAAACTAAAATCAGAGAGCCAAAGGTGTAAAATAAAACCTAATAAAGAAGTCAAATCAAAAATTATAGCAAAAGGTCACTGCAAAGCCGCTGAACAAGAAGGCCATGCCACCTTGTGGGGGCTGGGAGTATTCTACACTCTACAGAGAGCCGCCAGAGAGTGAGGGAAGACGTGCCCCACTTCTGTGAGTTTGAGCAAAACATGTGGTGCTTGGTTTTAATATTTAGAATTGACAGAAGGAATTCTTATAAATATGTATATTCTAACTGCTTTGATCAACGAAGGAAGCGACATGCCATTTTTAGATAAAAGGTTACCCTCCTTGCCATGCACTCTGCCCTTTTGGTTTGTCTAAATTAAAGGTATAGGTGTTCAAGGAGGAAATGCATTCTAGTAGTAAATAAAACCAATAACATCCATTATGATTAAACAGTCTTAAGAATAATCTGATGATTCAATGCCTATGCCAACCTGTACCAACCCAGAGCTTAAAATTTAACTCATTCAAATGTCCTACATGATTTTTAAAAAGACGGGATGGGCAACTGGCTGAAGACATTCTGCTCTTGGAGAGGATCCAACTTTGTTTCCTAACCCCGAGCCTGAGTCTCGTTACCACTGTAACTCCAGCTCCAGGAGATCTGCTGCCCCCTTCTGGCCTCCTCAGGAACTTGCATTCATGCATGCACATGTGTACACACACGTATACACATACACTTTAATTTTTTTTAATCTTAAAAATAAAAGGAGCATGATTTTTCCCCAAAAGAATTGTCAGTAATGCCCAAGATGTTTCAAATGTCTCCATTGTGTATGAATGAATTTTTCTGTGTTCCATCAAGAACTTAGAGAGGCATCTTTCTAGGCATATGAAGTAGTACAGGGCCTTTCAGAAGGTTGTAGAATACAATTCATTTTCTTACTGGAAGAATTGTCCATGGCTTCACATTAGAATCTTAGAATCACAAACTGTAATACTGGAAAGCACCTTTAGATGAAGCAGAGTGACTGTGAACCTTTAGGCTGTTAGATTATTTCATGTCCCATCAGTCTTTGTCTAAGAAGTCACTGAACATCAACACAGAAATCCTGTCTCTCTGACAAAACATAAAAAATAAATAATAGCTAAAGTATGGTGGGAAAGAGGCTTACAGATCATTTCAGTTCAAGAATCCCAGAAAGCACCTGTGTGTTCCCAAGGGATGGTAAGGAACAATCCTCAGAGGGTATCAGGGGAAACGCCACCCTCATGTTAAGCTGGATTCTGGGGTCACATGTCCTTTCACGGACTTTAATACATGGATACATGTTTGGAGGAAAGAAGAATCTACATTTTCCAATTTTCTGTGTCACAAAGGTCAGTGCTGTCTCAGTCAGTTCCACAGGCCTGGGGCATACATTTGAGAAGCTCTGCTCTAAGTCTGTCTCTTCCGTTTGTCAAGAAGGGCTTGATAACTTGATACCCTTACCAGTACATAACTTGCCCAGCCCAATGAGCCAGGCTTCAGCTATGACTGATCCCTCAGTCCTGCAACTTCCTTTTCATGATGTCATGTAGCGTTCATTCTTTCCAAATTGCCACAATTCAAAGTGAAGAACAGAATGTTCACTCAAAAAGCGCTATTAAAAACCATTTTATGCTGGGTTTTATATGATTGTTGACTATGAAAAGACCCAACACCCCCAGATCAACTCCACCCCTGAGCTCTGAGACTTCTCCAGTGGCATCCTTGTGGTTTCCTCAAAGTGAGACCGCTCAGTAAGAATAGCAATACAAATGAGCTTGATAAACTACAGCATTGCTGCCTCTCTGGAGCTTGAACCCAGCTGTGCAGTCAAATGAGTTGGCTCTAGAATGTTCATTTTGAGAAAGTATCCTTGACTACAGATGAAATGGTTCAAATATTTAGAGAGAACTCTTCATGGTTGCTCAGTGATGTGGAAAACCATGGCATTTACCAAAAATACAATGGCCTGGCTCGGGCTTTCCTGTGAAAGTGTGAAGGAGGATGGAGGAGGGTGGTGGAGCTGCCTGAAGTCAGTGTGGGTGTGTGAGCGTGTGAGTGTGTGAGCGTGTGAGCGGGGCCCGGCCATGGAGGGAAGGGGTGGCCAAGTGCTGTGTAGCATCCACAGAACCTTGGTCGTGGAGGTACTGGCCTAGAAACCCAGAGAGAAACTGCAGATGATTCTAGATGCATCTTCAGAAAACAAGTCCTGGAAACTTGGTAACAGGAACCAGAACCTCGTTATAAAACCCACACAGACCCTGTATTTGCATTCAAGAGAGTAGGTGCCTGTTGATTGGGGTCATGTCCACTGAGAAAGCCCTCTGCGGTTCTCTTGTTCTCTGTGATCCAAGGGACCTCAAGATTACATTCTAAACATTCCTAAAGCCTTTCCCATTTTAATGTAAAAGCCACTAGCAGGTTGATCAGAGGGTCCAGCCAGTAAAGGCCCCTGTGGCCACAATTGATGGCCAGAGCTCAACTCTGGAATGCGATGGTAGAAGGAGAGCAGCAGCTCCCACAAGTTGTCTTCCAGCTTCCACACGTGTGGTGCCATGTGTGCACCCATAACTAACACACACACACACACACACCATAAATAAAATAAAATGTAAAATAACAATAAAAGCAAAATGGTTGACAATCTGAGCCCTGAAACCTGCTGGAAGGAGTGTGCTGCCATTTTATTGGGTTGTGTTTATCTGCTAGCTTACCGTTGTGTGTTAGCTTAACATTTGTGCATTAGGTGGGTTCCATTTCTCTCAGAAGCTGCCCTGCTTTTTATTTTTTTCTGAAACAGGGTCTAGAGCCCCGGCACTTGCCTGTCTCTGCCTCCCCGGCTCCAGGACTGCAATCACATGCCACCACTCTGAACTTGGGCTTTTCTCTGTGGATTCTGGGGTTTGTACCCCTAAGCCAACTGCATTTTACGCTTCCTGAAATTCTCATCTTAATCAAATGCTTCCACTGTACAGCCGCCCAGTTTCCAGGGAAGACTCCTCAAGGTTCGGTCAACCCAACTCTAATCAAAGAAAGCCCCCCAAAATTAGGGAAAGATACACTGGATATGAAATCTTCTCAGCTCTCTGATTCTCTTAATGTCTGTAGATATTTTAAGGCATGAGCACATATAAAATTTCATGGCTGTCTTAATATACATACAGGCTTGAGACAGACGAACGCTTCCATCTGAATGATATAGACCCCTGCGCCCACACACTGTCCTCAGACAAAACACTCGAGACTAAGTTTAACTTTCCAAATTAAAAAAGAGAGAGAGAGCGGGAGAGAAGCTAATTCAGTCCTGCTAGGATCTGCCACTGAGATGCGGAGCCTTTTCAGTTCTGCAAATCTGTTCTCAAGCTTTTGAACACGCTCACTCGCCTCTGTCAGAAGCTCTCACACGGAGTCGCGCCCCAGCCCTATCTGCCGTGGGTATAATGAGTTGGCACTAGTCAAAAATGTGTTCCTGGAGGCTGTGATGGCCAATAGAACGACAAGCAGATGGACCAGGATGCTCATTCTGCATATCAAGAAGATCAGGTTAGGGTGGATCCGATGTTCTTAGAGCAGAGGACCCGGGTTCCGTTCCCAGCACCCACTTGAAGGCTCAAAGCTGCCTGTAACACCCGTTCCAGGAGATTCCATGCCCTCTTCTGGCCTTAACAGGGTACACATTCATCTAGGCAATCAATACACTGGAAATAAAAATAAATATATTGGCTCCGAGGAGGAAGCAGGGTCCTGCCCAGTGCCACGATGGATCAAGCAGACAACAAAACCCACATACAGGACCAGGGAGATCTGCCCTGAGCTCTGAGAAGAAAACATGGACCCGCCTGTAGACGGGCACTAGCATGGTGAGCAGTACATGCTGTGGAATGGGAGAGAGAGAGACTGGTTTATGTCCTGAGTCCAGGGGCATATCTGAAGAGGTAAAAGCGTTGAGAAACAGACTGACATGGGTGGCGTAATTGCGGCTCAAGTTATGGTAATGTCTGGGCCTGGGTTGCTACCCGCCCCATGTCTGGGTTCATGGCTCTGTTACAGCCAGGTCTGTGTTAATGTCCTTGACTCCTGATACCATGGAGGCCAAGAGGGTAGGGCTACACATAGTTAGCCTCGCCCCTCACTGGCTGTAACATCAGGGAGGTCCTGCCCCTCACCCACTCACCAGCTGAAGCACTCAGGTAGGACAGAGCATCCTACACCTGCTCTGAGCAGCTGGCTCTGTTCAAGGGGACATGGGCGAGCCAGCCTGAGAGCACGAGAATGGGAAGGCAGGTTGTACCTGCCCTGTGGTGAGGGAAAGATGCCTCCCCTCTTCCTTCACCCCTGCAGCTGCTGGGAGACCCGACCCAATCCCTCACCAGCTGAAGCACTCAGGAGAATGGGCCCTGCGCCTCACCTGGGCAGCCTTGTTGATGGAGGTGTACGGTCAGCTCTGAAGCTGTGAGCAAGCGTGGGAGAGCTGTCCCCACTCCTCAACTGTCAAGCAGAGGCATGGGTGGGGGAGATAGATGACCCTCTTATCCCTCGCCGCCTGCAACAGATGAAGAGGGCAGCACTCAGGAAAGCCGGTCCCAGCTCCTAGCTCAGAGGGCAGAGATACAGGGTAGCTGGCCCTGAGAATTTCAGAATGGTTCTAATAGTGGCGGGGCTGTGTCCCGCCACCTGGCTGGCTTTACCCGAAATAATTACACGAAGATTGTATTCTTTTAAACACTGCCTGGCCCATTAGTTCCAGCCTCTTATTGGCTAGCTCTTACATATTGATCTAACCCATTTTTAATATTTTGTGTAGCACCACGAGCTGGCTTACCAGGAAAGATCTTAACCTGGGTCTGTCTGGAGTGGGAGAATCATGGCGACTCACTGACTCAGCTTCTTTCTCCCAGCATTCTGTTCTGTTTACTCCACCCACCTAAGGGTTGGCCTATCAAATGGGCCTAGGCAGTTTCTTTATTAATTAACCAATGAAAGCAACAGATTAGAAAGAAATCACTCCCACATCACAGAATAGCACAGCTGGACACACCCCCTCATCTGCTGCGTGGAGGTAAGGGAGAGGGGAAGGTGTCCTCCCCTCTTGCCCCTACCACCTGTGGTGGGCAAGCAAGGGAGCTGGCCCTCCCCCTGACCAGCTTCATTTCTCGGGAAAGTGAGCCTTGTACCTCGCCTAGGAACACAGTAGAACCAACCCTATTGACAGGGGTGCAGGCGAGCTGGCCCCGAGATCATGAGCCATGGGCGATCTGGTCCACCCCTTACTTGCCATATGGTGGCGTGGGTAGGAGAAAGATATCCCAATCCCCTCCCACCTGTTACAGGTGGGAGAGCTGGCCCTGAGGTCATAAGACTGGGAAAGTAGTCCTCAACCCTCCCCAATTGCAGCCCTTGTCAGAAGGGCCCTGCACCTCCCCTGGGCAACACAGTAGAACTGGCCCTGGTGGTGCAGGTGCAGGGGAGTCGACCCTGAGGGCGGGGAAAGCAGAATGGCCCCGCCCCTTGCTCATCACTGCCAGGGGTGAACTCACCAGGGCAATACTGAAGAGCTCACCCTGGTGGTGAACACAGGGGAGAGCTAGCAGGCTGGCCATCCCTGCAGCTAACTACCAGGCCCAGAACCAGGGTTATAAATTGGCCTAGAGGGGTTCCCAGGTGTCCAGGGAGATGTCCCCAGCTAGTTTCAAGGGCAGCTGAGGAGAGGGAACCTGAAATGGCCCTATCCTATAGCCATACTGATGAATATCTTGCATATCACCATAGCATAGAACCTTCATCTGGCGATGGATGGAGATAGAGACAGAGACCCACATTGGAGCACCAGACTGAGCTCCCAAGGTCCAAATGAGGAACAGAGGAGGGAGAACATGAGCAAGGAAGTCAGGACCGTGAGGGGTGCACCGACCCACTGAGACAGAGGGACTGATCTATGGGGAGCTCACCAAGGCCAGCTGGACTGGGACTGAAAGAGCAAGGAATAAAACCGGACTCTCTGAACATGGCGGACAATGAGGGCTGCTAAGAAGCCAAGGGCAATGGCACTGGGTTTTGATCCTACTGCACGTACTGGCTTTGTGGGAGCCTAGCCTGTTTGGATGTTCACCTTCCTAGACCTGGGAGGACCTTGGACTTCCCACAGGGCAGGGAACCCTGACTGCTCTTCGGACTGGAGAAGGACGGGGAGAGGAGCGGGGGAGGAGGAGGGAAATGGGAGGCGGGGAGGAGGCAGAAATTTTTAAATAAATAAATAAATAAATAAATAAATAAATAAATAAATAAATAAATAAATTGGCCCACCTCAACATCCATTCCCTCTATGATCTGCTAGGGCAGGTGAAAGGGCCTGACCCACAGACCCAAAGCTGCAGGATCTCCATGACACAGTAACAGCAGGATCTCCAAGAGGAGTCCCAGTGAGGCCCGGCATCAATAGCGTAGTAGAAACCAGAGGCCTCAAACCAGACCAGTGACTTTGCAATGACCGCTTGCAAGTAAAAATAGATGGATAAAAGGGTTTGCTGCGTGACTCGCTGTCACAATACAGCTTCCATGAAGAAATTGATTGTTCTTTTTTTTTTCCTTTTTTCTCTTAAAGTTTATTTTATTTTATGGGAGGGAGGAGATTGCAAGGACCGAGGGCTGGAGTAGCATGATATTTTTTACTCTTCTTGACTCTTTTTGGTGGGGGGGCGCCACCCGGCTCCTAATAAATCACATGAAGGCTTAGTCTTAGTTATAAACATCCGGCCTTAGCTTGGCTTGTTTCTTGCCAACTTTTCCAAACTTATATTATTTCACCTACCTTTTGTCTCTGGACTTTTTCTGTTCTCCTACTTCTGTAAATCATACTCTGTGGATTGCTGTGTAGCTGGATGGCTGGCCCCTGATGTCCTCCTCCTTCTCTGGCTACTTCTTCTTTTCCCTAGATTTCTCCTATTTATCCTCTCTGCCTGCCAGCCCCACCTTGTTTTCTCCTGCCTTGCTATTGGCTATTCAGATCTTTATTAGACCATCAGCTGTCCTAGACAGGCAAAGTAACACAACTTCCCAGAGTTAAACAAATGCAACATAAACAAAAGTAACACACCTTAACATAATATTCTCCAAGAGAGGGCAGATACAAAGGGACAGGAAATGATAGGGAAATGAATGGGATCAAGACACACAATGTGAAAGACACACGGAATAAATATATATATTTATTATATATATAATAAATTTGTATAGATATATACATATATATACATACATACATACATATATATGAGAGAGGGCAGCTGTCTGGGAACTCATTGTCTAGAACAAGCTGGCCTTGAACTCACAGAATGCTGGAATTAAAGTCATATGTCTTCCCTCCCAGCAATGAATAGAAAAAATAAGTCTCGTATTTCAGAACTAATTAATTTATTTTCTTTCTTCTTTCCTTACTTTCTTTTATTTTTATTTTCCCTTTGGTTTATTTGATTGTCTGTAAGTCTGTCTTTTGTTGTTTGTTCATGACAGGGTTCTGTTATATAACTGTGGTTGGGCTGGAATAGCTATGCAGAACAGGCTGGCCTCCAACTGATAGCACTTCTCCTGCATCAGCCTCTCAAGAGATTCCAGACACTTGTTATCACACGTGACTGAGAAATGCTTCATGTTTTGGGTTCTTGAGAAATCTGAACTGAAGGAAAATGTAGCCAGAAAGAGTGGGGATTTCTCCCTCCAACTTGTCAGCTGCAGGGCCAAGGAGACTGGCATATCACTAGATACCTCATTTTACCTCAGTGTTGCTCCTAAGTTTGTTAAAAGTGACTTTTCGATGCTGTCCTTTATGGAATAAGAACAGAAGTTCACGGGAGCAGTGGCCTGTGCCCATAGTTCCAGCTCTTGGGAGGCACAGGTAGGAGGACCAACAACTCTTGGTCAGTAAATTATTGATGAAGTTAGGTAGACAGATTCAGAAAGATAAACACTGTGTCCTCTCTCACATGCAGACCTGAACTTGTGGGTGTGAGTATGGGTTCAGGTCTCAGGACGAGACAGCTCATGCGAGGAGGCCAGGACTATTCGCAAATGTGGCTCTCTTGCTGCCTTCACTGGGAAGTCACAGCTGTGTCCGTGAAGTAGGGGGTGCAAGCAGTATCTCATCTTCTCTGTGCACCCACCTTCTTAATGTAACCCTGGATAAGCAGCTCACTGTGCAGCTCACGGACTGAACTTCACTTCCTACCCATCAGGAAACAAAGTTCAGGCTGGGCAGATGGCTCAGTCAGTAAAACACTTCCTGGGTAGCATAAGGACCCGAGTGTGACCCCCATGACCCATACGGAAGCTAGGTGGGTGGAGGGTCATTATCCCAGTGCTCGGGAGGCGGACACAAGCGACAGTCTAACAGAATCAGTGAGCTTCAGGACCAATGAGATGCTGGCTCAAAGGAAAACGCAGACGGCTTCTGAGGAATGACATTTGAGTCTGACCTCTGGCCAGCGTGCATTCAAAAAAAAGACATGATTGCCAACCTCCAACTAGCAAACTTGTTCCTTGTTCTGAGACTTTCCTGTGTTCAAAGACTTCAAAAGCTTCCTTAGAAAGATGCACAAATACATATGTACAGACACACATATGTACGCACACTAACTCAGATATATGTGCAAACACACAGAGAGATATGCACATACGTGAACACACACACAGTAATGTTTCCAAAGTTGAGTTTTCTGTGTGTTGTTTCAACTGGACTCTCACAATCATTAAATCAGAGCCGCCTTGCAGGTCTAAGGAAATACCCTTGGTGCTCCGTTGAATTTCTGTTCTTAAACGCTGGACTTTGTTCCAGGAAGTATGTCCCTTTGCATATTGAGACTGTGCCTCTCAGAGTAAACACGAGTTTGGCAGCTGGAGGGCCGACAGTGTCTCCTCTGGACAACTAGCAGGCATGCTTATGGGCTCATGTCAACACTTCAGTTTCCAAAATACCGACTCCTCCTCTGCAAGGTGGCACTGCCTGGAGCCATGTGATGCTCTCTGATCACCCCGTGGAGAGCAAAGCTTCAGGAAGCATCTCAAAGATGCCTAGCCTGGGACTCCCTGGGCTTGGTGAAGAGTAAGTTGCTTCTCGTCTCTGACCCAGGAGTTTAGTGTCTTCTATTTGCATCTAGAAAACCAGCGAGCAAGGAAAGTAAATTCTCAGACCCTTCCTGGCTCTTGATATCAGACAAATGCCTGGCTTCTTCAAGGATCCCAGGAAGGAGGGAATGCATGTGCCTTACGCTGCCTTCCAAGAGATGCGGGAATACGCGTCTCCCACTACTTTTTTAGGAGTGAGCTAATGTGTGTGTTCACCACTATTTTCCTTTCAGCTTTTGCAGAAAAGGTGTAAGGTAAGAAAAAGTCAAAAGTCATGAGAATGAATTAAACAGAGATAGGGACATGAAACAGAGATTATTACAGAATTAGAGTCTTTCCGGTGTTGAATTTCTGGTACCCATGTGAGGAAACTCACAGCTACCCATAACTCCAGATCTGCTGTGGGACAATGGTCTTTCATCCTGTCACTTGTATTATTTTTAATAAAACGCTGATTGGCCAGTAGCCAGGCTGGAAGTATAGGTGGGGCAACCAGAACAGGAGAATTCAAGGAAGAGGAAAGAGTCAGTCTGCAGTCGTCACCCAGCCGCAAAGGTAGCAAGATAAGAATCTCTTGCTGACAAAGCTACCAAGCCACATGACTAACATAAACAAGAATAAATGAGCTAATCTAAGATGTAAGAAAGAGTTAATAAGAAGCCTGAGCTAATAGGTCAACCAGTTTATGATTAATGTAGGCCTCTGTGTGTTTATTTGGGACTAAACAGCTGTGGGACCTGGTGGGACAGAAACTTCTGTCAACACAGATCCATGGGGATCCTATGCTTCTGACCTTCATGGGCACCTGCACATACATGTGCATACTTGCACATACATGCACGTAACCACACACAGACAGTTGATGGCCTCTGGAGGAGAGACAGTTTCCTTTAAAAGCATGGCTCCTGGTAGATCAGCCAGTGTATGGCCCCTCATTCAGGAGCATACGGATAGCACAAGTTGGAGTAGGCGGGTTATTGGAATAAAAAGGGAAAAGAGGGCATGAAGTGAGGGGCAGGGAGTGCGGGTAGATCTTGGAGGAGTTTGAGAGTAAATATGCTCAAAATATATTGTATAAAATTCTCAAAGACTTAATTAAAAAAATTTCAAAACTCAGTGCAAAGGACCCTTGACTGGACAAAATTGAGATGGCTCAAACTTTATGAAATTTAAAGTATTTGTTAAAACTGCTAAATGAGTTACTAAAGTTGTATCCAGCTGGGTAGAAACAAATCAGTATTGCTTGAGATTCTGAAAACTTTGCTGGAGGGAAAAGCTGGCTTTTACGGATGAGTGGTATGAATCTTACTTCTTCTTTAACTGAGTGGAACAAAGTATATTTCTTTCAGATAGTCAAAAAAGACAATCTGTAAACTGCCTTGCAAACCTATTTACTTTCTCCCCCTAGAGATGAAAAAAATTACTTGTACACAGTGGGCTTTGTCAATATCCTCAATTCCAATTAAATTCAGCTTTGTAGGGAAGAGCGTGGAGCAGTTTGGCTGGGTGCTCCATCCTCTTCAAACATGTGCTTTCTTTTACTATTCCCTTTACAAAAATGGAGCAACATAAAGTTTCTCCATCTTGTGGCTTCTTGGGTCACACACATTATATTTTGACCTCCCTGATTTTGCGGTGTTGGATAGTGCTGGGGACTGAACCCAAGGCCTCATGCATGCTTGGCAAGCTGACCTCTATTCCCAGCCCAACCCTACCTCCCTAAGACAAACCATGAGCATTGTCAAGACACGAAATGCCTTGTAGTCAGCCATAGATCGGGACTGTGTTGTCCATTATGGCAAAATGACCTAGTTTAAAAATCCAAAATTTAGGAGAAGAGTAGACAGGAAGCCCTGGGAGCTCTTCTGAGTCAATTGTCTTGTTAGTGTGTCTCATCTCTGAAAGCCTGTGACTCTAGGCACTCACAGAGAATTGTGGCATCATTTACTAAGTTGGAAAAACACTGGGGAAAGGAACAGTATTTGGGGTTGGAGCATGTTTGTTGTGTGCGTTTCTCCTGAGGAAATCCAGGGTCTATCTGTATCTGCACTTGGCCTCCCAGGAGTATGATTTCTAGTCTTGAGATCTCATCCAAACACTACTCAGTCACTCAAACAGGGATGGCGCACGCCTTTAATCCCAGCACTTGGGCAGCAGAGGCAGGCAGATCTCTGAGTTCAAGGCCAGCCTGGTCTATGAAGTGAGTTCCAGGACAGCCAAAGTTACACAGAAAAAACAAACAAACAAACAAACAAAACAAACAAACAAAAAAAACCGTCTTGGGGAAAAAAAGTAAAAAAAAAAATGTCATTATCCAGTATAAAATTTATTGTAGAATGGCTGGTAGATGATGCGTGTTAGGTAGATAGATGGAAGATGGATAGACATCACAGAGAGATGATGCCTGTTAGGTAGATAGATGAATAGACATCACAGAGCGATGATACGTGTTAGGTAGAAAGATGGATAGACATCACAGAGAGATGATCTATAGAAAGACAAATCATAGATGAATAGATATATGATGAATGATATATACATGTGATAAATAGATATATGACAAATATAAAAGGTAGATAGATAATAAAGGATAGACAAATAATAGATTTGATAGAAGATATGTAGATAGATATACAATAAGTTATAGACACATGATAGATTGATAGATGGATGATAGGTAGATAAATGATAAACAGATGATAAACGAAAGATGACATACATACATGACAGAAGAGAAAGATGATAGATGATACATGGTAAACAAATGGTAGTTGAAAGAGATGACAGTTGAATGACAGTGAGATGATTATATAGAAAAATATTAGAAAGATATAGGTCTTCCAAGCTGACCCTGACCTTAAGAACACCTGCAGGATGCTATACAAAATTCAAAATGCCATCCAGGAGGACGTTTTTGCCAGGATCAGGCTATCCTAGAACTCTCTGTCGCCAAGGATGGTCCTTCATCTGTGATCCTCCTGCATCCCCTTTAGGGCCAGGGACCAAAGGTATGTGCTGCCACACCCAACTCTGTGAATGTTTACTTTTTAAGATATGACCCTTTGCTGAATGCGGTGGTGGCGGCGCATGCCTTTAATCCCAGCACTAAGGAAACAGAGGCAGGTGGATCTCTCTGAGTTCCATCACAGCCAGGGGCCCTGCCTCAAATAAATAAATGATGGTGTGGGGGATGTGAGATGCCCCCACTTCGGCAGTCATGGGAGCTTAAGGCGTATCATCCGGTCATCACATGACCAAGGAGGAAGTGACTGGAAAAAGCCAGGCCTTCTCTTCATTGACAATTCCTCAATGCCAGGCCTGGCCCGGCCTCCACAGGGCATCCCAGCTCCGGCAGCCTGAAGATTCTCAGGTGGCAAAATGGGAAAACAAACCCAAGTGCCTGTGCCTGTATAAAGCAAATCTAAGGAAGGTAGCCAGATGCCTTCGACTCAGCCGGCCTTTCTGCCAAACCTTAGACTCGCTGCCTTAGAGCAGTGGAATCGCGCAACCGGCCCAGCTCTCAGCTCTGTGGCTAAAATGCACCATTTCCTCTGGACTCTTCCCCAGCGAAGCTTTCAAACGTCAGCCCTTGGGGGTTGCGTAATCGTAGAAGAACTGCATTATGCGGAGACTTGAACCAACTTTCTATTTCCTTCTTTGTACAAATAGGGAAACTGAGGCTCACAGCCGCACTTCTGGCCCTCTTCATCTGCACAAATCACCTCCTGAAGATCATTGCCTGAGAAAACAAGTGCTTGCCACAGCTACCCAAGGTCCAGAGAATAAGTGCAAGCTGAGCCCAATCTAAACTGTTCCTCTCTCCTTCCTCAAGCCTCAGAGAGGGCTGCGGAGGACGGTGTGGAAACAGCGAGAGCACCGATAGGGGACAGGGCTGCCAATGTGTCTGCCAGACAGGACCCAGCCTGGGAGATTCCTAACAGCCACTACACCAGTGGTTGGCACTGGGCCTGCACACGTCCAGCCCTGTCAACAGTCAATCGTGTGTCTGTGGGCTACTGACTCGGGAAATCTGGAAAAATCTTTGATTCTGTCTTCAGTGTGTACCTAGCAGTAAGCTCATCGGGTCTCAATGGATGGGCCCAAACCTACAGGTCACACAGAGAGCACTGGTCAAGGTCACACAGCAAAACAAAAGGACGTGAATTTAAGGAAGAGATTTTTAAGGTGAGAGGAGATTGCCAAGGGTCAGAGAGAGGTAAGAGGATGGGGTAAGAGTCATCAGAGAAGTGTGCGTGCATGTGTATGTGTGTGTGTGAACAGTGTCAGGGAACATATTCAATAAATTAAAAAAAAGAAAATATTAAGAGCTGTGTGTGACTTAAGATTAGAGTCAAACCTACCAGAAATATCTCGAAAGAAAAAAAAACCCATCATCTCCATAAGACTAGAAGTGATATGCTCTAACAAAAGAGGGAGACGTGGGTGGAGGGAACATGCTTAAAAGAGAGGGGGGATTTCTCTTTTTTGGTGGTTTTGCTAAATCTCTCATCAGGTGGTTTGTCATTCTTTGGGTTGAGGGCAAGACTCTCCTAAAATAAGGCATAACAAACTTAAAAAGGCGGGGGGGGGCTAAAAGGGTACTTTGTTCCTCTTCTCTGAAGTGAGGCCAAAACCAACAATAACAAAGAGAAAGACACTAAAGGGTGTGAGTCTCAATCTGGGTCAGTCTGGACGCTGTGTGATTCAGTTTAATTTAACTCAACAAACTTGGACTGAGTGTGCGCTGTGCAGAGGGTGTCCACCTTTCTGTCTCTTGATTATCTCTGGACTTCAGAAGCAAGTTGAGAAGGAGGTGACAGGGTATTCATAAGTCACCAGACTCTTTGTACCCTGACTGGTTAGCATGGAGGGAAGATTGGGTGTGGGGAGAGAGGCAGGAAGTAACAGCTGAGTGTCAGTGTCGAGACTTCCATCGTACACTTTCCTTAAAGTCTGTTTAGTTCATGAATCCTGGCCCCTTGGTGTTGGGAGTGGGTCTAATAAGGATTTGAGTGTATGTGTGTGTGTGTGTGTGTGTGTGTGTGTGTGTGTGTGTGTGTGTGATTCTCTGGATTACTTCAGCACCACACTCAAAAGCTATCTCTCAGTTACTTAAATAATTATTAAGTAAGATATAACCCTTCCTACTTAAATACGCAGGACACCCCTCCAAGGGGCTCAGTAGAGGTGGCCCCGACTTTAACAGCAGTGGTGTAGAAACATCCCATCTGACTCAGCTGGAGCAGTAGGAGCTCCAAGGGTCTGAAGGTCGTTTGGACCGCCACGTGCCTAAGATGGTTTACGATCTTTGAATTCACAGACATAACTGAAACAGGTGAGACTTGCAAACAGGGCAGTTCTTTAAGTTTTGAGTTTGCAAAGTCAATGCCAACTGCCTATAACATATGTCTTTTATTTTCTATGATTTATCTTTACATGTGTGTCCTGGGCATGTTCATGTGTATCATATGTGCCCAGGTACCAAAGGAAGCCAAAAGGGGATACCTGGATCCCTTGAATCTGAAGTTACAGGTGTTTTTTAGCCACCATGTAGGCACCAGGAAACAAACTGTGGTCCTCTACAAGGGAAATAAGTTCTCTTCATTGTTGGGCCAACTCTCCAGCCTCGTGTGTGTGTGTGTGTGTGTGTGTGTGTGTCCCCGTCCATAAGAGTTAGACTGGAGGTACTAGGATAGCTAGGTTGGTAAAATGTTTGTCACAAAAGCATGAGAACCTAAGTTCTACATAAAAGGCATGGTGGCCACACTTATAATTCCAGCACTGGGGCAGGTGGAAGGATCTCTGGCTTGCTGGTCTGCCAGTTTAGCCCATCAGGAGGCTCTAGAAACAAGGAAGAGAGTAGCTGATGAAAAATATCCTGCACCGACCTCTGAACCCTACACAGGCTCACACTTACACAAACAAATACATAAACACAGATCATTGTCTTAGGATTTTATGCATGGTGGCTCTCAAGCTGCTTGTTTGAGATGCTATATTTGTTTAGCACTCTGCTCCCCCTAAGCCTGCTAAGACGTTACAGATATTAACTAAGGGCCATTCGGGCTCTGAAGTGCAAGATGGCAGACAGTGTGGTCCTCATCAAAGCGTGGAAGAAAGGACTCCGATATTGGGAAGCAATCACTACAACAAGTAGATGGTACAGTGCAGAGCTGCACAGGACCAGCAGAAAGGAATCCACAATGCAGAGCTGCACGGGACCAACAGGAAGAAATCCACAGTGCAGAGCTGCGCGGGACCAGCAGGAAGGAATCCACAGTGTGGAGCTGCACAGGACCAGCGGGAAGGAATCCACAATGCAGAGCTGCACAGGACCAGCAGGAAGAAATCCACAGTGCAGAGCTGCACAGGACCAGCAGCAAGGAATCCACAGTGCAGAGCTGCACAGGACCAGCGGGAAGGAATCCACAGTGCAGAGATGCACAGGACCAGCAGCAAGGAATCCACAGTGCAGAGCTGCACAGGACCAGCGGGAAGGAATCCACAGTGCAGAGCTGCACAGGACCAGCGGGAAGGAATCCACAGTGCAGAGCTGCACAGGACCAGCGGGAAGGAATCCACAGTGTGGAGCTGCACAGGACCAGCGGGAAGGAATCCACAATGCAGAGCTGCACAGGACCAGCAGGAAGAAATCCACAGTGCAGAGCTGCACAGGACCAGCAGCAAGGAATCCACAGTGCAGAGCTGCACAGGACCAACGGGAAGGAATCCACAGTGCAGAGATGCACAGGACCAGCAGCAAGGAATCCACAGTGCAGAGCTGCACAGGACCAGCGGGAAGGAATCCACAGTGCAGAGCTGCACAGGACCAGCGGGAAGGAATCCACAGTGCAGAGCTGCACAGGACCAGCGGGAAGGAATCCACAGTGCAGAGCTGCACAGGACCAGCGGGAAGGAATCCACAGTGCAGAGCTGCACAGGACCAGCAGGAAGGAATCCACAGAGCTCCTACTCCAGGACACCGACACCCCAGTCCCTGTTCACCATCCCCAAAACATCCTCACAAGTTCAAGGACTTGCAGTGGACCATGGTTGGTAGCACCTGTCTGTAATCGCACTCAGGGGCTCCAGGCAAGAGGACTGCCAAGAAGGCTGGGCTACCTGAGTACCAGGCAAGCCCACACCGTAGACTGCACACTCTGGTCAGAGGGGAGAAAAGGGAAGAATTCATATTGTAAAGTGTAAGGAGGAAAAGTATGCATGTGTGTATGTGTGTGTGTGTGCATGCACACACACACACCCCTTATCAATCTGTTCCTTTCCCATCCAAAAGACGGAAGAGCAGTTCTCCCTATCACCTCATCAGCAGTCTCAACCAACTCAACGCAGAGTGCCAAGGAGCTGCATTCCCTGAGGGCTGGGGTCCAGTTCTGACAGCCGTAGAAAGGAGACTGTCTAGGCCCCTTGTTTGTTCTATAGTATTAATACCATGGAGAAGAGCCGGGGTGATGTAAGCATGCCGTCTGGGTTTGCATGTCATGCTCGAAGCCCTGGATTCAACACCAAGTGCTGTACAAACTGGGCATGGTACCACAGGCTTGTAACCTCAACCTTCGGAGGTGGAGTCAGGAGGAGCAAAACTTCAAGGTCATCCTCGGCTATGTGGAGTTTTGGAGGCCAGCCTGGGCTACAGGAGACCTGTTTTTAAAAATATATACTATGAACTTTGAAACCAGCTTTGTTGGTATGGCTAATTGAGAAGTTACCCTTGAGCAAGTGTGGTTGGAAGGCAGGGGACCTTGAGATTCCCCAGGACTGACAGGCGCCAAGTCACAACACACCTCACAGGGACGCAGCATTGAGGAGAAATCCTGGGCTCTGCAAATAAACAAGACATGGCTTGTCACAATGCCCACCCCACAGGCCTGTGCCCTGCCTGGTCTGAGCCTCCTATGTCTGATTCTACATCTTCCAGCAATGCTCCCAAATTCTATTTTTTTTTTCTCTTGCCAGACAAAAAAATAAAACCCAATTACGGATGGAAGCAAGAGGGAGCACCAAGAAAGAAACAAACCTTTAGTTTTTATTTCTCAACTGACACACAAATCTCGATTGTCTAGTTCTTAGAGCAATTAGAGAGAAGTAAACAGCGCCGAGGGAGTGAGAATTCCTGGGCTGGGAACGAGGAGTGTGTGCGCCTTGCAAGGGATTCCTCAGGACAGTAAAAGACAGTTTCCAGCTGTCTCAGATGCGATGGACAAGATTCTGACTGCAAGGGGTCAACATGGACACAGGCAACTGCCCACAAAGATCATCCTTCAGGACCCGGATGCAACTGAAGGCGCAGTTTGACACACGTGCGGGTTGTCAAGGGGTTCGCTCCTTCCACTCCCTCCTCATCCTCCACTACCACGTCCCCTCCTTCTCCCCTTTCTATTTGGTCAGAACAGGGTCTCACTCTGTAGCCCACAACTGGCCTGGAACGCACTGTGCAGCCCAGAATGACTTCAATCTTCTGTTTCTCCTGCTGCTACCTCCCAGGTGTTGGCCTGGCAGCATTCCCAGCTTATATTTCCATGTTCTGAGTTCCCTCTGATTTGGTAGGGTTGGTTTTGTTTTATGGGGACAGGGCTATATGTTGGGGGGGGGGTGTTGTTTTGTTTTGGGTGCTTTTTTTTTTTTATTTTTCCATATAACCCACTAAAGTCTGACTCAAAAAGTTTCCCAGGTTAATTATAAAACTTTTAAGTTCAGTTCACAGTTGACTTAAGACATAACAATGAAGTCAAGGTCGTGCCTGCTTTAAGCAAATCTGGAGAGTGCTTCTGGTTTGAGAATAGAAGGCGTGGCATGACTCTCGGAGGGTGACGTGGGTGGACAGAGACTGAGTTCTATGCATGCCTTGCAGGCACAGAGTAAGGGGTGACCATGCGTGAAGAGTGAGGAAGTGCCCAGCCCTTTGAACTTCACCCTGAAGTCACTCTCGCGTGGCGTCTTCTGCAACCCTGATACTTGAGTTCCCGGCAGTTGAAGTGAGAGGTCAGGGGAGTTGGCAGGGAGAATGCAGGGACAGCCAGTCTCCCCTGGAAGTCAGTGTCTTCTGGTTCTAAGCCCACCCCACCTCGCCCCTTCTGCTACCAGGAAGAGCTTTCTCCTTCCCCCTTTATCTTTGCCTGGGCTGGATTTATCATCAGTGTTACATCTCAGCCCCTAACTTTGAAGGGAAACCTTTGTGTTAAGAGTCCTGTGTCTCCTTGTGGTTCTCCTTTGCAATGAGTTTAGCTACATGAGCATTTATCTGCTTATTCTCCAGAGTTGTTGTATCATGATTGCTTTGCTGTAACAGCATACCACACATACACACACATATATATTTCCTTATAAAGAAAAAGTTTATTTAATGTGCAGCTTTGAAGGCGAAGGGCCCAAATGGCACAACACAAGCTGTGCTGAGGGGCTGCATCATGACATCCTGAGCGTGCAGGTTATCTCCCCATTTGCATGTTTCTCTCCATTTCCTCTTAAAGCCACCAGAATTCGACTCCATCATGGAGGATCCACCCAAATGAACTCATCAAACTAAATCACTTCCCAGGGGCCTGCTTATAACAATGGTGGTCACATTAAGTTTCTCTTCTCTTATTGCCATTGACGTAAGACTTGAGAATTAAAGTCCTGCCTTGGTTAGGGATGGGCAGACCACATCTATAACTGCCCTTTGATAGATCATTCTCTGCCTGGAGTGAAGCAAAATAGGGTTATTGGATCCTTGAGTCCCAGCCCCAGGTGGAGACTATGTGTTAGAGCAGCAGGGTCCGATAAGTAATGGTGACGTGCACAGCCCTTGCAAATACCAGCCCCAGCAATAAACTGTTTTCCCCTTCTTGTATTCTGCACACCTTTGGCTGGGTTATACATCTAGAAATCAATGAAAATAAGGCTCTGAAGGCAGCTGCTGGAGAGAGGGCTCAGTGCCTAAGATACTGCTCTTCCTTACGACCTGAGTTCAGTTCCCAGCACCCAGCCACAGTGAGAGATTCACAACCACCCAGGGGGAATCCCACACCTCTGGTCTCCACAAGTACCAAAATGTGAATTTATATATTGCCTGCATGAGCTTGCGTGTGTGCACGCATGCGTGCACATGAACAAAAATGTGTGCGCACACACAGACACACACACATACACACAAAGAAAGAGCCAGAGAGGCAAGCTATGCTCAGTCAGCAAAAAGCTCACAGCCTGAGTTCAGTCCCCAGAACCCCTGTAAAAACCTGAGTGTAATGAAGTCTATCTGCTAATCTATCACTGTAGAGGACGGGAGGGGACAGCCAGGGCTGTGACAATCAACCCAGGCAGGGCTGTGACAATCAGCCCAGCCAATTGATGAGCTCCAGGTTCACAAGAGTCCTTGTCTCCAAAATATAAGGTGCAGAGTCATTGAAGAAGACATCCAAAACAGAATGAACCCCTGGCCTCCACAGCAGACACATCCCCACCCCACACACACTGTGTTTACTGGAGTCCCAATAACTGAGATCTTACTGATGGACAGGGGACTAATGACATTTTAAAAAATGATTCCATGTAATTACCTTACCACTGTGAAGTATATGACATTATTATCTGTACATTATTGGAGAAGCAATCGAGGCTAGAATATACCTAGGGGTGAAGATCTTGATGAAGAGAAAGGGGGGCTGGTGAGCAGGGTGGAGGGAATGGTGGCACAGTGAAGGGGCTGTCAACCAGGATTGTTCCCACATAATCCCACCTCCATCTGCCTGTCTAGACACTCAGCAGCAGTGTGCGTCGTCCATGTGCTGAGGCCGCATCCCCCAGCCGTGTCCCCTGCGAGCCAAAGAAAGAGACGGACAGGAAGATCCAAAGCGCTGGCTCGGCAGCCACTGTGCTCAGTAACTATGAAGCCCACTCTTGTCTCCCTGCCTGCGAGGGTTCAGCTGAGATAAGGGTGGTCAGAACTACACGTCTGAGATTCTCCTGGTTCAGTGAGCCTGTGATTCTGTCCATTTCCAATGCCCATGCAGGCTATGTCATCAGGAATTTTCTTGTGTGTCATCAAGATAAGTCAGAACTTGGTGAGGAAAGAGCTAATGTGCTCCGAGGAGACAATATTCTCCAAATTTCTCCTACCCATCCTTACAGCAGTGAAGGGGTAAGATTTGCACAGGGAGACTCTCTGGGGCTTGTCTCTAGCACTTGAACACTGCGGTGCCAAGGGGACTCACACAAAGGAGCTGCACTGGGCAGCTCTCTCACCTGTAGAATGGCATTGATGAGCTAGGTGTGCGTGCCGTGGTTGGAAGCATGGCCCTGGAGTCGCTGTAAGTTTATGGCAGTGTGGACTACATAGTGAGTGCAAGACCAGCCTGAATGACAGAGTGACTGTCTTTAAAAAGGAAAAAATGAGATGGAGAGGTGGCTCAGCAGTTAAGACCACATACTGTTCTTACAGAGGACCTAAATTTGGTCCCAGCACCACATCAGGAAGCTCCCTGCAGCCTGTAACTCCAGCTTCAGGAGATCTGATGCCCTCTTCTGGCCTCTGTTGTCACTGCACCCACATGCAAATGTACACACACATACACACAATTAAAAATAAAAAATTTTAAAATCTGCTTTGTGTTGTCTTGACTATAACATTTGTTCTACTGTAACTCTTTAAGAAAGAGTCACTGAATGTTTTTAATTAACAGGGCTAATTATTTGGTATAACATGAAATTAATGAATGAAAAATGGATTCAAGGCATAAAGACCTTGAAAAAAACAAGAAATTTATGGAGGGAGAGAGATATTCTCATTATTTTGAGTTTTGATGGGACGGTATGTTTGTTTTTCTTCTAAAAGTATTTTTTGGGTTGTTTTGCTTGCTTTGCTGTTTATGCTATGCGTAGGGGTGTTTTGCCTGCATGTGCACCTCTTGTGTCCCGGGTGCTTGAGGCCAGAAGAAGATATCAAATCCCCTGGACCTGGAGTTACAGATGACTTGAATGGCCACATGAACCAAATTGTGTTTCTCTTAAGAACAATCAGTGCTCTTAACCACCGAGACAGCACTCCCGCCCCAAAATGTATTAGTTTCTCCAAGCTCACATGGACTAGGAAGCTTCATTATTGGATTTTCTTCCATTACTGATGGAGTTTCTTTATTCAACAATAACAGAGTTTTTATATTAAAATAATAAGAAAATTCAGTGTTTTATAGCTATTATTTTAACTGAGTTTTATGAGACAGAGTCCCACTAGGCAGTGCAGGCTAGCCTGGGCTCCTGGATTATAGAGCCCTGGTTAGCCTGAAAGTCAAGATCCTCCTTCTCCAGCCTTCTCAGTGCTAGGACAATGGTCCTGGGGCACAACCCCCACCCTGTTCCTGGCAATACCTACAATGTCTGAAATTTCCAACTGAGTGGGGGGTAAATGAATGCAAAAGTTACCTGGTTTAGATAAAGATATGTTTCTGTGAAAGGCTCAGGGCTCCACTCTGTAAGTTTCCTTGCCCATCACCACTGAAAGTCCGGGAAAGCAAGAAGAACCCAGAGCCAAGAGCAAACTCTCACCTCTTAGTTTGTACTGTTTTTCTCCTTGTGAACATTTTTTTGAGACAGGGACTCACTATGTAGTCCTGGCTTGCCTAGAACTCACTATGTAGACCAGGCTAGCCTCAAACTCACAAAAATCTGCCTGTCTCTGCCTTCTGAGTGCTGGGATTAAAGGGGTACACCTCCACAACCAGATAGCTTCTTACTATTGGAATGAAGCTTGTTTAGTAGAAGGCTTGCCTAGGATGCTGGAGGCCCCGGATTTGATGCCCCAGCATAAAGCACACATATAAAGGAAAGGGCAAGAAAATCAAAAGTTCAAGGTTCTCCTCAGCTACAGAGCGTCTTGGAAACTGGTCTGCTCTACATAAGACCATGTGTCAAATAAATAAATAAATATGTTCTCGTGAAAGAGGGAAAATAAAAGAAATGGCAGTGACAGAGATACATTACATCTTTACATCTGATTTTTACAAGAGTTTTTAAGAAGAAAAATCCACCGGTTTACCAAAGGAAAAGGTTACTAAACAATCATCTCCATTTGGCCCATAGGATGGCTTGCAAGCTCCCACTCACACACACGCACACACTCGCACACATGCACGCTCATGTGCACATGCACACACCCCCATATACACATTTGTTTAAAATGCAAAAGCAATAAATTGTAGAAAGGAAATTATGTGAAACACATTTACAACATTAACTTCAGTAACAGGAATTGAACATACCACAGTGTAAGCTGGGGTGAGTGTCTTTAAATACTTTTATAGCATTATTATTAAATAATAATCTCAGCACAAATCCCTCTTTTCAAGGTTTGCATGGTTTCCAGCTCTGAGGTTGGGCTGTTTGGCAGGAGAATAGCTCATGTCTACATTAAAGCTGGGATCTTAGAAGTGACATAAACAGTTCTTTTTCTATAAAGATAAAAGGCTAAGCTTTAAAGGGCTTTATATTTATAGATAAATGTTTCCATAGTAATCAGTACGATGAAATTTGCTGGTGTCAGCACTCCTCTGCATACAAAGAAAAAAATGGCTTATTAAAATGAGCCGATTCAATGAGTCAAATGTAAATTCATCCACCTTTAAAACAATGTTTTGACTGTGAGAAAATCAGAACTTTTGAGTGTTGCTGGAAGCATTAGCAGGCACCAAGCACTCCTAACAGACAATGGTCTGACCTTCGAAGGCCATCCAGGCCCTGGGGAAAGCAGCTTTGCGTCAGCACGGACTATAGCCTGCCCTCTGCCCCTGAGACCAGAGCTCTGCATTCCAGACCTTCCATCAGTTTGGCTTTAGGAAGAAAGTTAGTTCAGAAACAGGAAAAGAAAAGAAGGTTCCGAAGAAATCAAGACCAAAAAAATAGAAAGCAGTGCAATCGCATAGCTTTTATAACAGAGTCGTCCCGTTTTGTGTAATAATCAGATAAGACATCTGTTTATACCTGTGGCTATGCAACACGCATGGGTGGGTCTCCACTAGAAGCAAATACAGAAATATCCAGAAAAAAAAAAAACACTGAAAGCCATGTGAGAGTTCATCTGTAACAGAAAGGGCCATCAGATGAGGACCATTTATGAAATAAAACATTACAAAATGAAAGCCAATAAATGATAGTCCTATGCAAACACACAGACACAGTGTTGAGGCAAAAAAAAAAAAAAAAGCAGACACACAAATCAGAAGACAGCCCATGACTGGATGCAAGGTTTGAAGTCAAGAGAATGATAACCTAACTTATAGACAGCAATGGCAGGGGAGGGAATCATCAGAGGGTCCCAGGGCCCTAAAGATGCTTCATCACTAATCTACTGGACACAGTGGTATCTATGTTTTGTGGGAAGTTTTCAAGTTGCTCATCCATGTTTGTTGCATGTTTTCACATCTCTCACACGTTAGTAAGAAGGGAAAGCTACAGTTCTGAGGCTGCGTGGCCCCTTCCCAGTGCGTAACCATCCATGTCCCCACTGTAAGCAGTTCAGCTGTCTGTCCATGGCGCCGCCTCCTTTCTGTCTCTGTTGGCTAGTGATCATCTGACACTGATAGAGATCATTGATATAATGCAATGTGTGTTGGGTGTTCAGGCCCATTCCCATCCCAGGGCCCACACTTTTTATATTTCTGGAGATATGTGTTCAGTTGTTTGATTGTCCAAAGTCTGGTGATTCTTCTAGAAAAAAAAAAAAAAACAATAAAAATCGTGTGTGTGTGTGTGTGTGTGTGTGTGTGTGTGATGTACATGTTCATAAGTGTTTGGGCATGTACTCATGGGCACACATACATGTGGAGGACAAAGGCTGACATCAGATGTCTTCCTTAATCACTTTCCATCCTGACTTTTGAGTGAGAAACTGGACCTCACGAATTCTGCAGACTGTCTGACAAGCCCTGGCCGTCCTGCCCCCTTCCCCTTCCCAGGAATGAATTTGCAGGCACATGCTGCCGCATCCAACTCTTTCTGTGGGTGCCAGGGATCTGAGGCAGGTATCTAGGCTTGCACAGCAGGTCACCAGCAGAACCAGCTTCTCAGCCTCACAAGAACAGTTCTTAAATGTATAAGGAAATGATTCTGGGCTCCATGGTATTTGTGTTAACCCTACGCAAGAGTTCAAGTACAGACAAGCGAGGTCCCTGCAGCTGCAAAGGATGGGAGCTTGCAACTGGCCACCCCCAGGCTGCCAGGGGAACACTCAGGCTCTGAGGAACCATCAGGTAGAATGAGCAATGGCATCCTTGTGTCTCCCCCTAGTCTTACTTTGTGTGACATTTTCATGACATCGTGTGTCGTACTTCAGTATTTGATAAATGAAAAATTAAACAGAAACTGTTCAGAATATTTTATTCCAAGAAACTCTACTGCTCTGTCTGTCTGTCTGTCTGTCTGTTTATTTTCTCGGCCTTTAGAAAGAGAAACAGCAGGATGCGTGGAGGGAACGGTGAGACTGGAGAGGCCCAGTAGTACAGCACCCTGAGAGACCCAAGCAACTGGCTGTGTGACCTCCGGGACAACCCTTAACCTCCACCTCAAGAGCCTTAGTCTGCTTCCTCGTGGTGGAACAGGAGTCACCGTGGAGTGCTCTCAGGGACCAGAGTGAGGATTACCTGCTCAAAGAGGAGAATGAAAGGGTCACTCCATCCACACGCATCATTAATGCTCATCATCATAGGTCTTAAAAACTCCTCGATGTCTGCAGTTGTCGTCTGTGTGAGGCCAGTATAGCGTGGAATCCAGGCTGCCCGCATCAGAAAGCCAGAGAAGGCCAGAAACCACGGGTGCACTAGCAACCATTTTGACTTCTGGAAGTTGGACACAGAGACACAGAACCCCTGTGGCAGGCACATGTGTCGGAAGCTCCAAACAACCAGAGGAACAAAGTCTTTTGAACCGGTTCTGTTTTTGATCCCTTTCATCACCCACCTGCTTGCTTTATGACATTGAAATAAATGCACTTGGGAGGCGAGATGCAAGGGCACTGAGGAACTAAACCCGGAGGGGCGAGGATTGAAAGGCAGCACGAAGGAAGGCTGCAGTGGAGGGCGGTGATTGGCAGGATCCAACTCGCTCACAGAACACCTTTCGGTGGTCTCCAGAGATGGGCAGTGTGGCAATTTGCCACCTGTATTCAAATATACTTAATAGTTTTCATTGCCTTCCTAATCACGCTGCTCATAAGGGAATTCCATCCTGAGCTATGACAGAGCCTCAGCAAACATGAGGAATAAACACCAGCAAAATAGAGAGGAAAAGCTCTTCAAACGTAACAGTTTTTACAAAAGTTAAAAAGGGAAAGAAAGCCAGGACACGACTAAGTGTCTCCTAAGGATCTAAGAGAATGTTCTTCTGGCTGGCACTTGGTCTAGGGTATCTTTTCCCTTCTTCTTTCTTCTTCCTTCCCCAAGCAAAATGAACAAAGAGTTCACTAAACAGACAGGCGCTTCTTCATTTCTGTTAACTCCCCAAGGACCAGGTATGCGGTACACACAGTACACTGACCAAGACCTGGACTCTTCAGCTTTGTGCCATCAAGAACTCTGGGTAAAGGATAAACTCCCAAAAAGCACGATGGGAGAAACACAGAATGGCCACTCTGCACCACACTGGGGCCCATCAAGGTGTCCCACTGAAACAAATCATATTTTTTTGTAGTGCTGGGGATTGTAGCCAGGACCTTGTGCTTGTGAGACACATACTCTCTGACTAAACTACTTGAATCCCTTGTTCTCTCTCATCTGAGAACATAGATTTAATTATACATATAAGTTTATCCCTAGATATGCTTACACACGTGTATATGTGACGAGAAGGAAGAGGACCAGCCAGTAGAAATCACGAAAGGGACGGAAGAGTGCAAATAGAAGCAAAATACGATAGATGTGTAGGAAATTATTCATAATGCAACCCATTATTTTGTGCACTAACTGAAAATTGATTTAAAAAAATTGGGGCTGAGGAGACAGCTCAGTGGTTTAAAAGCTTTTGCTACTCATCTAAAGGACCCGGGTTTAATTCACAGCACCCACAAGGCAGCTCACAACCATTTATAACTCCAGGCCCAGGGAACCAAATGCCCTCTTCTGGCCTCCACATGAAGCCACACCATGCCAAGTGTCCTCTGCCACATCTTGGCCGTTCTTAAAAGCAATCACAAGGCAGATAAAGGGAGGCTTGTACAAGTGTGCATTTTTGCCTTTGTCCAAATGCGGGATCAAATCCGGTTTTTGAAAAATGAAATAATTCCAGCAATGGAAGCTGAGCTCAGAGAGGGAAAGTTTATCCACAGAGGGGCTGTTTTAATATCAGCGCAGGAAATCATGACAGCCTGGTGTCTTGAATGGTGGATACTGATAGGTTATATATAACACAATGTAGCAGACTGGATTTTATAAGGGGTGGAGAAGGAGTTCCTGCCATCCACACCTCTTGAGGCAGATCAACAGACATCCCACATGCAGAAGGGAGAGCCAAGATAGGAAACAGACACTGACATTTTCTTTTAAGAAACATTGTGGTTTGAATTACTTGCTCAGGAAAGACCTCCCCCTCCCTGGAAGGTTACCCCCCAATGACTTTAAGCGCCTCATGGGTTGAAATATTCCATTAAACTTTGGACAGTGTGCTCAGACTGGCTCAGAGTCAGACAGGGGAAGTGTACTGCAATGCTTCTTACGGCTTTTCCATGAGTCACACCATAAACCGCCTTGCAGCGCAACCACGTGGATTCCCACTCAAGAATCGCTGATTGGGTTGGTGATATGGTTCAGTGGGTGAAGGTCCCTGCCACCAAAGCTGGCGACCTAAATTCCATCCCTAGAGCCCACATCGTGGGAAGACAGGACTGACTCCTGCGGGTTGTCCCCTGACCTCCACACACAGGCTATGGCATGGGCACACGCATGCACAAACGTGCATATATGTGTGTTTGTGTAAATAAATGCAAAAAAATCTTAAATAACAAACTTTTTGTAGGGACGGAGTGCAATAATGCGGTCAGTAAAATGCTTGCTTTGCAATATGAAGACCTGATTCAATCCCCAGAAGTCAATTAAAAAAAAAAAAAAACCTCAGGCACTCAGGAGATGAAATCCCTGGGGCTCACTGACTGTCCTGCCTAGCCTACTTGATGATTTCCAGGCCATTGAAAACCCTATTTCCAAAAACAAGATAGGTAGTGCCTAGGAATGAGGTAGGTAGTGCCCAGGAATGACAGTTGTGGCTGTCCACAGACTACACACACACACACGCACACACACACCAATAATTATTGCTTTCTTAGCATCCAGATGCAACAGCAGCAGGAACTATACACCTTTGCATGTTCCATTACAAACAGCATCAGTTCAGCTGTGGTGACATGTCTTTAATCCCAGAATTTGGGTGAAAGGGGCAAGCAAAAATCTGAGTTCAAGGCCAGCTTGATCTACATAGTAAGTTCCAACCAGCAGAGACTATATAGTGAGGCCCTGGCCCAAACGAAGACGATAAAACCACACATCTTTCCTACCAATGCCTCCACGTTTCTGCTTTCCTTCATATATGAATTGTTCCAAAGAAAAGTCTGTATACATTGCTCTCTGCTTCCTCACTTTCTGTTGGTGCACTGGATTTTCTGCTTTGCTTATTTATATGGGATGTTCTACAAACATTTTAAACATAACAAATCTAAAGGGAAACCTGGGTTTACCCCCTGGGACTTGCGCCCACATCATCCTAGGCAACTCTTCTTGACAACAGACATCCATCAGCCTCCCAGTTGCTCAAGAGAGACATAGATATCGTCCCAAGTTTTATACAGAGAAACCCTGTCTCAAAAAAAACAGGAAAAAGATTACACACAAGACAAAGCATGACCACTACTAAGCTGTGATATTCCTAGAAGTTATCACAAAGCTTGGTATGTAGAAACTATATCAAATGCACACATACATTTATATGCATGTGTATGTGTGTATATATGTATGTGTACATATACGTGTAGGTGGCACTGGAGAGATATCTCTCTCATTAGCCAAGAGCATTTGCTGCTCTTGCAGAAGACCCACGTTTGGTTCCCAGTACCCATGTTGCATGGCACACAATCACCTGTAACTCCAGCTCCACGGGACCTGGCACCCTCTTCTTACAACACAGGGCACCCATACACACTTGGCATATGCTCACACAGACAGGCATACATATGTGTCAATAAAAGTATAACTAAGAACTATCTATTGATGGTAACTGTCAGCTAAGATCACACTCTGTGTATTGTGTGCACACACAAGGGAGAGAACGTTCACCAGCCACGCTTAGCCTCACTCACGCCAAGCAAGGCAGTGGCCATAGCCTCAGACTCCTCTCATGTCCAAACAATCCAGAGAGCGCTCACATACAGCAACAGTGCCTTCTCCACCTGTGAGACTTGCGCCAAGAACAATCCCCACTCTTGGTTTCTATCTTTCACACAAAGAAAGCATGCAAAACTCCACCCACCTCACCAAGGGGAATAATTAACCAGGAAGTGGCAATGGGCTCCCTCACAGTAGGAACTATAAGTTTTTTGTTTGGGGGCTTTGATTTGAGTATTTTTGATTTTTTGAGACAGTCTCATTAAGCCCAGGCTGGCACTGAGCTTGCTATATGACCCAGGATGACCCTAAGCCTCTGACCCTCCTGCCTCTACCTCCTGGGCACCCGTAAAGAGATTTTTATAGAGACCATATAGCGAGTGTTTATTTGAATTTTTCATGCAATGGGCCCCATTTGGAAATGGTTTACTTATTTCAAATGTGGAGCCAATGCCTGGTGGATTCATAGACGTGTTGCATGCTGTACAATAATAGATAGATAACCACCTCCTGATAGAAATTTCCAGCCCACCTACCTTCTTCCCATGACATTGTTTTCTTTAGGGTACAAAATCTACTCTAAGTGGCTTTCAGGCAACTTCTTGTTACCAGTAAAAAGGGACACGATGTGTTTCCCCGGATCCTTGAGCTGTAAGTGTCCTCGCACTCAACCTCCCCAGGGAGCCACCCACCCCAATGCTTACCTTGTTTTTAGTCACCGCCCAGTGATTTAAGTGCTAATTTGACTGGACCACAGTATCTAGCTATTGGGTCAAAGATCATCCTAGAAGTTTCTATGAAGCATTTTCATTTAACTCGTTAGATTCTGAAGAAAGCAATTCACCATCCATCATGTGAGCAGTGCATTCTTGTTCCACCAAAGGCATTGATAGCAAAAGACTCCAGCATAGGAGGTCACTCAGTTGGTGAAGAGTTTGCCCTGACAGCATGAGAATGTGATTTTGATGCTTAGGCACCACATTAAAAATCTGTGTTATGGTATGCTCTTGTAATCCCAGTGCTGGGGAGGTGGAGACAGGGGGATGGACTCATGGGGTTCACTGTCCAGTCAGCATAACCAAAGTAATGAGGTCCAGGCCACTGAGTGGTCCTGTCTCTAAAAAGAAGGAAGATATCAGCTGAGGCTGAGGCTGAGATAAGAAGGCAGGGGTTGACCTTTGACCTCACAGACACAGACACACATACACACACACACACACTACTGCCCTCCCCCAAATAAGAGGGAATTGTGCCAACAGGCTGCCTGCTGGTGTGCACAGCATCATCTGTTGGTTGTTCCAGGGTCTTCAGACTGAAACTCAACACTGCAGATTCAAGAATTATTAATTGCAGAGAGAGAGAACCTAGTTTTCATTACTGACCTATTTTTGATAGAATTCCCCGTTTTAGGGGTGCCAGAGAGGTATGGTTCGATAAATAAAGCTAACACTTTAATGGAAAAAGAGGGCAAGAGAACACAGACAGACCACTAGTAAGATGGAGTCTCCTTCCTGTTGGAAACCTTCAGAGTGTAAAAGCAATTGCAATTCAGAGACATGAGAGGACTTTCTTCTCTGTAGGACGTTCATCTCGATGGCCACAAAACTCACCCTACACCCTCCCCGGCAGCTCTGTTCACAGGATCACCAATGTTGCTGCAACAAACTGCAAGGAGATGCAAGCCCTCTGACGGACTGCAAGGAGATGCAAGCCCTCTGACCGTCTGTATGGAGATGCAGTCCTCTGACCGTCTGCATGGAGATGCAAGCCCTCTGATGGACTGCGTGAAGATGCAGCCCTCCGCTCTCTGCTCCTCTGACCAGACTGACTGACTTTGCCAAGGGTCGGGAACTGTTTGCTGAGCTTCCTTGTTTTGTTCGTATAAAGCTTATTTCTCCGGTACTCCGAACCCACTCTGTGAGCAGGTGCCCCAGAAGGGCAAGGTTCCGATGTGCCAGTCGCTCCAAGACAGACTCTGGGTGACATGCCTGAGCCCAGGACTCTGCTTTGTCACATATTAAAAAGTTTAGAAACTACCAGAAGTGTTTGGTGTGGGTGGCTCCATGGAAGATATTCTATAGCCACAAATATTCATAAAACACTCGTGGAGGGCTGTGAAGTCCCAAAGGAAGGACTTTGCACCCTAACATAATCTTTGATGGCCCTGAAGAACGTGTTTATTCAGGCTCACAAAAGTGGGCTGGGTTTGTTCTGTTTCAGCAACAGATTAGGGGTTTCAAAGAAATACTGGCAATGTAGGTCATTGTTTTATTCTTTTTTTTTTTTTCAAACAGTCTTTGAAGCCTTGCTGAAATCTTATCAGCGTGTCAAGATTTGAAATCTCCCACCTGCACCCTGCTCTTCCCGGAGCTCTTTTAAACAGCTGCTACCTCCTCCTCAGTTGACTGAGCGCACGCACACTCCACGCTGGGCATCAGAAGCCTCTGCCAGCCATTTCTCCGTCCCGATGGCCTATCTGGTAGGCAGATTCAAAGCAAACATGAATTCCTAGGGATCGATTATAAGCTATATTATGTGATTAAATTGGGCTGGCTCACCTGCAAGGCATTTCCACTCAGCCTCCCTCAGACCGTCTATTTTTCCAGCAGTAATTGTCCCAGAGGGAAGGCTTACTCGCTGGGCTCTTTTTAAAAGGAGCGCGAATCTCAACACTGCGACCGTTGAACACCACAAATGTGATCGTAAAGAGAATGAAACAGAAAGAAAATGCCATACTTGCACATTTGTCAACAGGAGGCTTCTGTGCCATGCACCCTCTGCAGGCCGGGTCCGTGTGCCTGTTGCTGTTTGGGGAATGAACACATCAGACCATTGCACGTGAGAAGCTGTACGAAGGTCAAAAGCAGCCAAAAGTAACTTCTTCAAACTCAGTCTTCCAACACAGCAATCTGCCTTCCTGGTGCTTTTGACCACAACTTTGTCCCTAGAAGATAGTTTCTCTGTAAACCAACTAATCAATCCTAGTTCCTATAAGGGCAAGCAGCCCAAGGTCTCAAATGACCATGGAGTACGCTCTCACAGCTAGCTTCAGGGACTCTTTGGAGGAAGAGGAGTTTTTCCTAATGTCTCAGACTGCATTCTCTCCAGATGTCGGACTACCCTGGATGTCAGCATAACGCTACACCAACCCCCAGTGAAACGGAGCCAGCAGGAGGTAGACAGCAGACAGCCGGGCTGGTAGAGACAGAACACAAAGCACGCCTCTGATCTAACTCAGCGCTATATACATATATTTTCAAAAGAAAAGGCTCAGAGCAGGCAGGGCGTGGAATTTACATCCAAGCCCACATGGTAATACTTCCCTTTTGCCCTCCTGGAAAGCTGGGGAAAACTTTTTGTCAAATAACACCCAAGAAGAACTTGCCACAGAAGTGTGGTTTTCCCAGCTCAATGCCACAATTATTTCGCACGCTGAGGACGATACATCTTTGAATTTCCTATAATCCTTACGCTCGATATAATGTGGAATTCTATTCATTCTATTTTCATAGGATGAGTCATTCAGGGTGGAAACGATGACCTAACCGAGAGGGTGGAAGCACTGCTGCGTCTCAGCCTGGGCTCTGGCACGCAGGGAAGTCTGGATTAAAGTCTTCTGCAAGCACCAATCTCTCGCTATGCAAAGCAGATATTGTGTTTGCTCTGCCTAACGGTGTTCTCTGTCCACTGTGGAGAGAAGCCTGTTTGCTGTAAAAAGTGTGGCATGTGTTTCCACTCCTGGTAGCAAGGAAGACGAAATCAAGCACACACTGAGTGGGATTACCATGGCCTGTGTGAATCATCCGCCTATCACAAGAAGCCAAGGTTGAAATCATGGACTCCAGACAGACATGAGTGGATTAATAACAGGGACCAAGAAGGGCAGATTTTCCCGAGTGTCCACTCCTTGGCAACCCTGTACGGAGCCCTCCAGTTCAGGTCGATTTTAGCGCACTCAGAGGTGGCCAACACACTGAGAGAGCCCTCTGGGACGATAGGGCCTTAATCTGAAAATATCTGCCTAATTAATCAGTGTGCACCCACCTTCTCCTCCGTTTCCACCCACAGATTCTACTGGCTTTGCAATGTATCTCATGATTCCAGGTGCCTTGACACAGACTGCAGAATCCAAGAGAGCACATGCTGCGGGCGGGCATCCAACTGAGAACCTATCATGGGTGTCTAGCGTGTGTCGGCACCGCATTGATGGGTGTCTAGCGTGTGGCAGGCGCTGCATTGTTGGGTGTCTAGAGTGTGGCAGAAGCTGCATTCATGGTGTCTAGCATGTGGCAGGTGCTACACTGATGGGTGTCTAGTGTGTGGCAGGCGCTGCATTGTTGGGTGTCTAGCATGTGGCAGGCAATGCATGATGGGTGTCTAGCATGTGGCAGGCGCTGCATTCATGGGTATCTAGCATGTGGCAGGCGCTGCACTGATGGGTGTCTAGCATGTGGCAGGCGCTGTATTGATCTGCTACCATCTTTGGAGGAAACTTTTGGAAAGGTTTTCTGCATGGTTTGAGAATTTTATACACTCCAGATGCTGTTTCAATCAAGTCCATCCCCATTTCAGATAGTTTGCTGCTCTAGAGGCAGTGGGACCTAAAAATGACGCGGAGAATGGCCTACTTGGTGCAGAACATCAGACAGTTTGTACCCTGAGGGTTAAGAAAGATCACCTGAGTAAAGTCCTCACACCTTCTCCATACACAATCACAAGGACAAACTGAGTGCAGCAAATGTTTTTCCCCTGAGGCAAATAAACAAATAATAATAGCCAGTTGTAACAGGAGTTATCCGAAGTAAACTCCACCGACCTTCTGCACCTGGGAGGGACACAGCAGCACATTCCAAGAACAATTAACTGACTCGTTTTCTTGGAGCTTTCTCGCGAGCGCTCAGAATTCCCTTCGCATGACCCTGTTCTTGGGCCGCGTTCCGACACAGGATGAAGGCGCAGGCAGCCAACTTGGTTCTGCCCATTCTGCTTCCAGTAGTACCAAAGCATGGACACTCGGGTACAAGCACTTTGTATTCCGAGGTCTTGACCTGGCATGTCCTATCCTGGGGAGATTGGTAATTTAGGATTGTCCTGAGTCAGAGGTCGGTACTGGTCGGAGTTTAGGACCCCTCCTCTTCCTCTCACCTTGGGATCTGGGGATACCTCTTCTCCTAACTGGGGCTTCAGGAGTTGGAAACACAGCCCGGCAATTAAGAGCACTGTGGCTCTTGCAGAGGACCTAGGCTCAGTTCCCAGCACCCATGTGGTGGCTCACAAATATCTGTAACTCCAGGTCCAGGAGATGTGATGGTCTCTCTGACCCCCAAGAGCACAACACACATGTGGTGCACATATATACACTCAATCATAATACCCATCCCAAAATAATAATAATAATAATAATAATAATAATAATAATATAAAGTGGGGCTTTGAGGAAGCCCAGTGAACTATTGCTACAAATTAGTATTAAAACCATTGACTGAAAATCATTTTTTTAAAGATTTATTTTATGTTTCACGTTGCATATGTGCCTGCATGGGTAGGTAGGTATGTTTGTGCGAGTGCTGGTGTCCTAGGAGACCAGAGTGTTGGGTCTCCTGGAGCTGAAGTTACAGGCAGCTGTGAGCTGCCCAGGGTGGGCACTAAGAACAGAACTCAGGTCCTCTGGAAGAACAGTGTATATTTTCCACCACTGAACCATCTCTCCAGCCCCAGGAAAGAAACATATTTTTATACCTTAGTGCCTTATGTGGAGAGATGGCAGAGACCAGATTGCACGGCAGATGCTATAGACCCAGACAATCACCTTCCTGTCACAAGCAGGGAATAAAGTTTATTCAGAAGAGACAGTGGGTTTGTTTTTCTTCAGTTAATACCAGATTTATTTCCCTTCGTGAAAGTGAAGTATTAGAACTCACCCACAAACTTTTCCATTACTACGTATGGCCAATGCTTATGGTCATATAGTGATCTGGAGACCCAATCCAAAATTCCAGGGTGCCACTCTTTAAAAATGTTTTTGGTTGTATAAAAAAAATCATACAATGTATTTTCCTCATGTTTTCCCCTCCCAAACTCCCCATCTCTCTAGCCTCCCAACTTTCTGTTCTCTCTCTCTCTCTCTCTCTCTCTCTCTCTCTCTCTCTCTCTCTCTCTCTCTCTAACAAAAAACACACACCACAAAAAGGGAAATCAAAATAAACAAGTAAATATCAAATAGACAAAATGTGCCAAAATAAAGCAAAATGACACAAAAAGTCTTCAAAAATACCACTGAGTTCATTTTGTGTTAGCTACATTTTGTTTTGTGTGAGTGTGTGCTTGTGGTGTGTGTATGTCTGTGTGTGTGTGTGTGTGTGTGTGTGAGAGAGAGAGAGAGAGAGAGAGAGAGAGAGAGAGAGAGAGAGAGAGAGAGAGAGAGCTTGGGCAGGGAGGCACACATGTGCCACAGCAGGCATGTGGAAATCAAAGGACAAAGGACAGCTTGAGTCAGATCTCCTTCCACCCCACTGGTCCTGGGATTGAACTCATGTCAAGAGCACCCTTCATGGCCTCTGTATCAGTTCCTACCTTCAGGTTCCTACTCTTTTTGCTTTCCTATCCTGATTTCCTTTGATGATGAACAGTGACGTGGAGTCATAATCAGAATAAACCCTTTTCTCCACAGCTCACTTTGGGTAACCCTAACTAAGACAGGTCCCGGGCTCTCAATACTTGAAAGCATTTTACTGACCAAGGTTCCTCCCAGGCTTGGCAGCAAGCTCCTTTACCAGCTGAGTCGTTTTGCCAGCCCCTGGCTACTTTTTATACTGTTCTCACTCCTTGTACTAAAGCAGCTTGGGAAAGGATAGAAAGTGTGTGTGCAAGTAATCCCTCATTTGTCTGTGCTCAGTGGATCGCAGTCTGTCTGTGTTTAACCATGAGCAGTGAGTTCGAAAGAGCTGTGTAGCGGTATTTCACTTGTATTCTAATAAACAAAGCTTGCCTGAGGATCAGAAAAGTAAACCAGCAGCACTGGCCAGTCTTACAGACACCTTTAATCCCAGTAGCCACACTAGTTTAACATAGAAACCAGGCAGTAGTGGTGCACACCCTTAATCGCAGAACTAGAGAGGAATATAAAATGGGAGAAGATAGCTCTTGGTCTCAGTCTCATTCTGAGATTTCTGGAGGCAGGATCGCCTTGGACTGAAGTCGAGGTAAGAGCCAGTGGCTGGCTGCTTTGCGTTTCTGGTCTTCAGGTTGAACCCCAACATCTGTCTGCGTCTTTATTAACCGTGCTTCAGAGCTGGGTCACTCAGTGTGAGAACACTGTTCAGAGTGGCCCAGGGTCCCCCAGGAACAGAATCCCTGGAACATTAGTGCAAACAGGTTCCTGAGCCCCAAATGGAGTCCATAATCAGAATTTCTAGAGGACATGGGTGGTCTCCAGCACTCACAGACATTTAGGCGACTCTTTTCTCTGTGTTTTTTTTTTTTTTTTAAAGGACAGAGCCACATCAAGCTCAGGCTCACCTAATCTGCCAGCTCTTCATTCCACCCCACAGTGATTCTTCTACCGAAGACAAGCCGTTTGGCTGGGGTGATGTGAGATTCCCCTCTGTATGCTGTGAAGATGACTGGTTAAAGAAAAAGCTGGCTTGAGACTATGGCAGGGCTTAGCAAAGGTAGGCAGGGAAGACGGAACTGAATGCTGGGAGAAAGAAGGGTCAGAATCAGAGAGAAGCCATGAAGCCCCACCGGAGCTGGACGGAACTTTACCTGATAAGCCACAGTCATGTGGCAATACACAGATTAATAGAAATGGGTTAAATTAATATGTAAGAGTTAGCCAATAAGAATCTAGAGCTAATGGGCCAAGCAGTGACTTAATTAATACAGTTTCTGTGTGGTTATTTCGGTTCTGGGCAACCAGGATGAACAAGCGGCTCCTTGCAACACTGGAAAGTGGCAGGTGGGGAGTTAGAGCCGATGGAGGGAGGCACATGCTGGTACTGCTGCGCCCAGAGGCCAAGGCGAGGGCATTGTAGGTCTGACAGCCAGTGGAGATCCTGCCTCCAAAACCTCAAACAAAGCAAAAGGTAGCTTGGAGTCCTGGAAAGTTCCCTAACTGTCCTGACAGCCACCAGACTAGAGGCCGCCATCAGTGTGAGGGTCAGAAGCGAAGTGGTCAGCCTTTCCAGCACATACAACTGTAAGTGTCCTTCTGAGGTCACTCGGGCAGGAGGCAGCCCAAGGGGAAGGCTGGAGAGCGCTTACTTCATCTGGGAAATTTTCACTGTATGACTTCTCACAGCGCCCACCACCCTTGGAGGGTGTTCTTGGGTGTAAACTCCCAAGACTGCTGTTCTCCAGACATCGGCGGGCTGAAGATGTCACATTCAGTCTTTGAAAACTCCTGCATTACAACTGGCATGTGTCTGTGTGGGTGACAAATAACACTGAGCTTCCCAGCACAGTGAACTCTTGAGGGAATTTTTGGTAAATTTGAACAGTGCAACAGATAAGCTGAGGAAAGGTGAGAAAACGCTGTGCACTCAGAGATGTGCTCTGGGACCCGGAATGCAGAGCTGACCCGTCAGCCCCTGGGCAGTGTGGTTTATGTAGACTGGGCATCTTTTAGCTGGTCTCTGTCCCCTTGAGTTCCTGCAAAATTTACCATCCCAGGATTACAGGACAGAGAGCGAACATTTATCCTGGCTCAGGAGCAGCACTGGGGAGGCAGCCACCTCCTTCATCCTTGCCTTATTTCAGTCCAAACCTATACTAAATGGCTCAGGAACAGGAGCTTGGTGGCAGGTGGAGGGGGTGTCTGTCTTCAGGTCAGCTTAAGAATCATCTTTCCCAAGTAGCTGTCCTTTCTCCTCCTCCACGTGGCCAGCCATCAATGCCAAGACAAAATCCAACTTCTAAAGTGTTAACTGCTAGAACTGGGAGGAACCTTGGTCAGTAAAATGCTTACAAGTATGAGGGCCCAGGACCTGTCTTAGTTAGGGTTACCCAAAGTGAGCTGGGGAGAAAAGGGTTTATTCTGATTATGGCTCCATGTCACTGTTCATCATCAAAGGAAGTCAGGACAGGAACGCAAACAGAGTAGGAATCTCAAGGTAGGAACTGATGCAGAGGCCATGGAAGGGTGCTGCTTACTGGCTTGCTCTCCATGGCTTGCTCAGTCTGCTTTCTTTTAGAACCCAGGACCACCTGCCCAGGGATGGCACCACCCACAATGGGCTGGGCCCTCCCCCATCAGTCATTAATTAAGAAACTGCCCTACAGACTTGTCTACAGTCCCTTCTTATGGAGGCATTTTCTCAACTGAGGCTCCCTCCTCTCAAATAACTCTAGCTTGTGTCAAGTTGACACAAAACTACCCAGGTCAGGTTCTATACTCAGAGCCTACGTTATTAAAAGCCAGCACGGTGGCACACACTGGTAATAGCAACAGCAGATGGATCCCTGGTACTCACTGACTGGCCAGCCTAGCTTACTTGACAAGCTCTGGGCCAGTGAGAGACCCTGTCTCTCATCAAAAGACGGAGCATGCCTGACAAATGACCCCTGAGGTTGTCCCCTGTCCTCTGCATACACACAAGCATGAACGCACACACACCCTGGTTAATTGTCAATTGATTGATTGACTTTTAAAATGTGAACTAGGATAGTAGCAAGTGGGAGGTGGAACTTCCTGATGTCTGTGTCCCACTGGAGGTCTGCCTGTGAAGAATCTCAAAGCGATGCTCATGGACTCAGAACCCAAGCAGCAAGGAGGTACAGTGATGAGACCAGACAGTCCACCAGCATTGCTTTTCTCTGGTCTGACATCCTTCAGAAATGACCACAGTCATCTTTCACTAGACTGTCTGGAAAGAAGGCTTGCAGTACCAAAAACCTAAGTAAAACCCCACTCCTTGTGATGCCGATGGGATGTGTTTAGTATGTGGTGAGATTTTGTGTGTGCCTGTTCCATGAACATTAAAAATAAAATAAAGAGAGCTGCACCTTTGAGAAGATGATGCCTGGCAACCGTGGTGCTCTGGTTGCAAAGGCCCGCAGAGCAGTGCCCGCGGCCCTGTGAATAGGGTCTTTGTTCTCAGCACTGTTTTGGTAGGAAATGGTTGCTATTTAGGTCTCCAAGAGGGAATATAAATTACGCTCACCTAATCAAACAGACCAGTAAATACGGTAGTTAATGTGACAGCCTCCAATTCCTGAGTTGTGTTCCAAGGCACAATTTAATGCCAGTCATCCTCTAAAGCCTGCGCGCATCGCGAGCCTCTGGTTACTGCGAGCTTTGCTGTCTTCTATCTCACTTCATCTTACTAATTACTACAAATGCCCAGCTCTAAATCACAGTTCAACGCCAAGACATCTTGGTGGCAGAAAAGAAAGGGATGGCCTTAGAAAAACACAGCATTCGACTTCAAAGTTAATAAAACATGCCGCTTGGGTGTCAGAAAGGATGGTAAGCCAGTGGTGATCACAGGAAAGCATTTGCTCAGAACCGCAAGGGTGTGTCTACCATGCCCCATTATTCTGCTCCCAGCAGCTTCTTACCACAGCTCGGCCCTGTGGCTGGGAACCCAAAAGCGACACCTGTTTATCCAGGTTGCAAACAGTCTGCAATCTGTTCTCCTTGAGAATCCATCCTCCGCTGTAGGGACAAAAGTTCTGAACCGTGTGCAAAAAAAAAACCAAATAACTAAATTCAGCTTGCTCTGAAGTGCAATATAGAACACTTTAAAGCCAGGCCCCCAAAATGTGTTTACTTAGTCCCCGAGAACAAAGAGCGGCTCTCAGATTCTGTTTGCCAGCTACTACAAGACTCTCTTTAAACTTTTGTCCGCGAGTGTCCTTAGGGAGCAGGGTCCGGTGTACACACAGCAAGCCCTAAAGGTGTTACCTGAACTATTCCTGTTCTTTTGAAGGGGGGGGGGGGAAGCTGTTTCTGGTTTTTAAAGGAGCCATTGTCATTTCTGGTTGAATGTTTATTTTATCGTCTCCTGGGCGATGAGGAGCAATTCACCTATAAAGCCTGATTGCGGCGCACTGGGACAATCTGAATACGCTAATCAATGCTAGTTAAGCTAGGAATAAATAAACTTTTATGGCACCAGGGTTCCTACCCTCCGTGGAAATTATTGTTAATTTATTGAGTCAATAATCTCAAAACAATAAATTATGATGTCCTTTGTTTTACTAAGCCCTTCTCACAGTGTGTTAAAAGAGGGGGGACTTTGTAAATATCACAACCCAATAGAAGGAGGGTTTTGAAGCCAAGTCTTTGTATGTGGTTTCTTAAGAAAGAGGCTAGGCTATAAATGTAAAAGATCTACTGGGGAAGAGTGAGCTTGAACATGGGCAGCATGAACTTGAACATGGGCAGGGTGACCTTAAACACGGGCAGGGTGAGTTTGAACACTGGCAGGAGTGAGCTTAAACATGGGCAGGGGTAGGCTTGAAAAGAGGCAGCGTGAGCTTGAACATGGGATGGGGTGGATTTGAGCACGGGTGGGGGTGAGCTTGAACACAGGTAAGAGTAGACTTGAACACAGGCGGGGTAGATTTGAACATGGGCGGGGTGGTCTTGAACGCGGGATGGGGTGGACTTGAACACAGGCAGGGTGGATTTGAACATGGAAAGGGGTGGTCTTGAACATGGGCAAGGGTAGATTTGAACATGGGATGGGATGGACTGGGACTCTGGCAGACATTAACAAAACAGTAACTATATTCCCTTTACTACTTAAAATGTCAAGGAGCTTGGATTCTCCCCCTGATTAACTCTGTCACGACTCATGACAACTTAGTTTTATCTGTCAGTTGTTTGAGAATTACTATGTGTGTGTGAGATTGAGATAAAGACAGACAGAGGCAGACACAGCAACACGGGAAGAAAGAGACAGGGAGAGATGCTGGGCGTTGTGTGTGTACTTGTGTGGTTCTGTGAGTCTGTATGTGAACACACACGTGGAGGTCAGAGGTCAATGACCTGTCTTCCTCAGTCGAGCTTTTTATTTACTATTGTTATTACGTGTGCATGATGTGTGCACGGCTGTATGTGAGTTCTCTCCTTCCACCTTTATATGGCTTCCAGGGATCAAACTTGGGTTGTGAGGCTACACTCAATAAGCCATCTGGATGTCCTGCTGCCTTCCTTTTTAAGACAGGGTCTCTCCCTGAACCTGGCGTCCACTAACCCCTCTAGGTTCCCAGACAGTGAACTTCAAGGATCTGCCTGCCTATGCCAGCACAGCACTGGGTTACAGACACATGTGCCCCGCTTTGTCCTTCATGTTAGGGACCCAGAGTCAGGTCCTCGTGTCACAGGACAAACACTTCACCAACTAAGCCATCTCCCTAGTCCCCAAATTATTACTTATAGAGAATATTATTTATTAAAAATCAGGATGAGATGTCTTTATCTACTTAACTGGCTAAAAGGCTTGTCCTTGCTGTATTTCTGAGCTACGGTCTCATTTTTAATCTGATCTCTACCAAAATCTTTGGGGGAGATGAAACTCACAGGCTTATTTCAAATGTTGAACCTATGATTACCCTGACTTACTGAGGGAAGATAAAGGAGTTAAAACACTGTCTGGGCCCATGGTTGAGGCTAAACAAAATGTAACAGCCCCCCTCTCTGGGCCATCTGGCTCTTGCCTCTCCACCACGCACAAGTTTAACAGGTCATGAGAATTGTACCCTGGGAATCCTAAGCAGTTTTCTCATTATGTTTTTACCTTCCGTGACTATCAAAGTATCTTTTGGGTACCTATCCATCCTGTGACAAAATCGTACCCAAACGCAAGCTCCCCAGATCTACAACACATATATAATATAATGGGGAAAAGCATGCGTTCGGGGTAATATCTGCAGATGAGACATTACTGAAGAAGCGGCATCCCAGAAGCCCTAATATCCAAAGCTTTCTGTAGATTAAGCTGCTCTAACGGCCCTGCAGCTCCTATACGCAATTATCTGCTCGCTTACGGAGGCCCTTAAAGCCGACGTGAGGGATCTTCCGAGGCAAGATCTACAGACCTTAATTATGGAACCAATTTGGGACACGGTTTGTTCCAATGTTTTTTAAAGGCCTTCCCTAGATTATAAGAACGTGTCTAATTCAGGATTGTTTTCTTGTGTGGCTTAGAGACTCACAGACTTGGATGCAGGCGGCTACAGTGGCTCCCGGGAGTGCCTGGTCACCAGCACAGACTGCTGGGGGCTTGTGGGGTTTGCCACAGACTGACCTAAACCAGAGATATTAGTCCCTGGGGCTGAAATTGTGACAGAAGTATGCCCTCTTTGAAACCCAGCTCTGATGATGGGATTGTAATGATTTAGCAGCAGGGAGCTGAAAACCATCGATTTGTGGAATGCCTATCAATCTTGGATAGAGTTCCTTAAAGAGCTGCAGGTGGGTTCTGTACACCTGCCTTGGGATTGCACAGGACTCAATGGGGGAAAGGAGACCACCTGTGTAGACCTTCGTAGATCGCCCACTCCAGGACACAGGTGACACCAGGACTCCGAAGTCTTCCTGGGCTCCAGCCTTGGCCGAGGCCTTCATCTGATCCAACTGTAAAAGATTATTCCAGGTAAAACAACATTGCTTTCCTGAGGAAGCCCCGACTGAGCTAAGAATCCTATCTGGTCCCTGGTACATCCCTGCAGCAGGTCTAGTGCCATGGTAACCTGGCTGCAGATGGGGAAGGGCACTAACCCGGCTGTCTTCTTTATGTGCATCTGCAACCTCAGGACAACAGCATTCCGGGAAGTCGGTAGTGTCCGGTTGCATTAAACATAAGAGGACGACTTCCGTGTACAGGCAGCCTTGCCAAGCACCACCACGAGAGACTCCCACAGGACTGCACTTGACAGTCACAGCACTGGTTTGGATAAAGTACCCAGTCTCAACTTCAGGAGCACAGGATGGAGAATCGGATTGGGTTAGGGACTTGCCTATGGCCACAGGGCGATGGAGCCACAAAGTAGAAGACATCACAAATGATCCTCCCTAGCTCCAGTGCCCATCCTCCACCTGAAGAAAAGTGAAGTACTTCCCATGAAGTTAGTTTGTCTCTTTGGTCTATGTCTCCGAGGCCTCAGTTAACTTTCTCTCACTCATAGAGATTAACCAAAATCTTTCTCGCATGGGTACTCTGCACTCTGAAATTCTCACAGGAAAAAGTCTCAAGCTGAGCATATTGACTGCATCAGTCAGGGCTCACTGAAGGAAAAGAACGGATAGGACGTGTGTTCAGTAGAAGGGAATCTACTAGGCTGCCTGAAATGTTGGTTGGGGAGGACCATGGCTGTCCTCATAATGGTGAGGCTGTACTTGTGAGAACCCAGTGGCTATTTAGTCCACAAAACAGGAGGCCTCAATCATCCCAGCCTGATGCTGAAGGCCTGGAAGATTCCCAGGGATCCACTGGTCCTCAGGCCATGTTAGAACCCGGAAGCTGGGTTCTGCTATCGGCAAAGAATGTAGGCACGATGGGGAAGGCAGCAACAGAGTAAAGGAACTCACCAGGGAGAGTGAAAAAATGAGGCAAAAGGCAAGGCTTCTGCTCCTCAATCTTCATTCAGCTGCCGCCAGAAGCTGTTGCTCATGTTTGGGGAGGGGGGAGATCTTCATGCTTTGAAGACCTCTACATGTTATCCTGTCTCTGCTCTCTTAGTTAACTATAGATCCAGTCAAGTGGATAGCCAAGAATAATCATCACAATGCCTTCTACTGTTATCCCAGCACTGGGGAGCCTGAGGCAGGAGAATTGCCATGAGTTCAAGGCTAGCCTGAGCTACATAGCATAAACCAAGTTATTGCCTTAAAGCAAGAAGAAGCACATGAATAAAATCAGTATCTACTCTGCAAGTCCTGCATGTCTGCGAATTAATCCATATAACGGAAGGTCAATTCTGACTGAACATCTGCTTGTTCATATTGAATAGATACGAACCACTTTCTTACAGCATTAAGTCTCACAGTGTGTACACCACTCTCCTTAGAAGAAACTCTCTTCTGTAATAGGTAACCTTTTAAAATGGGAGAAGGGGCTAGAGAGATGGCTCAGCTATTAAAAGCACTTTCTACTCTTCCAGAGGACCTGAACTGGGTTCCCAGCGCCCGCATCTGGTGGTTCACAGCTGTCAGTAACTCCAGCTCCAGGGTACCTGACCCTTCTGACCTCCACAGTCATCTGTACTCAAGTACACATTCCCACACACAGAGACACGTAACTAAAATTAAAAATAAATCTTAAAGATATACATGCAAGGTGAGGTTAATGATATGGACAGATATGTAAAAACTGAGATGGGAGGCAGGCAGACATTGAGTTATGTGCTGCCTCTATGCTATAGAAATCAAAGCTCAGCTTTCAGACTCTGCCTCAGGGCTGAGGCGCCCATTCCCCATGTACACAATTAGCTGTGATTGCTATTTCATATGGATAGACTGTGGTGGTTTGAATAGGAATGACCCCATATAATCATGTATTTGAATGTTTGTTCCATAAGGAGTGGTACTATTAGGAGATGTGGCCTGGTTGGAGGAAGTATGTCACTGTGGAGGTGGATTTTGAGGTCTCATATGCTCAAGCTACACCCAATGTGGTATACAGTTCACTTCCTTTACCTTCAAATCAAGTTGTAGAACTCTGAGTTTCTTCTCCAGTACCATGTCTGCCTGCACATCTCCATGTCCCACCATGGTGATAATGATTAAACCTCTGAAACTGTAAGCCAGCACAATTAGATGTTTTCCTTTAATTGACACGGTCATGCTGTCTCTTCACAGCAATGGAAACCCTACGGCCTTTTCCACAAGTCACTATGAACCAAAATAACTGTCTCTGCCTCAGAGAGGGCACCATAATGAACCAAGGACACCGTTCTACCCAATTAGAGCACAGCAATGACCCTAGGAGACAATTCTACTCAAGTCCAATTTAGCAAAGTGGATTTGGTGGGGTTGCTTAGAGAGTAGAGATGAGGTGTGGGTGAGAGGCTGCATAGAGGTGAGGTATCAAGGAGTGTAGTGAGGTGTTGCCCATGGGTGAATGTCATGGGAGTGTGGTGAGGTGTTGCTCACAGGTGAATGTTATGGGAGTGTGGTGAGGGGTTGCTCACAGGTGATGGTCACAGGAGTGTGGTAATGGGTTGCTCACAGGGGTATGAAACACTTGCAGGCAGCTGCATCACTAAAAAGCCCACCCCAGCCTGGGTGGTGGACTCATGAAAGCTACAACCAGAAGATCTATATTTGACTTTCAGGCAGCTCAACAGGTCAGTCTCCCCTCCTCCTTAGTTCTCTGTGGGTTTAAAGGCATTGGGGATAGATCTGGGGCTAGAGATGGCTCAGCAGTTAAGGGCAGTAGCTGCTCTTGCAGAGGATCCAGGTTTTGTTCCCAGTACCCACATGGTGGCTCACAACTGCCTATAACTGCTGTCTCAGGGGATGCCAAACTTTCTTGTAATAGGGCTTCAAAGTTGGCACAGGACACACCCAGACACCAAATTCTCAGCACAGAGGAGATTTATTACCCCAGAGAGACAAGCAGGGTGGGGAGGGGGGATGGAGAGTGTAACCTCTTGATCTGGCAAAGTCAGAGAGCAAGTGTTTCTGCTGGAGTAGGTCTTGTGGGAGCTTACTGACTCACTGACTATACTGAAAGGTGGGGAACCTGCATAAGTCTGAACTAGGCCCTCTGAATGTGGGTGACAATTGTGTGGCTTGGGCAGTCTGTGGGGCCACTGGAAGTGGAACCAGAATTTATCTCTAGTGCATGAACTGGCTTTTTGGAGCCCATTCTCTGTGGAGAGATACCTTGCTCAGCCTAGACACAGAGGGAGGGCCTTGGTCCTGCCTCAAGTGATGTGATAGACTTTGTTGACTTCCCATGGGAGGTCTTATCCTCTCTGAGGAATGGATTGGATGGGGGTGGGATGGGGGAAGGTGGGAGAAGTGGCAAGAGGGGAGGAAGAGAGAACTGGGATCGGAATGTAAAATAAAAAAGATGGCTGAAAAAAAATAAAATTTAAAAAAGAGGACAAAAAGAAAATAAACTTGGTATTGTTCATGTTTTTAAAAATGGAGTAGATTTTTATAAGGAAAAAGGGGGAAGTCTGTGTTAGGATGAACTGGTAGTCATGACTGGACCTGCTAGCTGATGTAGCTACAAGGAGAATTTTGCTGCTGGATCCTGCTGTTTTGATAGCTGGAGCTTGGAGTTTTAGTCAGGCACAAGGGAGTGGCCAAATAAGGGAACCTGACCCTGGGGGCTAGCTTTAGGAATGTAATCTAAGGGTTTACGAAGGGAGAGGGGAGGGAGAAGGACAAGACCTATCTGTGTCATGCCACGTTTGTCAAGCTTGGACCTTCAATACTGACCCAAGGGCACTGAATACACATGATGCACATGTATACATACAGACAAAACACCCATACACATGAAATAAGTTAAGTATTTAGAAATAGAGAAACGCATCATGTTAGTGGACCTTGACTTAAACAAATCAACTATAATTTTTTGTGTGAAACAATTGGACAAATTCATTTTATTGATATGATGCAGCACATTTATTGATTTGAATTTAATAACTTCCAGTGAATCCCTGGGGGGAATCTTATTACATGAAGAATTGGCTAATGTGCTATTGGATTTGGTTTTGTTGGTGATTTTAATAGCAACTTCCAGCAAGTACACTGACCTATATTTTTCTCTTTATGCTGTGTTCTTAACCTTGTTTTGGCTTGGAGGTGATAGCAGCCATCTAGTTGTTTGGGGGAATTTCATCCTTTTTTTTTTTTCTGGTTCAGAAGAACATAAGGAGAATTGGTGTTAGCTGTTCTTATAGTCTTAGGTAGAATTCAACATTGACACCACCTGGTCCTGAACTTTCTTTGATGTGAAATTTTTTTTCATGATTCCTTCTTGTTGTGGTATGTGTGTCTGTAAATTTTTCATTTCTTCTAATTATGCATGTAAATGTTTCTAGAAATCTCTAAGAACCTTGAGGAGTTTCTGTTGTGTGTGGTAATGCCTCATTCACCTCTGTTTCTATTTGAGTGACGTTTCTCTCTCTTCAGTTAACCAGATAAAGGGAGTGTCTATTTTTGTTTTGTTTTCTATTTTGTTTTCTTTACCTTTCTGAGGAACCAACTCTTTGTCTCAAAGATGTTTCACACTGCAGTCCCCATTTCACTGCTTTATGTGTATTTTTTCCTTCTACTGATTTTTGAATTCAGTTTGTTCTACTGGCAGCTTAGTTGCTTCAAATCTATTTTTTATATAGTCATTGATTTGTATAAACTTATTTTTCAGCACTGCCTTACCTGTACCCTATGTGCATTGGCATGTTGAGTGTTTCCAAGAAAAAAAGCTGATTCTTTTTTATTTCTTCCTTGATCCATTGAGTGTCCAAAAACCAGTGGTTTTGTTGCAATGTTTTCCTCATTGTTGACTTCTAGTTGAATTGCACTCTAAGTGAGAAAGATACTTGACATGGTTTCAGGTTTTTTAGATTTTGTCAGGCTTGTTTTGTGCCATACAGAGAATGTATCCTGTGTAGTGTCCCCTGTAATGATGTGGAGAATGAGTATCACACAACCATCGAATGGAATGCTCTGTAGATGTGTTGGGTTTATTTTATGCAAGACGAAATATCACTGTGTAGTGATGAGGCAAGCAGGCCTGCTTTTCATCCCGCCCGACTCCTGCATGGCTAGCTTTACACCCGAAATAATAACACAAAAATTATATTCATTTAAACACTGCCTGGCCCATTAGTTTTAGCCTCTTATTGGCTAATTCTCACATCTTGATTAACCCATTTCTAATCATCTGTGTAGCACCACGAGGTAGTGGCTTACCGGGAAGGATTCTATCCTATGTGCATCTTGGGCCAGAGCTTCATCACGTCTGCCTCACTGCCTTCTACCCAGCATTCTGTTCTGTTTACTCCACCTACATAATTTTCTGTCCTATCAAAGGCCAAGGCAGTTTCTTTATTAACCAATGAAAGTAACACATAGACAGATGACCCTCCTCCATCATCACTGTCCTGCTTTTATTTATCTATTTATTTATTTATTTATTTATTTATTTATTGGAGCCTTTCTGTTTGGATAATCAGCCATTGTTAAAAATATATGTTAAGATCCTCAGTTGTTTTAGTAGTAGGGTACATCTATCTCTTTGGGTCTATTATTACTTTGCCTTAAATATTTAGTTCCTCAAATACTGGGTTCATATATGTTTAGAATTGCTAAATTGGTGAGTTCATTATTATATAATAACCTCTTTTATCCATTTCATTTTTTAGATATATGGTCTATCTTATTGATATTAATATGGGAAATTATGTTTCTTTACATTCATGCTATGTATATCTTTAAAGGTTCAATAAATTTTTGTAACATATAGCTGGGTGTTATTCTTATCCACTCAGTCATTCTATATCTTTAAATAGAGAAATTTGATCCATTTATGTTTAAGGTAATTATTGACATTAAAGGTCTTACAATCAAATTTATGTAACTTGGTTTTCCTAATAATATTTCTCTCCTCCTTTTATAATTTTCCTTTGTGGGTGTTTATGTTCTTCATACCTCATACCTTCCCATGCTGTCTCCTTACTCATTAGTGTCTCCCCGTTTTAGTTCAAGATCTTCCTTTAGCATTGCATGTAGAGCAGCCAGAATAGAGTCTCTCTCTCTCTCTCTCTCTCTCTCTCTCTCTCTCTCTCTCTCTCTCTCTCTCTCTCTCTCTCTCTCTTCTTTCATTTTCCTGGGGAAATCTCTGTGTCTATTTCATTTCTAAGGAATTTTTTAAAACTACAATTCCTTTGGCTGATTTCTTTTCAGTTCTTTGTAGTAGAAAAACATCTGGTGCCTCTCTCTCTCCTGGCCCATAAAATTTCCCCTGAGGGGTGTGGTCATGTGAATTGGGCTGCCCAAAAGCTGTTTCTTTTCGGTTGAAGCCTTGAGACCTTTCTCTTTAACTTTCACCCATGAGAGCTTGATTATAAGATGTTTTAGGATACACTTAACTGAACTAAATCTGGATGCTGATCTTTGACCATCCTCTACCTGGATATTGTAACCTTCTGTGTTTTTCTGGTATCATTTCTTCAGAAATACTTTTTAACCCTTGGACATCCTCAGGTTAATCCATAACCTTGATAACCTCAGTATTTCCTTCTTTAATGGTGCCCACATGTTCCCATAAACTTCCTTCACACCTTTCCAGTTTCCCCCTTTGAAGGCGAAGGCGTAAGTCACAAACAATCCCACGCTAGTTTGGAATTATGATTAATATAATGGTTATTTATTTAAAGGGGAAAAAAACTTACAGATCACCGTCCCAGACAACAGCCCTCTGCGCAATCAGGAAGGGAGTCTAGTCACCGGAAGCGGAGCAGGAAGTAAGAGAGCGCCCCAATGGGCTGGTATCTCAGCGACTATTGGCTGGAGGAGCAGAAGGTCCTCCCGCAACACCCCTTCACATGTGTATTTTCAAAGTCTTCACTAGTTCTTTCTCATGCTTGATTTCTCTTGCCTCATATAACATTGTTGCTGGGCCCTAACATCTTCCATGGGGTGTAGGGGCGGGGAGAAGATGCAGTGTCAACATCTCAGACACTGGGAGTCAGGTAGAAGGCATAAAGCAGACTCTCTTATTTAACAACAGGGAAAAACTTATACACTCTCCCAGCACGCAGGCGTTTTGATCCATTGACATCACATGGTCACCCCTCATTGGCTAGGCAGGATCAGGACCTCAGACACTGCCTGTTGCTAGGCCCTCAGGCAGCATTGGGTGGTTGCCCCTCATCAGGACTTCTGACAGTGCCAGGCAGACTCCAGGTTGACTCTTCTCAGCCTGATAGGCCTTAACTTCCTACATACCATTGATGGCATTCTTAAATTCACTGAGAGCATTTTTCAGATCAAGGATTTCTGTTCTGTGTTTTTATTGCTTTTGTGTCTTCAATAAGTATTTTTGTTAGATTTATGAAACATTTTAGCTTTCTCTAATTTAACTAAGTTCCCTTAAAATAGCTGCTGCACACTCTCGAGGAGTCTCCCATACTGATTGGCAGCTACCTGATGTCTGAGACCTCACTGTGATTCCTAGGTGAGATCAAGATTTCCCAAAGCCTCCAGGTGCTTTTGTGTCTGACGGCTCTGACACCACAAGATCATATCTCCATTCCAACATCTTGTAATGGTTAAATTCCAAGAAAAGCTCCTCATTTCTTCTGAGCCTGCATCTTCCTGCTTCATCACCAGACGTGTCTACGTTTGACTCTGTCTGGAACCTGCTCACGGTATGTTGTCACTGTTTTGGTACGAGAGGCCACCCCAAGACCAGATTTATGCATGATACAGTGCTGGTTGGTATTTTTCATCATCTTAACATAAGCTAGAGACATCTGTGACAAGATGATATCAATTAAGGAATTGCTTCCATCAGATTGGCCTGTAGGCAAATTTGTGGGGTATTTTCTTGTTTAATGACTGATGTGAGAGGGTCCGGCCCACTGTGGGTGGTGACCCTCCCTGTCAGATAGTCGTGGGTTGTGTAAGAAAGCAGGTTGAGCCAGTAAATAGCACTTTCCCATAATCTCTGTTTCAGTCCCTGTTTCCTTGTTCCTGCCTCTGGGTTCCTGCCATGACTCCTCTTAATGATGGACTGTGGTGTATTAAATGAGAATAGTCCTCACATGAGCCTGTGAGGACTTTTCTCATTTAATGCATTTGCATGCTTAGTCTCCCATTGAAGAAATGTTTGGGAAGGATTAGGAGCTGTGCCTTGTTAGAGGAGATGAGTCATTGAGGGTGGGCCTAGTTTCTTTCTCCTTGCCTCTTGCCTGTGGATCAGGATGTAAAGCTCTCAGCTTCTGTTTCAGCATCATGCCTGTCACCATGATGATCATAGACTACCCCACTAAATCTGTGGACAAGGCTCCAATTCAATGCTTTCCTTTATAAGAGTTGCCGTGGTCATGGTGTCTCTTCACAGCACTAGAACAGTGACTAAGGCAAGGGCTATAACCTGTAAGCCAACAAGACCCTTTCTTGCACAGGTTTCTTCATCACAGCAATAGGAAGCAAATGAGAATGCTGATTTATTTAGAGTACCTTCTGAATTATTCTTCATAGTGAGGCAGGGGGCAACCTATAAGAGCAGTCCATCCTCATAAGGCTCTGGCTGGAGCCCAGGCAGGGTTTAATGACCCAATCTGTCCTTTAGACAGTGAAGATTCTGTCTGACTCTGGGCAGACTTCCCTTAATATGGGCCAGCCCTCACCTCCTATGCCATACCTGTATGTAGCAAATCTTTCTCCCACCAGCCAGATCCCAAATAATGACCTGGAGACTTATTATTAATCATGAAATCTTGGCCTTTAACTTAGGCTTGGCTAAACTAGCTCTTATAACTTAAATTAACTCATTATTTTTAATATAGGTTCTGACACGTGGTGTTACCTCTCTTCCATCTTGTACCTCTTGTCTCCTCTAGTTGGCAACTCTGCTTTTCTTTTTCCCAGAGTCCTCCCTATCTCTGGAAGTCTAACCTAACCTCTTTCTGCCTAGCTATTGGCCATTCAGCTCTTTGTTACACCAATCACAGCAATACACTTTTCACATAGTGTACAGCTATCCCAAAACATTTCCCCCCTTTTGTCTAAATAAAAAGGAAAGGTTTTAACTCAACACAGTAAAATGATATACAATAAGAATTATCAGATAAGAATTGTATTCATAATGTCCAATCCATTTGTATTTGAGAAATTTGGAGAAAGAACTGTATTATCTATCTTATCTGAGTGAGTTTTGTACCTAATTCATGTTCTAGCCTAACTTGTATAACCATCTTCAAAATATATTTTCAGACCTTAAAACGTCTTCTTATATAAACAACTTAAGCTGCTAGTTTCTCAACCTTATAAACATTTCACCTCTTTTGTAAGTTTCATTTCTCAGTTTGGTAACAAGGAAAACTATAACTACCTCTTATTCAACTCCATCAGAGACCCGAGAAGGATATAATGCTTCCTGAGTAAACAGGAAGTGCACAGAAAACAACTTCCAAAACTATAGAAATGACAGAAACAGCTGGCTGTCTGCACACTCACCCCGAAGTTTCTCTGAAACATTGGGGCATCCATCTTTGGCCCACAGGCCTAGAATATCTGACAGATTTTTCTGTGAAGCAGGAATTTGAAGGATTGTATTACCTTATCTTAGCAAAGTTTGGCAGTCACTTTCTTTTGTGTCCTGCTTATCCAGTTTTGACAGCATATTGCCAGCACTTTATATAAGGACAATTTATTCCCCCAATAGATAGCTTTGTCAAATTGAAAGCAAACTCCATATGGAGGTTCTTCAATACCAATCATCTTTTTTTGAAATAAATTGGAGCTGGCAGAAGCAGGTGTGTCTCATTGTCATGAAAAGCCTTATGTTATTAAAACATTTTAAATGCCATATTCTGTATACCTCTGAAATATCTGACAACTATCTATCTATTTAAAACATTTCTTTCTTTGACCTTAAAAACATATCTAACATGACTTTAAGTTTGATTTTTATAGCTGACTAACTACTAACCTTTCTTTATTATCCTAAATAGCTTTCAAGGACTAAAACTTCACCTTACATTTTTAAATTAACTGCATAGGTACAATACCTTAAACAAGAGTAGAGTAGAAATAAATACAGTATGACAAAAATAACCTTAAATTTGTATCAATATAAAAAATCCATACCAATGTGAAGTATTTGAGACTAGGGGTTGTTCAAAAGGAGACTAAACAATCCGCCCTTTAATCCTATTATTTATATACTCTATCTCCCTCTTTTCCCTTCAGAAAGAGAGCCCTGAATCTAATCTCCTTTGTTTAGCTTTTTTTCTGATCATGATCAGTAGCAACTTGTAACCAATCCCCTAAACAATGATAAGCATCTATAACCCTCCAAATGACCAAAAAACACTCACCCTGCCTCTTGGGAATATGGGTATCATGTTCTCTACACTGCTTCCTGTTGTCTGGGGTGATGGAATCTTTAGGGAATTCTAAGAAAATTGAGGTAATGGTCAAGTCCTTGGTGAGTTTGTTGTATTATTTTTTGTTTAGTCTCTGTGTTTTGGGAAAGTGTAGAGCTTATCTGAAGTCTTGACTGGATAGTCTGTCAGGCTGGGCCATCTCAGCTAGCAGCTTTGAAGTTATTCTGTGTGCAGAATTTTGAGGAAACTGCAACAGAGACATTCTGATCATCTGGACCATCTATTTTCATTGTATTTGGTCCTTTTTTCTAAAAACACATAAACTTTTAAAGGTAACATATTTATCTGCATTAACACTAGCTGGTGACTTTGCCTTTCTTCTTCCCAGAGTTCTTTCTGTCTCTGGAAGTCCCACCTAACCTCTTCCTGCCTATCTATTGGCCATTCAGCTTTTTGTTACACCAATCAGAGCAAAGCACCTTCACACAGTGTACAGATATCCCATTACACCTGTGCAATCTGTGATATCACATTCTGTCAGCCCCTAAGCTGACAACCCATTCAAACCAATATAACACAGGGCTGAGACCATGCCCCACATGTCTACTGTCTACCTGTAGTGTCAGGGTGAAGACGGATGCTCAAAAGAAATCCCACACTAGCTCAGAGTTGAGTATATTAGAGGGTTATTTATTTAGGGGTAGAGTCACAGATCACAATCCTCTGCTGGAACGGGGAACAACAACCAAATCCCGCAGCCGGAAAAGAGGCTAGACACATACTTTACATTGGCATATATAAGAGGCCATACCCAAGTAGGCAGGTAACTTAAAGGCTACTGGCAGTAGGAATTCCTACAGCATCAGTGGACCTGTGACTGGCTCTACCCAGAGACAGTTGGTACTCGTTAGGACAGAAGTTGACAGACTGTGGCCATGTGTCAGTACTAGAGACACATCTACAGGCAGACCAGGTAACGGGGAGCACTACAGTCCCACTGTTACCTTTTCTGGTCCAACAATGAATTACATGGGCAATCTGATACTTACTTTTCTGCCCTAACCCTAGTTATGCCCCTTGTGCACCACCTGAGATGACAGCTGGGCTGGCACAGGCGGTCCTTTGGCCACACAGGTGGTTGCTAAGTAGATTGTACCAAAGTCCCAGTTCCAAGTACCTACACTGTCTTAGGAATGCATTCCAGTCCCACATAGCTGGTGAGAATGTGGTTCGAGGCATTAATCTGTCCCACCGGAGCTCAGGTGGCTTCCTGGGGGCAGGGAAAATGCTGAAGTTCCACCTGTGAGCCCTATCTTGACAGGGCTGTGCTGCCCACGGTACAGAGATTAATAGGACCCAGGAAACAGTCCTTTGCCTGCCAACACTGTGCTAAAATGGGTCACTCCTGAGTCTCACACAGGCCCACATGGTCTTGGATGGAGGAAGGCAGTGACCCAGACCCATTCCAAGGTTGGAATTGATAAGGTCAGAAATTGGGTCTGTCTTCCAGGGCACAGGCCTTGTTGGATGCCAGAATGATCTAAAGGCTCTCTCTGTGAGTTTCTATTTGTATATGAGGTGTTCAGTTTCTAGTGAGTGTTTGGTGTCACCTCAGCAGGCCTACCACAGACTGTCTTGTATTAGCTTCTGTTCCCTGATCCTCAGCAAATGAAGCCTGGCTTCCCTCTCTGCCATATGAAGGAAAAGAAAAGGTGGTGTAGGTTGGCAGCTGCCCTATGTAATTCAATTACAGTCTTATTACACTATAACAGGTCTACCTCTGGGGTCTTGGTTTTTTAAAAAAATTTTTTTAAATGTTCATTTGCATGTGTGTGAGGCTGCTTGAGATTATATGCACTGTTGTCAAAGTTTTCTGTCATGCCCAGTTCCCGCAGTTGTTAAGTCCCAAAGAAACCACACAGAGGTCTACATTAGTTATAAACTGATTGGCCCATTAGCTCAGGCTTCTTATTAACTCTTATAACTTATATTAGCCCATTATTCTTGTCTATGTTAGCCACGTGACTCAGTATCTTATTTGGCGAGGCCGTCACATCTTGCTTCTTCTGTGGCTGGGTCATGACTGCAGACTAGGACTCCCTTCTTCCCAGAATCACCTGTTCTCATTGACCTGCCTCTACTTCCTGCCTGGTTGTCCTGCCTCTACTTCCTGCCTGGATACTGGCCAATCAGTGTTTATTTAAAATATAATTGACAGAATACAGAGCACTCTCCCACCCCGATGCACCACATGTATGATCCCTCCATGTGTGCTGCCATGTGTGTGTTGGGAACTGAAGTCGGGTCCTCAGCAGAAGCACTACGTATTCCTAATTGTGTCCCTCCAGCCCCTGCTATGGTCCCATTTTGAAGGGAAGAATCACAGCGTCACAAGGTTTCCACAGATATGACAGCAACTTTTCTAAAAGACAAGTGTTCCCGCAGCTCTGCAAGACAGGATGCCCCATAGGTTGTACACTTGTGTGTCTGCCTTTATGAATCTGTCAGCTGTGCATTTACTGTTTAGTCTTGTGGGCTCCAACAGTTCCTATACTGGTCATGTGCCACGGGGAAGATGAGTTTCTGCTCAGTTTACTCGGTGTATCCATGACCATGGTTTCCACAGTGGAGCTCAGGAAGGAGGCAAAGCCACGACTAGGCTGTCAACATCCCATCATGTCAGCGGGGAGGAGCTCATGAGGCCCCACCCCCGCCTGAGGAGCTTTAGGCAATTCACTTGCTGTGGGGGAGAGTCTTTTTCCCCAGTGGTACGGCCCCCAGTAAGTTGCTCTTGCTCAAGTGAAGAACCCTGGTCATCCTCATGTAAGCAGCCTAATTAAACGGTGGGCCACTGTCAACAAAAGATAGAAAATGGGGGAGTTGGTGGGAAGAAGTATAGGAGGAAGAGCAAGGGGAAGAGAGGATGACAGGGGAGGGGGATATGACCAAAGTACTGCGTGTGTGTGTCTGTGTGTGTGTGTCTGTGTGTGTGCCTGTCTATGTGCCTGCCTGTGTGTATGCCTGAATGTGTGTGCCTATGTGTGTGTGTAATTGTGAAAGAATAAATAATTTTAATGGTTTAAAAAAGAAAAATTGAAGTATGAATTAGAATGGAAGAAATGAAAGAAGGGAGGGAGGGCAAGGAGGGAAATTAGTTGCTGTGTTTTAACTTCTCTGTTCAATGGACAAAGTGTGCGTTTACCGTGGACACATCATGTTTGGAAGTGAGTGCACACGGTGACGTGACTAGGCCGGCTAATCAGCAGAGGATCACCTCACACAGGTTCCATTCTTCTGGTGAGGACACTTTGAGAACTACAGTCATCATTTGTACAAGTCTTTTCAGCTCTCATGTTTAGCTCTTACCATGGATGGGAAGCTTCTCCACGCCTATGAGCTGGATTCCAACTGCCACCCTCCCCTGGGCGCTGTAGTCTGTGCTCGTAAATGAAGGGCTCCTCCAAGTTCCAGGGGACAGACGTGAACGCTACCAGGCGCGAGGATGGAGGTTGTTCCCAGCCTACAGAAACTGAAGAACAGCTGTGCTATCTAGACCAAGTTCCCACACTCATCGGCACTGGCTCGGATTTTGTTTTGTTTGGAGATGGGGCGATGAGGAAGTCACAGTTTACAGAGCATTTTCTTTAAAGATTTAACATCGTCACGTTTACCCCTTATATGGCCTGCGATGCCTGCACCGCCCATGTCCTCTGAACGAGGAGGACTCTGGTAAATTAGATCCGGTCTCTTATGCTGGGGTCACACGACCAGTGAAAGGAACAGGAACAGTTTACGAGCACGGGGCACATGCTCTGAGACGCTTTGGTGAACTAGTGCTGGAGGGCTTCACCGTTCCTCTGGGTGAAGCAATACTGTAATGGCATGACGAGAAAAAAGCACGTGACATTCTAGGCAAACTCACCCACGCGTTCGTCTAGCTGTCCTGCCTTTGCCGGAAGAGAAGCAGCAACAGGCAAACGCTCCTGAGTCCAACCTGTTTTACAGTCTACTGTGTTTAGCTAATTCATAAGAACATAACAATCATTTGCATCAGTGCAGAGCCAGGTGATAGTTTGAAATGTAGAAACCTCGAGTCCCATTCCCCTCTCTGTGTGACAAATGCAACAAGCATTTGTAAGCAATGTAAGGACGAAGGGTTTATTGGCTGACAATTCCAGGTTACCATCCATCAAGGCCGGCTCACAAGCAGCCGGGCACATCCCATCCACAGTCAAGAGCGGCGAGAAACGACTGCACCCACACCGCCTGTGAAGCTCCATTTAGCTTTCTCCTGTCCTACATAGTTCAGGACCCCCTCCTGGTCCCGGAAATGGAGCTGTGCACAGTAGCCTGGATTTCCCGCATCAATTAACAATCAAGGCCATCCCCTACAGGCAGGCGTGCCCACAGGTCATGCTCATCTAGGCAGCCCCCATTCAGGCTCTTCCTCGATGCTCCACGAGGTAGCAAGTAGATATTTAAAACAACCACCCTGTGTAATATTTAAATGGGGCTAAGCAGGCTTCTCTCCTTAGTTATTGCCATTTCCCGCCTTTCCCTTAGCTTCTGACATGCACAGCTACATTCTTCTCATCTGTAATCACCCCACTGTGCACAGCACACCGAGACATCTGCCTCGTGTGTGACTGAAGTTAGTGCGTGCCCAACACCCTCTCCCTCACCCTCCCTCCTATTCTCCCAGCTGCTGGTGACCACCAGCCTTCTCTCAGTGCCTGTGAAAGCAGCCTCTCTGGATTCCACAACAAATATCATGTTAAATGAATATCCACAACACATATCATGTTAAACAAAACTATGTTATTCTTTGCTTAGATTTTTTCACTTAATCATGATCTCCTATCCAGATTACAAAATCTTTTTCATGGCTGAACAGTATTCACACACACACACACACATGCACGCACACGCACACACACACACACATTCTATAGATATTAATTGGTTGATGGACACTTGGATACGTTCCATTTCTTTGCTCCATTCATCATACTATATGATGAAGCAGGCAGTTATATTTTACATAGATCCATAAGAAAATTATTTTGATATATGTTTGAAATAAATTTTTTTAAAAATTAATAAGGTTTTCTAAACTTTCTATACTCCTACAGCCTCAGATAGAGAAAGGGAGAAATGGTGGGTTTTTGCTTGCCTTCATGGCTACATGAGAGGCCTTCATCACAGCCAAAATCAAGTTCACAGCACAAAATGTAGCGTTCTTATCTCTGTGACTGCCGCTGGCTCTGAATGTGCACATGGCAAAGCTGGGAATTTTCCAATAAGAAATGTAGGAAAGGGGAAGGGAAAAGGGAGAAAGGAAGAAAGAAGGAAGGAAAAGGGAAGGGGAAGGGAGAGGAAGGAAAGAAAAGGGAAAATGAGGAGGCGGTCAGGAACAAAGGAGAAGGAAATGGAAGGAAAAGGAACAAAGGAAGGAGAGAAGGAAGGGAGAGAGGGAAGGTTAAAAAAGAGGGTAGGAGGGAGAAGGGAAGGGAAAGAGAGAGGACAGAGGAAGGATGAAGAGAAGGAAGGCTATGACATCTGGGCGCCAGCAAATAGTCCTTCAGTAAGCCTTAGACTTTTATAGTAGCCAGTTAGGCACAGTGGGTCAGTTCTTACTTTGTCTGCCTGGATACCCATTAGCGGAAGCTGAAGGTTAACTTTTTTCTCTGATAAATGTCTATGTGCCCCAGAGGATGCACTAACACCAAAGATCAATTCCACACAAGTCCAACTTGGTGAGCCCTAGCATCTTCTAAGGTCCTTCAGGACTTTGGAAGCAATGGTTGGACTCCTGTGTATCATTCCTATGACCCCTACTTTCCTTCCACTAGGAAGCGTCAAAGCCTCCCTCCCCCATCTCTCAAGGCCTAGTTAACAGTGATCCCCTCTCTGTCACTCAAGGTCCAGCCACCACTGCATGAAACTGGCCTGTAAGCAAGCTTGCGGGCATTTTCTTGATTGATGGGTGATGTGGGTGGTACCATCCTTGGGCTGACGGTCCTTGAAGGTATAAGAAAGCTGACTCACAATCATGGGGGAGCAACTCAGTAAGCAGCGCTCCTCCATGGTCCCTGTTTCAGTTCCTGACTCCAGGTTCCTGCCTTGAGTTCCTGCCCTGACTTCCTATCATGATGAACTGTGATCAGGACACATAACCCAAAATAAGCCCTTCCCTTCCCAACTTACTTTTGGACATAGTGTTTCACCAGAGCAATAGAAACCCTAACAGGTATTTGGCAAGGACAAATATGGCCCCAGGTGGTGGGAGAGCATCTAACAGTGTCCTCATTCTCTTAAAATAGCCAAGACAAAGAAAGGGGGAGGGAAGAAAAGAGGGAGAAAGGAGACAGAGAGAGTTTCAGCATGCTCTAAGAAGGGCCGTGTGAGCTCTGTAAGAGACCAGGCACCTTTGTTGATATTTGTTGATGGTTCCTTAAAACATGACCCTGTGGCAAGGCTCTTGCTCATCGCAGTGACGAACACATACAGGTTTCTCCCCTAAAAGCCACAAAGAAAGAGAACTGATAGAAAACTATTAGAGGGGCTTAACACTGAGTTAGAAGTGTTCAAACTTGCTGTACACCATTAAAGACAGAAATAGAAATGATAATTTTCCAGTACATCTTTAAAATCGAGGTGTTATTCAAAATATTTTGTAATGAGGATAATGGCATTCAGTCATCTACTCATAGATCAACTAGGTACAAGCTGCTGTCTAAGGCTGGAGAGACAGATGAGAAAGAGAGCCCCACACACACACCGTAAGGGACGCGCATTTTTGCACAGGAAGACAGTGCCCATGTACAAGTCTCAAGAGGTCAAGGAAGAGTTCAATCATATATGAGAACCAAGATAATAATAAATACAGTCGTGGAAGGTGAGTGATGGCTGTCAGTGTGGGAGACGGTGGGGAGGTTAGTCTGAGCAAAGAACAGCTCTCCAGTCTGAGACAAGAAAAAGGTAGGAAGCCATGTCATGAAGCAAAGCAAAGGGACTCGGGCAGCAATGACAAGCAGCAGGGGCCTGGATCGTGGGCCGTTGTGAGCAGAATACATTTTGCATAACTTTTCATTTGTTTCTGTTTAATTTGGGGTTTGGAGCCCTTTGTGGTCAGTGGCTCCCTCTCTGTGCCACATTCCAAGACCTAGAGCCCCTGAAATCATAGACTCGAATCTTCAGCCTGCTACACCCCTTCTTCATGTGCATCCCCGAGATACAAACAAGGCACAGGAAGAGAGCAGCGTGGTCCTTCGAGGTTTGTCAGTGACATACAGGGATTCTTTTCCTTATTGGGAATTTTTACTTTTTCAATTAAACTGGGCGCTTCACAACTTTTATTTGGTTTAACCAAGTTCCCGGTTAATTCCTGTACTTTGAGCCATTATTAAGTTAATAAAGGTGACTTTAACACAGCACTTATATAATTGTTTGAGAGGAAAAAAAACAGTCTATTGTGGAAGCAAGCTTGCTAAGGCACTGGATGATCTAAAGGAAGGTAGAACACTGTCTCCAGGAGGGAAATTTGGTGATCTCAGCAAGTAAACAACTCAAGGGCTTCAGGAAGTCCCTGAGACTGATTAAATGCACTGGGCTTTCCTCACCTCAAGCAGATATAAGCAGTGAAGACTCTTATGAGACAATCTGAGATCAAACAAAAACTGTCGGGAAGAGGCTCAGGCAAACTGAGATGCCTGAGATAGACATCCTCAAACTCTTGAGCTGCCTGTAGATTGTATGGTGAACTCCAGGTTTCCAGATTTTCTGGGCTGCCACTAACGCTGGGTGGCTTTGGTGACACAATTGTCTTTGAGTCATTTCTCTTCCTGCAGGTAACCCCTCACCCACACTCCTGTAAGAAACCCCAATGAAACCCGTGGTTCACCAAGTGGAATTTGGGAGGTAGCCTTACTTTTGGTTGCCATTAGTTCCCAATCCGGGGTACATAGATGTGTGTTTGTGTTCCCCCAGAATAGGGTCCCACAACAGCATTGCAATACCTAATGGTCCCTTTGATTAAAATATGCGGCCACTAAGTGACCAGTGGACAGGAAGCATAGACAATGTGGACGCCTTGGACAAAGATGGCTCCCATCTAGGAAAGGATACAGGGAACGCGCATGAGCCTCCACCACGCTACTTCTAGTGGTGCCTCATTTAACACTCACAGCTGGGGCTGGAGGGCTGGCCAATGGTTAACAGCACCAGCTGCTCGTCCAGGGGACCCAGGCTCAATCCCCAGCACAGCCATCTGTAACTGCAGTCCCCATCTGACACCCTCTTCTGGTCGCTGCAGACATGCAGGCAAAACAATGTGTGCATAAAATAAGTAAATATTTTTTAAAAATCCTTTCCCCTGGTCAGGATGAAGCTCTTGTTTGGCCCTCAGTTGCCTCTGTCTCATGACCCTTCCCCACTCTGGCAAGAAGCCTTCTTGATTCTGCCCAAGGGCTACCTACATCTCTGCACCTAGAGGGAGTGCAGCTGCGGTCGTGGCTGAATTACTGACTTCCACTGGCCCTGCAGCTGGTTTCATTGAAGACACTCGCTACCAAGAGGGCTTCTTTTCCAAAGCAGCCAAGCGGCGCCTTCCTCTGCTCAGAACTGCCTTGCAGCTTTCATTTTGTTGAAATCCAAGCTCTCGCCAGGTTCCAGGAGGACCACACGGTCTGCCCTGCAACACCCTTCCATCTCCTTCCCACTTCTCCCCACCACCATGGGTTTCTAGCTCTAGCCATGGGTTTCTATCCAGACCCTTACCCTACTGCTGGAACACAAGGTCCACAGAGATAGGGGAGATAGGGGACTGTGTTTCGTTCCCTGCAGATCCCAAGGGCCTGGAGCAACACCCTGAACATAGTTAGCACTGAACATGCAGCTGTTGAACAAAGGCACCAAACTTGTGCACATACAGATAATCCAGCATGCTCTTCACAAAGAGAATTAAGCCTTCTATTGAACTTCTCTTTGTCAGCCCTAGACAGGACATCTGTATAAACTCTTCCAAGACTTGGGGAGTATGACAGAAGAGGGGACGGAAGACAGCAAGAATCACAAGATGGGCGTCTTAGGGTCTCTGTCGCTGTGAAGAGACACCATGACCACAGCAACTCTTATAAAGGAAAATCATTTAAGTGGGGTGGCTTTCATTCTCAGAGTTTAATCCATTATCATCGCGGTGTGACATGGTGGTACACAGACAGACGCGGTGGCATGCAGACAGACACGGTGACACGCAGACAGACACGGTGACACCCAGACAGACATGGTGACACGCAGACAGACATGGTGACACGCAGGCAGACACGGTGACACGCAGACAGACACGGTGACACGCAGACAGACATGGTGACACACAGACAGACATGGTGACACGCAGACAGACATGGTGGCATGCAGACAGACACAGTGACACGCAGACAGACACGGTGACACGCAGACAGACATGGTGACACACAGACAGACATGGTGGCATGCAGACAGACACGGTGACACGCAGACAGACACGGTGACACGCAGACAGACACGGTAACACCCAGACAGACATGGTGACACACAGACAGACACGGTGACACGCAGACAGACACAGTGACACGCAGACAGACACGGTGACACGCAGACACTGTGACACGCAGACAGGCATGGTGACATGCAGACAGACACGGTGACAAGCAGACAGACAGGGTGACACACAGACAGACATGGTGACACGCAGGCAGACACGGTGCTGGAGAAGGACCAAAGAGTCCTACATCTTCACTTGCAGAAAACAGGAAGTGGTCTGCCTTACTGAGTGTGGCTTGAGCACATAGGAGATCTCAAAGCCCGTATGTCCACAGTGACACACTTCCTCCAACAAGGCCATACCTACTCCAAGGCCACAGCTCCTAATAGTGCAACTCCCTTTAGGGGACATTTTCTTTCAACCACCACAACGGGAAGGCCACCGGTGAGACCCCATCTGTGGATATGGCACGGCTGTTGCAATAATGAACACATAGCAGCTATGACTGCCGGCACAGGACATACACACAGACACAGACAGAGGCTGGGGAGACGACTCAAGTTTTAAGAACACATACCGCTCCCCCAGATGACCAGGGTTTGGTTCCCTGCACTATGTAGGATGGCCCACAACCATGAGTAACTCCAGATCCAGGAAACCCAATGCCCTCCTCTGGCCTCTGCAGCCACTGAACTCATGAGCACAGTGCACACAAGCTTGCCACGCACACACACACACAAAATTAAAATTAAACATAAAAATAAAATATTTTAAGGACATGAAAGAGTTCTATTGTGTCAGTGAAAGTTGTCATCAGATTAAATACTAGTTTCTAACTCTATACATCAGAGAAAATGGTTGTTTATTTAAGAAATATATACAAGTATTTCTTTTTGAAATGTTTTGTGATTTAGTCACTGGGCCAAAGATTTATGAATGGGCCATGAATCTTTACATAAATATCAAAAGTGGTGACAAGAAAATGTATACACACTTGAGCCATGAGATATATGATAAAACAAGGAAAGTAAAATATTTAAAGAATAGCCAGACTGGGCATGGTGGCACACACCACTAGTTATGGTGGCACACACCACTAGGCATGGTGGCACACACCACTAGTCATAGCACTCTGGAGGCAGAGGCAGGTGGATCTCTGAGTTTGAGGACAGTCTGGTCTACAGAGTGAGTTCCAGGCCAGTCAGGGCTACAAAGAAGCCCTGTCTCAAAAACAAGTAGCCAGGCTATAGCTAGGCCAAACCACCACAAGATTACAAGTTCAAAGCCCCAGCTACAAAGTGATTTCTCAGAGCAGGCCCTCAAGACACACAAACAAAACAACAAATTGCTTCTCTGACTTTGATTTTAGGGGAAAAAAATATGTTACACTAAAGCCTCATAAAGATTCTAAACTGATTAGAGCAAATTTACAAGGGTTTTGCCTGGTATTTCTTGTACTTAAAAACAGCCACATTTCCCCGTCAGAATGATCTTACACCTCTCCTGTCTCCCCAAACCCACGAGGAAGGAGAAGCCTGGCTGGCAGGTACCTCCCTCTCACCATTCATCCTCATAGAAGAAGAAACCCCAAGGGAGATTGCATCTCTGATTGCATCTGAACCCACCCTGTCACCTCTTCTGCAGCCATTGGATCGCCAGCACAGGACCCAAACAGAGTCAACAGTACTTCCTCAGTCAGACCAGCCTTGCGGAGTGCAGCTTGCTTCCTCACAAGGAGCAAGAGAGTTTCCACAGAGCCTGGCAAAGATGCTTATGATTTGCAACTGAAGGACACACCTAAGACCTAAGTGATGCCCCCACCCTGCTGTTTGACATGACCCTGCTTCTGGTAGATGGAGCAAGTCCCATCCAGGGCTAGGCACTTCCTCCCCTCTAGAACAAATGAAGTTCTGGGGTGTTCCTCAAATAGTCTTGATAGACCCAAACACACCAGCCTCTCTCTCTCTCTCTCTCTCTCTCTCTCTCTCTCTCTCTCTCTCTCTCTCTCTCTCTCCTTCTGCCTTCCTCCTCATCTTTTTATTTGTTTTAAAGACAGAATCTCATGCAGTCCATGTTGGTCTTGAACTTCTCATCCCCCTGCCTCTACTTTCCACAAGCTAGGAAAATCAGCATGCACTGACACACCTAGGAAAATACGGTAGTAAGAGGGCACCCACAAATCCCACCACTGGCACACCTAAGTAACTAAGGTAATACAAGGGCACCCACAAATTCCACCTATCTCCTTTTACCCATTTCCTTTAATTTTCGAAAAGGGCAGCCTACAGAACGGGGAAAGGTCAGAGGGCTGATCTCCAAAATAAACAAAGAACTCAAGAAACTGGTCATCAAAAGAACAAATAATTCAATAAAAAAAAAATGGAGCACAGACCTAAACAGAAAACCCTCAACAGATGAATATAAAATGGCTGAAAGACACTTAAGGAAATGATCAACATCTTTAGCCATCAGAGAAATGCAAATCAAAATAACTCTGAGATTCCATCTTACACCTGCCATAATGACCAAGATCAGAAACACTGATGAGAACTTATGCTGGAGAGGATGTGGGGTAAGTGAACACTGCTCCATTGTTTGTGGGAGTGCAGACTGGTACAGCCACTTTGGAAATCAGTATGATGATTTCTCAGAAAATTAGGAAAAAAATCTACCTCAAGATCCAGCAATACCACTTTTGGGTATATACCCAAAGGATGCTCAATTATACCACAAGGGCAGCATTATTCATAATAGCCAGAGCCTGGAAACAACCTAGATGCCCCTCAACTGAAGAATGGATTAGGAAAATGTGGTATAATTACACAATGGAGTACTACACGGTGGAAAAAATAATATCTTGAAATCTGCAGACTAATGGACGGATCTAGAAACAACATATTGAGTGAGGTAACCCAGTCCCAGAAAGACAAATATAATATGTACTCACTCATAAGTGATTCTAGAAATCAAGATCTCCTGAGTAAATTGGGAGCATGGGGAGGGGTCACAGGAGAGAGTAGAAGGGGAGGGGGAGAAAGAGGGGGGAGCAGAGAAAAATGTATAGCTCAATAAAATCAATAAAAACTGCAAAGGAGAAGGTTGCCTGGGTCCCTCAGTTTGTTCTTGGGTGGTTTGCTGAGTTAAGTTGGGGTTAAGCTGTAATCCCGAGTGAAAAAAAAAATGTTTGATGCCCTTTGCTTCCTGTGGTAGAAAAATCTTTACTAAAAAAAAAAAAAAAAAAAAAAGTTTCCCTGGTCTAAATTTTGAAAGTAAAATGAGTAATTCTAAATACAATTACATTTCAGCCCAGTTTAAGACGCGCATCTTATAATCGGGTTTAACATTTTAAGTGACGGTGTGGCATCTTTAGAAGTATTTGTTTGAGTGTTGTTTCCCTCCATCAGAAGGAGCCGCACTCCAGCTTGGGTCCTTTCTTGGTCCCTGAGACACTCACTGCGCTCATAACATATGGGGTCTTATACAGTAAAGAGAAGCTGTGTTTGTTAAAAATAAAAATAAAAGTCTGCTGACTTTAAGTTCTGGTTTTTATTCCATGTACGCTACGCCCTGTTAGGAAAAAAAAAGTTACAGCTCGTTCTATGTTGCCCCAAATTCATAGTGCAGAAGCCTCCGTATGGAGAGAGGGGCGGTAATGAGAAGTCAGGCCACCGTTTACAGGGCCGCAAACATCACAAGGCAATACGCCGTGTTTACTCAACTATTTATAATAGTTTATCATAATGATACGCTGTGTGTGTGCGAGCGCCTGGATTCTCGTACAGACACAGTTGACAACTTTATCCCTCCTGGTGCCGGTTACTGCTGCAGTAGTTTCTCCTCTGTGGCTCGCTGTATTAGAGCGCCACCTTCTGGCTAGACAGAGACATGGAAAATCTGTAAGAAGAGAACAGCAGCCCCCACAGGGTTGCACCCAGCGGGAAAGGCAGAGACACAAGGAGCTGGTGGGTCAATCCCTTGAATCGGTGATGAGCGCCTTCCCTTCCCTGATGCGGGACTCCACTCTGTATGCTATGAATATGTTTAATTACCATTGGCCCAGTAAAGCCCGGCGGGAAATCCGAACAGAGATATTGAGAGAGTAGGTGGAGTCAAGGAGATGCCATGTAGCTACTGAAGGAGACAGATACTGGAACCTTACTGGTAGGCCACAGTCTCGTGGTGATACACAGATTAATAGAAATGGGTTAATTTAGATGTAAGAGTTAGTTAATAAGAAGTCTGAGCTAATAGGCCAACAGCGTTGTAATTAATACAGTTTCTGTGTGAGTATTCGGGTCTGGGAGGCTGGGAAACTGAACGAGCAATCCCCGTTTATACTTCCCTCCCCAGGGGGTTCTTGAAGACGCTCAGTTTTGAGCAAGTTTCTTTCTCTACAATAATGGGCAGCACCTGTGTCTCTATTTTATTTTTATCTTCACTAACGAGCATCTTTTGAGGATTCCAAAGCTGTTCTCATACCAGAGACTGAACTTGGGAGTCCCTCTGGTGGTCGTGGGCATGAGTCTCAAATGCGGCTGATTTTCTTCCTGCTGCCCTCCTTAGCCACGGTCTCACGCCAGCTTATCTCTGTACCCCAGCGCCCACCAGCCCTCTGCACTCCATGCCCTGCCACACATGTTCCTGCCCACATCACTGAGTACTTTGTCTCAAACACTAAGGGGGACCCCTCCACAGGTAAACGTGTGTGTGTGTGCATGCACTCACATGTGCGTGTGCATGTGTGTGTCTTCTAGCCATTACTAATACCCGGCTTGGGATATTTTGCCGAAATCTTGGATTTATATTAAAGTTCTGTCACTTGCTACGACTGTGGCAAAGTTTAAAAGCTATTAGCAGCCTTGGCTCCTCACCTGCAGGCCACAGCTCCGGGTTCTTTCTTCCACGCGTAGATGTTAGAGATCAGTTGTCTATAAGGAGAGCTTTTTTCACAGGTGTGGCCCTTAACTAACTTGTCTTTCTTTTATGTCCGTGATTTCCTCTCCTTAACTGTTTAATTACACTAATTCAAGAAAAGAGAAAACAATTAATTGTGCTAGGCTTGTCAGTCTGACTCATGCCTCTAATACCAGCATGGGGGAGGCTGAGGTGGGAAGTTTCTATGCATTCTAGGCTAGCCTGGTCTACAGAGTGTAACATTGTCTCAAAAGAAAACAGGGTGAAGAGAAAAGAAAAAGTTATGGTCAGGACCTATGACTTGGGGCACTGGCTGCCAAGTATTCCATCTGACCTTGGTTTCTTCATCCACACACGGGAGAAAGTTTTCCCAAGGTTAGACCCTGAGTGATGAAGAAGACGTTCAAGTAAGCCTTGACTTGAGTTTAGAGAAGACAAGTTCTTTACTGAAAAAAGGGATGTTTCTAGCCCATGCTCTCAGAATTCAGCATTCAATATTCAGTCCTGGGAGTCTGCAGCTGCGCTGAGTCCAGATGTGTTTTCTGCATCATGTTCCGCGGACAGATGTTCATCTTTCAGGGGTGTTCCCTTTTCCTCAGGACACAGCACACACCCAGAACACAGTGCGCACTCAGGACATAGCGCACACTCAGGACACAGCTCACTCTCAGGACACAGCACACACTCAGGACACAGTGCACACTCAGGACAGCACACACTCAGGACACAGTGCACATTCAGGACACAGCGTACACTCAGGACACAGTGCAACTCAGGACACAGAGCACACTCAGGACACAGCGCACACTCAGGACACAACGCACACTCAGGACGCAGCGCACACTCAGGACGCAGCGCACACTCAGGACGCAGCGCACACTCAGGACGCAACGCACACTCAGGACACAGTGCACACTCAGGACACAGCGCACACTCAGGGCACAGCGCACACTCAGGACACAGCGCACACTCAGGGCACAGTGCACACTCAGGAGACAGAGCACACTCTGGACACAGCACACTGGGATGGAGAGATGGCTCTCTGCTTAAGAGCATGTACTGCTCTCGCAGAAGACCAGAGTTTGCTTTCCCATTATCCACATGGCTGCTCACAACTTCCTGTAACTCCAGCTCTAGGGATCCAGCATCATCTTCTGGTCTCTGCAAGAACTGCACTGCCCTGCACACAGGCGCATTTACACTTACACACACACACACACACACAAAACTGTTTTCAAAAGAAAAGGAGTACATGAAATGTTATTTGCTGCGGGATATTTGTACACTGTGTGAAGATGTTTCATTGTGATTGGTTTAATAAAAAGCTGAATGGCCAATAGCTGGGCAGGAGAGGTCAGGTGGTACTTCCAGGCAGAGAGAGGAACTCAGGGATGAGTCTAGCATTAGCCCAGGTGACAGAGAGGGAGTCAGACTTACTGAATGGAGGAGAGGTAAAGAGTCACGAGGCAGAACATAGAGTAAGAGAAATGGGTCAATTCAAGTTAACCCATTTAATTAAGAGCTAGTGGAACAAGCCTAAGCCAAGGCCAACCTTTCATAATTGATGATAATCTGTGTCACTATGTGGGAGACTTTCCAAAGAAAGTCCAGCAGGAAAGACTTGCTGCGGCTCTTTCTGAACGGGAAGCGAGCAAAGACGGCCATGACGTCAATGCTGACATGTCCCAGATGTCCCTCTTACTGGTCACCTTTCCTCTGTTATGCTGAGTTCCAGATGGGTCACACATCTGAGCTATCAGCAACCTGTTCTCCTAAACTCAACAAAGAGCCCTGAGTATACACATTTGCTTAGAAATGTGCAATACACAAATCGTGCTTTTACACGGCAAACGTAAAAACCCCAAACACAAATTACTGAAACATCATCAAAGCTGCCATGGTGGTGCAGTCTTAAATCCCAGCACTCTGGAAGCAGAGGACATGGATCTCTGTGAAATCAAGGCCAGCCTGTCTATACTGTGAGTTATAGACCATCCTGGGCTACATAGGGAGACAGTGTCTCAGAACAACGACAATATCAACAAGGAGATACGACCCTACCCACCAGGATCTTACAAACGATGTCGCCTTTGTTGCTATTCAACACGAACAGAAATAGAGTGAATAATTTTCAATAAAAGGCACGGAGGTTTTTGCTGCCTTTTCTTAAACACTGAAACACACCGCGTCTAAGAAAGCAAATGCCTGTACCCCAACTGGCTTCGCTGAGTTCCCCTGGAGCACTGATTTCCCAGTCACTCTTTTGTGCCTGTGACTCCACGATGCTCAGGGATTCCAAAGGGATGTCATTCTTCACATTTCCATATTTTGAAGGGATATAGACAACTCTACACAGCAGACAGAAAATGAGTTTAATCTCTAAGTTCTTTCATCGGTAGAGACTGTCAGGTCTCCAACGTGCTGTCAATCACCACTGCTCTCCGGCAGGTTTTCTGAGTCTATAACAGTGGGATTTACACTTTCCCAAACAACGATTTCAACCACTATCATGTGGTCCTAATTACTTTACATCAGGCAGACGACTCCAGAAACATGGGTGCTTAGCACCATCTAATGCTCAAGAATAAAACAACCGCATGGTCCATAGCAGCGAAATGCATCCTAGAGCAGGGAGTGTGCGTGTGTGTGTGTGCGCGTGTGTGTGTGCGCGTGCGTGTGTGTGTGCGTGTGTGTGTGTGTTGTGTGTATGTGTGATTGGGAGTGTTTTACCTGGGTGTATATTATGAAGCATGTGTGTGCTATGCCCATAGAGACCAAAACATGGCATTGGATCCCCTGGAACTGACATTACAGACAGTTGGGAACCCCCATATGGGTGCTGGGAACCGAACTTGGGTCTAGAGGTGGGATTGTTTTCTTAAGGAGAGGGCTTGCTTTGGTTTCATGTCACTGCTATAATAAAGTGCTATACATTTTGTGGCTAAAACAAAAGTATTCTCTGGGTTCTGAGGAGTCTAAATCTCAAACGGTCTCTATGCGGCAAGATCAAGGCATCAGCAAGATGTTCCACCTGGGGGAGATCTCTTTCCACCCACATTCCTCTTCCTTTGCCTTCTAAGAGCTCACATGAGTAGACTGTGCTGATCCACCCAACTAACCTGAAACCTCCCCATAAAAGTTCTATTTATATCTGCAAAGTTTCCCTCTCCCACGAGAAACAACTTAATCACAGGTCCCGGAGGTGAGGATACAACCAGGGTAAAGGAGGAGCATTGCTTCACCTGGATGCGAAAGTTAACCCAGGACATGTTAACGCAGCAATTCAAACCCTGAACCAGATAGCCAAAATTTTAGCCCCTGACGTTTTGTGGGTGTACACATTGGTACATTGACTTTTGTGTTAGTGGGGTGGGGGTGGGGGATATGGCTAATATGGCTGTATTTATGTTTGGGGGTGGGCAAGAAGATGGCTATATCATGGAATTACAACCTTTTTCTTTTTGCACATTTTAGTGTTTAGGCACCTAGGCTGCAATTTGCTTCCTGCTATTGCGTGTTGAGCACCTGTTCTTTAAATGACCTCTTAAGACCTACCCAGTTCAGAGGAACATCCCAAGGGGAACTGGTCAGTTCTTATTACTTTGTGTCTTTGGTCACCCAACCTCTGCCTCTGATCTCATCTGTCCTTTGACCATCACACACACACACACACACACAAGTGCATGCATACCTACATGAACATATATTCAAAACTTAACGCCATTTCTTTCATTTCTTCTCTACAGAGACACTATCTTTACAAGGCATAGGTTTCCTGCCTGCCTGCTGAAAACCCACACCTACTGAGTTGTTCTGTCTTTTCTTCTGTGATACTATTTATATATTAGCAGTAGAGAATCTTGATTACCAATAGTAATCTGTGACATTACTGAGCTGCTAGCTCTGGGCTGCTGCTGGCACTAACTGACCACACTAGGAAAGGAGAAGGACAGGACTTTCTCCAGTCCACACCTGCTCTGTCTTCTGGCCAGCAGCTCCTGGATGACAACATCGCTAGTGGAAGTTAACCAGCGTTCATTGCTGGGAAATAACTGGAGGAGAGAGAGTCCATGGAGAATAGATTCCTTCTCCACACCAACTTGAGGATGGATCTGATGTTTATCAATGAGCATAAACGATGGGAAGGAGTAGAATTCCTCAAAATTTCTAATAAAATAAAGTTTTGAAAATACTAAAAAATGAATGTCAGGCATTCAAGATTGAGGGCTATTATTTTTTAAAAAAGAAAACAAACTATCTTTTTTCATTTTACATACCAATCCCAGTTCCCAGTCCCTCCCCTCCACCTATTCCCTCCATCTAGCCCCTATCTCCCCCCCAACCCCAGCCACTCCTCAGAGAGGGTAAGACACTGTTTTGGGGAAGGTCCAAGGCCCTCCCTACATGTCAAGGCTGAGCAAGGTATCCATCCAAAGAGAATCCACCTGGAAAGGGGAAATAGGCAAGATTTCCTGACAAAATTGGGAGCATAGGGGTGGGGGGAGCAGGCATTCAAGATGTTTTCCGAACTTCCTTCCTGAAGGCGAAGGCGTAAGTCACAAACAATCCCACACCAGTTTGGCATTATGATTAATATAATGGTTATTTATTTAAAGGGGGAAAAACTTACAGATCACCGTCCCAGACAACAGCCCTCTGCGCAATCAGGAAGGGAGTCTAGTCGCCAGAAGCAGAGCAGGAAGTAAGACAGAGGGAGGAGGGAAGTGGCTGCTTTTTTAAAGAGAGAGACCACGCCCCAATGGGCTGGTATCTCAGCGACTATTGGCTGGAGGAGCAGAAGGACCTCCCGCAACACCTTCCCAGTAGTGACCAGTGGCTCAGGGGGTAAAAACATTTGCCATTTGAACCCAACAACCTGAGTACAACCTGAATGCCATCCTTAGAACCCGTGAGTTGGGTTGTGGCAACTCGGAAAACAAAAGGACTTAGGGTTGGAAGGGCTAATTTCAGCTCACAAGTCACAGTCTGTCGTGAGTGAAGTCAGGGCAGGAACTTGAAGCAGAAGCTGTGTAGGAACACAGCTGGCTAACTCACTCCCAGGTTCATGCTTAACTAGCCTTCTTATACAGTCCAGGACCACGTTCCCTGGGGAATGGTGCCACCCACAGTGGGCGGGGCCCTCTACATCTATTGGCAATCAAAACAATCCTCCACAGATGTGTGCACAAGACAATACGATTTGGCAGTCCTTTCTCGGGTGGCTCTGGGATGCATAAGCTGACAGCTCAACTGACTAGGACAGGACATACAAGATGGAAAAAGAAATGGACTCCACACGTTGTCCTCCAGTCATTGGGCACCATGGCACATACAGCCACATACATACATCACACACACCCAAGGGTAATAAATAAAAATACAAATAGTAATAATAATAGTGTAAATGGAGGTCTCTCTGTCCCACCCTGTCCTACAGTCACCTCTAAATACTCACTCAGAGGCTTAATACTAATTACAGAATCTTTGGCCTATAGTTCAGGCTTATTACTAACTAGCTCTTACACTTAAATTTCTATTCATCTATGCATCGCCACATGGCCATGACTTTTACCCGTCTGCTGGAATCTTGTTTCTTGGGAGGCTGGCTTGTGTCTCTCTCACTCCACCCTTCTTTTTCCCTGTATCTCTGTTTGGCTTTCCCACCTGACTTTATTCTGCCTTGCTATAGGCTAATAATATTAGCTATCAGCTTTTATTATCAACCAATGAGAGCCACAGATATTCACAGTGCACAGGACAGTTATCCCACAGCATAGTAGACTATGTATAAACATTGTCACTTATGAATCAAGTTCAAGACCATCTGTGTGGAACAGATGTCATTTTATAGATGAAGAAATGAATGTCACTGACCAGGAGTCTTGTTGACAGGGATAGGGAGAAATGGGTTGGAGAGGTGGTTCCTTGTTTAGGAGCAATTGCTGCTCTTCCAGAGGACTCAAGTCCTGTGCCCATCACCCATATCAGTGAGCTCACAACCACTTGTAATTCCAGCTCCAAGGGATATGACAGTCTTTCCTGGCCTCCACGGGCATCAGGAACACATGAAGCACACAGATATACACACAGGCAAAATACCCATATGCATAAAACATTCTCTTCGTTGAAATATGAGCAGCAGGGCTGCGTCCCTGGCACCCAGCCGCCCGCTTGGCTAGCTTATGCCCTGAAATAATTACATCGGAATTATATTCTTTTAATCACTGCCTGGCCCATTAGTTCCAGCCTCTTATTGGCTAGCTCTTACATATTGATCTAACCCATTTCTAATATTCTGTGTAGTACCACGAACTGGCTTACCAGAAAAGATCTTAACCTGCGTCTGTCTGGAATGAGAGAATCATGGTGACTCACTGACTCGGCTTCTTTCTCCCAACTTTCTGTTCTGTTTACTCTACCCACCTAAGGGTTGGCCTATCAAATGGGCCTAGGCAGTTTCTTTATTAACCAATGAAAGCAACAGATTAATACAAGATCCACCTCCATCATCTCTTAACTTTGAAAGGACATGGAGAAATTATTACAGTAATATTTCCTGGGACAGAAGGACTTGATGCAGCTCCCTAGCAAAGGCAATACAGCAAAGTTCATTCTTTGACCCCAAATTCACTTTAAGTAGTGAGTCCTAAGGAAAACAATGTGAACAAAGATTGAAATAAAGCAATGTCCATCTCAGGTTTTTTTTTTTTATCATAGCAATAGATTGGAAATAATATATGGTATAAACTACTAGTATTCAGAGAAATGTCTCCTCTGTCTGCTAACGTTTCCTGGCCTTTCTGGGGTTGGATTGGATTGCAGGGCTGTATTTGGGGTCACTGAATATTAGAACGAAGATGCAAGCAGATTGGATTCAAATCCACCCACACCACCAAGGCGGCCTCTGGGCTTTCTGGCACTGATGACAGTGAAGTGCTGAGGGTCAGATAAATAAACCTGGAGCCTACACTGCATGCTGTCAAAACAGTAGGAAGGAGCCTGGGTCCCTGGACCCACCATCTGCAAAATATCTCCTGAGCTAGCTGCGCTTTGTGTGAACAGCAGATACAGTGTTACCAGAGTAAGACACCGAGTTTTGGTTATTTACCCCATATATCTGCTAATGTAAACACAAAGATGGCCTTAAATATCCAATGATGGGGAAGTCAGTCCAGTAAACTGAAGTGATTTCCTTGCACCTCAGATTCCCTCTGAATGAATTATTGATCAGAATCTGGGCAGCGTCCAACCCAGAAGAGAGATCAAAGCTGTGTTTCCATCCTCTGGACCATCAGCTTTGACTGTAGCTCTTAAATGGATGCAAAACGTGTGTTCCCTGCCGGCTTCGTGTGGGTAGGGCAGGGTCCTGCTACCTCACATCTTTAGTTTCTCACATGACTAGAAAATAAACAAACAAGGATTTAAATATGAACATGGAAATTCACTTCTGGTTAAATCATTTTAAAGTAAAATGACACATTCTCTTGTCTTTACATTTATGTTTGGAGAGTGTGGCACACCTCCATGACGTCATGGGGAGGTCAGAGGACAACTTGCAGAACTCTGTTCTCTTTTTTCCACACTGTGGATCCCAGAAATCAAGTGTAGGTGGTCACATTTGACAGGAAGCATCTCATCCACCGAGCCATCTCATCAGCCCCTACAGTGACACATTCTCGTGATTTTGCCATGAAAGTATAGAAGAGTATTAAGGATTGGTTAAAGCAATCACTCCATAGTCATGAGCCCTATCCACATCATTCAGAGACCATTGTACTATTCAGAACATTTGACTGTTGTGATAGGAATCTACTTGTTTGTTCCCGGCTGCCCAGACTCCCAAAATAACCACACAGAAACTATATTATTTGCAATACTGCTTGACCAATAGCTTAAGCATATTTCTGGCTCATATCCTAAGCTAATCCATTTCCATTAATCTGTGTATTGCCACATGGCTGTGGCTTACTGGCAAAGTTTCGGCATGTCTGTCTCTGGCCATGGCTCCATGGCTTCTCCTTGACTCTGCCTTTTTTTTCTCCCAGCATTGTTTAGCCCCCAGCTCTGTTATGTCCTGTTCTGCCATAGGCTTAAAGCAGTTTCTTTATTAACCAATGGTATTCACAGCGTACAGATCCCACATCAGACTGTGAGTGCTCAGTGTATCTAGAATTAAAGTAGATTAGCCCTCTCCTGCCTTGTGGTTTGTTCTGTGTGGTTATGACAGGCATGGAAGCAAGCTGGCAGACAGACGGACTGAGAGGAGCAACCTGCCCACTGACTAGACCTTGGGAATAGCACATTCATGATTTAGCTGTCTCAACAGCCCACAAAGTGGATTTGTCGGAAGACCTCAAGTTCAGAGAGCTGCAATGCACACCTGGCTAATAAGGTGGTGGGGAGTCGAACTCAGGGCTTCATGCACACTGGCCAAGCACTCCACCAAATGGCCTGTGTCCCCAGCGAAAAGGGTCTGTCTTGTTAAGGTTCTATTTTTGAGAATTCCATGAGTTAAGTTGTTACCAGGCATAGAAAACACTGTCTATAAACACAATTAGCTATGTCTACATGGGCTGGCTGGCTGTGCTGGACAGTCTGAAGTCCTACGTTAGCCTGTAAAACCACCCATAGGCTCTGATGCTGTTAGCACTTCTCTGTAAAATGAGTTAAAGCTGGGTGTGACCGTGCACATCCACAACCCCAGCATTTGAAAGGCGGAGGCAGGGCAATAAGGAGTTCAAGGTCACCCTCAGCTACACAGCAAGATTGAGGCCAACATGGGCTACACAAGAACCTATCTCAGAAATAAAACAAGACCAAACAAAATAATAAGCATTAATCCACCCCCAAAATTATATCACGTACATTCCTCAGTGAGCTTATCTGCTATGCTTGTTGTCATAGACATAATAATATGGGAAAATTATTCTGCATTTTCTTGTGTAAAGAAAAAATAAAATAGCAGTTCTATTCTAGAAAATGAGAACTTGCCCCCATTATGCTAAATGTGAGCTGTTGCTGGTGTTGAAGGATAAAATATGAGCCATGGTTAGACGACAGTGTGTTTGAAAATGTCACTAAGTCGTATATAGCTGTACATCCTGAGCATATTGGCCTGTTTCCATTATTGCAACAAAAAAAAATCCCTGAAGCTGGGCAATTTGCAAAAAGGAAAGAAGCTTACTTGTCAAAAGACTTGGTGGCTGACAACCTCCACAGTCGTGGTGTGGGTTCGTCTGAGAGGTCTTCCCTCAAGGGACCAAACACCATCATGGCATCCAGAGACAACCAAAACTGCTAAGATGGGATATGTTGCTTGGATTTTATGCAAAATTTTGCAATTGAACTACACGAAGGGAAGTTTCCAGGAAAAGTCCGCACCTGTTAGCAGTAATTAACTAATTGTGAAAACCTACAATGTTGTATGTTGTGAGCCAAAACTATCTCGTGTTTACTGCCCATCTATGTGTGTGACTCCTTTTCACTACGAGTGGAGAGACCTCTAGGTTCACAGACCCAAAGGCTGGTAGACTCTTGTCAAGAGGCCCCAGAAAGCTGCAGCAGAGATTTCCCCACTTAGCTGTACCCTGCCGGCCTAAGGATTCTGCCAATGTGTTCAGAAAGTGTCTTCAGAGGCTGGAGAGATGGCTCTGTAGCAGCAAGCGTGCACTGGTCTATAGAGCACTAGAGTTCCGTTCACACACACACACACACACACACACACACACGAGAGAGAGAGAGAGAGAGAAAGAGAGAGAGAGAGAGGGAGGGAGGGAGGGAGGGAGGGAGGGAGGGAGGGAGGGAGGGAGGGAAGGAAGGAAGGAAGGAAGGAAGGAAGGAAATTTTTTAAAAATAGATGAATTATCTTGACTTTTGTACTTCTTTGTTAATACTATATAACTTAATGAAACTGTTTCCACATTGAACAGAATGGGATTGTCTGAATCTGTGTTCTAGGCCATGGTCATTTGCATTTGACTCCAAACAATCTCCTATTCCCTTTGAGGTGCAAGCTGTGTTTTTGTGTCAACAACTACAAAGAGCGTGTGTGTGTGTGTGTGTGTGTGTGTATGACAGCCACCTTCAGAATCACCCCCACCTTCTGAGAAAAGATCACACCGTCTTCCTGGAACAACCCTAGAAATACATTGGGTTGCTACATCTCCCCTGTTTCTATCCAGTACAAGACTTATCTTGGGGGGTTACATTGGCTCCAGGGTATCCCTCTGCCGGAAACCCTGCATGTCTAGTTGCAAACCCTCCCCTTTCCACTGGCATCTTATCTCCCAGTGAAACATGTAAATCCCTAAATCCAGCTCAGCACCCACTTCCTGGAAAAGGCACATAATCACTTTGCAGTCTTCTTAAGACAGAAATTAGGTCAGGGGCTATTTATTAAATGAGTTGCTTATAAAAATGAAATTTAACAACGTGCCTTCCTTAAACTTTAAACGTAAGTGATCACCCTGCAGATAATCCCTTACTTCTCTGCTAGGGCAGATACTACAATTGGCTCATAAATCAGTATTCCGGGATCTGCTATAAATGCCAGCACAGGAGGTGCGCCACACATGTCCACAGACATAAACTGAAAACGACGGCAGAGTAGCCCATGCACCTACCTCAACCAATGATTCTTGTAAATGATCTTCAGGTAGGTTCAGTCATAAAGACAGGCCGCTTTGGGGGCTGGAGGAGTGGCTCAGTGGTTACTAGTGTGGAAGGGTGCACCAGACGGTCTGAGTTCCCTTCTCAACACCCAAGTTGGGGAGCTCACAACTGCCTGTAACTCAAGATGCAGGTGAGCTGGTGCCCTCTTCTGGTCTCTGAACACACTATACTCACATCCACACACCCACACAGACACACACACACACATGTACATAAACTTTAAAAATAATCAGGGGTTGGAAAGATGGCTCAGAGGTTGAGGTCCACTTCCAGAGAACCCAAGTTCAGTTCCCAGCATCCATATAAGATGACCCATAACCACCTGTCATCCCAGCTCCAGGGGAGCTGATGCTTCTGGTCTCTGGTTTCCCTCAGCACCTGCACACACATAGCCCACACCCTTATACAGGTACATCTAATCATAATTTAAAATAACAAAAATAAATACTTTAAACTAAAAAATTATTTGCAAAAGATCAGCAGCTTCCTTGAACATAAGAATAAATGACCACACAAGGCAGAGAGTTGGTCTGTCCATTGAGATTGTTACAATTTAACTAAGGATATTAGGGCTAGAGAGATGGCTCAGGGGTTAAGAGTAGTGGTATCTTTATTTATTTATTTGAGTTTTTATTAATTGTGCTTCATAAGCGCACTTAGCTGCTCTTGCAGAGATCCTGAGTTTGATCCTCAGCAACCACATGGTGGCTCACACCCATCTGTAATGGGATATGATCCCCTCTTCTGGTGTGCATGAAGACAGAGCATACAAATACATAAAATACATGAATAATTAAGTATACTGGAACGGTTCATATTGTCTAAACAGAAGGTTCTAGATGTACTAGAGTTCATCCAGAGCTTACGATATCCACAGGGGTCAAAAGAACAGAGACCAGACATGCAGCCTTCAGAGAAGAAGAAGTTCAACCCCTGTAGGATGGCATCCACCAGTGACTGACAGCCAGCTGAAGTACCACATGCCAACAGAAGCCACAGTGAGTAATCTCAGCTGCCGCTGGAGAATGCTGGCTCTCCAAGGTGGACATTCTAAAGCTCATATAAATGAAGGAGATGATGTGTCAGAACTGAATCCAGAAAGAGGTTGTATTTCCAAAGACTTGACTCCTGCCTTACAAGAGGTAGGAAGATGTAGAATCGTTAACAGGTAATCCAGTTGTGGGCCTCATGGCTTTGTGTGGAGGCCAAAGGAGGGCATCAGATCCCCTAGAGCTGGGGTCACAGATGGTTGGGAGTCACCCAACATGGGTGCTGGCGTCAGAAAACGGGTCTTCTGCAAACAGAGAGTATGCCTATGCACCAAGACATCTCTCCGAAACTGTTAACTTTTAAAATTTCATAGCAACTTGAACATCACTTAATACTACAATAAAAATGTGTACACCTCATGCTGAAAATGAACTTCTTGGCTGGGGACCAAAGCACATGGTTCTTATCTGCAGTGGGAAGTGTGGGCTGGTGTTTAAACATTTACCTTCCCAGCCAAAAATCTGCAGGAGAAACATAGGTCTTCTGCACTCAGTCCTTGTTACTTCCGAAGGAGAGGGGCGATGCCATTGCCTAGAGTCAAGCAGTCCTTGTTTCCCATCCAGATGTTCGGTGTGGTTGAGTCGTGTGAGATGCATGGGCTTGTCAGTCAACTATGCAGGAAAACACTCCTGAAAATGCTGTGACTTCGGGAAACATGACACGCCCAATGGCTTGTTGACTGTCTGGGGAGCATGAGTCTCCCCCTTACCAGGACATGTAACAGGGTAAAAGTCCTCCCCCACACAGCAGGTCCTCATGGCTAAGCCTTACTTCCTGATTCGGCACTGTGACTATTTCCCCCTTTCTGTCTTTTCCTTTTTCTCACTCTGACCTGAATTCTCATCAGCTAAACCTCAGAGAAACAGACACAATGCACACATTACTTCTTTGAGGTCTTTACAGACGGGTCCGGTAGGTGAGAGGGCGTTGACCTCCTATGCACTCATACTTAGAAGGGCACCCATCCTTTAAAGGAGCTGGAAGGCTAGACTATCAGGATATTTCCAAGACAGAGCTGTGTACATGGGGAAACTGCTTCACAAACCGGGTCACTGAACGCCTCTGCTGGAGCAGATGGGAAAGAAGGTAGCCCCAAATTCATTTTCTCAGCCTTAACCACTCTGCTTCCTTGCTGGGAACCCACCTTTAAATTCAAGGATGCCCGTCCTCTGTGGAGCCTGGTGTTCCACTTTGTGTCTGGGTCGTTCATTTAGAAAGAGAGCCCATATATATGGTTGATTTATCTCTTGATGGGAGTTTGTCTGTCCATCTGGTGATCCTCTTGTAGACAGACTTCTTGTATGTTCTCTCCAAAGGCTTCTATCTTAAATACAGCCTGCTCTGGGTTATGGAGTCTCTCCTGTAGATGTTTTGAGCAGGTCTTGAGTGTGTGCTAGTGGTGAGAAGTCTTACATGATGGGTGTCACGTTTAAGGACTTGAGGCACCAACAACCATTAAAGGCGGGATAGAAAGATGGGGAACATGTGAGAGATGGGAGAAGGGAAAAGAGGCGCCTGCCTGGAACCCCATTAAAGCCTCTTGCTGGCCTCAGAGCAAAGACTCCAGTACAATTAGCAACTGCTTAGGGCCTCTCCCTTCCCACTGCAGTTTTCTGGGACTCTCACCAGGAACCCATTTACAGAGAAAGGAAGTGTGCAGCCCCCGTGGCCTCTGGTTTCATCACACTACAGCTCCATCCGAGGCTGGGCTGCTGTCCCTTATCTCTCTTGTCAGATGAGAGAAGAGGGGAAGGGAGCTTCTTCGCAACTTTTGAGATGTAACTTGAGAACCAGCAAAAACATCACATATGGCCACAGCTAAGACAATCATTGCTTCCCTTCTCTTGGAGACTGGGGATGCCTGTGCCCACACCCCGACTTGAGCATCCTTTACTTTCTTCCAAGGGCCTCTCTTTCACCTTTACCCTAACTCTTAAACCCATATTAAAATACCTTTAACAAAACCTCCACCCCTGCTTTGCCATACCCTGACTAGTTCAGAAATCCTTTTCCTTCTCAACACTATGAATGCTGATTTGTCTTGAGTCAATGTCTCTAAGAGTCCCAGGGGAAGGGAGAAAGACTACTCAGGCTGCAGAGGGTACCAGCGTAGAGCTGTAACCTCATCTCTGAGAATAACACCTGTAATCACCTCCAATGAAAAGCAGAAATTAAGCCCCCAATGTAGCCCCACTAAATTCCCACCCCATAGTTTCCCAAAATCTTTCCTCAAAGGCAATGACATCGAATCTCTCTTCCTACACTGGTGTGGAGGAGGCTGTCACACTGAGGCTGCTGTCTTTGACCATCCTGGTACCTCTCAGCAAACTCTCCAGGAGAGCAGAGCCTACCAAGGGTTCCGGTCAAAGGCGTGTCTCCTTTAGACCCCTTCTCACGCACGTGTAAAAACAAATAAAGGAAAGTCCCTGATGCGCGTCCACTCAGTGGTATAATTTTAGTAAAACTTGAGCCTCTTTGTCAACCTGAATGTTGACACCCTTACAAACTGCTGCTTTGAGCTGTAGTTTGACTTGTACTGTTATGGGTGAATGCTTATATCTTTTTTGAGAAGCTACAGGCACAATTTTGTGGTGATATAAATAAAGCTTGTCTGAAGATCAGAGTGTGGAACAGCCACATTTGTTAGCCATAGAGGCCAGGTAGTAGTGGTGCACACCTTTAATCCCAGGACTCAGGCAGAGGGATCTCTCTGAGTTCAAGGTCTCCCTGGGCTGTGACAGGTCGAATCTGTCTGGAACCTGCAGCATTTTACTTAACCATGTCCCCACCACTGATGGCCGGTCAACCCCAAAGTCCGCTGTGGACGTCCCCATATGAAGTGTAAGAGAAGCTGCCCTGCTTTGCATTTTTGTTTCTGTGTCAGAACACTGACCAAAAGCAACTTGGGGAGGGAAGTTTGTCTTGCACGGTCTTACCACAATCCATCACTGAGTGAAGTCAGGGACTCAAGCTGGAGCAGAGGCAAGAACTGTGGAGGAACATGGGTCTTTGGCTTGCTCAGCTTGCTTCCATATGCAACCCAGAACCTTGTGCCCAGAGCTGGCACCGCCCACAACAGCCATCAATCAAGAAAACACCAAACAGACATGCCTACCAGCCAATCCAGCAGAGGCCACCTCTCAACTGAGGTTCCTTCTTCCTAGGTGACTCTAGTTTGTGGGAAGGTGACATACAATTAACCAGGACTGGAAGAGCACTCTGAGAGGCTTAAGGCACGAGACAGAGGAGACCTGGGGGGGGGGGGGGTGACCCCAGGGCCAAAATGGGCAACAGAGTAATACCACCATGCTGTGTGGAAGGACGACACCTAAGGGAGGGTCGGTGTTTTGCGGTTTGAAGATGTCCGACCATCGCTGGGTTTAGGTCTATTCCGTTAGATAGAGGGAAGAATTTACAAAGCTTGAAACACTTTAACCATGAGCATGATGTCCAGAATTTCTGATGGGCCCCTTGCCTCTTGCTCTGCTGATAGTTAAAGGGAGGGGTGGAGGTCCTCCTGCCTGCTCGCTCAGATGCAGCCTGCCTGGTGAGAAACCCTGCGGAACTGCAGGAGGACATGGAGCGAAGGTCTGCGGGGAGACAAACTCACTTGCAGCTCAACAGGTGGCTCCGTGAGTGGGTGTCTTTTTAAAGACTCGTGTTTGCCTCACAAGCACAAGGACCTCAGTCTGATCCCCAGAGCCCACCGAAAAAGCCAGGTATGGGGGCTGGAGAGACGGCTTAGAGCTTAAGAGCAGGCACTGCTCTTGGAGGAGACCCGAGGTCAGTTCCCAGCCTCTATCTTGGGCAGCTCACAATTGCCTATAACTCTAAATCCAGAATGATCTGAAATCTCGGCCTCTGACATCTCTGGCCCATGTGCGAACAAATGCACTCATATGAAATAACGCGTAATCTTAAAACCAGGCATGGTGCCACATTCTTATAACCCCAGCAGTGGGCAGACAGAGACAGGCAGATTTCTGGGACATAGTGGCAAGGCAGCCCAGCCTAAACATGGAGTTCTAGGTACCAATGAGAGACCCTGCCTCAAAGAAACAGGAAGATAGATACCCAGCGTTGTCCTGTGGTTTCTACATGCACAAGTACACATGCACCCTCCCTCACACAGAGACTTCTCTGTCTCTGCTACACACACACAAACACACGCGCGTGCACACCTGCCTTAATCTCAGCCTCAGCTCTTGGGGCTGTGCTAACCCTTGGAGAGCCCAAGTCCTTTGTCATATTCTCAGCAAGCCAGCTACCATTAGCAGAGCGCTTGTAAGACTACAAGGCGGTGAGAGGAAGCACTCAGGAGGAATGCATCCCACAAGTCAGCTCAGCTGCAGCTCTCGCCGAGCGAGCACTTAGATCTTTCTAATTGTGTAGCTATGCCCTAAGGCCCGCAGTTGGGGAGAGGGAGACGAAATCATGTGTAGGAATTCACTAATTAAGAGCTCATGCAATTTCCTGTGTGGTAATGTCTATGGATCACCACGACGCCTTTCTCACAGGAGACCCAGACGGAAGGGAAGAGCCAGGAGAGTCTCAGGAGGAAAGGTTAGCTGTTTAGGGGAAGATTTCACAACCCAAACCCAGGGCTCTTTTGAGCACTGTAATGTGAGCCCCTTCAACATCAGAACTGATTTTTATTTTATTAGTATGATGTGTGCTATATACATGTGTCCATACACGTGTGCATTGGAAAGCCAGATGCCGACATTTGATGTCTCCTTGATCACACTGCACCACATGTTTGAGGCAGGGTATCTCACCGACCCTGGTGTTCACGGGTTGTCTAGACTGACTGGCCTGACGACTCCCGAGGATCTTCCTGTTTCTGTCTCCCCAGCACTGGCCCTAAAGACGTGTGCGCTGTACCTTCATTTTGTACATAAATGTTGGGGATTTGAACTCAGGTCCTCATCCTTGTGTAATGACTCTTCACCCACAGAATCATTCCCCCTGTACTCCCAGTTCCTTCATCTATGAGGCCATCTCTGCTTTGCAAATGATCTAGTTGCAAGGATGCCATGGCTCTGCCATGTTGAGTATAGGCTCCAAAACCACAGAGAAACCTTGTCTCGAAAAACCAAAAAAAAAAAAAAAAAAAAGAAAAAAGAAAAAAAAAAGAACAGCACTTTGGGGCTGAATGTGCAGAGAAGTTGTCTTGCTAAAATGAGGATTCTGATTTCATAGGTCTGACAAGGGTCTTAGAGACTATATTTCCAAAAAGACACGGGGTTTCTATTGCTACTGGTCAGCTAGCAGATCTGCACACGGCAAGGTTTTAAATCACTTCAAAACTAATCCAGCAGGTGCAATTTTAGATTGCAAAAGATACTCTCTAAAAAAAATTAAATTAAACCCACACACCAGGAAGCTAGTATGATTTTCAAAGCTAAATAGTTATGTCTTTTTGGGCCAAGTCGGAGCTCTTGCAAGCTAAGGCTTCGAGAGGAAGTTGGCAGGACCAAGCAGTGAAGACCAGAGCCAGACCAACTCTGAGGAGGCAGGAGGCTGCCCAAATCACCATGGGCAAAGTGCTTTGGTAACTCCAGGTCCAATCAAAGCCATTTCGAGAATCTGAGTTAAAGACTGGCTGGTGGGGTCCAAAGCAGTCATAATCAGGCAAGAGGCAGTGATCTGGTTCCAAAAGTGTTGATCTAGAGAGAAACTGGACCCATAATACCTGTGTGGGAATAGGGAAGTCCAGACTTGAAAAGATGGTGGGTCCTGGCCAAGCAAACTGAGGTTCTGGGCACGGTATCTGTTACAAAGACCTGTACCAGGGTGGAAATCCTGTCTGTGAGCATGGATGAGCCCACACATGGCGGGCAGGCAGGAAGCTCATTCAGTGAGTCCGGGGATTTGTTCAGGAGATGCCAGATGCTAGGATTAGCATCTCACAGCTACTTTCATGCCCCCGACCCTCAGCTGTTACTTTGCTGTCGGGCCTGTTTCCAATGAACTCTCTAAGAAGACTCACGGAACCTGCAAGGCATGCCCTGTTAGAAGATGAGTGCTTAAAGGAACTTGTCTGTGATGGAAGACGTTGTGGTTTGAATGCACATGGGCCCCATTGGCTCCTAGGGGGTGGTCTCATTGGAGGAAGTGTGACTCTGCACATTTAACTAGATGATACACAGGACAGAACAGGAGGGTGATGCGGCTCATTTAGCAGAGGCCTTCTCTAGCTCTTCAGTGAAACGTAAACTTGGCGCCTGGGAGGTGGAGACAGGAATATCAGAACTTCAAGGTCACCATCAGCTATGTGTGAGGCCAGCTTGGATTACATGAGACTCTACCTTAAAAGAAAAACAGCAAAGTTTGTTAAGAGGGGACAGGGTCCAGATGGGTTCAGTGGTCAAGAGCACTGACTGCTCTTGCAAAGGACCCAAGTTCAGTTCCCAGCACCCACATGACAACTCACAACTAGTAACTATTTTTATGGGGATCTGACGCCCTCTCTGGCCTCCACAGTGACTGTATGCACATGACATAGCACATAGCATGCAGACAAAATACCCATCCACAGAGAACACATTATATGCACACATACATACTTACAAACATGAGTAAACGGGAAACACGGAGAAAGGCAAGTCCAGACGATGCTGACTGTTTCCTGAGCTGAGTCTGACGAGCACAGCACTGTTAATGAGCATGTAGTGAACCTGGGCTTTACAGTGAATTCAGCAGGTTCCAGAGGACACCATCGTGGTCAGTATGTCTGTAGATTTAGTAAAGCCAGGAGATGAGATTTTATTGTGAAGGTGGCTGCTTACTTGATGCTTCTCCCATCCAGTTATACACACATGCACACACTCACATTTACACCTGGGTTTCATTCGACACACACACACATACACACACACGCCAAAACATTTCCATACAACTTAAAAAAAAAAGAATTGGGCCGGGCGGTGGTGGCGCACGCCTTTAATCCCAGCACTTGGGAGGCAGAGGCAGGCGGATCTCTGTGAGTTCGAGACCAGCCTGGTCTACAAGAGCTAGTTCCAGGACAGGCTCCAAAGCCACAGAGAAACCCTGTCTCGAAAAACCAAAAAAAAAAAAAAAAAAAGAATTGGGTACATGTACGTTCTCAAGGCATAGATAGTATTCAGGCCAAAAAAACTGACAATAATTTAAGGGGCAATTTGTAAGCGAGCCCTCAAAAACACTCCCCTCCCCTATGCTTGCCACTGATGCCTGATGACTGTCCTCCCTCTTTGGGGGGCAGTGCAGCACCAAGGGCTTTGGAACTTGTGTTTCTCTTAGGAGCTGTTGGCCATTAAAGTAAACTAGCTGAGGTGCCTTAGCTGATTAGCTCTCTGAACTGCCTGGAATGAACCAGGAGAAAATGGTCTATATGTTTCTTCCTCAGCTCGGGGACAATGTCATCTGTCGCTGGATGAGCCTGGGTTCTTAAGAGAAAGTTGAAAGGGGGCTCAGTCTGTGGCATGCATATTTGTATCTCTCAGTTTAGCCACTGAGAGTTTAAGGAATCCAATTAACTCATGATTTGGGAATTAAAGTCCAGCCAATTCAATGCCTACGAAGTGTCTTAATCCCCCCCACACACACCTCCGGGGTCTCAGGTAACCCAGGGCGGCCTCAGACTCACTATGTAACCAAGGATGACTTTGAACTTCCGATTCTCCTGCCTCCACCTCTCCAGTGTCAGAATCAAATCATTCCCAAAGGCGAGCCTGCTTTATTCTGCTTTCTGCTACTGTGATAAATACCATAGCCAAAACCAGTTTGGGGAGGAAGGGGTTTATTTCATCTTATGGGTTTCATACAGTCCAGCATCAAGAGGAGTCAAGACAGGAACTCAAAGGAGTTTGAATCCATAGAGGCTTGCTCCCAGGCCCACGTTCTGCTGCCTTTCCTATAGAGTTCAGGCCCACTGACCTAGGGATATACACAGGGGGCTGGGCCTACATCTACTTTCAGCAATAATTTGTAAAAAATGGTCATAGACCTGCCCAAAGACCAATGTGATGCAGTCAGTTCTTCGCTTGAGCTCCCTGTTCCAGGGGTCAGATTCACAGCTGAAGCTAACTATGACACAGCACACAGTCAAAATTAATCTCTGCACAGGGGATGGTAACAGCTGGGAGATGTCGAGTTTTGATGCTGTTGTCTTGATCTGCAACCTGCCTGCACAGGGAGCCAAGCACCAGCCTGCACAGGGAGCCAAGCAGGCTGGGAAGTTCAGGCAGGATTGGCCGTATTCTTATGACTTCAGCTGACGGGGTGAGGGCCACCTAACAGAGGACCATCTGCTGTCCTCGGAACTCACTGAAGAGTAGGCAGACATGCGACCTGCCCATGGAGGTTCTATTCACGTGGACGGCAGAACCTGACTCATACAATTGGTTCCCACTCCGGTTTCTGTCTCCTCTACTCACCAATAAAGGAGTGAACTCCTGGCCACAAGATCAGCCAACAGCTCTTAGCATTCTCTCACGATTAGCCATCTGCACGTTAGGATATTTCCTAGCTCAGAAGATGCCAGAGATTAAAGCAGGGATCGCCTGTTTCCCAGGGTGAAGGAATCTTCAATGAGAAATGCTCACTTGATTATATAACTACCTTTAAACAAATACAATTCAGTTTTGTTTTTTAAACAGTTCAGCTTTGAAAATTAGGGACCAGAGACAGCACAGATCTCTTAAGAATGGGACGGCAAGGGCTGGAGAGACAGCTGCTCCTCAGAAGACCCAGGTGTAATTCCAAATACCCACTGGCTGCTCACAAACATCTGTTAACTCCAGGGCCACAGGATCCAATACTCTCTCCTGGCCCGCATGCAGTTACAAAGACATACATGGAACCAAAACACACAGACACATAAAATAAAAATAAATACTTAAAGAAAAAAAGAATGGAAAATTGGAAAGACTTTTTTCACTGCATTTTTTAAAAAAAAAAAAAAAACCCTCATAACCATGGCTTTGGGGGAAAATAGCCATGGGTTTCCTAGGCGGAGCTGGAAAGCCAAGCAGTGTCTACTTTATGGATCAGCATTTACACCGACCCGATCATGAGGTTCCCAACTTCAGGACGTGAATTTGCCTCTTGTCGACATTCCAAAGGAAGTCAGGCTGTGTAATACGTACGTTATCAAGACAGGTCACGTGTCTTATGTGGGATCAGACCCTTGATGAGGAGAACATGCTTAAGATCATGTTAAATCAACCTTGCAGAAAAATCATCACAAAAGCTGGAAACCCCGTTCTTACTATCTGTACTTCTCATGTCAACAGAGACATGTCCAACCCTGGAGGAGATGTTGTCTCTTCCATCTGTCACAGCAGTGCCTGCAATGTGTGTCCCCTCGCTCAACAATGACATGTTTCCCTAGTCATTCCTGGGGAAGAGCAGCACTGACGCTGTCAGAAGGGCAAGGACTTTCCCGATTCCATGTGTTGTGTCTTTCTCCCTTTTTCTTGTCCCTCGATGCTGGGAGATAGGACCCACGGCCTTGGGCTTTCTAGTCAAGTGTTCTACCGCTGGGCTTTGACCCCAACACTTACATCTAATTCCCTGTTAGCGATATTAGCAAGGACCCGAGATTTTCACAGGTTAACAATGTGTGCAGGTGGGGCTGGAAAGATGGCTCAGTGGTTAAGAGCATTGCCTGCTCTTCCAAAGGTCCTGAGTTCAATTCCCAGCAACCACATGGTGGCTCACAACCATCTATAATGAGGTCTGGTGCCCTCTTCTGGCCTGCAGGCATACACACAGACCGAACATTGTACACATAATAAATATTTTAAAAAAAATGTGTGCAGGTCTTTTAACAAAGGGCTCTTTTAAGTTCAATTTATGATAATTCTTAAAAAAAACTTTGATTTTTGTTCCACTTACATTGAGTAAACAACCATCTGTGGGGCTGAAGGGATGGCTCAGTGGTTAAGAACACTGGCTGCTCTTCCATTGGACCTACGTTCAATGTCCAGCACCCACATGGCGTCTCATACCTGTTAAATTCTATTCCTAGGAGTCCCAACATCCTTCTTTAGGCATGGGAATCTGCCACATATATGTACACAGACAGACATGAAATCAGGAAAAAAACATCTATACACATAATTGTAAAAATGCATATGTAACAAGTGCATTTGGACAAGTATGGATTTGGCTTTATTCTCTCAAAGGCAAGTGCATCTGAGGGCAAGTTGATCAAGACCTAATTTGGTTACAAGGTCTTTTTTATGCTATCCGGTTTTAACCATGTGTCTTTGTAAAGTATTTTGTATTCTGAAGGTAACTAGCCACATGCTGGAGCATCATTTGTCAGGGAGGTGAACTCATTACGGCAGTAAACAGGAGAAGACCAGTTTTAGTAACTTTGCTCACAGCTAAATACCTCACAAAAGCAAGTAGAGAGAAGGGGACTGATTTTGCCTCAGTCTGAGGAGATGTGTTCTTCAATGGCAGGAAGGTTTCATGGCCAGATGGATGGCTGCGGGCAGCCCCGTGGTGAGAAGTCCAGGCTGCTTGTTCACAGCCTGGTAGTTCGGTAAGCAGACACAGGAATGCCGTCACTCAACAGGTTCCTTTCCCTTTCGTGGCCCACATTCCAGCCCAGTAGGTCTCTCCATCCAAACTCAGGGAGGTTCTTCTCCCTTCAGATGACAGTCTGAGAAACCCTCGGACACCCCCAAGTGGATGTTTGAGATTGGCTATCACAGCAATCGTCTTTCTGTGCCACACTGAAAGGCAGGGACAAAACACCGTAACCAGGGGAGATGGTTTGTTTGCTTGATTTACTCATGTGCTGTGTTAGGGGATGGTTGGGAGCATTCTATAGCAGGCACACAGAGGTCAAAGGAAAACCTGTAGAAGTCAGTCCTTTCCTTCAACCAGGTCAGTCCTGGGACTGAATTTATGTCATCAGGCTGGGTGGCCAGGACTTTCCTTCCTGTGCCATCTTACCAGCCCAGGGTGGTTCTTAAATGCCCCTTTTATTTCTTGCTCAAACATCTGGGATGGTCAAGTGGTTTCAGGTGTCTGGTGCCCTCAGTCCTTACACTTGGTGCTGCTGTGGCTCAAACATGCCCACTCCATTTACTGCAGCTACTGCCCAAACCTTGGGACATACTATAACTTCACACACGCAAGGTTGATGGTTTCACGACATGAAACAGTGTGCTTTTCAGTTGTTTTATTGACAGCAGCAAAGTGTGCATAATCACAGATCTGAAGAGCCTGCCAACAATGAAGAATTTATCTGTTGCAGAATACAACCACCTAGGGTTCTTAACACAAACATAAAGCGCTGCACTCAAGATGGCTGTGGCACAAGGCCACCTCTGAGTGCGTAACTGTGCTTCTATAAACCCTTCACCCAGTGTCCGCCATGTCACCACCTTTACACTACCGTCTCTTTAAGTTCCTTCAAGACCTTCTGACCATGTTCCCTGAAAGCCGGGCCTTGTTCACAATGCTTCTTTCTTTCTGTCTGCTTAAGAAAGAAGCTGGGCCTTGCAGTGATGTGGCCCCTGTACTGCCACTGAGACACTGTTGTTCAGCTGACGCTGTTCCCTCCCACAATCTCCGATGTCAAAGCTTGCAGTAAGTATTTGCTCTCCACACCAACATCACCAGGCGTGGTAGCAAAGGAGCACAAATCCTAGGCCTGTGTAACTCAGGCTTCCTGTGTGGAGCTATGGCTGCCCAGACATCTGTGGGAGCACATCTGGACACCGCTGACTATTTAGACTCGGGCTCCTGACTCTGAATGCAAAGGCTAAAAAGCAGACACGACTCTCTCCTGGATACACCGGGAAATGAAAGACCTTTTTACTCCCAGTCCCTAAACAAGGGAAACACTGTCTGGAATTATTCTGTTACCCAGCCAGGTGGCTCATCAATGCTCACCAAAGAGAATGGCACAAAATGTGGATGAAGATCAAAACCCAGAGCGTCTCCCTACCTACCCTTCTGTTTGGCATTTAACACTCAAAGTACAGCATTGTCATTTCCATGTGGCTGGCACTTTATCATGAATTCAGTTCCAAGATAACCTTAAAATGTAACATCATTCTCCCAACCGACCATGATATAGGAGTCAGTGTACAAGAAAGACAGCGTGAGGTGATGCTGTGGGTGCGTCCAGAATCGGGCATGGCTTCCGAAAGTAGTCCAGCACGGAGACAGGAAGCACACTTCAGTGTTTGTTTTTATAGTAAATACATACCGAACACCTACCATGTGCTGGGCTTTGAGGATACAACCATCTAGAAGGCATAGGGCCCCTAGTCCATAGCAGCATGGTGAGCAGGCAGTTCAAATATTATAGAAAAGGCAGTGGGGGCAAGAAGCTTGAGCCTCAGAGACCCCAGGTGAAACTGCGGCAGACCATGATACCAGGGAGGGACAGTTCCTCCTTAGATTGGACTTAAGGACCTACAAAAGCATGGAGGGAAGAAATCCAGGTGACTGCATCTTTGACTCAAAGACAAAAAACAAATCAAGACATGACCGTGCCCAGCCATCATGCGGCTTCACAAGGCAGAGGCAGGAGGACTGTGTTGAGTCTAAGATCAGCCTGGGCAGACATCAGGGAGTACCAGGCCAGCCAGGGCTACCTAGAGAGTTCAACTCCCAGCCAAAACCCAAAAAAACTCACCGGCAACAATAACAAAAAGCCCTGCTCTGAGTGTTCCCAAGGCTACCCACGAGCCACAGGGACACCACCTATGAAATGTCCTCAGCCATCCTCCCACACATACAGACGTCTCATTGGTTGGGGGAACTCTACCTTCTGCTAACAAACAGACATTTGGATCTTGTGCAGGACAAAGGGAGGCATCGATATCTTCTCAGAGAAAGCTCCGGTAGAGAAAGCGACAGTAACCAGTCGCTACCGCATTTACGGGTAATATCTGGTACTGACAATTTCCTGTGGCTCAAGGAAAAACCTCAACTTGGTAACACACGAACACTGCAACTCTAACATAGAAAACTAAACAGGCGGTCACGGTTCGGGGCAGAGGTCTGTCTTCTGTGGCACACCACCGACCCACTGAGATTTTCCATCAGGGTAGCACGATTGTCCAGTCACTCTCCTCCCGTCCGTACTACGACAAAAGCAAAAACACATGTTTCAGTGTAAAACCAAGATTTGAGCAAACCCGAGCAGCCACAACCACCAATGGGCTCCATTACTGCACCGCAGAGCGCTTGGCTGTTAAAAGCACAGACGGACCTTCTAGAGGACCTGGGTGTCCACACACAAATGTCTGATTCCAGTTCCATGAATTCAAGGCCCTCTCTGGCCTCCACACACTTTCAATCCCTCCAGCATCCCCATACACACGTAACTAAAAACAAAAATCAGTCTACAAAAATATCAGTAAATCAGGGGTGACAACACATGCTTGCAATCCCAGCCCTTGGGCGATGGAGGCAGGAGGATCTACAGGCGTTTAAGGCTAGCCTGGGCTATATGAGACCCTACCTCGATCAATAAAATGAAAATGGCCTTATTGTGAACCTGTAGCTGCCTTTTCCCATCCCATAACCAAGAGCTCATTGTTCATACTGCTTTCCCTGATCAAGAGGTACAGGCTCCAGCTGCCCTGGGGCAGGTATAGCCGTGCCGGTTCCATCCAGACAGGCAAACATGCTTTGGAAGGGGAGTCTGACACTTTCAGTGATGTGAAGTCAGCTGGGTCTCCTTCAGCGGCCCTCGTTTGAAGGCCTTTCTCCAGGGTGACGCTACTGAATGACAGCAGAACTTTAGGGTGTGTGGCTTGGTCACCTGCCACCTACCAATCTCAGAGACCAGACCAACATGGATTCTCTAAAACTGTGAGCTGGACAAGCTTTTCCTTGTAAATCCCTAGCCTCGAGTGTTTGACTACAAAGGTTACCAATGCCACATGGTTTAAGACACTTTTCCTATCTTTTCTTAGAATATGTAAATACTTAAGAACACCACAAGATTTGGTTTAAAGAAATTTATCTCGGCTTCTTGTTCCTTTCAGTGAAGAAATATTACTGTCTGTATTCTCTACCCTAGACCCCGAGCTAAACCCCAGGTGACATAAAGAGACGGAAAAACCTCCAGCATTTAAACAGCTGGAGGAGAGGACAAAGGTGTGACTGATTATAAAGGAACGTCTGGGTCTTAGGTGACCCAGGAGGTATTTAAAAGGTTCCCACAGAGGTTCAGTGATGGGGGAGAGTCTTCTGTTTTGTGTTAATTTCATTGGTTAAATAAAGAGACTGCCTTGGCGCTTTAATTGGACAGAAAATTAGGTAGGCGGAGTAAACAGAACAGAATGCTGGGAGAAAGAAGCTGAGTCAGGCAGTCGCCATGATTTTCCCACTCCAGACAGACACAGGTTAAGATCTTTCCTGGTAAGCCACCTTGTGGTGTTACACAGATTATTAGAAATGGGTTAGATCAATATGTAAGAGCTAGCCAATAAGAGGTTATAACTAATGGGCTAGGCAGTGTTTAAAAGAATACAGTTTCCGTGTAATTATTTTGGGGCATAAGTTAGCCATGCGGGCAGCCGGGTGGCTGGACACAGCCCCGCCACAGCCCTGCACAACAGAATTATTTCGGGTGTAAAGCTAGCCGGGTGGCGGGAAGCGGCCGGCCGCTCCTCACATCAGTTCAGGGCTAGCCTGGTCTACACCGTGAGACCCTGTCTCAAAAGCAAACCCAAGGATACAGAGTCCCACAAGGGATGGATGCTGAAGGACAGACGTGACCCTATAAACCAAACTGTAGGAGGTTCGGCAGAGGCAGGCAGCATCACGGGACACAGAGCATCTGGAGAACAGAGCTGACCTAAAGACTGGGCGCTGCTGAGGCTTGGTGGACAGAAACAGAAGAACAGGCAGCAGCGTTGCCCACGCTTACCTTGGCTTCTGTTAAAAAAAAAAAAAAAAAAAAAACAGGAGTGCTTTTCCTCGTTGGTTATAAATAGAAAGAAAGGGGGGAAGAAAACAGAATAACCTTGTATTGAACTCTCGCCCGCAGCAGGTATTTATGATAACCTAGCACCCAGGGCAGTGTGGATTATTGGTCCCAGGGAACAAGTACTTACTTAGTCTAGCACTCAAAGTCTAAATTTTAAGTCAGAGCCTCGGTTTCTCTTTCCCTTGCTTTGCTGGTTATTACCCTTGTCTTCAAAATCTGTGGGACACTTTGTAGGGAAACATCATGTTTCCATGTAACACCCAAAGAGATCGAATCTCAAACATGATGTAACACCCTACTTTTCTTGCCCCTCAGTAATTACCAAAATTGTTGTTCTTGGAGACAGGCTAGCTAGTCCCTTGGCTGTCATCAGTACCAATCTGCCCTCTTGTCAGGGAATAATTTGGAGACTTCAGGACACAAGCAGAAAATAATTGAGGGAAAAAGATGTGGTTTTGATTGTGGGCGGTTGGCCCTGGTGCTGACACACGCTGGGAAATGTACGGTGCACATGCGTGGTGAGTGGCACTTCCTGATCCCCTGTGCCTGTGCCTACGACCTCTTTGTCTCTCTGTTCTGTATGAGTTCCGAGTGGATTGTTGGGCTTCGGTGTGTTTTTAAAGGCCACTGTCTCGTAGCCTAGGCTGGCCTCAAACTTGCAACGTATCTGACGGCCACGAACTTCTGATCCTCCCACCTCCAACCCCCAAGTGTTGAACTGTAGGCGTGCACACGAAACCCGCTGGCTGTAGGCATTACAACCCAGGGTGCCATGGGTGTTAGAAAGCCTGCTGCCAGGCAAGCTACATCCCCAGCCCATGTTAGAGTCAGTGCCACCATCGCGAAGGAACATGAAGTCAAGAGAGAAAAGGGCTGGTTTTCTCAAATGTTCTACCATGTATGTCCTTTATTATTTGTTTCTTTTTCCAGTGTGTGTGTGTGTTATGCATTTCCATATGTATATAGGTACATGTATATGTGGATGTACATGTGTGCACATGCATGGAAAATCCCAAGGCCGACATTCTTCTACCTTATTCTTAGAGGTAGGGTCTCTCAGTCAAACCCAGAGCTCACGGATATGGTGGTCTCACTAACCACTTAGTTATTCACTTAGTAATTCAGAAGCTGGAATTACCAGCTGGGTTGCTATGTCCATCCAGTATTTATATAGGATTCTGGGGACCTGAGTACTATGGACAGTGAGCATTTTAATCACCCACCCCCTATATGAATCTTTTCTATTTTAATTTTTTTTTTTAAGACAGGCTTCACCATATATTCCTGGTGGACCTGAACTCCCTATGTGGAGCAGGCTGGCCTTGAAGTCAGAGATCCCCTTGCCTATATCTCCCAAGTACTGGTATTAAAGGGGTGTGCCACCTCACCAAACTTCTTATGATTATGAGCCCCAAGGTCGGTTTGTTTGTGATATTTTCTTTACTTTTATTTTTTGTATCTGAATGTTTTTGCTGCATGTGCATACATGTACCATATGCATGGAGTGCCTCAGGCATGCAGAAGAGGAACTAGGGCTGTGAGCCCACTTGTGGGTTCTGGAGAATGAACTCAGGTCCTCTTCAAGAGCAGGAATATCTTAACCTCTGAGCCATTTCCTAGCTGATCCCCAAGCCCAGCTGGTAAAAACATCTACCTGGATATCAGTCAACTTTTCCAAGATACGGCTTGCAAGCTTGGGCCCATTCTCCATTGTTGGGATGTGCAGCATCTGTAGAAGAAGGGAGAGAGCGCTGAGGGTGGAAGCACACATGACAGTGACAGGAAGCACATGTGGCACTCCTGTGACATCAGAGAGGCACCCCAGCATACCTACCACACACGCTACCTCCTACACCCGAGTTATCTCTGCTCAGAATTTGAAAAAAAACAAACTCAGCCAGAGACAGCATGTTCGTTTCCTACCAACTCAATCAAGCGCACAGAAGGTTTGGGTGCCATTCTCTGGACAGTCTAGGGGATTCGGGAGACTAGAAGAGGTCCCTGAAACAGTAGAAGAACTCACCCCAGGATTCTAAGAATTCATAGGATGAATAATTGCCCTCTGTTGAACCCTCTGCCAAGAATCCAGAACTCAAAGATATTTTGCAACAAACCAAAGCAAGTGATTTCAAAGGGATAAATTAAAGCAAGTCTCATCCCCATTCACAAAAGGGTTTCTGGACCTGCATCGAGGGCAAGGTGCACCTCCAAGGACTGTAACTCCCATGGGAAGGCAAGCTAACTTCATAGCTGAAAGAGATTCCGTGCCCGCAGTGTGTATCTGAGTCCTGCCCGTTCATGCCTTGCTGGCAGGCTGGCTTTTGATGCTTTGATTTTAGTAGCTATCTCATATTCTCAAACACTCTTCTTATTATGCCTTTTAGTGTAATAGGATAATTGCAAGCCCTTTGGGCTCTGAAGGCCTCCTAGAAGCATTTAGGAGAAGCATTAAAAGTAAGTTAACCTTTGTAAACTTTTATTTCTAGAGTGGAGTAACAAGTGGATTTTAGTTACTAAAATGGACCAATATCACACATAGACACTGCCAAAAAATACTCAAACTAGCTTCCTGCAATCTCTTCTTTCCCTCTTTGTTTTTCTCGATCCCTCTCTGGCATGCATGCCTCCCTCCCCAGTTCTCTGCCACATGGATAGAAAACCAGGTAGTTCTTCCACAGTGAAATAATCTGTACATGAAACTGTATCAGCAACCACGCCTGGAAAGCAAACACTGAAATGTCAAGCAAAACATCATCACCATCATCATCATCACCATCATTGTAAACCCAATCAGTAGAGGTTGTAATGTTGAACGCAAAAGTCTTATAGGAATAACAAGCACACAGCTACAGAATAATGCCTACAGTTACAGACTGCCTGTATACCTATAGGATAATGGCTACAGTTACAGACTGCCCATATAAATATAGAGTAACATTGACACATTTATAGAATGCCTGTAAAAATAATTCCTATCTTTACACTCTGAAAATAGAGGTTGAACTGGGCAATGGTGGCGCACGCCTTTAATCCTAACACTTGAGAGGCACAGGCAGGCAGATTTCTGTGAGTTCAAGGCCAGCCTAGTCTACAGAGTTAGTTCTAGGGCAGCCAGAGCTGTTACACAGAGAAATCCTATCTCAAAAAGACAGGCTGAATGATGTTCACGAGGACTGGGTTGCTATAATGGAGAGAGGTCTCCAACTGGCAAGATAACACATACATGGCACAAGTCAAATGGGTAAATGGGGGCTGGAGAGAGGGCTGCATGGTTAAGAGCACGGGCTACTCTTCCAGAAGACCCCGATTTGATTCCCAGCACCCACAGAGTGACTTACAACCACCTGTGGCAGCAGTTTCAGGGGCTCCAGCACCCTCTTCTGGCATCCATGGCATTGTGTGTACACAGTGCCCAGACAGACATGCATACAAAATAGCCGTACATGTGAAATAAAATAAATCTGTTCTTTAAAAATGGGAAAGTGTAGGAAAGAGGTAACCCTCGAATTGTTCCAGAGGTCTGAGTCAGACAACAGTGACGGCGGCAGAGGACAGAGCGGGCAGTTCTCATGTGCATTTTGTGCCTATTGTCACTCCGCTCCCTCGGAAGTGGGAACACTGAGCTTCCTGCTGTGCAGCCTACCTCAGCAGGCAGACAGAGCAAGGCAGCTGTGTTAGTCCCCCCCACCACAGCTCCACACTTGCCAAGGACACGGCTGACTCGCTATTCATGTCTGAGCCCTCACTAAACCACCGGGAAGATGGAAGATCTGTGCCAACACAGGTCCAACCTGCTCAAATTTCCCTCACACATTCTATGACTTCATTATATGACAGGTAAGTGTTTATGTATTTCAGAATTCCATTCATTTATCTACTTACTGATTGAGAGCATCGGGCAACAGAGTGCGGTGCTGTCAAACACACGAGAAGCTTCAAGAGTTGGTTTCTTTCCTTCCGTTATGTGGGTCCCAGGGACCAAAACTCAAGTTTTCAGCCTGGATGACAGGTCTCTCCACACTGTGCCATCTCACCAAACCCAGGGCACAAACTGACTTTAGAAATGACTAACATATAGAACCTTTTGTCTTACCTGGCCTTTGTACAGAACTCCTGAGACTGGACAGACAATGCCGGCCGTCCCTGAGCCAAACATCTCCTTCACTCTATTCGCCTCCAAGGCGGTGGTCAGGTCATCCATGGTGAGGTACCTCTCGCACACCTTAAACTCACCCTGTGTGGAACAGCAAAAATAAACAAAGAAGAGAAAGAGAAAAGTCAGTGCTTACCTTTGGGTCTGGCTGAACTTCCAAATGACGGCTTTCACAAATGAAGTCATCAAGATGTCCCTGTGCATTCATGGCGTGTTCTCACACATGCCTGGTTCAAGACCTACATGCTGTCATGGATTAGGTCTCCCACTTACTACATTCTCCACGCCTTTGATAATAAAGGAGAACAATTGGTGGCATCATACATCAGTACTGGGGGAACTGCCATTTCCCACATACCTGCCACGTGCTAGGCTCTGAAGGTGTCGTCACCTCCTCTACTTCAGAGGGAGGACACTTGGCTTCCAGAAGGTTGAGGGGCTTCCTTAAGACCAAACAGCTAGGGCTGGAGAGATGGCTCAGTGGTTAAGAGCATTGCCGGCTCTTCCAAAGGTCCTGAGTTCAATTCCCAGCAACCACATGGTGGCTCACAACCATCTATAAAGAGGTCTGGCGCCCTCTTCTGGCCTTCAGGCATACACACAGACAGAATATTGTATACATAATAAATAAATAAATATTTTTTTAAAAAAAAAAAGACCAGGTGGTGGTGGCGCACGCCTTTAATCCCAGCACTCGGGAGGCAGAGGCAGGCAGATCTCTGTGAGTTCGAGGCTAGCCTGGTCTACAAGAGCTAGTTCCAGGACAGGCTCCAAAGTTACAGAGAAACCCTGTCTCAAAAAAAAAAAAAAAAAAAAAAAAAAAAAAAAAAAAAAAAGACCAAGTAGCTAGTAAACAGAGGACTAGATTTGAACTAAGCCTGATCTGATTGCTTTCGAAACCGGTAAAAATCATAACTAAGCTGGTATGACTGAAGTAGTCACTGTTAGGAGCCAATATTTTGATTTTATGAGAATTAAACCTAGCAGTGTTGTGATTTTGTACAAAATTAAATTGCTAAACAATTTGTGTTCCAGAAATCAGCAAACATTACTGACAATAATTAAGGCCTATGTTCTGGAGAGGAAAAAAAAACCAAGAAACCAGAAATAACCCATCTTGCAAGTCAACAGAATCGTGTTCACCATTATCTCTGGACTAGCTCCCTAGCAAGTCGCAGTGACTCCGAGTGCCTCTTGGCACTCTGTCTGTTTAAAGCAAGCTTTAAAACAAACTACAGCTAAGAAGTCAAGAAAGACCCCTCCATAATAACCTGTTTTCCAAGCTCGGGAACAGGAGGTGTGGGACACAAGCAGGCTCACACCCTGTCATCGGGCCTTGCATACTTGGTCGATTTGTTCTCCTAATAAAACAAATTACTGCGCTTCGAAAAGCCATCTCTCCAAGTGCAGACACATTTGGGACAGGGCAAGCTGTTGGAAATTAAGCCAACGGTTTGCAAATGTCATGTCCGATGTGGCAGCCAACAGGCGGTAGTTGGTTCTGTCTACTCTGGACCCGGTAGGATTGTTTAGCCATTTCCTATATGTTCAGTCTTTTCCAGAGAAACCGCTGGTCCGCTCTGAGATAATGTATGTATCTAAACTTTTGTCTGTGAGGACTATCCTGCCACAATGTGCTCAAAGCCTTCCTTCCCATGGTCTCTGGGGACCTTTAGAACACATGGGTCACAAGCACCAGCCAAGACCCACGCCAGCCTGCCAGTCCACTCCACATCTACCTCACAAATGCTGCGTCACTTCAAATAAAACACGCTTCAATACTCTTGCCTCTTTTGCATGGATTGGAAAGTCTGTTGAAAACAACTTTATGTTTGCTTTAAGTGTTTTTAATTTTAAAATGAGCATGTGTAAAAATCTAAGATGATGGGGGGGGCGTAGAGGGAGAAAGATGGACAAATCAACATTTTGCTGATATAAATACATCAATGAAAATCCGTAGCTCCTATAATGGTCATAGACACACTGGAATAAATATGTCACCAGTGCAATGAGGAACACCTCACAGTTGAAGTTAAGGGCTGCGTGGAAACACCAGGCATGGCGCAGGTAAGTTAGTAGCAGAAGACGCCCCATATACACTGAGCCTAGTCAGAAGCCCTGCTCGCCAAGACAGCCTGTTCAGCTGGCTCTGTGTGCCCTGCTAGAGAATACTTACCGGCTGGTTTTGCCAACACAGACCTTCTAGAGAGATCTTTGGCTCGGGGGAAGATTTGAAGATTAGATACTATTGGTGGGAACCGCAGGATATGATATCATTTTTGATGATCTCTGCTGGACTTACGGAAGTTGGGACCAAGGGCACTCACCCACTGCTGCGCCAGCTCGATGATGCTCTGCCTCGTCACACCCGGGAGAATGATGCCATCTAGTGGAGGCGTCGCCAGCTCTTCTTCTGTTAATTAGAAACAGGAGTGCTTGCAAAATCTCACTCATCAGACATGTCGCCGCGATGGCCATTGTTAGGAACATTTCCCACGATCAGACCAATAACCAACATGCAGGTAGTTAACTCCACTGTCCTGCATCGTTAGGCCTCTCGAAGCTCTACTCGGTTTTCCGCCAGGTACTTATTTTAATACAAGAACAAGAGAGACAGCTCAGTGGGTAAGAGCAGGTATTGCTCTTGCAAGGACGAGAGTTCTGCTCCCAGTACCCACATAAGAGGCTCACAACTGCCTGTAACTCAGTTCCAAGGGATCTCGTCCTCTCTTCCAGAACCCATGGGCACTGCACTTGTGGGCACGTTTCTTCACGCAGATGCACACACATACACATAATTAAGAACAACACGAATTTTCTTAAATGAGCAAAACCAAAAAGGGACCAGCAAGATGGCTCAGTGGATAAAGGCATCGGGTTCCAAGTCTGGCGCCCTGAGTTCAACCCCCCAGAAACCCCGTGGTAGAAAGAGAGAACTGATCCCACAGGGTGTCCCCTGACCACCACACATGTGCACAGTGTGCATGCTATTTGTTTTACACAACGTAAAAGAATGCACTACAACTTTTGTAAAAGAAAGATTTTTTTTTGACCCAGAAAGGTAGCGCCTTATCTAATCATCTTTCATGCATCCTTCAGCTGTGGAACAATGAAATGTTTCGAGGGTAAGAGATACAGGCTGGTGACTGCTCAGCCCTTAGGAGCACTGGCTGCTCTTGCAGAGGACCAAACTAGGGCACCTAACAATTCTGTGACTCTAGTTCTGAGGATCCCAGCACCCTCTTCTGGCTGCCAAGGGCTCCGGCACACATGTAAAGCACATGCAGTTTCTAAGGAGTACACACATGCACACGCACACACACACAAATAATAAGAAATAAAGTCTATTCTCGGAAGTGAGAATTAAGAAATGCTCTTCACAATAAACATCTAGATCAGAAGGATTACTTAGTGAATAAAAGCTGGTAGGCACTTAGAGCAACAATATAAAATCGTGCACAGGACCCACGCCAGTGCCATAGCCAGCAACCCTGTGCCTCAGAACCGGGTAGTCTGAGAAGGGAAGCCCGAGTCAGGGCCTGAGTTCAGATCCCAGCACCCATGTAAAAGCTGAATGGGGTGGCTCATATCGGTGCTGCAGAGGCAAGGATGGGCTGACTAGCTAGTCCAGTCAAATCAGTAGGCTCACCTTGTATCTCAAAACATAAGGTGGAAAATACCCTACTTCAATTCTGACCACTTAAGTCCTGGGAACTGTGGAAGGGCAGTACTCTGAACCACTGGGGCATGCCCCAAGCCCCTATAATAAGCATTTTTTTTAATTTTACAAAATGAATGAATGAATCATTTTTGCTAGGCTGCTGCGTTTGATTTGGAGAGATTATTTTCTGAAAATTGCATTTTAGAAAGAAGAAATTGGCTCTGGCAATGTTCCTGAGGCTACTTGTCATTTGAAGTGTTAATGATCTCAAAATAAGCGTGTTTTGTGATAGCTCGTTAGCTAGACACAGAAGTGTGTGCGTCTGTATGTGTGTGTGTGCAGTTTTCACACACACACAGACCCTTCCTACAGTTAGCTCAACTCTAAGACAACACCAAGCTAAACACAAACAGCAGCCTCCACGTGTGCAAAGACTGTTGTGTGAAACGGATTTAGCATCCAACTGTAACCACTAGCCTGAGGTCACGGAACAGAACATCTGTTCCACTGGTCCCCAGACAGAGCCGATGACATGCCGACATTTGGGTGAGAAGCAGTCATTTTCCCCTGCCACCCAAACACTCGCAGGAGCCAGCGCCGGGGGAAACAGAACCCTACAGACGCAGCCTGTTACTCAGAGAATGCCGGGGGCTGGTTACCGCCCTGAGTTCTGTGAGCCACTGTTTTCTCTCCCTCATCACCCTCCCAGGAGAGACACACGAGGATGTGTTAGAGTGTCGGATCCCGGCTGAGACAGAGAAGAGGACTAACAAAGTTCAAGGCAGAGGGCTCTGTTTATTATTGTACATGTGTGAGTGCCCGTGGATCTCGGGGAACTGGAATTATGGGCAGCTATGAGCTGCCAGACGTAGGTGCTGGGAACTGAATTTGGTCCTCTGGAACCAGAACACTCATCCCAGGCCCACTCACTCCCACCCTGTTTTACTTGGTGGTGAACACACCAGCTGAGGGAGCACACTGAGATGAGAATCTGCTTGAGCGAATTATAAAATCTACTCTTACTGAGGACTCCAATATTTTACAAAAGTCGGGAGACAAAGCCTCTCATTTCTACTCTGATCTTACTCACAGCCATGCAAGAGTGCTCTGTGAACGCTAAGGAACAGTTAGTCACCAGAACAGCATCTGGCTAACTTCTACAACTATGACACAGGTTAAGTCCTTGGCATCTCCCATAAATTATGGCATTGCCTTTTTTCTGAACGATGTCTGTCTGTGCTTGTGGTGGTGTGTGGTGTTGGGTGGGTAGGAACAGGCACAGGAGTGGGCAGGGAAGATGATGTCTCCTGAGTGCAGAGGTTGGTGCCTGCCACCTCTCCGGCATCATCACTTCAGAGGTATATTTATGAGAAGTCCCAGCTTGAAAGCCCCACAATTCCAACGTAAATTTTGTTTATGTACAAGCAGCAGGAGAAGAAGTATACCTAGTGCAGCCGGCTGGACCATATGCCCAGGGCCAGAGGAAACACATCCTGAGATACACCGTGCTGCACTCTGCCTCATCTGAATCACCTCTTTCCCATTATAGCAATAAAGCAGGGATGGGGGGGCTCCCACAAGACTGGGAGCTTGTACCTACAAGTATCATTTAATTCTCTCTGTGTGTGTGTGCGTGTATGCATGCACATGTATGTAAGCATGTGTGTGCATAAACATGTGTTTGTTGGTGAATGTGTCCATGTATGTGCATATGTCCACATGCATGTGTGTGTACATGTACATGTACATGCATAGGCGGGTGTGTATGTGTATGTGTTTGAGGGTGTGCACGTGCATGCAGTGTGTGTGCATATGCTTGTGGATGTGGGTGTGTACATGTGTGTGGGGTGAGTGTGTACATGTATACATGTGTGTGCAAGTGTATGTGGGTATGCACATGCATGTGTGCATATGCATGTATATGTGGGTGAGTACATGTGTGTGTGTGCATGTATACATGTGGGTGTGTGCATACATGCAGAAACCAGAGGAAAACACTGAGTCCCTCTATTGTTCTCTGGCTTATTTTTGAATCAGGGTCTCTCCCAGGATCTGCCTATCTCCACCTCCTAGTACTGGTGGTAGAGACAAGAACAGCCAGCCACACCCTGACTTCATTTCACATTTCAATGTCCATAATTACTTTCTGTGAAATAAGCAATCGAGAAATATAAACAGGTCTAAAAATGTGCTCCTAAATTACACATACCAATCAAAATCCTAATGGTCAATGCAGGTCTAATTTGTTCCTTGCCCTGCGTCATTTAGTCATTTAGGTCATATTGCTGTGAGATGATGCTCTCGTACACTGTAAAGATTTGTCACTCATATTGGTTTAATAAAACACTGATTAGCTGGGCGGTGGTGGCACACGCCTTTAATCCCAGCACTTGGGAGGCAGGCAGAGGCAGGTGAATCTCTGTGAGTTCGAGACCAGCCTGGTCTACAAGAGCTAGTTCCAGGACAGGCTCCAAAGCCACAGAGAAACCCTGTCTCGAAAAACCAAAAAAAAAAAAAAAAAACCAAAAATAAAAAAATAAAAAAATAAAAATAAATAAAACACTGATTGGTTTATTGGAAGTATGGGTGGGGCAACCAGAATAGGAGAATTCTGGGAAGAGGAAAGGCAGAGATGCAGTTGTCAGCCAGACACAGAGGAAGCAAGATGAGAATGCCTCGCTGAGAAGATACCAGGCCATGTGGCTAAACATAGATAAGAATCATGAGTTAATTTAAGTTGTAAGAGTTAGTTAGCAATTAGCCTGAGCAATGGGTCAGTTTATAACTAATATAAACTCTGTGTGTTTATTTGGATAGTTTATAATTAATATAAGCCTCCATGTATTTTTTGGCACTGAAGGACTGTGGGACCCGGTGGGACAGAAACTTCCTTCTCCACCACATAAAGTGTCAACATTTCACTGAACCCGTATCAAAGGCAGACACTGAGCATTCAGGATGCTGGAGACAGCCCTGAATTTTAAGCCACATATAGGGGATCGTGCTTATAATTACAGCATTCTACAGCCTGAGACGGGAGGAATCCTGTAAGTTTGGGGTTGGCACAGACTACAGAATGGGACCCTACCTCAAAAACAAAACAAAACAAAACAAACAAACAAACAAACAAAAAACCCCACAAAACCTCAAGCCAGGTATACTATAATTCCACACACATAGGAAGTAGAGGATCAGCCATGACTGTATAGTGAGTTCAAGATCTTAAAAAAATAAAAGAACAGAATCTCTGTGATTTACATACAGTGGCAGGAGTCAATGAACATGTATGGCAAGGTCAGGATATACACTGTGCATCTTGCATGGGAATTGCGGATACACATGTGCCAGGGCACCCAGATGGAGGTACCAGGACAACTTTGGGGGATCGGTTCTCTCTTTCCACCTTATGGGTATCAAGTGTTGAACTCAGGCTTGGTGGCAAGCATTCCCAACCACTGAGCCTCCTATACCTCCTTGTAGCCCTAAGAGTGTAGTTAATCAAATGGAAACAAAAAGAAAATCTATAGAACTTCTGAGATGTCATCAAAATGTGTAGCAACGACACCAATTCTCAAGAGAACTTGAGTGAGAGAGAGGTATGGGACAGAAGCGGAGCCCTGACAAGGGACAGAAGGGTCCTGACTTATGCCTTTAGCATCACAAAGTCAAACAAAAGTCAAAGGGGCATCTCAGCCAAGCCTAGCGAAGCATGCCTGTATCCTCACAAAGTTGGAAGCTTAGGTAAGATAGCAAGTTCAAGGCCACTGTGAGTATGCAGTGAGTTTAAGCCACCCCAGGCAACTACAGAGAGCCTCAAAATAAACAGTAAAATGGAGGCCACAAGTGTAGCTCTAAAACGAGCTTACCTAGCATGTAGGAGTTCAATTCCCAGTTCTGAAAAATAAAAGGAGGGTTGTACTAATCCCCCCCCATAGCCAATAGATGGTTTATTAGCACATATTACTTGGTACAGATTGAACAACCACTGAACTAACCAAGACTCAGCACTAGCAACATTACTGTGACACTATATGTATTTTGTCTGTATGTCTGTGCGTTGCATGTGTGCAGCGCCAATGGAGGCAGGAAGAGCACATTGGATTTCCTGACACTGCGTAACTAACAGTTGCGACCACCACGTGGTTGCTCAGAACAGAACAGAGGTCCCCTGCCACAGCAGCCACTGCCCTAGTGTGCTGAGCCATCTCTCCATCAGCTGAGGTTTAAGCCACAGGCTCAACCCAAACAACAGAAACAAGAATATAAAACCAAGTCTGATGCCAGCTCCATAGCAGCCTCTGGACCCTTGTCATCTCAACGGTTGGTCATATCACGAGAAGAGCAATTACCTCCATCTTCGTTTATCCAGTAGAGAAACAGATTCATGGTGCCCACTTCGGTTATCTGGTCGTCCTTGCCATACAGCCAGAGGACCTGCTGACAACCATTCTCTGCTGCCTCACACTGCGCCAAAAGGGATGCACCGTAATTGCTAGAGGGGAGAAGAAAACCTGCTGGTTACGAATGTGTGTCGAGAGAGAGAGAGAGAGAGAGAGAGAGAGAGAGAGAGAGAGAGAGAGCAACATGACTCCAGAGTGCATGTATGGAGGTCAGACGACAAATCATGGGAGTTGGTTCACTCTTACCATCCTCCCCCCACCCCCCACAATGAGATCTGATAATGCCTACTAAGGCAATGAGTCACTGTGCCCACCCTTAATCACAAAGACACACACACAAAGACAGACAGACAGGAACACATGCAAACACAAGCATGCGCACACAAGATATCACTTTAATACATTACTCTATCTTCAGAACATTAAAGAGAGCGCACTAGAGACTCTAACACCAAAGAAATCTATGTTCACGGGCCCATGCAAGACCATCACAACTGAGCGGAACAAGGAGAATCACATGCATGCCCCCAAACAGCGTGCCCCAGGTGCTACAAGAAAATAAGACAGGACACTAGGCAAATTCTGGAAAGATGAAGCTAGAGCCATAGAACAACAGAATAGGGCTACAGGCATGATATTTCCCAAGACCAGCATCTCAGTGGACCAGTTCTCAGTGATGGCCAGTACGCTGATTTGCAAAGTTTGAATTTGATGGCCACACCTTGGCCCTACATCATCTAGCAATGCTAGATGTTTGAGACAGGGCTGAAGAATCAGGAGACAGGACTGAACCATTTATTAAAATTATACAAGGCCCAAAAGAAGCCTTCACTGATTTTTTGCAAAGATTGACCTCACCTGTAAACAGAATAATATCAAATCCAGAAGTTAGACAAATATTAATCAAATCTTTGGCTTTTGAAAATGATCATTCATAATGCAAAAGAGTGACTAGGTCTTTAAAGGCAAGATCAGCACCCAAAGATGAACAGATCAGAAATACAGCTAATATTGGATCTCACTTATGAAATTACTTTGACAGAAGTGATTTCTAAAAATTTTAGGAAAAGTCAAAAGGTAAGATGTTCTAATTGTGATAAACATGGTCATCTGAAAAGGGATTGTAGGCAAGGCATTCCTAGAAATAATTTTTTTTTTTTTTTTTTTTTTTTGGTTTTTCGAGACAGGGTTTCTCTGTGGTTTTGGAGCCTGTCCTGGAACTAGCTCTTGTAGACCAGGCTGGTCTCGAACTCACAGAGATCCGCCTGCCTCTGCCTCCCGAGTGCTGGGATTAAAGGCGTGCGCCACCACCGCCCGGCTAGAAATAATGTTTTTTTCTAGAGATAACCCAAACAGAAAACCCAGCCTTCTGAAGTAGACGGAAAGTGTGGCAACAGCCAGCATTGGACTAGGATGGAGAAGTAATCCTTTACCCCTGCAGACTGTGTTGGGGGGACTCTGACAGGCCCCAATATCAAATTTGGCTCAATCACTCCCTGTCACCACTGAGGAAACTCATCCACAGAACAATTAAAGGACGTAATGCCTGTTGTTACAAAACGTACTGTGGACGACAGAACAGCTTCAGCAGGTAAGACAAAACTCTCAGGAGAGACTGTAAAGCAAGGAATTTGGCAAACTTCTATAAATGATCAATGATCAAAGCAAAAAATACAAATAAATGCATAATAATGGAAGGTTTGGTTAACACAGGCACAGATATAAAATAATTGCACCAAAATCTCTGCATCCAGATTGGCCTCTTTAGGGGGTAAATATTTGAGTTTCTAGGAATTGAAATTGTGTCTTAGGTAAATCAAAGTGCAAGGTGAGTTGAGTGTTTAGGGCCAGAAGGACAGACAGTAAAATTAAAGCTATACAAATCTAACACGGCAATGGGTTTATGGGGACATGATTTGTTGCAGCAATGGAAAACACAGATTAACATTCCTCCAATCTCAGAAACAAACCATAAAATAAAGAATGCTTCTGAGAGAAATACTAAAAGGAATTAAGAGTCACCAACCATTCAAGTTGTACCATAAGCAGGGCACAACAGCTGTTGATCTTTCAAAGCTACCAATAGCCCTGCCTTTAAAATGTTTAACTGAAAAACCTGTCTGAGTGGATTTAAAAGACTGCTTTTTTATTATATCTTTACAAGAACAGGATGGAAAAAAGTTTGACTCCATGGTGCCCACTTATAATAATGTCAACCTGTTAGAAGATACCAGTAGAGTGTCTTGCCACAAAGAATGTTAAACAGCCCCACCCAGAATATTTTGTACGACAGTCATTGGAAATAATTCTTAAAGTTTCCTCAATCTATAATTTACCATTACATGGATATCTTATTAGCTGATTCGAATGTAGATAACAGAGAAAATTTTTGAAGAGAATTTTGCCTTGTTGGGAATTATAAAGTGCTCCTGGGAAAAAAAATACAAAGAGATTCTATTAATTACCTAGGATAAAATATAGTTTACAAAATGTATAAGATAGATAGATAGATAGATAGATAGATAGATAGATAGATAGATATAGAGAGATAGATAGACAGGCAGACAAATAGATGGATAGATATTAATGGTCATATAGAATAATAACTAATCCTAGAAATAAGCTTCATCTAGCTTCCCGTATGTGATTTTGGGCTTGAGTCTGAAGCAGGTAACTAGGAACTAAGTTTGAGCACCCCGGATGATTTAACAGATTGTGGTCCTTTAACATCTCCGAGATCTGCTGTATATTTTCATTTAAACTGTTTAAGTTTTCTGCAGTGAACCATGACTATGCCTGGTAGTAACCTCTGAGGTCTCCAGAAGATGATGGCATTTTACAATGACGAAGCCACCTAGACTATGGCAGTGCCACTTAGCCAGATCAGCTTTGGACTACAAACCGTTCAGGACAACGTCAAGGCAGTTAGCTAAGATGGTTTAGCTTCAGACCACTCCACCAGGACTTCCAATAAACCCTGCATGTTCCCACTGTATCGAGACTGGACAACAGCTAGCTCTCCCAGAGCTTGATCATCATCTTCACTTTCTCAGGATCCCCTAAAGATGCTGTTGTCCCGAGACAACAGGAAGTAGTTTTAAGAACATGACGCCCACATTCCTGAGAAGTGGGGTGGGTGGTTTTGGTCATCCTGTAGTTACGGATGTTTATCATCATTTAGTGGGGTTGGTTGCAAGTTGTTATTGGCCATGGTCAAGGAGAACACTAAGCAAAGGAGGTTAGATTCTGGGATCTCTTTCTGAAAAGATAAAAAAAGAAAGGGAGGTGGACACAGGAATGATAGGATAAAATGAAACACTTTTAAACTAAAAAAAATAGCTATTAATCTCAAATATTTTACATTGGTATGGATTTTTGTATATTGATACAAATTTAAGGTTATTTGTTAGAACATACTATATGTATATATGTTCTACTCTTGTTTAATGTATTAATGTAATGTAATGTATTGTTTACTGTATTACAGCTCATTTAAAATGTAAAGTTTAGCTTCAAATAGTTTGAAAGTTATTATAATAAACTATTTAGGGTAATTAAGAAATGCAGGTTAATAGTCATTTATAACATGCAAACTTGGGATGTTTGGTGTGTTTTCAAAGTCAAATAGATGTTTTAGATAAATGATCTTCAAACACTTCAGAGAGAGAATATACTATTTAAAACATTTTAATAACATAAGGCTTTATTTTTTTTTAATATTTATTTATTTATTATGTATACAATATTCTGTCTGTGTGTATGCCTGCAGGCCAGAAGAGGGCACCAGACGTCCTTACAGATGGTTGTGAGCCACCATGTGGTTGCTGGGAATTGAACTCAGGACCTTTGGAAGAGCAGGCAATGCTCTTAACCTCTGAGCCATCTCTCCAGCCCCTAACATAAGGCTTTAAATGACAATGAAACAAGTCTTCTCCTGGCAGCACCAATCTACTTCGGAGAAGATAATGGGTGTCAAAGAACCTCCATATGGAGTTTGCTTTCATTTGTGGCAAATTTAGCCACTGGGAGAGAAACTGCCCTTGTCTCAATTGCTGTCAATAAGCTGTCTGTACTGGACAAGCAAAGGCACAAAAGGTGATTGCTGAACTTGGCTAAGACAGGGGAGGAGAGTCCTTCAAAATTCCAACTTCACAGAAAAGTCTATCAGATATCCTAGGCCTATAGGCCAAAGATGAATGCCCCAACAATGCAGAGGAACTTTGGCTGACTGTCCAGGCAGCCAGATGTCTCTGTCATTTCTATAGTTTTAGAAGTTGTTTGGTCTGCACTTCCTGTTTATTCAAGTAATATTCTATCCTTTCTGGTCTCTGATGGAATTGAAGACTAGATAGTTATATCATTTTTTTTCTTACCAAGTTCAGAAAAGAAACTTACAAAAGAGATATAAAGTTTATAAGGTTGAGAAACTACAATGTTTATCTAGGAAAATGTTTTAAGATCTAAAAAGATATTTTTAGAATGGTAATACAAGGTATGATAGAAAGTGGTCTACGTATAAAATTTGGACTCATCAAGATAGAATAGATAAGAGTATTTTCTCCAAAATTGCCAAATACAAATGAACTGGACATTATGAATGTAATTCTTACTATATATAGTTTTACTGTGTTAGAGCTAAAACATTTCCTTTTTATTTAGATAAAAAGGGGGAAATGTTACAGGATATTTGATCTACTGTTACACTCCAGAGCCAATGACCAACTGACAGAAATCAGCCATGAAGATTTTGGAGGACCCAGGATTCGATACAATAGAGAGGCACAGGAAAGAGTAGAGAGGGGCTTAGAAAGATTCAGGGGCTCTTTTGAGGAGAGAGAAAGTTAGCTGGACATTCCTCTGCTGCTTTCTTGATCTATCATGTTTTTATCCTGAGTTTTTATTAATAATAGAACAATTTAGGTAAATGCTGCAGGGCCCCTGTGGGAATGAAAAGAAGGAGGTGGATCCTCTGGAACTGGAGTGACAGGTGGTTGTGAGCCACCATGTGAGTGCTGGAAATCGAACCCAGGTCTTCTATAAGCTGCCAGTGCCCTTAACCACTGAGTCACCTCTCCACTCTCATTTATTAATTTTTGTAAGAAAGAACAAAACAATGATCTAGACCAGTGAGAACACACACGTCAGCATGCACAAGGACAACTAACTCTCTCTCTCTGTGACAGAGAGCACATGTCAGTGTGCACAATGCACTGGATTTCATTTCCATCATCATCTCTCTCTCTCTGTCTGTCTGTCTGTCTGTCTGTCTCTCTCTCTCTCTCAGGACAGAGAGCACATGTCAGACCCAAGTCTGTCTTTCTCCCCCGAAATCTCTAATTACTATAACCTACTTATAATTTTGAAGAATTAGTGGTCTCTAAAACTAAACCTGGTTAACGTAGACTTGACATTGTCTCAGCTGAGAAAACCACAGACCATTCTCTCCGTTAAGAACCCCAACAAACTGACCTAGTTTCTTCAAGCATTTTCCTTAACATCCTGCCCTGGGCCAGCAAATGGATCAGCAGGTAAAGGTACTCGCTGCCAAGCCTGAGTCTGATCCCACAGGACCCACACAGGGGAAGAAGAGAGCCAGCTCCCATGGGTTGGCTTCTGGCCTGCCTTGCATGCCATGGCATATACACTGGCCCATAGACACAAATAGATAAAGTAACTACAGGATAGATAAATATCAAAAAAAAAAAAAAAATTAAACAGATGCTGCCCTGACAGGGGAAGGAGGGGAAACAGGATTTGAGAACTAACCTGAAACTCAGGCCTGGATGTGAGGCCCATGGGAAGCAACTTCTCAACCAATACATCTCCATTATCTCAGAATGCCTCAGGCTCTAAGGGCTTGGAAAGTCAAGTCCCCAAGTTTCTTTAATGTTTAAATAGCCTACATTTTTTTTCTCTCTCTCTTTAGTGACTTCAAAGGGAAACCCAAAGTGTCCCGGCTTTATTACTCCCTGATAGATAAAGATTACGCCAGCACATAATATTAATACATGAGATGGTCAGATAATACACTCACGCTTTTAGCTTTGCCACACAATTCAATGCAAGCGGAACCTTAAAGCCACAAATGATACCCACACCCTAAACCTCAGAACCTATGACTATGTCAACTCACTTATGTCAAGGCACTCTGCAGGTGGGCTAATGTCTTCATACAATGCCACGATGATGGCCCAGGGACAACCATGAACTGGGAGAGGTACACATTTCCCCACCAAAAGATTGGGAGCAGCCTGCAGTTGGAAAAGGGCTGACTGACTTTAAAATTGATACCTGTGACATAAAACCTGAAGTCAGCAGCATGGACAGATGAGACCCTGGAAGGGGAAAGAAGTGACCAGTTGTACCAATAACAGTGGCAGGAGGGACAAAGAGGGGCTCCTTAACATTCTGCCCTTTTATAAGGAGACATTTATATTCCACGTTGGGAATCTAGACACATATATGAGAAACAAGGAGGCTGAAGAGATGGCAAAGTGGTAAGAACAATTGTTACTCTTGCAAAGGACTGGGTTCAGTTCCCAGCACTCATATGGCCGCTCATGACCACCTAGAAGTACAGATTCAGGGGATTCAAGGCCACCTTCTCTCCTCCAAGGAAACTAGGCAAGAACATGGGTCACAGACTTACAGGCAGGTAAAACTCTCATACACATATAATGAACTTTAAAACAGGAAAGGCAAGGACACCAGGGGTCTCAGAAAATTGCCTGACACCTCGAAGAGCTCCAACGATGGGCTGCTTTGTGCCTAACTCTACCTCCCCCAGGACTGCTGGATGCAGATGAGACGTGAGACAAGATACTAAGATGCTATTCTACCTTGTCCTCAGATGACAGACTCTGCGAATAGAGCTCACCTTCAATCGTCAGTGCCTGCCTCTCTGATCACTGGCATTTATGGTGAAAGACAAGATGAGCACTGATATTCCAGCAACACAAATCCACACTCTCCACATGTGTCTGTGTTTGCCATATGTCACCTGCAGCTGCCTACAAAGGTCAAAAGAAACCATCAGATCCCAGGGAGCCTCCTGACATGCAGGGACCTTAACTCCAGCTCTCTAGAGGAGCAGCAAGCGCTCCCAACTGCTGGGCTGTCTCTCCAGCCCCCATCTGCTCTTTTAAAGAGAGATTAGAATTCTGTCTTTTGTTCCTCTGTGGCAGATACTGTTCAAGTTAGATGTAACAATGTTACAAATACAAAAGACTGAAGGAATAAACCTGAAGCAACGAATCTATAGCTGTTGTGGAATAGAATATTTGTTTAAGTGTGCATAGATGTTACATTTATTTATGCTGCATTTGTTTAATATATAAAGATGTGACCCATTTGTTTCACCTTGCCTACCTAAGGCTCCTGATTGGCCTAATAAAAGCTGAATGCTCAATAGTTAGGGAATAGAGGGATAGATGGGGAAGGCAGAGAGAATAAATAGGAGAAATCTAGCCTTGAGAGAACAAGGGAGAAAGAGAACGAGACACCTAGGACCAGCCACTAGGCAGCACCCAGCCAGACAGACAGGGAGGACACAGAAAGGAAGGACATACAGAAGGAAAGAACGGTGAAAAGTCCCGAGGCAAAACATACATGAAGAGAAACAGGTTACATTACATTATAAGAGCTAGCTAGAAACGATCATAAGCCAAGGTCAAGCACTCATAACTAGTAAAAAGTCTCTGTGTCACAATTTGGAGACTGGCAGTCCAAAAAAGCCTGCTACATATATTTCTCTAGAGAAGCCCATCTCTAGAAATGGTGAGAAAGAAAAGCTTTGTCATTGGGGGTGGGGCACCTTTCACATCCAGATGTCATCATCCCCCACATCCCAGAGGCCGGTCACGAGGCTCTGACTATCCTAAACCTCCCAGGACATCATGGAAAGTCACTTTCCAGGACTGTCTGCCCTGGCTGTAACATGTATGTCACAGCTGATTCAGACCTGGGAAGAGCCCCAGCGAACTTGATCCTTCCAGTCTATCCATCAAGGGGCATTCTGAATTCAGGGCCAAGTACATCCTGAAACAGGCCAGCACATCTCAAATGCACTTTCATTTCCTGCCAACTACATACGGATGTGAGACTGGCCAGGCAATACTAAAGCGGGGCTTTCCTCCGTCCCTTCACAGCAAAGCAGACAGTGTTTCAGGGAAGCAGGCACCTTCCCAGACAGCTCCCTGGAGCCAACTGACAGCATCAATTCCAGAACCAGACTGCAGCTGGAGAGGAGCAGAGCTCAGGGATACTGGTTCAAAGCACAGTCCCACGCCCATGTCATAGCTGTCATTGCTGCCTTAGAAGGGGCCACAAGTGACACCAGCAACTAGCAACTAAACTGTTTGGCCTATTGTTCAGGCTTATTAACTAGCTCTTACATTTTAAGTTAACCCACAATTTTTATCCATGTTTAGCCATGTGGCTTGGTACCTTTTCTCAGTGAGGCATTCTCATCTTGCTTCCTCTGCATCTGGCTTGTGACTGTATCTCTGCCATTCCTCTTCCCAGAATTTGCCTAGCTAAATCTTAAAGCACAAAGAGCTATTTATTCACTTCTGAACACTGCCCACATGGCTGGAGGCACACAACCACCACTGAACAGCCAGGAAAGGACGCCCAGACTGACTTACCCGCCCATCTTGCAGTCCCCAGTTCCACCTTTCCAGGCTCTGACATATTTTGGATTGGCCCACAGTGACACTGGATTAAATGTTCCACCAGAAAAATAAGATCCCACAGGGCTCAGGATCACAAAGAGCTGGGCTTTGGATGGCTTCTTGACTCCAAGAGACGGCTGTAATAAAGATAAAAGACACCCCTGTAACGGACAGTGAGACGTCCTTTGTAAAGCCTAGAATAGACCGTGTCCCCCTCCCAGAAGGGGTACCCACCCAAAGCCTTTTAAAGAAAACACTGACTATGAGTATTTGGGTTTGGGGTAAGAAGGACAGGACAGGATGGGACACAGCATGGCTCAATGGGTAAAGCGCTTGCTACGAAGCCTGAAAACTCAACTAACTGGAACCTGATCCTTATACATCACAGGATAGAAAGAAAAGAACTGACCTCCATAAGCTGTCCCCTGACCTCCACATACATGGTATGGCATGCACATTCCTCCAGCCCCACCCTGCACACACACAAAATAAATAAATGTGACTTTAAAAAACTAAGCTTCATTTTTGTTTTTTTCCTGAGTTATGACTCTTTTCCCAGCCTGCTGGGAACATGTGAGGAACAGAACATGTGAGGGCAGTGAGCAGGGAGTAGACATGGAGAAGGAGGGTGACCATGCCTGCCTGTAAGGCAATAAAAGGCGGCAGATGGGGTAGCTTTTCTAGACAGAGATGACAGACAGGAGAAATAACATCAAAAGGACAGGAGACCTCTCATAGTGAACCGGTGAGCTAGAGAGGTGGTCCAGCAGCTAACAGCACTGGCTGCTCTTGTAGGGGACCCAGATTCAGTTCCTATCACCCACATGGAGGCTCACAGCTCTTCATAATGCCACTGCCAGCACATTGTGTTCATAGTGCCCTCTTCTGGCCTCAGCCGGTACTGCAATACACAGCATCCATACACATATGCAGAAAAACAACCTTGCACATAAAATAAAAAGTCTTTAAACAAGAAATGAATGAAAGACAGAGGAAAGACAGCCTTTTCTATGAGTACTAGAGACCTACAGACTCCTCCAGCACAAGGGAGTATGTTAACTCGGGTTTGTGGATTATTAGAGACTGAAAGTACCCGAGGCAGTGTGTCCTAAAGGGAGAATGGTCTGTCTCCAGTGAGCTATGCAGTGCAAGACCTCAGGAACAGACAACCAACCAGGATTGCCTGCGACAGGCACTAACTGCAGCCTGATCTGCTGGCGTCACCGAGGATGGCAGCCATGAGAAGCGACAGTGATGGGGGCAGGGGTTGATTGACAAGCTGATGCTGGCCTATCAAGCCACCATTTGCTTGCATTCCATTGCAGCTGCTCTACTGCACGCTGTCTGTCTGTCTGTCCAGGCCCCCTCATTAAGAACCAGATGGTGGCTGGGTGACAGTTGTTAGGATTCAGGCATTATGCTGGCCCGTCACCTGGCAAGATAAAAACAGGCAGTACCCTGGCCAACTTAGGGTCCTGTGGCTGCTACGTCACTACCTAGGTATACGTCACTACCTAGGTATGCGGGTGCAAAAGGCCCCTTTAAGAGACAAGCTCCGCCCATCCCCCCCTTACCCTGTTCCAGAGGCAGGCTGCTCCTAGCTTCTTCCTCTCTGGATATTTCTCTTCTTCTCTTCCCTCCGCTTCACCCTTCTCTCAATAAACCCCTCACTTAAGCTCTGCCTGCTTGATGTACTTGCCTCTCACCTGCCTGTGGCCCCAAGGTCGTCTCTCACAACAGCACTTTAGCCTTTAATCCCAGCACTTGGGGCAGAGGAAAGGCGGAACACTGAGTTCAAGGCCAGCATGGGCTACAAAGAGAGTTCCAGGACAGACAGGCAGGAAATCCCTGTCTTGGGGGGAAAAAAAGAACCAGATGGTAAATATCTGTAAGCCTTGGGAAGCGACTGTGGGCTGGTGGTGAGGTGGCTTATTTGCCATGTAAGCCTGACTACCCGAGTTCAATCCCCAGGACCAATGTTAAAAAGCCAGATAAGGCAGGATGTGTCTCTTGTCCCCGTACTCCTACAGTGAGTGAGAAGAGAAGACAAGAGTAAGCCGGCTAGCCTGAAGCACAACACAGCAGCCAGATCCCTCCTCAAAGAGGTAAAATGAGAAGGAATTTCAGAAAACTGGCCAGTTTGTTGGCTTACCTGTACTACTGTGCCATGATGCATGCACACACACACACACACACACACACACACACACACTGCACGAGTTCGAATTGGTCTTATTAATAATAAAAACCTGGAGCCAGATATCGGGGTAAATACTGAAAGATCAGAGAGACAAAGGAGCAGCCGTGGCCCCTTAAGAACCTTTGGGATGGTCTGGGTTTTGCTGCTATTGGTTTGGTTTGGTTTTGGGGGTGGAAGTGAAAGAAGCAGTCTCTCTACACAGCCGATTACAACCTCACTGACTTTCTATGTTAGTGGTTGAAGAAGTGATCTCTGGCTTCCTACTAGCGCCCCCTGTCATAAGAGCTCTCTCTGTCCGGAATCACGGGCCCAAATAAACTTCCTTCTGTAAGTTGCCTTGCTCAGTGTATTTTATCACAGCAAAAAAGTAACCAGTACAATAATAAGGACTCTGAGTAAATTGAAGATACAATACGCTACCTGCTTCCTGAAGGCCACATCTAGCTTTTAAATTCTGAACGAACTATATTCCTGATGTATAACCTAACAGCTCTTTGTCATCTACCACATGAGTTCTGGGACTCCTCAATGAGTTTACACGCATTAGTGCAATTTGCACTATATTTAAAAAGTAACACTCACCTAATAGGATAAATTTTTTTCTGTACTGAATTTACCTAGTTTATGCTGAGGAGGAAGACTTGTGGCAGGGTACACGAAGCCCTCTAGATTTCAAGAGCAGCACGAAAACAGAAGCAAATTTCACTTTCCAAGTCCGTTTGCATGTATTCCACCAGGTGGCGGCAGAGAGCGCAGACAGAAGGAGAAAGGCAGATTCATTCAGCATCTCCATCAAATCTGCCTCTAGAAAAGGCATCCTGATGAATCATTTCATTCATATCTGTATCCTTAGCAACAGCTGAGTTATACATTTGCAGTTTTCAAATCTGGCCAAAGCTGTGTATGAGAATGTAACTTCGTACCTTCTAAAACTGAAGTCAGGTCCACGACACCGAGTGTTCCTCTGTGGATCACAGCTTAGGAACCTTCTGTTATTTGCATACATTGCCTTTCCATGAAAAGAACTCGTTGGGGGAGGGGGAGGGGTCTGGCTCTTGCGGAGGACCTAAGTTCAGTTCCCAGCCCCACAAGGAGGCTCCCAACTGGCTGTAATTCCAGTTCTAGGAGATTCAATGCCCTCTTCTGTCCTCAAATGGGCACAGTACCCACGAGCTCAGATAAACACACATAGACAAAATGCTCACAGACAAAAAATGATTATATCTTCCAAGAACTCACTGACTCTGCTGGGGAGAAAGTCTCAATTCCACTTCAACACTGAGCATGCGTCAAATGCCATTCTGACTCTGGGAAGGAGCTAGGTGACAGACAGGCACTTCCTCTTCAGGGTCCCTAACACCTTGGCTTCACCTGGCACTTGTACAGTGAAAAGCAATTTGGGCCCCATGCTCCTTGTCAGAGAGTTTTATAGTGCTGTCAATCAACAACAGTGACAGAATCCTGGGATGGTGACGTTGCGTGTCTGATTAACTAAAACAAAACACGTAACACACGGGAAATAAAGTGTCAGCAGCTAAGGGGCTGCAAGCTACAGTCTGATCCTCTCGGGGACATTTTTGTTTTGACTTTGAAAAACAGGATCTCATCATGCAGCCAAGGCTGGCCTCAAACTCAGAGCAATCCTCCTGCTTCACCCTCCCAAGGACTGTGATTACAGCACCACACCTAGCTCCTTCTTGGGGTGGGGGTGTTTCTGGGGAGATGCTGGGAGTTTACCATACACACTAGGTAAGTATGGTACCACTGAGCTACACCCCAGGCTGCTCAGGAACAACAGCAGACTCTGTATCCTCAGATAATCTGAATAAAGAATGGGGAAGGCTGTAGCATTTCACGTGCTTCAAGAGACCACTGAGGCTGAAACACTAATGTCTTTATATGTTTATATATGTAAGTGTACACAGAGAGAGAGAGAGAGAGAGAGAGAGAGAGAGAGAGAGAGAGAGAGAGAGAGAAGGAGAGAGAGAGAAGGGGAGAGATCTTTTACTTCCTAGGCTAAGGCTCCACAATACTGAAGACCCTCTGCGCTCTGCATAGAGGAACGGCATGGAGGTGTGATGACAAAGTCTGCTTCTTTCTAGGTCACCCAGAATTGCTTCACGGAAAGGCATGTCACTGGTTATTTGAAGGATGGCAGAAAAGAGCCAGTGAGCTGAGAAATTCCATTAGAAACAGTGCGGCCTCAGAGGCAGAGAGCTTAGCGGCCTGGGGGGCAGGGGACTGCAGGACAGACAGTACTAACCAACACTGCGGCCTCAGAGGCAGAGAGTACAGCAGCATAGTGTGTGTGTGTGTGTGTGTGTGTGTGCGCGCATGTATGCATTCATGCGTGCGTGCCTGTGTGTTGAGGGGAGGGGACTGCAGGACAGAAAGTACTAACCAGCAGTGCGGAGGGTACAGCAGCACAGCATGTGTGTGCGTGCATGCGTGTGTTGTGGGGAGGAAAAAGCAGGACAGAGAGTTCTAACCACCAAAGCAAACCAAAGCAAAGACTAAGGCCTGGGACCAGAAGGGGCTGAAGCCTGTCAAAGAGATCAGCTTGCCTTCCCTTTCAACCAGAGACTTCTTTTTTCTTTTTCTTTTCTCTCTCTTTTGAGACAGGGTTTCTCTGTAACTTTGGAGCCTGTCCTGGCATTAGCTCTTGTAGACCAGGCTGGCCTTGAACTCTCAGAGATCCGCCTGCCTCTGCGCCACCACCACCCAGCTAAGAGACTTGTTTTTAAAAACGATTTTGAAGTTAAAGGAGAAAATGGAGCTGGGTACTGTGGCATGTGTCTGTCATCCAAACACTTGGGAGGCTGAGGCAGGAGGATCAAGAGGTCAGGGTTAGTTCAGCTACAGAAAAGTCTGGGCCTACATAGACCTTTTAATAAAGAAAAAAGAAGAACTTAGGGCTGGAAAGATGGCTCAGGGGTTAAGAGAGCCTGCTGCTCTTCCAGGACCAGAGTTCAGTTCCCAGTACACAAGTTAAACAACTCACAGCGCTTGTAACACTTAGGACTCCAGCTCCCAGGGATTCAAAGTCCTGGCCTCTACCAGCAACTGCACACACACCAACATACACACACACACACGCACACAGAGAATTAAAAATAAACTTTTTCAAAATTTCAAATGAGAAAGGAAATGGCAAAGAGACTGCAAATGAGGGGTGCTGTTAGGCTGAGGGCCCAGGGGTCCCCTCTTCCGGTCTCCTCGGGCACCAGGCATGCATGTAGTGCCTATACACACATGCAGATCAAACACTCATGAACACATAACAATAATAGCAATAATCAACACAGAACCCATGACCCTCCGTGAATGCACGCTCCGCTGCTTGGCTCCCCTCTGCAGCCTTCACACTCCGCATCCCTTGCTTAGTTTATTTAGCATCACGCGCTCATTCAATTTCTCCCCCCCCTCCTGCCTTCCCCACCCCTACCAGCAACTCAGTTATGTCCCCAGAGTCCATGTGGAAGCCCAGACTCCCTACATTTTAATTTTTCTCACTGCTATGACAAGATACTCGACAGAAGCAACTTAATGAAGAAAAGGACTTGGCTGGCATTTTGGAGGTATTATCATCCGGGTGAGGAAGGAATGGACAGGAGCGTGAGACGTCTGGTCACCTTGTGTGACAGCCAGGGAGAGGGACAAATGCAGGTTCTCTGCTCAGTTTCCCTTTGATTTAGGTAGGGACCCAGGATTGTCCACACCCTGGGGTGGCTCTCCCTCGAAGGTACACCCTCACAGACACACACGCCCAGATGTGTGTCTCCTAGGTGACAAATCCAGTCTGGCTGACAGTGAAGAGGTGACTGTCCCAGGACACAGGGCCTCCAAGGCTGGGCATCACACCATGTGAGGTTACAGAGTAAATCCCTCCAGCTGAACGAGGGTCTTTGTAAAGAGAAAAAGACACTAAAATTCTCTCCCTAACTGGCAGACAAAGGGAGGCCTCACCAGAAGCTAGCCATGACTATGCGGCAACCTCAGGACTAGCAATCAGTCTTGATCAAGAGAAGGCAAATATCACCATGCCTTTCACTTCAGTTAGTCCTGGGCAAACTACCTACAGTAACCAATTTGATGGTGGCAAACTGTTACCCCCCAAATCTAAAGTATCTGTTGTCTCATCTTTCACGGAAAAGATGGCCTCAACAATAGGGAGGATGGATGGAGCCATGAATGTCGGGACTGGAGTGGGGGGAGGGTATGGAGTGGGGGGATGGGGTGGGGTGTCCTTCAAACCACATTCTGAAAGCCTCACTTAAGAAAGAAGCAGGCTGGAGGCTAAGCTGTGCAACAGTGCCCAGCCAATGACATTTGGGGACACACAAGAAGGCCCGGTGAGGAGGAAGGCAGTTGCTGCCAAACCTAACTGCCCGTATGACATCCCCAGAACCCACAAAGTAAAAGGAAAGAACCTGAAGGGACCCTAGGCAGCCAGGGCCTGACAATCATGGCCCTGGAAAATCTTATCTCCTCTCCCTCAATCCCCTCAGCCCTGCTAAACTGTAAGTCACAAGGCCTATTCCCTCACTTGGCCACCTCCTCTTCCTAAGGTTAGCTAAACAAAAGCCCCCTTTTGGCTGCCTTAATTAACATGCCCTATCAAAATTAAACACTTCATCTTAACTCAGGGATTCCCCTTTTACCTGTATAAACTGCCATTTGTCTATGGGCCATGTCTGTCTCCTCCCAATTCAGAGGCAGTTCTTTTTGCCCCTGTACCACCCACCCCCTGGACAAACATCCCTGCCCCTTCTCCGTTCCCCTCCATCTCCTGTCTCTGTCTCTCATCCCTGACCTCTGTCCCTCTGGGGTAAATAAATCTCCTTTGTGCTAAGAACTTAGTTTGGGGTGCCTTGTGCTCCCAAGATGTTCTCTGCCTCCACACGCACTGTGGCACACACACGCCCACTCACATACAAACAAAAAATAAACACATGGCTTTTAAAAGACTTTTGAAATCACAAAAGAGTCAGGTTTACCTCGGTTCCAATAAACGTGGGGCGGACGTAGAGACTGGCAGAGGTGGAGTAGGGGACCCACTCTTGGTCGATCTGTATGAGCTGCAGAATGCATTCTAGAAGCTCCTCCTCATCAAACACCTGAGCAGACAGAATCTCCAGTGAATGCCAGCAAAGCACACAAGGTGGGCTTTCCGGTAGAGATGACCTTTCCGTATTACAGTCCCAACTGGCTCCTTGAACAGACATTTTTTATTCGTTCATTCTCCCCCAACATGAAACATTATGAAAGACACCCATAATAAATGCAAATAAAAAATTAAGTAAGTATGAATTATTCATAAGGAAAAGATAAAAAATTAAATCCCCTGAGGCTCTAGACGGCTCAGAACATAAAGCCATATTTCGCCAAACCTGATAACCTGAGTTGATCCCCAGAACCCACATGGTAGAGAGAAAGCAAAGTTGACTTATGATCGCTACACTTGCCCTCCTCCCCCAAAGAAACAAAGAAACAAACAAATAAATGAAATTTTTTATTTAAAAAAAAAATCAGATCCCACTTAGCACACTCACACAGCAGTTATAATCAGGTTTTACACTCAAATGTAACAAATAAAGACTTTTATTTTAAAATGGGCATCTGTGACCTCTTATCTTAAAATCCAATTAGAATTAGAATTGGATTTTATACTCAAATCTAACAAAACATTATGACTTCTATTTAAAAATTGACATCTGTGACCTCACATTCTTAATTATAACTGAATATTATGAACAAGCAGAACAAAATATCTAGATGATACCGGCAACTTTAAGGTTCAAAACAACTTCTTCCCCAGGAAACATAAAACACAAACCACAAAGAAAAATAAAGATAAAATTTGCCTATTTGAAACTTAAGGACTCCTGGTTTTTTGAGACTGGAAGTCGCTAGTGAGACACCCGTAAGGAAGGGCGCCAAGGCAGGCCATGCCATCCTGAACACGGGTTGGACGGACAAGGGGCCGATTCCTCAGGGGACGGGGACGTCTCCGTACCCCACAGGGGACAGACAGGCTTGGTAAAAGGCTCAAGCGGTTTCCAGGCAGCTGCAGGCCAGAGAGGGCCACTTTCAGAGACCTGATGAGTGACACTGGGTCGAACAGCACCGCGGGCTAGCGGAAGGGTGACCTCTACACGTGATCGCAGGGCAGGGCTGACCAGCCACACTGGTAACCAGTGTCAACAAGTCAGGTCGTGGGTGCAGCTGGTCAGAGATGAAGTTTAATCAATCCCATGAATACCTAGGCTAGGAAATCAAAGAAACTTAAGCCCACTTTCTTGCCCTCCTGAGCCACCTTGGCTAAGTGGTTTGCTCTCCCCAGGTGGTTCTAATTTTCTTCTCTACACAAAGGCACTAAAATTTACAGTAAATGCCTTAAGACGGCTCAGCAACCGATGTGGCTGAGAGAACTGGCTCTTGCAAGGAGTCCTCTAAACTTACCGAAGTACCCTGTCTATATAATAAAGTCAGCCTTCATACAATCTGTTGAAAACCTGATGCAATTATTCAAGAAGGATTCCTATCTTGTTTTGTTTGATACAAGACCGGAACAAATCACGAAATGGAAGGTACCGATAGATGCACATACCGGCAAAGTGGTCCTCACGGCGGATCGGTACATTCTCTTCATGTTGAGGTCTGGTCGAAACAACCGGATCTTGTTATCCACTCCCCGAAAAGCCTTCAAGCCTTCAAAGAGCTGCAGGAAAAAGAAGGGTGTCAGCAGGTGACTGAAGACAGTCTGAGTGGATGAGTCGTTGACAAAGCGTGCTAGAATGACTGGAATGGAGAAGGGAGGGGAAAGGGGGAGTGATTGGGGAAAGAAAGGGAGGAAAGGGGCCCTCTCAGTACTCGATCTGATAGCAATCAGGAAGGAAGATCCAAACATACTGATACCACCTCACCTGCTCCTGGCCTGGAGCTGAGTATGTGCCTTCTGCAGGTTAAGGAAGAGAGGGAGGAAGGGAGGGGAGAGAAGGAAGAGAAGGAGGGGAGGGGGGAAGGAAGGAGGGGAGAGGCCAAGTGCTAGCCTAGGTTTTTGGAGGCAGTCTCTTCTCAAGCTCCTGCTCAGGAAAGACTGTTCTGACCATCTTACCACCTGATGGGGACTTAAGTCACACACGCCAGAATTTCTTCCCAGCGGTGGGTGCCAAGCTTCACAGAGGATGAACAGCTGAAGGGGTGACCACTGCCCCCACTGCCCTCCAGGGTGATCACAGGGTGACCACTGCCCCCCACCCAACGCCCTCCAGGTAGTTGGACACCCTGGAAGTCCCTTCTCACCAGAAGGAAATGAAGAGAGAAGTTGAGGGACTTGTTCAGGCTAATCTGGCATCTCAAGACACGCTCAGAGAGACCTCACCCTAGAATATCTTTATTCAGTTATCAATCTGTAATGTTCAGTGATTGAGTGATTGACAGAGCTAGGCGGGCCTGCCAAGGCTGACATGAACAGCCTGCCAAGAGCTCAAAAGTGGTCGAGTGGACAGAAAATTCTAGTTCATTTCTTTCTTTTCCTTCCTTTTCCCCCTTTTATCAATTTATTTGATGTATATGAGTGTCTGCCCACATGTCTGTATGCACACTGTGTGCACGCATGCCTAGTGTGTTAGAGGCCAGAAGAGGGTGTCTGATCCCCTGGAACAAACTATAGGCACTTGTGAGCCACCATGAACCTGGGTCCTCTCCGTAAACAGGAAGCACTTTTACCCACTGGGCCATCTCTCTGGCTCCTCTTTCTCTCAGTACCAAGTATTGATCCCAGGGCAATGTGCATCTAAGTATCAACTCTCCCAACTGGCTACATCCTTAGTCCTCAAAATTCCAACAATCCCTTCAGCAAGAACGTAACCACTGGTAACAAACGCTCCCCCATCATTTTACTTGAGACAACAGAGCCCTTTCATCTCTTCTTCAAGGGAACATGTGCTAAACGCCCAAATCAGAGCAATCATATCACTGTCCTTTCAAGAGAAAACAGGGTGGCTGAAAACTGACGTGTTTGGCTCACAAGTTCCTGGCTAAGGTGAGATTGCTGTCCCCTAAGGCTGCAGTACTGCAGCCCACTAAACTAGCTGGGGGGGGGGGGTAAGCTGCTTCATCACACAAAATATTAAAATGATGTTTACTGGAGAGATGGTGAGCTGACAAGATGGCTCAACAGATAAAGAGGATTGCCTCCGAGCCCTGAGTTCAACTCCTGGAGCCTCCATGAGGAGAAACTACTTCTGTGGGTTGACCTATGGCCTGGCAGGGGCATCACGGCAATCTCGCCCCACACACACAAACACAGATGCACACAATGCTCACATAGATACACACAAGCATGAGGGCCTGAGTTCAAGTCCCAGAATCCATATAAAGCAAAGTGAGGCTTGAAGGACAGACAGATTCCCCAGGGCTGGCAAGATGGCCTGCCAAACCTTCTGAGTCCCAAGTCAGCGAGTTCCTGTATTAGAGGAGCAAGGTGGACACTGCCTACAGAATGACAGACAGTCAGACACATTTTCTCACAAACACACACACACAGCGGGGGGGGGGATTTGTGAACTGAAGTTCTCTGAAAAGGTGGCATAAGTCTGAAGATCCCTCGGAACATTCCCTAGTTGTGGAGAGTCAGAATGTTGTGAATCCAGAGCCCAAACCATCCCGAGTTATCTTTAACCTCCGCAGCCACTAATTCTCCACTTCTGTTTCTAACTTCACAATCTTTGCACTATCAAGTAGATCATCACGGAAGCTAAAAGAACATCATCAGATAGCAGGACTTGGCTTAACCAGCTCCCTCATGTCCTAATCCGTACATTTCCTAAGCGTGTTGACTGATGTCCCCAGCTGTATGTTCCCTAAGCGTGTTGACCGATGACTTGTTCTGTGACTATAAAATGTTCTTGTAACCACTTCCACAGTGGCCATGTCATTCGGGGCAACCTGATCCCATGTGCCCAGGCCATGACCACTGATTGACTCAGAATATAACCCATCTCTTACCGCCTTTGGACCAGAGCAGGGTTTCACACATCATACACCTGCCTCCATGCACAAGAACATTCCCAGGAGAGAAAAAGGCTCACCCAAAAGAAAGCCTGGACAAGGACACGCAATGGAAAACTACTGCTTCAGGGACTTAAATGACCCGAGCTGCCCTCAGACCCCAGCAACCACATTCTGCAGCTATGACCTCCCTGGGCAAGAAGGCTATAGGCCTAGGGTCACGCACCCCTGGACCACAAGCTTTCTTTCTAGATTGAATTCCAAACATGCACTTCCCCAGCAGTCCTTGCCCAAGTGGCCCAGAGCCACAGTCTGCTTCAGTGGCCCCCGGTGATGTCTCCATCAAGGCTGGTCGGGTCACCTGCACGGCGACAGCATGGGTGTTTGCACACACGCGTGTGCTGGTCAGGGGCCACCTGCATGCAGATGGCATGGGTGTTTACCCACACGCGTGTGCTGGTCAAGCCCAGAACACCTGCATGACAGAGGGGCATCCTTCCGGCTGGGCTACCCCCCACCCCCAATATTTTTTCTTTTATCGAAAATAATTTTTTCTCACATAATATATCCTGATTTATGGTGTCTTCTCCTTCTACTCCCCCAGCACCCCATCACCTCACCTCCTTTTCTGTCTCTCATTAGAATGCAGGCTTCAAGTGATAACAATAAAAGATAACAAGATAAAACAAAAACAACACATCGGAACCAGACAAAATTGACAGAAGAAAAAAGTCCACCTGAAGGTACAAGAATCAGAGACCCAGTCATCCACACACTCAAGAGATCTCATAAAGACACTAAACTGGAAGCCAAAACATAAACACAGAGGACCTGGTGAGGACGCGTGCAAGCCCTAGGCGTGCTGCTCCGTCTCGTGAACTCACAGGAGCTTTGCTCCGTCGTTCTGAGGGCTTTGTTCTCATGGTTCCCTCCACCCCTTACACTCTTTCCGCCTCATTTTCAATGAGCAGGGGGAGAAGGGCGGTTGGTTGTTCCGAGCTCTGAGGAGATCTGATGGAGACATTTGATGTAGGGCTCCGTGTTCCAAGGTCTCCCACTCTCTACGTCCTGTCTGGCTGAGGGTCTTTGTATTTGTTCCCATCTGCTACAGGAGGAAGCTTCCCGAAGGAAGAGTCATTTTATTGCTAAATTTTTAAGAGCAGCAGTATTTGGTTTCACGCTAGGTCCCTGGGCCATTTGGTCTTCGGTTCTCAGAGAAGTGCTGTATTTTTATTAGGTCCTAATAACACAGAGAGGACTGCGGATTCTACTCCATAACAGAATAACTATAATTTGAGGGCTATTTTTGGTTCTGCTTGTGTTTTTAGGCCAGAAGTGGAACACAGGGCTTTATTCGTGTGAGGGAAAGTACTTGAGCACTGAGCTACATCCCCAGACCTGTTATTTTTTAACTATAATCCCAGCATTTGGGAGGCTGAGGCAGGAGGATTACTATGAGTTTAAAGCCAGGTTGCCACCACTAATAATAATATGAAAAAGTCAAACTGGAATTTCAATCAATCTACTCCAAAACCCCAAATCTTTAAGCCTCAAAAAGGACCTTAATTCCTCCTAATTCACTTCCTGCGGACGGGCAGTTCTCGGGCTACGGTGCCTACACATCTGGGTTACACAGCTTCAAAACTGAATGGAAACCAGAAACCCATGGGAATTCTGAGCGTTAAGTCTGAGAATCAGGATCCCAGAGGCCACCAGCTTACCAACAGCCTTCTCTGAAGGGGGATGGTCGATTCACCCACCATTTGCTGCACAGGGCTTGGTATGACATAAGAACTCAGCCCAGAGCATCCACTGGGAGTCAGCTGGGAAAGAAACTAAGAACCATCAACTCGGCCTGGTGCAATGGTGCGCACCTGCAATCCTGGCGCCTGGGGTGTGGAAGCACAGCTGGGAGTTAAGACAGCTTCAGCTGTGCCGTAAGCCGGAAGCCAGCCTAGGCTATCGGAAACCCTGTCTTTAGAAGACAAAACAAAAGGTACTACAGGTTTGTCTTGATCGTCTTCTAGAATAGCAGCACCGCTGGGTCAGGGTACACCAATGGACACTGTT